>NC_134358.1:178357605-179072405 GCF_048569485.1 Anomaloglossus baeobatrachus
CGTACAAACAGTCTTTTCATGCTTAAAGTATCCTCCTCTGAATAGACATTGGGTAGATCCAAATCACAGTCAGTATTGATCAATTCACGGGTACCTACTGTTTGTAGGATTAGTTTTTCCCTAGAGGACAACCGGTTGTTGAAATAATCCATTATATAGTCAAACGACCCTCTGCAGCTATATCCACCAAGGGAGCTGGTCACACCAGATCCGAATCAGTCAGAGAAAAACACTGTGGAAAGAAAGCGCA
The DNA here is from genome assembly GCF_048569485.1 of Anomaloglossus baeobatrachus. Taxonomy (NCBI): domain Eukaryota; kingdom Metazoa; phylum Chordata; class Amphibia; order Anura; family Aromobatidae; genus Anomaloglossus; species Anomaloglossus baeobatrachus. The sequence continues at coordinate 178,357,856 of NC_134358.1, forward strand.
ATAGGGTCTTACCCCAGACAATTGGGGAAAATCAAGGAGGGTGGTCTTACTCACCTATAGGGGTTGTGAAAGTCACAACGCCTATACCAGCATATAAAAGTATCCAAGCCACGGCAGCGGACCCAAGGTTAGCAGATAACAGAAAATAGTAGATAGGGATGTTAAACCGCGCCACTGACTCAGCCGATCCAGGAGATTAATGGATAGGTGTTGCTTTAATTCATTACACAGATCAGGTCAACGCGTTTCGGGAGTCGCAGCTCCCTTCATCAGGACAGTCTGGCAAGCAAAACACATCTGCTGTACAGGGAATACTTCCAGCAATATATACCTTACTAATGACGTCATGGTCCGCCCACTTCTGAAAAAAATCGGCGGGAATCAATGCATAGAAAAAAATGTATATGTGTCATCTCTATAACATTCAGCCTTTCTTATAGTACGTCATTTTTTCTTTGTCATAACTGTCCTGACGACTCAGAAGTTTAAAATAAAATGAATTACAAAGAAAAATAAAAACATATGTTTGTGTCAAATTTATATACGTCTCTCTCTTTTACATATGGTGTCAAAAAAAGTTCATGGGGAACCCATGTAAATGTGCACCTCAAACATCGCAACATTACCTAGAACCTACTTAGGAAAGTGTCACTTTAATCAAAGCGGCCGGAATGTGATCGTATAGTCCGCCCGTACCATATGGGAGGTGACCGTCGGGATATGTTCAAAAAACGGGAATCATTATAAGGAGTACTACAGGGAAAAGGATAAAAAAATATATATATATAATGAAAAAAGGCGTAGCTAAGAGGATCAATTATCCCATAAATAAAAAAATATATATATATATATGTATCTACATTATGTGATATTCACTGGATAAAAAATATATATATAAAGAAATATTTAGATATATAAATTGGAATAATAATGATAAGAAGAGGGGGATCACAATAATGAACCTTAAAGAACGGTGCCATTGTCTGAGTGCCAAAAATATGATTAAGCCTAGGCTCCATGGCGGGAACATAAAGCAGACCAAGGACGCTATAGTGTCTTGCGTATAAGTGCAGGTTTAAAAAACCTTTTCCTTATGATTGTTACATGCCTCGACCAACCCGCTAATGCGGGTCACGCTGAGGGAAGGACCCCATCAATGTTATTTAATCGGGAACCAGCGTTATATCACCATGTAATCTAGAGTAATTTTATTCCCGATCTGTTGAATCATAGAAAAAAATTTTTTATTTATTTACTATTATTTTCTTGACTATACCCGGTTACTGAGTGTGGGAAAAATATAAACAACTATTTGGTGAAAGTATGGAGGTAGTCTAAAAAGACTGAACTATGCCGTGAGGGTGAATAAGTACAACATGGGAGAAAAAATCAGGTGCACATGTCAAGATAACCTCTATCGAGGAATGTGCGCAGACCTCTGCTGAGTGAAGGTAAGGAGCTAGTGTGAACTTGAGGTTCAATCAAGTTCAAACCCGTGGGAAAAAAATCCAGTGCGCATGTCAAGTCAACCCTCTCTCGAGGAAAATGTCCAGATCTCTGTTCCGTAGAAATATGGAGCTGGTATGAGAGGAGCTATACCGTGCGGGTGAAACAGTTCAAAATCGTGAGAACAATTCCAGTGAGCATGTCAAGGAGATCCCTCTTGAGAAATCCATTAATATGGAGCTATGTGTGGTCTGTAGTATGTCACAAAAAACTTTACAACTGATATATCTCTAGCTATTATTAAAAATACATAAATGTACATATGAAAAAAAGTAATTGTATATAAAAAAATGTATAAAATTATGTTAAAACCTGAGGCTATGACCTGATCGAATTATTACAATAAAATAAGGACTACCTGACAGGATGTAAATCCTCTAAAAACATATTATAACATTAAACATCATAAAATTACATAAAAATCCATAAAAATTAGATTAGTGAAAAACACATAAGGACTCATAGTCCATGATATTCTCTAATCAGAGAAGATCCATTGCTTGTTAGACGGCGGCCCTGAACTATCCTATCCTTGGGGATATCATTGTCATTTCTCTTACAACACAGTATATCCATATTAAAGGGACTATCTTTGGGGAAAAAATAGTGAACTAATAAAATAGATCCGTTACTTCATTGAGCCCAAATGGTTTTAATGTGTTAAGTTTATAGATCCAATAGGTCTCTTTCCTTTTTAAAGCATCAATACGATTGTGTGAAAGAGGGGTTATCTGTTCGATCGGGGTGATCCTGATCTTTGCTCTCCCATTATGCTCCATAGTGATGTGTCTCGACAGACCATGTAACATGAATCCTATTTTAATGTTGTGTCTGTGCGAGTTTAACCTCTTATGCAGTGCCTGTATTGTTCTCCCAATATATTGTCTATCGCATTCACATTCAATCAAGTATATCACAAAGTCAGACTGACAATTTAAACGTGATTTGATGGAAAACACTTCCCCCCCGTTTTAGAGCAAAAATTGACTCTTTGGTGTTGAATTGACCTGCAGCATAGACAGTTCTTAGAGAAACATTTGAACGAACCCTTGGTATTATCCATGGCTTCCATGGGTTTATTTTCTCTGAGCCGGCTAGGAGCTAACTGGTTTTTTAATGTCGAGGCTCTTCGATAGGTGATCCCAGGCACTTCTGGGATAGCATCCTTCAGAAAGGGGTCATTCCGAAGAATACCCCAGTGTTTACGGATAATACTCTTGATCAAATCCCCATCATTACTGTAAGTCGTCACAAAGTTGGACGAAAAATTTACACTCATGTCCTTCATCCCGTGACTGTTTGAACTTACTAATTCTTTCTGTGTAAGTTTTTTGTTGATCTGATATGCCTTCTTAATTAATGGTATAGGATAGTCTTTCTCCAAAAACCTTTCTCTCAGGATATTGGCTTGTAGTTCAAAATCCCTATCCAAAGAACAATTCTTTCGGATTCTTTGGAACTGATTCTTTGGGATATTTTGTAACCATTTATTGTAATGGCTGCTAGTAAAATGAATATAGCCATTGCTATCAACTTTTTTGAAGAAAGTTTTCGTATGGATAGCTCCTTCATTATGTGATATAGTCAAGTCTAGGAAATCAATGCTGTCCTTATTTATAATAGGGGAGAAAATGAGACCCCAATTGTTATTGCATATTTGTCCTAGGAATTCATTCACATTATTTTGTGAATTGTCCCAAATCAGGAACAGGTCGTCGATGTATCTTTTATAGACAATAACATGCTTGAACAATACCGACCCAAAAATGTATAATAACTCAAACATACCCATGAACAGATTTGCATATGTAGGTGCGACTTTAGACCCCATCGCAGTTCCACAGCATTGGTGGTACAGTGTGTCTCGGAATGTGAAATAGTTATTACATAGTATAAACCTCATTCCTTCAAGGAGGAAGTTTTTTTGTCCTTCCGGCAGACGTTCATCCACTAATAGAAACTGTCTGAAGCACTCTATTCCCAATCGGTGGGAGATATTAGTATACAGGGCTGAGATATCCAGGGTTACAAAAACAAAAGTATCTTTCCACTCAATATTCTTAATTATATTAATAAGCTCTGTGGAGTCACGGAGATAGCTCCTCAAATTGGTGACATGACTTCTCATAATGCGGTCAATATAAGCTGCCAGATTTGCAGTCAACGAATCTATACCTGAAATGATAGGTCTCCCAGGGGGGTTCTCCAGATCCTTGTGGATCTTCGGTAGGTGATAGTAAAAGGCCAGTTTTGGATCTTTAATGTTGAGAAACTTAGCCTCATCCTTATTTAATATTCCTTCTTTGACCGCTTTATTAATCAAAGTATGGTATTCAATAATAGCTTGATTGTAAATGGCCATGTCCACAGTCTCATAATGAAGAGGGTTCGATAGGTTCCTAAGTGCCTCCTGTATATAGGTTACTTTATTTTGTACTACGACCCCACCACCTTTGTCAGCGCATCTAATGTACATTTATGTATTTTTAATAATAGCTAGAGATATATCAGTTGTAAAGTTTTTTGTGACATACTACAGACAACACATAGCTCCATATTAATGGATTTCTCAAGAGGGATCTCCTTGACATGCTCACTGGAATTGTTCTCACGATTTTGAACTGTTTCACCCGCACGGTATAGCTCCTCTCATACCAGCTCCATATTTCTACGGAACAGAGATCTGGACATTTTCCTCGAGAGAGGGTTGACTTGACATGCGCACTGGATTTTTTTCCCACGGGTTTGAACTTGATTGAACCTCAAGTTCACACTAGCTCCTTACCTTCACTCAGCAGAGGTCTGCGCACATTCCTCGATAGAGGTTATCTTGACATGTGCACCTGATTTTTTCTCCCATGTTGTACTTATTCACCCTCACGGCATAGTTCAGTCTTTTTAGACTACCTCCATACTTTCACCAAATAGTTGTTTATATTTTTCCCACACTCAGTAACCGGGTATAGTCAAGAAAATAATAGTAAATAAATAAAAAATTTTTTTCTATGATTCAACAGATCGGGAATAAAATTACTCTAGATTACATGGTGATATAACGCTGGTTCCCGATTAAATAACATTGATGGGGTCCTTCCCTCAGCGTGACCCGCATTAGCGGGTTGGTCGAGGCATGTAACAATCATAAGGAAAAGGTTTTTTAAACCTGCACTTATACGCAAGACACTATAGCGTCCTTGGTCTGCTTTATGTTCCCGCCATGGAGCCTAGGCTTAATCATATTTTTGGCACTCAGACAATGGCACCGTTCTTTAAGGTTCATTATTGTGATCCCCCTCTTCTTATCATTATTATTCCAATTTATATATCTAAATATTTCTTTATATATATATTTTTTATCCAGTGAATATCACATAATGTAGATACATATATATATATATATTTTTTTATTTATGGGATAATTGATCCTCTTAGCTACGCCTTTTTTCATTATATATATATTTTTTTATCCTTTTCCCTGTAGTACTCCTTATAATGATTCCCGTTTTTTGAACATATCCCGACGGTCACCTCCCATATGGTACGGGCGGACTATACGATCACATTCCGGCCGCTTTGATTAAAGTGACACTTTCCTAAGTAGGTTCTAGGTAATGTTGCGATGTTTGAGGTGCACATTTACATGGGTTCCCCATGAACTTTTTTTGACACCATATGTAAAAGAGAGAGACGTATATAAATTTGACACAAACATATGTTTTTATTTTTCTTTGTAATTCATTTTATTTTAAACTTCTGAGTCGTCAGGACAGTTATGACAAAGAAAAAATGACGTACTATAAGAAAGGCTGAATGTTATAGAGATGACACATATACATTTTTTTCTATGCATTGATTCCCGCCGATTTTTTTCAGAAGTGGGCGGACCATGACGTCATTAGTAAGGTATATATTGCTGGAAGTATTCCCTGTACAGCAGATGTGTTTTGCTTGCCAGACTGTCCTGATGAAGGGAGCTGCGACTCCCGAAACGCGTTGACCTGATCTGTGTAATGAATTAAAGCAACACCTATCCATTAATCTCCTGGATCGGCTGAGTCAGTGGCGCGGTTTAACATCCCTATCTACTATTTTCTGTTATCTGCTAACCTTGGGTCCGCTGCCGTGGCTTGGATACTTTTATATGCTGGTATAGGCGTTGTGACTTTCACAACCCCTATAGGTGAGTAAGACCACCCTCCTTGATTTTCCCCAATTGTCTGGGGTAAGACCCTATTGCGCTTTCTTTCCACAGTGTTTTTCTCTGACTGATTCGGATCTGGTGTGACCAGCTCCCTTGGTGGATATAGCTGCAGAGGGTCGTTTGACTATATAATGGATTATTTCAACAACCGGTTGTCCTCTAGGGAAAAACTAATCCTACAAACAGTAGGTACCCGTGAATTGATCAATACTGACTGTGATTTGGATCTACCCAATGTCTATTCAGAGGAGGATACTTTAAGCATGAAAAGACTGTTTGTACGACTGGAGGATCTTTTGAAAGAAGAACTCCGCTTTGGGTTGGATGCCCGTTTTCTGACCATCTATATGGAAGAGAAGTTGTGCCCTAGGGGCTTAAGGATTAAACATGACTCTCCTTTCCCCTCTGATCCGGTTTTTTCACTGGAATGGGAGGGGATCCTGAATGATTGTATGAGGAATATGCTACAATGTTTATATAAGAAAAGGACTATGATTGCCAATGAGGCCACTGCTAAAATTGAGGATCTGTACAAAGAACTCAGTCATTTTGAATTGCACCCTGAATATAAAATAGCCAATTCCGATATTAACACTAAACTCACACAAATGGAACAGGATACGATTTTCAGGAAGTCAAAAAAATTACAGAGAGATAGGCAGGACATGATTCCCTCAAAATCCCAGGTTCCTATCCCTCGTGATTCGTCCAGAGAACCTGTCAATCGCAGGCTCAGGATTAATAGCTTCAATAGCAAGAGCTTTTTTAACAGCAAGTTCCATAAGAGCAGAAAAGGATCTTCATCCTCATCTAGGAATGAGATGGTGGGCCCTATTCCCTTGAACTCTGAGACGACCCCTATTCATCAGACTCCCATAAATTCTGATGCAAGGGGATCACAATTCAAAATAGTCTCCATTGAACCTCCAGGGGGAAATTCAAACATGGCACCTAAGGAAGTGGTTCCTAGTGAACCGTCCAATGAGATCTTGACAGACGTTCCTAAAAATGATGGCAAATTGAGAGATTTTGAGAGTACTAAAAGACAACTCGAAGCTTTAAGGATTCAGATTGAAAGAATCCGCAAGGAAAGAGATATAGCCTTAGAAAAAGAGCTCAATAATTTGATCCCTCTAGATGAACCTGACAAGGATTTCATAGATCTCCTTGAACTGTCGACACATGAGGAGTTCATTCCCCTACCAGAGATACCCAATGTCAATGAACCGATGACTGTCCTATCCCCTAGGGCCTCCCCGAATATAAGCCCTAAAATTAACACGATCACCATTGATAACTCCCAAAAAGGTAATACTTGTGTTCCTTTTTTAGCCCTGGCCAAAAAGTCACAGAGCCACATAACCCACTTTTTAACACCAAGAATAGGAAAGAGAAAAAGCACTACAGAGGATCCAGGGCTGGAATTAGGGTCAAACAAAAAAGAGAGGAGAGATCCACTACACGAGACACTAATATAGGGATTTTCAATTTATCTGATTACCCGCTATCCAAAGGGGAGCTTAAAGTTCTCAGGAAAGGCTTATCCTTTTGTCCTGCCACTAATGCCAATGACTTCGAGTTGTATTTGGACTTTCAGAAGTATGTGAGGAAACTGACTCTAACAAGACATTTTGAGATACATAAGACTCGCCCCAATATGGACTTGGAGAGTCCTGATAATAATTTTTATCATACGGATTTGAAATCAAAATCCAATTTTTACCCTATACGTAGCAAGGGTCACCATCTACAGACGTTCAGTGATTTAGTTTTGGAAGAATTCAAAAAACTCTCATGCTATAGGAATTCAATAAGAACCAATTTAAATATGGAGGAGAGAAGAGCTTTACTCTCATTAAAAAATAATCCTGACCTAGTGATTAGATGCGCTGACAAAGGTGGTGGGGTCGTAGTACAAAATAAAGTAACCTATATACAGGAGGCACTTAGGAACCTATCGAACCCTCTTCATTATGAGACTGTGGACATGGCCATTTACAATCAAGCTATTATTGAATACCATACTTTGATTAATAAAGCGGTCAAAGAAGGAATATTAAATAAGGATGAGGCTAAGTTTCTCAACATTAAAGATCCAAAACTGGCCTTTTACTATCACCTACCGAAGATCCACAAGGATCTGGAGAACCCCCCTGGGAGACCTATCATTTCAGGTATAGATTCGTTGACTGCAAATCTGGCAGCTTATATTGACCGCATTATGAGAAGTCATGTCACCAATTTGAGGAGCTATCTCCGTGACTCCACAGAGCTTATTAATATAATTAAGAATATTGAGTGGAAAGATACTTTTGTTTTTGTAACCCTGGATATCTCAGCCCTGTATACTAATATCTCCCACCGATTGGGAATAGAGTGCTTCAGACAGTTTCTATTAGTGGATGAACGTCTGCCGGAAGGACAAAAAAACTTCCTCCTTGAAGGAATGAGGTTTATACTATGTAATAACTATTTCACATTCCGAGACACACTGTACCACCAATGCTGTGGAACTGCGATGGGGTCTAAAGTCGCACCTACATATGCAAATCTGTTCATGGGTATGTTTGAGTTATTATACATTTTTGGGTCGGTATTGTTCAAGCATGTTATTGTCTATAAAAGATACATCGACGACCTGTTCCTGATTTGGGACAATTCACAAAATAATGTGAATGAATTCCTAGGACAAATATGCAATAACAATTGGGGTCTCATTTTCTCCCCTATTATAAATAAGGACAGCATTGATTTCCTAGACTTGACTATATCACATAATGAAGGAGCTATCCATACGAAAACTTTCTTCAAAAAAGTTGATAGCAATGGCTATATTCATTTTACTAGCAGCCATTACAATAAATGGTTACAAAATATCCCAAAGAATCAGTTCCAAAGAATCCGAAAGAATTGTTCTTTGGATAGGGATTTTGAACTACAAGCCAATATCCTGAGAGAAAGGTTTTTGGAGAAAGACTATCCTATACCATTAATTAAGAAGGCATATCAGATCAACAAAAAACTTACACAGAAAGAATTAGTAAGTTCAAACAGTCACGGGATGAAGGACATGAGTGTAAATTTTTCGTCCAACTTTGTGACGACTTACAGTAATGATGGGGATTTGATCAAGAGTATTATCCGTAAACACTGGGGTATTCTTCGGAATGACCCCTTTCTGAAGGATGCTATCCCAGAAGTGCCTGGGATCACCTATCGAAGAGCCTCGACATTAAAAAACCAGTTAGCTCCTAGCCGGCTCAGAGAAAATAAACCCATGGAAGCCATGGATAATACCAAGGGTTCGTTCAAATGTTTCTCTAAGAACTGTCTATGCTGCAGGTCAATTCAACACCAAAGAGTCAATTTTTGCTCTAAAACGGGGGGGGAAGTGTTTTCCATCAAATCACGTTTAAATTGTCAGTCTGACTTTGTGATATACTTGATTGAATGTGAATGCGATAGACAATATATTGGGAGAACAATACAGGCACTGCATAAGAGGTTAAACTCGCACAGACACAACATTAAAATAGGATTCATGTTACATGGTCTGTCGAGACACATCACTATGGAGCATAATGGGAGAGCAAAGATCAGGATCACCCCGATCGAACAGATAACCCCTCTTTCACACAATCGTATTGATGCTTTAAAAAGGAAAGAGACCTATTGGATCTATAAACTTAACACATTAAAACCATTTGGGCTCAATGAAGTAACGGATCTATTTTATTAGTTCACTATTTTTTCCCCAAAGATAGTCCCTTTAATATGGATATACTGTGTTGTAAGAGAAATGACAATGATATCCCCAAGGATAGGATAGTTCAGGGCCGCCGTCTAACAAGCAATGGATCTTCTCTGATTAGAGAATATCATGGACTATGAGTCCTTATGTGTTTTTCACTAATCTAATTTTTATGGATTTTTATGTAATTTTATGATGTTTAATGTTATAATATGTTTTTAGAGGATTTACATCCTGTCAGGTAGTCCTTATTTTATTGTAATAATTCGATCAGGTCATAGCCTCAGGTTTTAACATAATTTTATACATTTTTTTATATACAATTACTTTTTTCATATGTACATTTATGTATTTTTAATAATAGCTAGAGATATATCAGTTGTAAAGTTTTTTGTGACATACTACAGACCACACATAGCTCCATATTAATGGATTTCTCAAGAGGGATCTCCTTGACATGCTCACTGGAATTGTTCTCACGATTTTGAACTGTTTCACCCGCACGGTATAGCTCCTCTCATACCAGCTCCATATTTCTACGGAACAGAGATCTGGACATTTTCCTCGAGAGAGGGTTGACTTGACATGCGCACTGGATTTTTTTCCCACGGGTTTGAACTTGATTGAACCTCAAGTTCACACTAGCTCCTTACCTTCACTCAGCAGAGGTCTGCGCACATTCCTCGATAGAGGTTATCTTGACATGTGCACCTGATTTTTTCTCCCATGTTGTACTTATTCACCCTCACGGCATAGTTCAGTCTTTTTAGACTACCTCCATACTTTCACCAAATAGTTGTTTATATTTTTCCCACACTCAGTAACCGGGTATAGTCAAGAAAATAATAGTAAATAAATAAAAAATTTTTTTCTATGATTCAACAGATCGGGAATAAAATTACTCTAGATTACATGGTGATATAACGCTGGTTCCCGATTAAATAACATTGATGGGGTCCTTCCCTCAGCGTGACCCGCATTAGCGGGTTGGTCGAGGCATGTAACAATCATAAGGAAAAGGTTTTTTAAACCTGCACTTATACGCAAGACACTATAGCGTCCTTGGTCTGCTTTATGTTCCCGCCATGGAGCCTAGGCTTAATCATATTTTTGGCACTCAGACAATGGCACCGTTCTTTAAGGTTCATTATTGTGATCCCCCTCTTCTTATCATTATTATTCCAATTTATATATCTAAATATTTCTTTATATATATATTTTTTATCCAGTGAATATCACATAATGTAGATACATATATATATATATATTTTTTTATTTATGGGATAATTGATCCTCTTAGCTACGCCTTTTTTCATTATATATATATTTTTTTATCCTTTTCCCTGTAGTACTCCTTATAATGATTCCCGTTTTTTGAACATATCCCGACGGTCACCTCCCATATGGTACGGGCGGACTATACGATCACATTCCGGCCGCTTTGATTAAAGTGACACTTTCCTAAGTAGGTTCTAGGTAATGTTGCGATGTTTGAGGTGCACATTTACATGGGTTCCCCATGAACTTTTTTTGACACCATATGTAAAAGAGAGAGACGTATATAAATTTGACACAAACATATGTTTTTATTTTTCTTTGTAATTCATTTTATTTTAAACTTCTGAGTCGTCAGGACAGTTATGACAAAGAAAAAATGACGTACTATAAGAAAGGCTGAATGTTATAGAGATGACACATATACATTTTTTTCTATGCATTGATTCCCGCCGATTTTTTTCAGAAGTGGGCGGACCATGACGTCATTAGTAAGGTATATATTGCTGGAAGTATTCCCTGTACAGCAGATGTGTTTTGCTTGCCAGACTGTCCTGATGAAGGGAGCTGCGACTCCCGAAACGCGTTGACCTGATCTGTGTAATGAATTAAAGCAACACCTATCCATTAATCTCCTGGATCGGCTGAGTCAGTGGCGCGGTTTAACATCCCTATCTACTATTTTCTGTTATCAGCTGATTACCGGCAGCTCCTGCAGTGATGGGCCAGGATCAGACTCCGCTGCAGGAGCTGCCAGTAATCAGCACATAAGTGAGTATGTATTTATTTATTTATTTATTTTTTCTACTGATGCATCAGCTGATTGTATAATCGGCTTTTATACAATCAGCTGCTGTGTCATGTGATTCACATCCTTTAACCTGACACATCATCTGATCACTCTGCTTTCCAGCAAACCGATCAGATGATATTGGATCCTGATTGATCGGCGCGGGACCCTAACCCAGGATTACTGCGGAGGGGGGTTTATTTCAATAAAGATGGAGTCACTAATTGTGTTGGGTTTTATTTCTAATAAAAATATTTTTCTGTGTGTTGTGTTTTTTTTTTATCATTACTAGAAATTTATGGTGGCCATGTCTAATATTGGCGTGACACCATGAATTTCGGGCTTAGGGCTAGCTGATAATATACAGCTAGCCCTAACTCCATTATTACCCAGCTAGCCAAGCCACCCGGCATCAGGGCAGCTGGAAGAGTTGGATACAGCGCCAGAAGATGGCGCTTCTATGAAAGCACCATTTTCTGGGGTGGCTGCGGACTGCAATTCGCAGTGGGGGTGCCCAGAAAGCTTGGGCACCCTTCACTGTGGATTCCAATCCCCAGCTGCCTAGTTGTACCCGGCTGGACACCAAAATTAGGCGAAGCTCACGTCATTTTTTTTTTTAAATTATTTAATGAAATTCATGAAATAATTAAAAAAAAAAGGGCTTCTCTATATTTTTGGTTCCCAGCCGGGTGCAAATAGGCAGCTGGGGGTTGGGGGCAGCCCGTACCTGCCTGCTGTACCCGGCTAGCATATAAAAATATGGCGAAGCCCATGTCATTTTTTTTTTCTTTTTGGGTAAAAAACTGCATACAGTCCTGGATGGAGGATGCTGAGCCTTGTAGTTCTGCAGCTTCTGTCTGCTCTCCTGCATACACTAGTAAATGGAGGATGCTGAGCCTTGTAGTCCTGCAGCTGCTGTCTGCTCTCCTGCATACACTAGTGAATGGAGGATGCTGAGCCTTGTAGTTCTGCAGCTGCTGTCTGCTCTCCTGCATACACTAGTGAATGGAGGATGCTGAGCCTTGTAGTTCTGCAGCTGCTGTCTGCTCTCCTGCATACACTAGTGAATGGAGGATGCTGAGCCTTGTAGTTCTGCAGCTGCTGTCTGCTCTCCTGCATACACTAGTGAATGGAGGATGCTGAGCCTTGTAGTTCTGCAGCTGCTCTCTGCTCTCCTGCATACACTAGTGAATGGAGGATGCTGAGCCTTGTAGTTCTGCAGCTGCTGTCTGCTCTCCTGCATACAATGAACATTTTGAATAAGGAAATGACATCAGACCTTTTTTTTTTTTCATCAACAATCTTTAATGGCATTGTGCACTGATTAAAAACGCAGTGAGCAAAAACGCAGCAAAAAACGCACCAAATCGCGGCAAAAACGTGACATGCAGCACCGCAGGTGACAGAGCAGAGCAAGTTGGTGACATGCTCTACTCTGACACATAGTGTGCTGCATGTCACTGTATCCACTCTGGGACTTGTTGTGCAGGTGACCGGATGATACATGTCACTAACTTGCTATACTATACTAACTGTATACACTCTCACCTGAACAAGTCTCAGAGTGGGGCAGTTATTGACATGTATCATCCGGTCACCTGCACAACAAGTCCCACAGTGGAGACAGATAGTGACATGCAGCATCCGGTCACCTGCACAACAAGTCCCACAGTGGAGACAGATAGTGACATGCAGCATCCAGTCACCTGCACAACAAGTCCCAGAGTGGAGACAGATAGTGACATGCAGCACACTATGTGTCAGAGCAGAGCATGTCACTGTCTCCACTCTGGGACTTGTTGTGCAGGTGACCGGATGCTACATGTCACTACCTGTCTCCACTCTGGGACTTGTTGTGCAGGTGACCGGATGACACATGTCACTAACTGCTCCACTCTGTGATTTCTGCTGCATAGTACCAACTGTATACACTCTCACCTGCACAACAAGTCCCATAGTGGAGACAGTTAGTGACATGTAGCATCCGGTCACCTGCACAACAAGTCCCAGAGTGGAGAAAGATAGTGACATGCAGCACACTATGTGTCAGAGCAGAGCATGTCACTGTCTCCACTCTGGGACTTGTTGTGCAGGTGACCGGATGCTACATGTCACTAACTGTCTCCACTGTGGGACTTGTTGTGCAGGTGACCGGATGATACATGTCACTAACTGCCCCACTCTGTGATTTCTGCTGCATAGTACCAACTGTATACACTCTCACCTGCACAACAAGTCCCATAGTGGAGACAGTTAGTGACATGTAGCATCCGGTCACCTGCACAACAAGTCCCATAGTGGAGACAGTTAGTGACATGTAGCATCCGGTCACCTGCACAACAAGTACCAGAGTGGAGAAAGATAGTGACATGCAGCACACTATGTGTCAGAGCAGAGCATGTCACTGTCTCCACTCTGGGACTTGTTGTGCAGGTGACAGAGTGGAGCAGATTGGTCCCATGCAGCGTCCGGTCACCTGTGCTGCTGGGGGGAGTATATGATCACACTGCCGACACCGCCCGCTCTCCTGACAGCTGAGCACAGCGGGCGGGTGGACAGTGTGATCACATACTTGCGTGACAGGGGGGATTTCAGTGGAGGAAACCCCCCCTGTACTCCACACTGGAGCCCGTACCTTCCACAGCTGACGGAGGGTAAGAGCGCGCTCTGCCTTCACCACTCCACACTGGCGTCCTCCGGCTCCTCCCCTCGATGCTGGGCTGTGACGTGCGGTAGTCACCGCCCACAGCCCAGTCAATCAGTGTGAGTGGCGCCGGCATCCTCTGACGTACCCGTCTAGTTTGAGAGCCCGGAAATGCCGGGACGTCAGAGGATGCTGGCGGCCACAGCTCCAGGGGGTCATGTGACAGGCACTGAGCGTGCAGGATAGCGCCGCTCAGTGCCAGAACTGGAAACAGAAGCCAATGGAGAAGATGCATACAATGGTAAGTGACAATCATTGGGGAAAAAAAAAAAAAATGGGTGAACCACCCCTTTAAAGTATTATGTACTAAGCCACACTGCTCTTCTGTATAATATCCCCCTACACACTGTTCCTCTGTATAATATCCGCCACAAACACTGCCCCTCTGTACAATATCCTACCACAAACTGCCCCTCTGTATAATATCTTTCACATACGCTGCACCTTTGTATACTATCACCCACAAACAAGCTGCCCCTCTTTATAATATCCACCCACACACACTGCTCTTCTGTATAATATTGCCCCCCACACACTGCCCATCCTCGGCCCCTCCTACTATATATATCCTCTTCCTGGTATATATGTCCTCCTCTTGGTATATATATGTCCCCATTCTTGGCCCCTCCTGGTATGTATGTCCACCTCCTGGTATATATTTCCCCCTCCTGGGCCCATCCTTGAATATACAGTGTTTTGCGAAAGTATTCGGCCCCCCTTGAATTTTTCAACCTTTTCCCACATTTCAGACTTCAAACATAAAGATAAAAATTTAAATTTTATGGTGAAGAATCAACAACAAGTGGGTCACAATTGTGAAGGTGAACAATATTTATTGCCTATTTTAAATTTTTGTAAAAAATAAAAAACTGAAAATTGGGGAGGGCAATATTATTCAGCCTCTTTAAGTTAATACTTTGTAGCACCACCTTTTGCTGCGATTACAGCTGCAAGTCGCTTGGGGCATGTCTCTATCAGTTTTGCACATCGAGTGACTGAAAGTCTTGCCCATTCTTCCTTTGCAAACAGCTGGAGCTGAGTGAGGTTGGATGGAGAGCGTTTGTGAACAGCAGTTTTCAGCTCTTTCCACAGATTCTCGATTGGATTCAGGTCTGGACTTTGACTTGGCCATTCTAACACCTGGATACGTTTATTTCTGAACCATTCCATTGTAGATTTTGCTTTATGTTTGGGATCATTGTCTTATTGGAAGACAAATCTCCGTTCCAGGCTCAGGTCTTTTGCAGACTCCAACAGGTTTTCTTCAAGAATGGTCCTGTATTTGGCTCCATCCATCTTCCCATTAATTTTAATCATCTTCCCTGTCCCTGCTGAAGCAAAGCAGGCCCAAACCATGATGCTTCCAGCACCATGTTTGACAGTGGGGATGGTGTGTTCAGAGTGATGAGCTGTGTTGCTTTTACGCCAAACATATCGTTTGGCATTGTTCCCAAAAAGTTCGATTTTGGTTTCATCTGACCATAGCACCTTCTTCCACATGTTTGGTGTGTCTCCCAGGTGGCTTGTGGCAAACTTTAAACAACACTTTTTAAGGATATCTTTGAGAAATGGCTTTCTTCTTGCAACTCTGCCATAAAGGCCAGATTTGTGCAGTGTACAACTGATTGTTGTCCTATGGACAGACTCTCCCACCTCAGCTGTAGATCTCTGCAGTTCATCCAGAGTGATCATGGGCCTCTTGGCTGCATCTCTGATCACTTTTTTCCTTGTTTGACATGAAATTTTTGAGGGACGGCCGGGTCTTGATAGATTTGCAGTGGTATGGTTCTCCTTCCATTTCAATATGATCGCTTGCACAGTGCTTCTTGGGATGTTTAAAGTTTTGGAAATCGTTTTGCAACCAAATCCAGCTTTAAACTTCTCCACAACAGTATCACGCACCTGCCTGTTGTGTTCCTTGGTCTTCATGATGCTCTCTGTGCTTTAAACAGAACACTGAGACTATCACAGAGCAGGTGCATTTATACGGAGACTTGATTACTCACAGGTGGATTATATTTATCATCAGTCATTTAAGACAACAATGGATCATTCAGAGATCCTCAATGAACTTCTGGAGTGAGTTTGCGGCACTGAAAGTAAAGGGGCCGAATAATATTGCACGCCCCAATTTTCAGTTTTATATTTTTTTAAAAAGTTTAAAATAAGCAATAAATTTCATTCAACTTCACAATTGTGTCCCACTTGTTGTTGATTCTTCACCATAACATTAAAATTTGTATTTTTATGTTTGAAGCCTGAAATGTGGGAAAAAATTGAAAAATTCAAGGGAGCCGAATAATTTTGCAAGACACTGTATGTTCCTATTCTGGTTTATTTGTCCCTTTCCTGGTATATATGTCCTCTTCCTGATATATATATATCCCCTTCCTGGGCGCCTCCTGATATATATGTGCCCATCCTGGTTTATTTGTCTTCATCCTGGGCCCATTCTGGTATATATGTCCCCTTCCTGGTGTATATACAGTATGTCCCCCACTCTGGGCCCCTCCTGGTATATATATCCCTCTCCTGGTAAATATGTCTCTGTTCTGTGTCTAATGCAAAAAAACAAACAATTTTACTCATCCTCCCCGGCTTCCACGTCACACAGCATCTTCTCTATGTCACAATCCATTTCAGCTGGTTGTGCACTCTTTCAACGCACATCCAGCTGAAGCAGGGGTAGGGATCAGTGGGCCCCACCCACCACACCCTGTCCCTGCAATTGTCCCGCTCCTGTCTTCAGCGCCTTGGCTCTGCGTTACCCACGTGATGAGGTCGCAAAGGGATGACCTCATCACACTGCTGCATGCCGGGCCACGAGATAACATGCTCTGGTGTGCTTCACTGTCTCTGGCTCCATCACATGGCTAATTTGCCTGTGATGCCCCTGAAACACTTTGCATTCAAATTAGCTATGTGTAGAGGTCGAAGCGACACGGCTGGCCCCCTCTGCTGCGCCTGTAACTGGGGCCCGGTGAAAAGGGGGTTCGGCCTGGAGCTTAATAAAGCTAAGTAATTACCCCGGGCCTCTCTCTTCACAGGGCCTCATACACCAGTAATGGTTGTAATGCACTAATGTCCTAAACTGAGGAAAGCCTGCCCTGACAACAGGTTTCCAATAAGAAAATGATGTAGGTAAAAGTTTGGTGTAGGTATAGGGTGGTATGGCACATATAGTGTTGTTATACTCTAACATCTATTGGCATCTCCAAGCACAATATTAGCTTGGAAAGAGATGGAAAACTTAATGTAGTTGACTTTTAAGTCTGTTTATTTTCCGGTAAGTTCCGCTCAGGAACTGTTTTCTGTACACAAAGAAAAAACACTTTAATTTTCTGATTACACCTTTGTGTCCTCGAGCTATTGAAGAAGTTAAAGTACTTTGCTCCAGCGCGATTTAACAGTTCTGCAATGAAAACAGATATGTCTCCTGATAATTGTGCTGGAAGCGGCTTCCTTCTCACATCAGTGCTATCAGTCTTTAAATCTGCATAATGATCTCAATTGATTTCTGAGCTTCATTTTCTCTTACCGCTTGCCTGAATTGTGTGAAATCCTATTTACTGATCATCTTTGTCGCTGCCCCCATAATACACACCCTGGGAATGTAAGGGGTGATATCATTGATTCATTGCTTCACGACCTGGCAAGGGCAACTGCAAAAAGCAACCTGTTATTTGTTGCCTAACCAAACGTCTTCTTATTTGACCGGTCATCACTTACGTTTCATGTATGATCCAACAATTCTGTCCGCCACCATCTGAAATCTGTATCTGCCATGTAATCCCAAAGTTTGTCTCTATTTCTCTAAGAATCCCCCGTGGCCCTGTAGACTTATATCTTGTAAGCTTTGTTTTATTAATGTTTCTTTTTGTTTGTATGTAGAGACATAAATGTTTTTTGTACTTTTCTGCTGATTCACCCGCAGTGCAATCTGCGTGGTTCCCACCGGAGACTTTTGCACTGGTAATTTACGCTAATGATTTCTAAACATTTTAAGTCAGTTCTGAAAAGACCTCATTAAACTGTGACTGTTTATTAAAAACTTAAATGGAGCCTTTCAGGCATTTACAGATATTATTAGTTTGCCCTGCACAGCGCTGATAACGGGTGATAAAATGAGTTCATTCATACAAGCGGCTTATACTCCAAGGAGTGAGCCCATTAGTGGCGTCTTATGAATGAAGCGCCTAGCACAGTATTGATCTTGGGCTTGTCATTTGTGCAGCGTATCCTGTGTCTCAGCTGATACTATTATTCTGTTTTTCTTTTGTACGATCTCCTACTGGATCATCGGTGACAAAGATAAGACCCTATGAAAATAGTGCAGCTTTATAGTTTTATGTCATACTGTATTTTTTGAAATGTGCAGGATTGCCGACAGGAGGAGACTGAATGGCAAATATATCCTTAGGTCACGTTACCAAGAGGGGATCATGCCAAGCTATTTTTGCAATTGGGGTTTGTGCAGCGGCAGAATCTACATTTCTTTGTAGAAGTAATTGTTATAGCTATGATTAGTACTGTGTGTAAACACCAGAACAATTGTAATACAAATTTCATTTTTGCTGTTTCACTGTTTTGTTTTTTTTTCAAAGGTCATCATATGATGGCTTGTTTTTGCAGGACGAATTGTAGTCTTGAATGGCACCATTTATTTTACCATACAGCGTACTTCACCAGATTTGGCCCCTATAAGCTGTAGTCACCACCAGTGAGCCCTTATATGCAGCATTCTAGAATACTGTATATATGAGCCCAGGCCACTCTGTATAACGTAAAAAAACACATTTATAATACTCACCTAAGGGGCGCTCCGGTCTAATGGGTGTCACTACTCTCTGGTCTGGCGCCTCCTCTTTGCTGCAATCTCCGTCCTCCTTCTATCCCGCCCAATGTGGATAATGTGATCTACAACTTCCACAGAGGCCGACATTATAATCCTTCACAGGAGCACTGTGATCTGCCTGGCTGAGGGCAGATCAATGTATTGCAGTGCGCATGCGCAGGTAGTGTTTAACCTTTCCTCGCGCCTGCACATTACATTACTTTGATCTGGTCTCAGCAGGGCAGATCAAAGTGTGCCTGCACAGGAGCGCAATGCCAACCTGTGTGGAAGACATAGATCGCGTCATCCACACTGGGTGGGATAGAAAGAGGACGGAGATCACAGGAGAGAAGAGGCGCCGGACCGGAGAGCAGCGACATTCATTGGACTGGACCGCCCCCCTAGGTGAGTATTATAAAAGTGTTTTTTATGTTATAGAGAGTGGCCTGGGCTCTTATATAAAGCATATTACAATGCTGTATATAAGAGCTCATTGGTGGTGGCCACAACTTACAGTCGTCAAATCTGGTGACAGGTTACCTTTACCACAGGAAAAAAAAAAAGTACTATAACATTGTAAAAGAAACTCACAATTCCAACATTGTTTTTTGGGGGGTTTGTTTACACAGTGTTTATTGTATGGTAAAGAAAAAACCCCTGGAACTATTAACCCCTTACCGACATTCGCCATGCATGTACAGTGTAAGACGGGAGCAGGTGTATGGTACAGGCATGTATGTTTTTCCAATGCAAACATAAAAAAGCAAGTTTTTTTGGACGTTTCACACCTCACAATGTGTTGAGTGTTGAATTAATTCTCCAGGTTATTATGGTTGTTTGAATACCTATGAAGGTTTTCTACTTGTCTTTGTGTATTTGCTAGGTATATGTAATAAAATTTATTTGATGCGAGAAACCCATCATATTTTACTTTTTTTTTTGCAATGGGAACTGATTTACTTTTTATCACTTTTTTTTTTTTTTTTTTAAATGCTGACGATATTTTATATGTATACTTTTTTTAAGGCATAATTTGACTCCCAAGAGATCATAAAAGATCTTTGGGGAACATTTTTTTTAATCAACTTTCCAAACTCAGTTGAGCTTCCATAGGAGCTCCAGTTTAAAGGGAAAACAGCCCACCACCGTGCCATAAGCTGGGACTCACAGCTCTGCTGGCAGACACCCAGCGATCATGTGATAAGTCCCCAGAAGCATTTAATGTGCCAATGCTTGGGCACACTATATAGTGCTCACTGAAAGGACAGAAATAGGAATAAACTAAAGTACTTTTGTATTCTCTCCTGGGTCCCCAACTGTGTCTGACAACTGGAGACCCAACCTGAGAATCGGGAGCTTTAACCCTTACGCTGTAAATTTATAATAGTGCATGGTTACATTTTAATGCACAAAGTCATTATAGAGTCAGTGTCCAGTTTTTTTTCCTCTTGTTTTAGTACCGCTGCCCCCTGAGTATTCCAGCTGTTACTCAGGCGAGCTGCAGGAATAAAATAATAGTAAAAACAGGAGCTTTTCACCTGGTCACAATTCCTTTTTAAGCAAAAGATCACATGAGTGAAGAATGATAGAGATAAATCCAAATAAGATGCATTAATAATCAAAAAATATTAAAGGGGTTGTCAACTACTAGGACATCCCAATCTGATTCCACGTTATCCCCAGGTAAAAATAAGTCTATGCTCACCTCACATGCCTGTACTATTCCAGCAGTGCCGCGGTTCGCGTTCCCGGGGCTCCCTTGACAGTGGACGCAGGGCTCACGTGAAGTCACAATCAGCTCTGATTTCTGTCTCCCCGCCTTCGGACCAAACTAGCGATCAACAGGAAGTGAGTGGCAGCCCCAGCTGTCACTTCCTGTTGATTAACTTGCTTAGTCTGAAGGCAGGGAGACAGAAGCTGGCTCTGATTGGACACAGGGCTCATGTGACGTTTCAACCCCACTTGAGCCCCAATTCCATGATTCTTGACACTGCTGAAATGGCGCCGGCACGGAAGGTGAATATAGGCTTTAATGGGGAATTAGTAGGGTTTGTCCTGGTAGTGGAAAACCCCTTTAAGTATGGCTCTTTTTGGTCAGAGTCAGAGTTTAAAAAAATAAATCCCCAAATCCCTTCCAAGTGTACACATTTATCTGTAAACTATACTTTTTTTTCATATTTACCACGTTCATAATCCAGTATGGATAGAACCATGTACAAAAAGACATATATATATATATATATATATATATACAGTTAGGTCCAGAAATATTTGGACAGTGACACAATTTTCGCGAGTTGGGCTCTGCATGCCACCACATTGGATTTGAAATGAAACCTCTACAACAGAATTCAAGTGCAGATTGTAACGTTTAATTTGAAGGTTTGAACAAAAATATCTGATAGAAATTGTAGGAATTGTACACATTTCTTTACAAACACTCCACATTTTAGGAGGTCAAAAGTAATTGGACAAATATACCAAACCCAAAAATAAAATTTTTATTTTCAATATTTTGTTGCGAATCCTTTGGAGGCAATCACTGCCTTAAGTCTGGAACCCATGGACATCACCAAACGCTGGGTTTCCTCCTTCTTAATGCTTTGCCAGGCCTTTACAGCCGCAGCCTTCAGGTCTTGCTTGTTTGTGGGTCTTTCCGTCTTAAGTCTGGATTTGAGCAAGTGAAATGCATGCTTAATTGGGTTAAGATCTGGTGATTGACTTGGCCATTTCAGAATGTTGCACTTTTTTGCACTCATGAACTCCTGGGTAGCTTTGGCTGTATGCTTGGGGTCATTGTCCATCTGTACTATGAAGCGCCATCCGATCAACTTTGCGGCATTTGGCTGAATCTGGGCTGAAAGTATATCCCGGTACACTTCAGAATTCATCCGGCTACTCTTGTCTGCTGTTATGTCATCAATAAACACAAGTGACCCAGTGCCATTGAAAGCCATGCATGCCCATGCCATCACGTTGCCTCCACCATGTTTTACAGAGGATGTGGTGTGCCTTGGATCATGTGCCGTTCCCTTTCTTCTCCAAACTTTTTTCTTCCCATCATTCTATTACAGGTTAATCTTGGTCTCATCTGTCCATAGAATACTTTTCCAGAACTGAGCTGGCTTCATGAGGTGTTTTTCAGCAAATTTAACTCTGGCCTGTCTATTTTTGGAATTGATGAATGGTTTGCATCTAGATGTGAACCCTTTGCATTTACTTTCATGGAGTCTTGTCTTTACTGTTGACTTAGAGACAGATACACCTACTTCACTGAGAGTGTTCTGGACTTCAGTTGATGTTGTGAACGGGTTCTTCTTCACCAAAGAAAGTATGCGGCGATCATCCACCACTGTTGTCATCCGTGGACGCCCAGGCCTTTTAGAGTTCCCAAGCTCACCAGTCAATTCCTTTTTTCTCAGAATGTACCCGACTGTTGATTTTGCTACTCCAAGCATGTCTGCTATCTCTCTGATGGATTTTTTCTTTTTTTTCAGCCTCAGGATGTTCTGCTTCACCTCAATTGAGAGTTCCTTAGACCGCATGTTGTCTGGTCACAGCAACAGCTTCCAAATGCAAAACCACACACCTGTAATCAACCCCAGACCTTTTAACTACTTCATTGATTACAGGTTAACGAGGGAGACGCCTTCAGAGTTAATTGCAGCCCTTAGAGTCCCTTGTCCAATTACTTTTGGTCCCTTGAAAAAGAGGAGGCTATGCATTACAGAGCTATGATTCCTAAACCCTTTCTCCGATTTGGATGTGAAAACTCTTGCAGCTGGGAGTGTGCACTTTCAGCCCATATTATATATATAATTGTATTTCTGAACATGTTTTTGTAAACAGCTAAAATAACAAAACTTGTGTCACTGTCCAAATATTTCTGGACCTAACTGTATATATTAATATACACGGGGTGATCCAAAAGTAATGATAATCAATAATAAACACAATGAATATATTAAAAAAAATGTTTTTGAATACTGCCATATGAGATCCCTGTGACCTTAGCTACATGCCCGATTGTCACTCTTCGATCTGCCAATACAACTTTTTCAACTTTTTTCACATTTTTTTCATTGAGGGACGTGGATGGGCGTCCTTCACGATGTTCATCTTCCGTCGATGTTCTTCCCAGCTTAAATTCCTTGGCCCAGCGTGCAACTGTGGAATATGGAGAAGAGTCCCCCAATGTTTCCACCAAGTCGCTGTGTATGTCTTTGGTAGTCATTTTTTTCAAGCAAAGGTATTTGATGACAGCTCTGAACCATTGATTGGAGTATTCAAAACCAGAGGATAGCAGGGAAACAAAAGGTTCTGGAAGGGAGTACTATATACAGTGTATAGGCCAAAACAAGAGCCAAATTTGATTTTTTTTTTTTACCATTTATATCACATGGTAGAAGATTGATAGAATAAGGAACTGAAGAGTATGGACAAAAGAAAGATTTATACACTTTGCATCCAAGGGTATTTTACTTTCCGCCATTACCTACTATCATTTTCAGCTTGATCGACATAAATTGTCTTACGTGCTGTGTTATTTTTTCTCATTATGTTTATTAAATCATTAAACAACGTAATTAGAAATCCACAATGTCCTGAATTATCATAACAGAATTTAGGCCAACAACAGCATATGCGCAGAATTTATAAACTGTTTATCACATTCACTCTGAGCAGAAAGCACATCCTGATGTCTTCATTACAAACATTAACTTTTTGCCATGGTGTGGAAAGCTGAGAAATACTTGATGACAGGAGCCCGAGCAGAAAACATGGAGCACAAAGTTTTATTTTGAATAAATCTTTCATCATCAGTGAAGTAGATTATTCTAAGATCCAAGGAAATGAAATCACCGCATGTAATAACTGAGCAGTGAGGGGGCCGATGTGCCGTGGTCACTGGCGCAAGACCAAAAACATTGGGGAACCATGTATTTTTCTTTGTGAATCTGCAGTGTTATACACAGAGATGACGTCTGGTAAAATACTACCGTTTTTTTATGTGTTCAGGACGGGAACATTACCGAGCTATCTTTCCCGGCGTCAGGATGGACATCTAAGGCATTTTATTTTGCTTTGATGAAGTGAGCCTCTTGTTGTTGCAGCTTTACCCTAGATTTGTTGACAGGAAACTTTCATCCATAACCTACTTTATTCCACATATGAAATATTGCTCGGCTTGAGCACCTAAAGAGCAGCTATTTTAAGAGCGTTCTTTTGGCTTGAAATATTATATCAGAAACAACAGACTGTGTGCAGTATAATTGGGTAGAATTGTACCGGAGCACGCCGAGCTGTTTGTAATTGCTTGTCTCAACAGCAGCTATTTGGCTGCCTCCATTTCCTCTAAGCTAGACAATTTGGTAATTATAGTGTTAACAATCTAATGTGCTAGAAAAAAAAATCATTCGTGGGTATATATCTAGTTATTTTCTGGAGCAGTCATCATATATTTACCAATGAACCGTTTCATCTTAGTCATTTTGGTTTTTTTTCTTACCAACTTTCTCATGACTAACTAATCATAATCAGACTAATCCCCACTCTGTCCTCCATAACCAATTATCCTTATGAGTTGTACACTCCAAACTACAGATGGCTACTACCGGTTTGTTAATTTTTCCAATGTATACAGCTTAAAGTGGGTTTTCTCATCTTATTAAATATGTAAATTTGCAATGTTCTTGTAAAAACAAGCAGTTTTTTGATGTAGCTCTTGCTAAAAATCCTCTTGGTTCTCAAGAACGGTGGGATTTTTTATTCTATAGTATAGTGCTTGTTGCACCAGGTACCAGCCTGTCACGCTAGGGTACACTAGGTAAACAATACAATGGATGGCCCTAGCACTAGAGAGAAGGGAGCAGGGTCACCTCCTAACACTCACCTATGGCTGATCCCTGCACTCCCTAACATCCCTAGATGGATCCTTCTCCCCATGTGCAGTCACGTGCCAAGGCCCTCACTTGTCCTGATCTCATTCTTACAAGTGTGAAAATCAGTGAGACACTACAATAAAACAACATGAGGAAGGGAAGACAAACACGGGAAAGACACAACAAATAGTTATCTTGAGCTACTCATGCAGCAAGATTCTCGGCTGCAGCAGTAACAACACATCAGCTTCTCAAAAGCCAGGCTCCTTGAGAGTCGTCAGTTATAGAATGAGCTATAGCTGGCATAGGAGATAATAAGGATTGAGATAATATAGGGGAAGGGCGTGGCTGCAGCTGAAATTAATATCTATAAGTTAATCTCAGCAGGATAGAAAAGAGACATTAAAGGGTGCTTTACACGCTGCGATATCGCTATCGATATCGCTAGCGAGTGTACCCACCCCCTTCGGTTGTGCGTCATGGGCAAATCGCTGCCCGTGGCGCACAACATCGCTTACACCCGTCACACGGAGTTACCTTCCCTGCGACGTCGCTGTGGCCGGCGAACAGCCTCCTTTCTAAAGGGGCGGTTTGTGCGGCATCACAGCGACGTCACACGGCAGCCGTCCAATAGAAGCGGTGGGGTGGAGATGTGCGGGTGGAATATCCCGCCCACCTTCTTCCTTCCTCATTGCCGGTAGACACAGGTAAGGAGATATTCGTCGTTCCTGCGGTGTCACACATAGCGATGTGTGATGCCGCAGTAACGACGAACAGCCAGCGGCATGCACCACCAACGATATTATGAAAACGAGCGACGTGTCAACGATCAACGATTTTTGACGTTTTTGCAATCGTTGATCGTCGCTCCTAGCTGTCACATGCTGCGATGTCGCTAATGACGCCGGATGTGCGTCACAAACACAGTGACCCTGATGATATATCGTTAGCGATGTCACAACGTGTAAAGCACCCTTAAGCCCATCAGCAAATAATTAAATTAAATCCTACTCATAAGTGATGAGAGTATTCTAAAATGCATCAATCAAATGCTGAGACCTTCTGATCCCCCAGTGGTCTGAGCAGGGCACAACACACTCGTGACGCAGCCACCTTGGATGAGGCTGGCTTCCTAGGCAAGGAAAGAGCGCTTGCAAGGTACTTGCTATACAGCTGGCAAGCAACAATCTAAAGTGGGCCTTAACACATGATTTGGACAGCTTCAATACACCTGTGATGCAGCAATGGAAAATCAGCCTGTGCTTACAGCATTAGCAAGTGAGCAGTTCGGACTATCGGCTTAGCCATGTATTTGGCTCAAACTGTTCATCATCTGGATAATAGCAAGATACCAGCACCATTTCAGCAGAAAAGTGACTTGTTCATTTTGGAAAACTGCCTTAAGATACATCACTGTTATTGGAAGAGAACAGATAGTACTATGGTTAGATGCCCAGGGAAACATGTCCAAAACGGGTAGTGCAAAGAGTCATTTCATGAGGCTCTGGGAGTTATTTAATGGACTTTATTTAAAGAGACCCTGACAGCTGATGCATGCGGATCAACGGTATGTATCAGACTCTGGCTGTATAATATCAGCTACATATTTTTTTTTTTTTTATAATTCTTTATTTAACTTGACAACAATTGATTGTACAACAGGAAATCACAATTCAAGAAAAAGATTATTTACAAATTGCATATCATCACAAGGAAAGTCCAGTAGTGGTAAACAAGGTTGTCAAAGGCTTTTACAAGAGAAAGCAAACCCCTGTCCAATGTTAGACAGAGGAGAATAGAAGTCAAGAGAAGAAGAGAGAAAGACAGAAGAAAAGGGGAGAAGTAGAAAGGGGAGGTGTAAAAGGGGGCATCAATCCACCCAGAAGTCAACGTGCTAAAACCTCTCTCGAATCATCTTAGTGCCTCCTTATACTCATCTGTCTGTTGAAAGTCCATCCAGTAATACCAGGTGGCCCAGAACTTCTCATAGGTGTCATGGATCGAAGATGTCAAGTCCTCCATGTGCATAAGGTCATTAACTCTTGAGATCCATGAAATGTCAGCGTTGAGGACATCAACGGATTGTTTGCTCATTTAGATCTTACCAGCGGAGTGCTTCCTTAGGGTGCTCAAAAAGAAGGTCTCTACCAGAGCAAATACCCTAAGTGTTGCTAGGTAAAGCATCGAGTAGGAAATGTATAGGTTATGTAGACGGCGTTTCACAACTCAATTGCAAATTCTCCCTTCTGCTGCTGCACTACGGCCTTTTACTTTTTGCATGCCTTGCCACATATAGGAGATTTAATCTTTAATTTTATCCTTCTAACTGTTAAGGGAGGATTATACAGAGCCATATTGTATTACAGCCATGAACACATCTTTTAATGTGGGTTCCTTATCTTGTTGCTCCAGGTTTTGGACAGGGGAAACCACTTCTGATTGGGGCCATGAAGTGCAAAATGTTCTTCTGATTCCTCTGATAGCACAGAGAACTGGCTTGGATGTTCAGCACGCTGTTTACAAGCCTCATTATGGCCTGGAGTTCTAGAAAAGCCAGCTAGTTTCATTACTGTGTTTGCAGTCGTCGATATTAATGCTCTTGTATTTGCTTGCGTTGGCAGACAGGCAGCAATGTTTTTTTTTGGAGATTGTAGTCTCTTGAATATTATTAGCATTAGCTATTGTGAGAGAGACCTTTAGTTGCTTAGAGTTTACCTTAAATTCCTTTGCAAACTCATGGACTATTAGGCAACATTCCCACAATGAGCTTTTGGTGAGTTTTTGAAGTTGTGAAAGTTCTGCATCTCTTAATTAGCCTAATTTTGGGGTTTTTTTATGTGCGTTTTTTAACGTGTTTTTATTGTGTTTTAGACACTGCGTTTTTTTAATCTGTTTTTGGCATGTCATGCTTTAAAGGGAACCTGTCACCAAATTTGGTGACTATAAGCTGTGTCCACCACGAGTGGGATCTTATATACAGCATTCCAGAATGCTGCATATAAAAGCCCAGGCCGCGCTTTAGAACGGAAAAATCGATTTTATAATACTCACGTAGGGGGAAGTCCGGTCTGATGTATGTTGCGTCTCTCTGGTCCGGCTCCTCCTCTCTGCGACAATCGCTGTCCTCATCCTAACCAGCTGAGTATGGATGATCATGTCCTATGTTATCCACACAGGCTGGCATTGCAGTCCTGTGCAGGCGCACTTTGATCTGCCCAGATCAATGTGTACCTGTGCAGGACACATCATCCATACTC
Organism: Anomaloglossus baeobatrachus; assembly: GCF_048569485.1. Lineage (NCBI taxonomy): Eukaryota > Metazoa > Chordata > Amphibia > Anura > Aromobatidae > Anomaloglossus > Anomaloglossus baeobatrachus. Next base: position 178,386,056 of record NC_134358.1, read on the forward strand.
CGCTGGGTAGAAGGAGGGCGATGATCGCTACAGAGAGGAGGCGCCAGACCAAGAGCAGTGACGCCCATCGGACCAGACCGCCCCCTAGGTGAGTATTATAAAAGTGAATTTTACGTTCTACAGCACGGCCTGGGCTCTTTTATAAAGCATTCTAGAATACTGTTATAAGAGCTTACTGGTGATGGCCGCAGCTTATAATTGCCAAATCTGGTGGACAGGTTCCCTTTTTTTGATACTTCCTGGTACTTGGCTTTGATAAAACTTTATTGATATACTTATGTGTGGATTACATGCAATTAGTGCGCTTCCACTACGGAAACACACTAAAAATGATAGACCTTTTTTTTACCTGCGGATTTTCTGCATCAGTATACAGTATGTTATATATTACATTAGTGAGGATTCTGAGGTGTGCGGGGCATCACTGACATCTGTGTAATAGCCTGACACCGTGCATTCTGTTTTCGGTATAATTCATACAGAACAAATATATTTTCAGAAAATATCTTCGCATCATTCATTTCACACAAGTTTTGATTTAAACAGTGCTTTATTTTGCATCTACCATAAGAATGGTCGGGGTGCACTCTTTACTTGCAGTCCATATGGATACAAAATGCTGTAAATAATTCCAATATAGATATTTAGTAGGAGATCTTCAGCTGGATAAACTGTAGATAGCCGCTGCCAACTGTCATCTCTCAGATTTTGGCAGAAGCAATCTCCAGACATCTTTGTTTCCATGGCCTGTGTTCCTGATCATTCTACAGCTGCTTCCTGTTATGTTCTTTGAAGACATTTGCAGTATGTGGCCGCACTTCACTACCACAGACACTAGGACACACGTGGTTATCGGAGTACACAGCCACACTGAATATAGAGACCTTCACTATTATGCTATATTTCTGCATAGGGTTATTGTGGGTTAGAGATGACTCTTATTGCGTCTCCCAATCGTACAGACTTAAAGTACAGCAAAAGGACTTCCATTATCTAAATTCTTAAATAGAAATTATCATCATAAAATGACCTATTCTTTATATTAGGTTTCAGGTTTTTGAGTGGAAAAATATTTTTTATTTTCTTTACTTTTGACTGATTTTTTTGTCATATTATAATCTATATTACAGTATTATTAACACTGGCCACTATGTATTTTGTATACTCTAACTTCCAGTTGCTTCATAAACTTTGCATGTACATCAGCAGCAATGAATAGACTCAGAACCAATGTTTTGTATTGAAGCATCTACTGAGCGTGTGCTCAAGTCCCTGTGGGGGGGGAGCAGGGTCAGCTTTGACATCGCCTATTATGAACTGGATCCTGTCTTATCAGCTTTGTATAGAAGTGTCATCAGTCATTTAGAAAGAATTAAGGAATCACCAGGAATCTGAATTTAGTCCTGAAGAACCTGGAACAAATTTACTGTAGGGCAGTAATCAAATGAGGTAACAAGGTCTTTTAATGATTAAAGGGTTTGTCCACTACTTCTACATTGATAGTCTGTCCTTAGCATAGGCCATCAATGTCTGATCGACCGGGGTCTAACACCCGGCACCCCCGCCGATCACTTGTTCTTGGTGTCTGCAGTATCAGGCAGCTGGAAATGCTGAGTTTTGGAGTTGTCCAATCAACAGATAGTGGCCGTGTCCGGGTACTGCATCCGCTTCCTATTGATTTGAGTGGAAGGCGGATGTGCAGTAACCGTCCACGGTCACTATCAGAAGACAGGGCAGCTCCAGAACTCAGCATTTCTGCCTGCTGTTGCCAGCACTGAGAGCAGCTGATCGGCAGGAGTCCAAGGTGTCAGACCCTGGCCGATCAGACATTGATGATCTTTCCTAAGGGGGACTTTGCACGTTGCGACATCGCTACTGCGATCTCGTCGGGGTCAAATCGAAAGTGACGCACATTCGGCGTCAGTAACAACGTCGCAACGTGTAAAGACTAGAAGCACCGATAAACGATCGCAAAAACGTCAAAAATCGGTGATCTGTGTAGTGTCGGTCATTTCCATAATTTCGCTGCAGCGACAGGTACGATGTTGTTCCTCATTCCTGCGGCAGCACACATCGCTGTGTATGAAGCCGCAGGAGCGAGGAACATCTCCTTACCTGCGTCCCGCCTGCAATGAGGAAGGACAGAGGTGGGCGGGATGTTTACGTCCCGCTCATCTCCGCCCCTCCGCTTCTATTGGCTGCCTGCCGTGTGACGTCACTGTGACGCCGCACGAATTGCCCCCTTAGGAAGGAGGCGGGTCGCCGGCCAGAGCAACGTCGCAGGGCAGGTAAGTGCGTGTAAAGCTGCCATAGCGATCATGTTCGCTACGGCAGCTATCACAAGATATTGCATCTGCGACAGGGGCGGGTGCTATCGCGCTCGGCTAACACCCGGCACCCCCTGCTGATCAGTTGTTCTTGGTGCCTGCAGTATCAGGCAGCTGGAAATGCTGAGTTCTGGAGTTGTCCAATCAACAGATAGTGGCCGTGGCCGGGTACTGCATCCGCTTCCTATTGATTTGAGTGGAAGGCGGATGTGCAGTAACCATCAGAAGACAAGGCAGCTCCAGAACTCAGCATTTCTGGCTGCTGCCGCCAGCACTGAGAGCAGCTGATCGGCAGGAGTCCAAGGTGTCGGACCCCGGCCAATCAGACATTGATAATCTTTCCTAAGGATAGACTAAAAATAGTGGACTACCTCTTTAAGAAGATACATGGTGTTTTAAATGTGTTGATGATCAACATTTTTCATCCACCACTCTAATATGGATTTAAATAAATTCAAAGGGATTTTATTTACCTATTGAGCTGGACAAACACACGTTCTGAAATCAGTCACTGTACTCGTTCCTCTGCTGATAAGGAGCTTGCTGAAAACGTTTCTTAAAAGGCTTGGGGAATATAACAAAAAAGCCCCAGTTTGAAAATTGCAAGATTACTCATTTTGTTTTCTAATAAAGATATGAAGAAAAAAAGACATTGCCTTTTTTTAATACATGTAAGACAAAAATCTGCTTCACACAATAGGTCACTTTCTGATGATGGCTTCTCTTCTAATAATAATAATAAAGTTTATTTATATAGCGCCGACATATTCCACAGCACTTTACAATCCGGTGGGGGGTTGTATGGACAAAAACAAAAAATAGTACATAATTCAACAGCTACAGTAGGAATGAGGGCCCTGCTCGACAGCTTATACAATCTATGGGGAAAAAGGGGGACACAAAAGATGAAGCACACTTGTAGATCTGGCCGGCCATCGTTATGCTAGTTTATTGGTTACATATAAGGATGAATGATCTGGTCTTTAGACAGTGACCTTTTGGGTGCCCTTACGTGCTATTGGTTGTATGTAGGATGTGAGGACAGAAATAGGAAAGAGAAGGTTCCGAGTAATATTTAGAAGGTGGGACGGGGGAGAGTTAGGTTAGTAAATTATTATGAAAAGCTTGTCTGAATAGATGTGTTTTTAATGTACGCTTAAAAACTTGGGGGCTGGATATTAGTCGCATTCTTTGGGGTAGTGCATTCCAGAAAACTGGCGCGGCTCGAGAAAAGTCTTGGAGACGGAGGTGTGAGGTTCGTATTATGGAGGATGTTAGTCTAAGATCATTTGCGGAATGAAGGGGGCAGGTAGGATGATAGACAGAGATGAGGGATGAGATATATTTTGGTGCAGAGCTGTGGAGAGCTTTGTGGGTGAGGGATATGAGTTTGTATTAGTTTCTGTAGCTGATAGGTAGCCAGTGTAGTGACTGGCACAAGGTGGAGGCATCGGTGAAGCGGCTGGACAGGAATATGACCCTGGCTGCTGCATTCAAGATTGATTGGAGACGGGAGAGTTTGGCCAAGGGAGACCAATCAATAAAGAGTTGCAGTAATCCAGGCGGGAATGAATAAGAGCGACAGTAAGGGTTTTGCAGTTTCGAAAGTAAGAAATGGTCGGATTCTGTAGATGTTTTTGAGATTTAGGTGACATGTGCGAGTGAGTGATTGTATATGGAGAATGAAGGTGAGTTCTGAGTCAGATATGACCCCAAAACAGCGAGCATGCTGCTTGGGAATAATGATTAAATCATCAAAGGCAATTGAGATGTCGGGTGTAGGTTGGTTGATAGAGGGAGGAAACACAAGAAACTCAGTTTTGGAGAGATTCAGTTTCAGATAGAGGGAGGACATGCTTTGAGAGACAGCAGATAGACAATCCCTGGTATTTTGTAACAAAGCAGGGGTGATGATTGGAGATGATGTATATAATTGGGTGTCATCAGCATAGAATTGGTATTGGAAACCAAATCTGCTGATGGTTTGTCCAATAGGGGCGGTGTATAGAGAGAAAAGGAGAGGGACCAAGACTGAGCCTTGAGGAACCCCAAAGGTGAGGGGGAGAGGAGTGGAGTAAGAGCCAGCAAAGGAAACAGTGAAGGAGCGGTCAGAGAGATAGGAGGAGACCCAGGCGAGAGCGGTGTCCTTGAGGCCAATAGAGCGGAGCATGGTGTGGAGAAGTTGTGATCCACAGTGTCAAAAGCAGCTGAGAGATCCAAGAGAAACAATAGGGAATAGTGACCTTTAGATTTTGCTGTTAATAGATCATTTGAGACTTTGAGGCTAATGTGTGTAACTACACACCCACCACTGATTGGCTGCTTGCTGTCAATGCACACAGGAAATTGCCAATCAATGGTGTGGACAGGGTTATTCACAGCTCAGTATTCTGAGCATTGCTACATCTATAACAGAAAACAAGGATTCTATCCAAGCTACATCAACAAGCCTAGTTAGTGATATATCACTAGAATCAGGCTCTCTGTCCCTACATCATGCTTTTCTCATATTCCATAGCAAAAACCTGCTGACAGATTCACTTTAATTTTAAATTGCAAATGTAAATGAATTTCACAATTGATCCCAAAGGTTTATCTAAAAGAATATATCTTCCTAGAGGAATCTGATAATGTTGAAGCCTAGTTTAGAAAGCTTATGTATTATGGTGTTATTGTAGGTTCTATGTTCTTTGTAGAGCAGCAGTATGCCAGAGAGTAGTCTACGAGTAGCAGAAATTAGTTTTGATCACTATATACATTTTATAATTCATTAAGTGCTGTATTTTATATGGATGGGTCTTATGCCTTTAAACCTTGTTACAGAATTCATCACGTCTTTAATATTTTCTTCCCCAGGTGAAATGCTGTAAATACTGGCCAGATGACACAGAGATATATAAAGATATTAAAGTGACACTTATTGAAACAGAGCTACTTGCTGAATATGTAATACGAACTTTTGCAGTAGAAAAGGTAAGTCCATGAGAATCTTTCATTGGACATTAAAAGATAATATTTGTTTTGTACGTCTTCATGCGTTGATGGCTGCTGCAGCCTCTGGATGGTTCTAGACTGAATAAAGAGAATATATTTTCTCAAGAGACCCGGGCAGCATTGGCGGAGGAGAAGCAGAGAGCTGGTAGAGTGACTATGCATATCTTCACGCATTCTGCAATTTTTGAAGCCCTTCAAAGCTGGTTGTTCATTTTAAAAAAAACTTTTTCAGATTCACTAATACTGTATAGCATTCTCAATTAATAAATGGAAGTCAATCATTCAATATTCTCCTTAACCAAAGTGGAGGACAACTACAAGCAGCACGTTACACTGGAGGAATCGGCATATCCACACAGTACACAAACTGACCACCGGTTTTAAAGAGATTATCCCCTAATTTTACGATCCCCTATCACTACGATAGGTTATCAATGTCTGATCGGCAGGGGTCCAACACCCAGCTCCCCCGTTGACTTGCTGTTGTCGGTGCCGCCGCTGGCCAGAAATGCTCAGTTCTGGAGCTGCCCTGTTCTGTTAGCGGCCGCAGCCAGGTACTGTACATTTGCCTCTTATTGACGATGGCAGAACCAGAACTGAGCATTTCCGGGTGCATGCTGCTGACACCACCATGAACAGCTGATCGGTGGGGATGTAAGGTGTCGGACCCCTGCCGATCAGATATTGATGACCTGTCCTAAGGGTAGGCCATCAGTGTTATAGTAGTGGACAACCTTTTTAACAGGAAATATTGAATGCTTTTCTTTTCTTACCGCAGCTTGCAGGGGTCCTGAATGCTTGCTGGCCGATGTCCCCATTGATTGCAGCTCATAGCTGAGGGTTCCTTTTAAAAAAAAGTGTTCTAAGTCATAGACGCTTAGAATATGATACATCGTAACAATAAAAAAAAGTTCTTGGCGTATTGTTATAGTGCAGTAAGTGATTTCAGCGTGCATCTTGAATTCCTTTGACTGTATTTATAAACCAAAGTAAGCTGTTCCTTTTCTTTTGGTTCTTTTTATGGCTTTTTAATTAATGGCGCTATCTAGGACTTTGGTTATATTTTACTATGAGACTAAGAACGTATGTAGCACCAGCGTCCCTGCACTCTTCTCTCACCCTATCCCAGCAGGGATACCGTTGCCATTACCTCCTCGGCTGCCCACTTATTCCTGTGGGCGTGCTTGTGTAACATAATGCTCTTCACTCCCGCATGGCAATCCTCATGTTCCGTGGTCCTCCGTTCACCCACATGGCCACCTATGTGTCGCGTGGTCCTCTGCGCTGCCACTTGCATTTAGTGCGGTCCCTTGCTCTCCCCCTGAGGGTTGCCTACATGTGTCAGTCTCCAGCTTCCACCTATGCACCAGGTCTTGGGCATACTGAGCTGGGTTTCCTGGTCTCCTGCCTAGGACACATGTGTGCTTCCAGTCCCTTTACAAGGAAGTGTGGGCACCTTGCAAAGGTGTCCCTAGTTTATTGCTGGGAGACACCAGTTATTTAAGGCTCCCTCTCCTGATGGAAGGGCCCAGAACAAGTCATTAGGTTTCTAACCTACTACCTGTCCATTGGTCAGATCTGCCAGTATCCAGCACCAGTCCTGCATGTAACCAGGTCTGAGTTTGCTGTGTCTTCCATGTCTGTATCCCTAGACCTGTCCTGTCTGTACCTGTCTGTATCCTGGTACCAGCCTGTATCCTGCACCTGTCTTCTTGTTTGCCTCAGCCATTCCAGCTGCACCTGCCTGATGTCCTGTACCATGATATCTGATGACCTGTGCCTGGTGATCTGTGCCTGATGACCTGTGTCCAATGTCCAGTCTCCCCCCTGATGTTCCGTACCTGAATTCCGAACATGATGTCTGAAGTCCTGAACATGTTCTCTGATGACCGAAGTCCCCCCTGATATTCTGTTCCTGATGACCTCAGCCTGATATCCTGTACCTGCCTGTACCTGTGCACTTGTTCCCATCCAGTCTGTTTTTCTGCCCTGTTGGTCCTGCTAGTGCCCATCTTGCCTGTCCTGTTTGTGACCTGACCATGGTCCTACTGTCACCCAGCTCTGCTCAGCTGCCACAGTCCTGGGCTCTTCTCTGGGTGTGGCACCTGGCGCCTGCCCAGTAGGCGCTTAGTCAAGCCCATTCAGGTTAAGCCTGAATCCCCCTGTGGTCCAGTGCATTCACTCCCACTCGCTGCCTCAACACCAGTGAGTGTTACAACTCACAAGTTATTTAACTGCATCTCACCTGCCTGTTCTGCGTGGCAATGATATTTGCTGTCTCAAGTGTCGATTCTGCTGCTTCATTTCACATTACGTAAACAGAGCAATGCCTTCTCTTCCGCTCTGCTCTGTCAACTTGGTGTCATTGACAACTTAATACTAATTAACACCCGACTCTAATTAGTTAGGCTGCGGGGAGTCGATTTTCAATCAGTATGACATTGGCAATGACAACACATTGACAGCCCAGCGAAAGAAAAGATGCTGCTTTGGTGATGTGATGTCACCAGAAACATGAAAATTCCCCTGGCAGGAGTGCTCCATGACCGTTCTGAGCTGGCATAGATCATCAGCAGATAGAACAGGCAGGTAGTAGTTAGCAACTATCTGCCTGTAAGTTCTTCGCCCCATAGGAAAAAATAATAAAAGAAGCAGATAACCCTTTTAATTACATGCTGTTTGTAGTATGTTGTGTTTTTTAAAGGCTCTACTGAATATCTTTTTAGAAAAACCTTCCAAAACATCAATATATGGATGCAACGTGGAGAAGTATAGAATATTTGCATACAATGAGCCATTGTCACGGTTTGTGACTAGTTCATAAATCTTTTTCTGTGCCAGCCCCATGAGTTTTCCAACGCTATCTTCTTTTATCTCTTGACAACCCAACATTTCTGTCTCACTTCACATGACATATAGTGTAAAATTGTTCATTTCTCATTGCCAGTACATTCTGTTACTCTATATAATAAAAGGAGCGTCGCATTTTCCTGTCCACCCTGTTTCCCACATATTCTTAGTTAACTTTTTGTTTATGAACTGAAACTCAAAGTTCGATCCAAGTCCTGTGAAGTTTGCAAATTGCACTGAATAGCATATGTTTGCATTGATGAGGGAAGTGTGAAGACCTCCAGTTGGAGATGTTTCTTATTAAATCTTGCATAGACTCGATTCATCTGCTGAACAGATGGAGTCCCATTGAATCCCATTAGAAATGGTAGCGCTGTATTAGAATATCATATTTATTGAGATTTAGGAAGACTTTCTAGAATATTATCTTTTTGGCAGATTATAAGAAGCCGCAAGAAGTGGGGTGAATTCAGTTCATATCAACATGTTTGAACATTTTTCTTCTTTGGGATTTGTATTGTATCTTTGTTACTTTTCTAATATTAAATGGGTTTCAATCTACAGAGAATAGAAACAGCGAACATTTTTGAAGGCTGCAATATAGACTATACATATAAAAATCAAAAAGAACTATTTTAGTAATGGCTCCATTATTACACATGAATTGTATAATGATTATTATTTGGTTAGAGCCATTACTATTTGTTTAGCACAATAGAGATTACAGTGTATTTCTGTGTTTCTTTAGCTTTTATGACGGTATTTCATATTAACTTGCACAAATATTTCCATGAATTGACAGTATATTTTTTTCATTTATTCTTGAATCATTGTTATTCAATTGATTTTTTTTTTTCAAACAGTGATCAACATGCATAAACAGTATTCATTTTTTCTTATTTACAGAGGGGTATACATGAAATACGAGAAATACGACAGTTCCACTTTACAGGGTGGCCAGATCATGGTGTGCCATACCATGCAACAGGCCTTCTTGGCTTTGTACGACAAGTCAAATCAAAGAGTCCGGCCAGTTCAGGCCCACTGGTTGTGCACTGCAGGTAAACTGAGAGTGAAATTCTAAATTATGTACAGTCACTTTAATTATGACTCAAATTGTTACCATGTTTACACATGCATTTTTAAAATAGCTGTCACACTGTACTAGTGGGGGCACTGCGAAACACTGGAGAAGCTGTTTCTAGATGCAGTTAGCCGACAACCCACTAGAGGGCGTAAACACAATAGAATAGTCAGCGGGCTGAGTCAGTACCAGGATGTCAAGTCAAAACCAGGGAGAAGCAAATCGTGGTCAGGTGCTAGCCAGAGGTCGGGAACCAGGAAGTAACGCCAATGTCAGAAGGGAGAAGCAGAGCCGAAGTCAGGTACAACAAAGCAGGGTCAAGAGGCCAGGAGATCAGAGCTACAAACAAGGATGGGAGAGTCACGGGACGGGATCGGGAAGTCAGGAGGAGCTGACCAGACAGACTGTACAGGGAGATGCAGGAACAGGAGACACATGGGACCGGGAAGTCATCGGGAGTTGGTCAGCCAGACAGTACAGGGAGGGATCATGTCAGGACACTAGAAGGTAGGACTGATCAGGGAATACTCACGAGAGCCAGACTCACGTGCTACAGAGCAGGAACTATTACCGGCAGTGTTCCAGTAACAGCAGCACAAAGATATAGCGGCCTTACCACCGACACGAGGCAGATTGGAATAAGCCCCTCCCATGACCTGTAACCCAGGGGAGAGATACATGCAATGGCTCAGCGGTGTCTGAGTCTGGCACCGATTATGACAATAGGTTTTGCATCATGGTTTAGGGTGTTTCCCTCTTTTTGAGCAGTGCATTTTGCCTATCTAGCTTTCTATGGGTAGGTCAGGTATTGAAACAGTCAGGATGGTACGCTGCTCTTACCCTATTTTGAAGTCTGCTGACATGTAGTGAAGCTGAACTACAATAGATAGGGAGCATCCTATTAGGTACACCTGTCATGGTGGGATGGGTTTTACATTCTTTTGCTCATACTAGTCTCAAATAAGTACGCTATGTTATTTACGTGTACTATTACAATTTATTACTTACTGCAGAGTATTTGCTAATATGTTTTTATCCTATGCTTTGTTTGTTAAAGGGAATCTGTCAGCAGGTTTTTGGTATGCAAACTGAAGACAGCATGCTGTAAGGGTTTATGTACAGATTTCAGCCATGTGTGTCTTATCATAAAGTGTGTTTTTTTTTACCTACAATGTTAGCATAAGCTTCAGTAGTTTTATCATTAGTGGACTGAGGAGCACCAGATCTCAGTCCAACTCGCACCCCTGTGATTAGCAGCTTCTATCTATAAAGTACACTAAAAGCATTGGATGGGCAGCTTTTTAAGATATGCTACTTTGCTAAAACTAAAATCTTTGATTGTGTCTAAGTGATACATCTTTGGATTCAGGGTCTCTTTGCCTACAGCATGCTGCTCTCAGATGAGGTCACAAAAACCTGCTGACTCATTCCCTTTAATGGCCTCAGTATGAATGTGCACCTACACATTACACTTATACTAACAGATGTATTGGCCATTTTGTAGGAATTGAATGTGTCAAATTGAATAATCATTGAACTTAATTATACTGATAATATTTAATTATATAGGGGGATAATGACAGACAACATGACAATTTAATGGGGAATATTGAATGAAAATATGACAGTTACTTTAAAGTTGTTTTCCACTTTTAGCTTATTTATTGTAGAATAAAACTTTTGTATTGTTTTGCATACCAGATCTTTGCAGTTTTTTTTAGAGATGTCTAATAGTTGTTATTGAATATATTCCTTCCTCAGAGGTTGAGCATGTATCCGGGTCATGAAATGATCACAGAGGGGCACATAATTATTATACCATTATCAAAGCTCTTTCTAGTTTTCCACCTTCCTGCCCTTTACATAACCTGAACACATTTTCATCCTCTTGACGTAAATGACAGCAATCAGACATCATGAAAAACATTGACAAATTTCAGAGATGTAGCCTAGCTTTCTTTAACCCTGGATGAAGGTTCAGTTTGCTGTACTAGTGTTATATTAGAATAGCTCCCATAACCCAAGGGAGGCACATGGCCTGGTTGCCCCCCCTCCCAATTTTGCTACCCCCAAATAAATTCCAAAAGCTTTTCATTATTTTAAAATGGAAAAATCCTTTTAATGGACATGAATACATTTAGAACATATCAGAAAATGCAATAGATGTTATTATGCCATATTGATCAGTTAAAAATAACACTGCTTGGAGACCACCCTGGGTTTCAGTACTAAAGAAAAGCATGCATTGATTGCATGATGGTCTCATTTATAAATTCCCAGGGGCAGCCTCATATAATGAAGTTGGTGAATTTATAATGTACATAAAAGCAATACACTCAGATAAAGCTTCTTTTTTTTTAATAAACAAGTATAGGGACTTTTAAAACATTTTCCCTGCAAGGCTTTTTCATTTCATTACAGAAACCTTGTAAGATACTTGTCTGATATGGATTACAATATTTTGTATTTCTATGTCCTTTTCCTTTTGCTTGTTGCTTGTCACTGTTGCCAAACTTTAAAGCATTTTCATAAAATGTTCCATGGAATAGGAAAATATATTATATAGTCATCAACGATGTTCTGTTATTCTTCCTTTCGGCAAGGTGTCTTCTACATAGGAAATCTTTATGATTGCAATTAATCCTGAGTTGGAGAGAGGAGACTAGCTGTTATAATGTCTCCAAAACACAGCAAGGCACACAGAGATATATCCCTGCTCTTCATTTCTCACATTGCACACAGAAAGGCATAGCAGCAACATGGAAGAAATTATACAGCAGTACTGATCAGTGTAGATGTGAATCCAGCTCTAGGGTGAGGTAAAAGACTTGTTAGAAAGCTCAGCACAATCTATCTGGGTCTCCCTCTGCTGGTACTTCTCCATAGGGTATAATAGTAGGCAATATTCTGATATTTGAAGTGAGAAATATACTCCACTGTAGTAGAAAGTTTTGCCCTCTATTGTATAATATTTCCTTCTGTATTAAGGATAGAAATTATAGCATGGTTCGACAGAGGAAAACTACAAAGGAATTGAAACTCTCCCCTATATAATATGATAGGTCAATATATCAATCAGTACTCATGTAGTAGATTCTATTAGAAGTACAAGCAGAGTATATTTAATTCTATCAAATGTCTTTAAATATTTATCAGTAACACTAGTGTATTATATGTCACATATATTGCAATTTTTTCATGATAATTGTTTATAAATAGATAGAGATGAGCAGACCATGGAAGTTCAGTTAAGTCAGACTTTAGGTAAAGTTTGGTTTGGAACCCGGACTTGACCCGGAATGCACTAATTCGGCAATTCAAGTGTCCGCCCCAAGGAACTAGCTATAAACAGAACACTTCTGGAGGAGGGTGCGCAGGGTTTTTCCATTATTTTGTGGGGTGCACACTACATCCGATCACACTGTTATTGCCACCAGTATGAGCCGTTCAAACATTTTAAGCAGCTTGCACTGGGCTGAGGACAAGCATACACTATCACAGCGAGTGGTTTCCATACGTAAAGCATCTGAACTCTAATCCCAACTCTGTCTTTTGGAAAAAGTCTGTATTCGGTACGAACACTAAACCTTAGGTTATCTCATCTCTACCTATAAGTAGAGATGAGCAGACCCATGGAAGTTTGGTTCGGAAGGTTGAACTGGACTTTAGATACATTTCGGTTTGGGACCTGGACTGCCAAATTAGTGACTTCCATTGGTGTTCAGGTAAAGTCCAGGTGCCAAATCGAACTTCATCAAAAATCCAGCTACACTCGCCAAACCAAATTTTAAAGGGTTTGCTCATCTCTACTATATTGTTAAATTGCACACTTATTATTGTGGTTTAAAATGCCTTTGCGATTATAGAGTGCAAAAGTTTCTACTACAGTTGATTATAGCTTGAATAGTTTAATTGGATTCATAAATTATATATTTTTTTTTAAATATAGTTTTCTACTTTTATCAGTGATTGGCCTCATCTACACTTCTGCTGGAAATGTTTATAGCATTATCATATTGAATCTAAAAAAAGAGAAACTAAACACATGTGCGCCCCAATTGTCGATCAACACCAATATGTTGCTTTGAAACGTTTTCACTCCTTCTTCATGGGCATTTCTTTTTTTCAGCGCTGGAGCTGGTCGAACGGGTTGCTTTATTGTTATAGACATCATGCTGGACATGGCTGAAAGGGAAGGAGTTGTAGATATTTACAACTGTGTGAGGGAACTTCGCTCTCGTAGAGTGAACATGGTACAAACGGAGGTATGTTTACTGTGTATATGTAGTTTGTGTCGGGATTATATATAATAATGGAATGTATATAGTAGAAGAATTTAACATAGGAGAGAAACCAACTGATATTATACTGTGACGTCTGCCCGGGGCCATAGACTCAGGATGGCTGTCACGGACAGACTAGAGGCTAGCCGCCCACTCAGCAAGATCCCAAGAACCCCAAAACCCTTTAACCCCTGTACTGGGATCTGGAATTCCACAAGGTCCAGGAGATCACTGCCTATGGAAGGCTGCAATCAACAGAAGAATAGTCGTCAGGCAGGGTCCAAACCTGGAGGTACAGAAAAAGGGACAGAATCAGTAGGCAAGAGGTTGGTAAGGAATTCAGGCTAAGGTCAAACTGGAGATGGCATCGAAGTACAAAACACGGCAGGCAGGAGAGTAGTCAGTGAATGGGTAGAGGTTAAACGCAGGAATCAGAAGTTCAGGAGCAGGGTGTAAACCAGAGACAAGTAGTATACTACAAGACTATATCTGGCGGCGACCAGCAGATAGGAGGGGGAATAAGAAGGGTGTGGTGCCTTCCCATTGGCTGTAGCTGAAAAGTGGTAACCTCAACTGGAAGACACATGCCACTACAGTCAGCCACTGGTACTTCAGGTTCCAGGGAAACCCAGCTAAGTGGATGGGCAGAGACTGCGCCCACTAGAGCCACTGGCACTGACTCCTCCCCTATCACCTGCATTGCCCACAGTGGAAATACGGCGGCGCCTGGTGATCGAAGCAGAAGTTGCAGGAGAAGACTCTGGTGGCGGCGTGACATATACATACACAGTACATAAGCTATAGTACTAATGTGAAACCAACACCATTGAATATATTGCATATTTATTATGCTTTTATTTTTAAGTAATTTTTTTTGTGGTAACAAATATAAAAAGAAAGTAACAAACCTTTATTCCTAAGAAAATCAGCAATTTTCGAAAAATGTAATGACACAATAGTTGGTCATAGTATCAAGGTGAAAAAATAATGATGAAAATTGACTCAGCTGGATAGGATAGAGGAACATGTTTTACATTCAATTGTCATAAAGAAAAACAATCCCTTCTCCTCATACATTCTTATTTCTCATTTCTGAATGGTAGACTTTTTTGCCAATAAGACAAGTAGTGATTTTCTGTATAATGTTTGTTTTTCTGTTTTTATTTTTCAGGAACAGTATGTGTTCATTCATGATGCCATATTAGAAGCCTGTTTATGTGGGGACACATCAATCTCTGCATCTCAGGTCCGATCAGTCTACTATGAAATGAATAAAGTGGATCCTCAAACAAACTCCAGTCAAATTAAAGAGGAATTTAGAGTAAGTGTAAACTAATCTCGTTTTCTTAGATAGGACTTTATCATGTAGTGTTGGTACAGCTTCCTTAAAGGGGACTTGACTATTTTTCCAGAAGATTTCCCAGAAAAATGTTCAAGATCCCCATTGACTTTTATTATACTTGGGTACGCGAGTCGCGCCCATCTGAGCATTCAACTGCTCGTTGCAAGTACCGAATATCTGAGCATGGTGTTGCTCGCTCATCTCTATGTGTTGTGATTGTTAAAATTGATCGTAATCTTTCAATTTGATGCTATTCTGTTTGTAGACGTTGAACATGGTGACTCCAACACTACGGGTAGAAGACTGCAGTATAGCACTCCTGCCTAGAAACCATGAAAAGAACCGCTGCATGGATGTGTTACCACCAGATCGTTGCCTCCCTTTCCTCATAACAATAGATGGAGAAAGCAGTAACTACATCAATGCAGCCTTGATGGATGTAAGAACCTTTTTTATAGTTCATACTAATGAGAATATAATCTATAATCCTGCAAAATGAGATCTCCCAAATAAGAGAAAACAGCCTGGAGCTTGATAAAGCACCCATCAGGGTACACTTAAACAACAGTAAGTGACAGGTATTGCAGAGAAAAGTAATGTCATCTTAAGTTCTACAATACCAGTAGATCATAAGGACATTGATGAAGTACAGGACAGAACGCCATCTCTGCCTTATTTCCCTTGATACTAAGTTGTCGCTCTCTAATGGGCTCTGTAGACCTGTTCATTGTTGTAGCATTAGAGAACTTCTAGCTCAGGAGCTTTATTCTAGTTTTGTGTTGTAAATATTAAGATTTTGAGTTACAACCAAAGCAGAGCATTACAGAAACTATATTGCATTTACATAATCTATGTGTACGTTCATCTGTACCTGAGCTATGAACACATGGAGTCCTATGGAATGTATGGAAATATCCTGGCTGAATGATTGATATGATGTATTACACAATCAATAACTTTAGTTCTAATAAAAACATCCACTACTGTTCAAACGATTTATGTAAATATGGGAAAAGATGCTATATAGTAAGAATTCTTTCAAAATTAGAAGTGTTAAGGCTACTTTACACACTGCGATATCGGTAACGATATCGCTAGTGTGGGTACCCGCCCCCATCTGTTGCGCGACACGGGCATATCGCTGCCCGTGCCGCACAACATCGCCCAGAGCCGTCACACATACTTACCTGTCCGGCGACGTCGCTGTGACCGGCGAACCGCCTCCTTTCTAAGGGGGCGGTCCGTGCGGCGTCACAGCGACGTCACTGAAACGTCACTGAACCGCCGCCCAATAGCAGCGGAGGGGCGGAGATGAGCGGGACGTAACATCCCGCCCACCTCCTTCCTTCCGCATAGCGGCCGGGAGGCAGGTAAGGGGAGCTTCCTCGTTCCTGCGGCGTCACACGCAGCGATGTGTGCTGCCGCAGGAACGAGGAACAACCTCGTTACTGCTGCAGTAACGATAATTGAGAATGGACCCCCGTGTCGCCGATTAGCGATTTTGCACGATTTTGCAACGATGCAAAATCGCTTATCGGTGTCACACGCAACGGCATCGCTAATGCGGCCGGATGTGCGTCACCAAATCCGTGACCCCAACGACTCCGCATTAGCGATGTCGCAGCGTGTAAAGCCCGCTTTAGTAATTTATTGTTATCAATTATCAAAATGCAAAGTGAATGAAGAAAAGAGAAATCTATGTCAAATCAATATTTAGTGTGACCGACTTTGTGTTCAAAACCACATCAATTCTACTAGGTACATTTGCACACAGTTTTTTAGGGATCTTGTCATGGACGTTGTTCCAAACATCTTACAGATCCAAGCACAGATCTTCAGTGGGTTTAAGCTTGCATAAATTCTATGTCTTCATGTAATCCCAGACTTTCTCTCTAATGTTAAAATCACAGCTTAGTGGGAAACATATCACTTGGAGGACTCCTTGTTCTTCTGAAGATAGTTTTTGCTGACATTAAATTTGGGATTATTGTCCTGCTGAATAATAAATTTGAAGCCAGTCGGACACCTCCCTGATGGTATAGCATGATAGATAAGTATCTGTGTTTCTCAACACTAAGGACATCATTAATTTTGACCAAATCCCCAAATTCATGTGTTGAAATGCTGCCCCAAATTTGCAAGGACTGACGCTGTGCATCTCTGTTGCCTGCGGATCTTAAATATTGTACCACTCTGCAGCCCTTTGGCCAATAAAGTGCTTTCTGTTATAGCCAAATAGTTAACAGTTGTATACCCCAGTCCTCCCTTTTTTGTGCATAATTGAGATTCTCGAATTTGTTTCCATGTTGAAGGTAAGGCTAGCATGGTGTATGACCTATGACTTAAAACTGTCTTACACAACCACACTTTTGTAGAAGAGTTTGGTTGTTTCTCATCCAGTTTTAAGCCTCCTACACAGCTGTTTGTTTCAGTTAATGATTGTGTTGTAACCTATATATCAAATATGATCATTATCACCTGTTTGGTATAATTGGATACTCATACACCAAACTATGTCTCAGAAAACAAATTATCTTACAAAATCCCTGACTTTGTGCAAATGTATCTAGAATAATTGATGCTGTTTTGAAGGCAAAGGGTGATCACACCAAATATTGATTACTAACTTCTGGGCTTGATGCCAGCTGTCAATTCATAGCTGACATCAACCCCAAAAGTATTTCCCTATTTCCACCACAGCAGGGCAACCAGGAAAAGTCGGGCAAAGTGCCAGAATTGGCACATCTAATAGATGCGCCACTTTTGGGGCAGCTGCGGGCTGCTTTTTTTAGGCTGAGAGGGGGCAAATAACCATGGGCCCTCCCAACCTGATATCAGCCCCCAGCTGTCTGCTTTGCCTTGGCTGGTTATTAAAATTAATCAGGGGTGGAGCCCACGCCATTTTTTAAAAATGATTTATTTCAATATTTTTTTTTAAAAGCGTGGGATGTCCTCTATTTTTTATAACCAGCCAAGGTAAAGCAGACAGTTTTCTGCTTTACCTGCACTAGTTATTAAAAATAGGGGAAACCCCATGTTATTTTTTTTATTTCTTCCCTTTTCACATTTGTTTGCAGGGCAAATGCCCTATTTTGCTTCCTTTTGCAGCCCCCTAGCCCTTACTTTGACAATTTTACAGCCATTTTATACCACAAAAGTTTGGGTCTCCATTGACTTATTTGGGATTCGGGGTCAAGCTTGGGTCAAGTCTGGGTCCTGAACCAAACTTTTAACAAAAGTCTGGCCGAACTTCCACGGGTCTGCTCATCCTTAGTGGAGAACCTTTTATTTTTTATTCTCCACCTCGAAGAAAAAAAGGGATCGCACACAGAGTCTGATCAGAGTGTGATTAGGATAATCTAATTGTTTTTCTTGGATGGAGATAATAAGATCATGTGAACCCAGCCTAAAGGCCCCGTCACACTAAGCAACATCGCTAGCAACATCGCTGCTGATGGACAACTTTTGTGACGTAGCAGCGATGTTGCTAGTGATGTTGCTGTGTGTGACATCCAGCAACAACCTGGCCCCTGCTGTGAGGTCGCTGGTTGTTGCTGAATGGCCTGGACCATTTTTTAGTTGTTGCTGTCCCGCTGTGCAGCACAGATCGCTGTGTGTGACAGCGAGACAGCAACAACTAAATGTGCAGGCAGCAGGAGCCGGCTTCTGCGGACGCTGGTAACCATGGTAAACATCGGGTAACCAAGAAGCCCTGTCCTTGGTTACCCGATATTTACCTTCGTTACCAGCCTCCACCGCTCTCACTGTCAGTGCCGGCTCCTGCTCCTTGCACGTGTAGCAGAGTGCACATCGGGTAATTAACCTGATGTGTACTGTAGCTAGGAGAGCAGGGAGCCAGCGTTAAGCAGTGTGCGCGGCTCCCTTGCTCTCTGCACGTGTAGCTGCAGCATACATCGGGTAATTAACCCGATGTGTGCTGTAACTAGGAGAGCAGGGAGCCAGCGCTAAGCGGTGTGCGCTGCTCCCTGCTCTCTGCACGTGTAGCTGCGTGCGCTGGTAACCAAGGTAAATATCGGGTTGGTTACCCGATATTTACCTTAGTTACCAAGCGCAGCATCGCTTCAGTGCGTCGCTGCTGGCTGGGGGCTGGTCACTGATTGCTGGTGACAGCTCACCAGCAACCCGTGTAGCGATGCTCCAGCGATCCCTGCCAGGTCAGGTTGCTGGTGGGATCGCTGGAGCGTCTGACTTTGTGACCTCTCACCAGCAACCTCCTAGCAACTTACCAGCGATCCCCATCAGGTTGTATCGTTGTTGGGATCGCTGGTAAGTTGTTTAGTGTGACGGTACCTTTAGCCTTGTATTCCTGCTTCAGATTCTCTTGGAAATCCACAATAACATTTTTTTTCACATAAGAAATCCCTTATGTCCTCTGATGTTACTCACTTACACAAATAAGTAAACACATTACACTAAATTATAATCATATCTGTAAAGTGCAATGGATTTAATGGTGCTTTATAAGTGAATAAAATAAATAAATAGAAGAAATAAATGCCCTCAAATGCAGAACGCTGTGAACACACCACTTTCCCAAATGCTATGCTTTATATGACCTGGTCAGAGTTGCACCTAGAGCCCAGCTGACAGGGCTGAATCTTTGCCCCGGGTGACGGAAAGTCTAGCCACTACTCTGATCTTGAAGTGTGTAGTTTTCTTGATTCTGGACTTATAGTAAATTATATCATTTTTAGGCTCAACTGGAAAAGTTTCCGCTGTGTCAACCATTTAATAAGTACAAATGTTAAAAGTTAACCTTCACCTTCCTTTTAGAATGTGAATATCATCACTAAAAATAAAACTGTAAGAAATGCCGCACTGACCTCACAAATCAATTTCTTGTCAAATCTTTTGTTAAAAAAGTGAGTCCTATTGTTACCAATTGAAGATGAAAATGTTATAAAGTGGTGGCATTTCTTAAAAGAAAAAAGGGAAAAAAAAACCCTTGTCCGTTTTGTTAATCTTAACAATGTCTTGGTTTGTGACATTCTGCTTTTGAACATACTTGATTTCCTGATTCTCCGCCATCATTATAATTTGCTCTCTTTTCTATAGAGCTATGTTCAGCCTTCAGCTTTCATCGTTACACAACATCCTTTACCGAACACAGTAAAAGACTTCTGGAGGCTGGTCCTTGACTATCACTGCACATCAATAGTAATGCTAAATGATGTAGACCCTGCACAGGTATGTCGGCTGAAATCATGCATGCACTGACACAATTATTTCAGAGCGTTTTACTTTTCAGCAAAGCTTTCCATAGGCCAAAAGGAAAGGTCAGCCATTTTTTTCTGATTACGCACATGATAAGCTTTTTGTGCCACCTGAATAAAAGTTACTATAAAGTCACTTGGTCAATGCAAAGAAATATGTCTTATGCAAGAAAAAGAACATTGTAGAGTTTTATTCCTTAAAGCCTACTGTTCACATGTGTATTGCAGGTGACAGCCAGTAATTTGCTGCTAATGTTTTTAAAAAGCTATTTCTATTATTTGGTCGTCATTGTAATAGCCAACTATTTATGAGAATATTAAAGCAACAGTACAGAAATTAGCATAACTGCATGATAAAACCCTACTACACGCCTCAATCCTTTTCTGTTCCATCAGTATAATGTCCTTGCAAATACATTTTTCTAGCATTTCTTTTCCTACTAATAACTGTTAATAGACACTTATAATAAAAGACTTGTCACCGGGTCAAAAGTGCCCAGTTTATACTTTTATTTCATTCCCTCTACTTTGTGTATTCCACTTTTTGAAGTTTTTAAATTTGCCAATCAGTTCCCGAGATATTGGCCTTTTTGTTTAGTGCTAAATCTTAAGGTCTTTTCAAGGGAGTGGTACTCACAGTGTTATGGACATGATTACAGTCATATGAAAAAGTTTGGGCACCCCTATTAATGTTAACCTTTTTTCTTTATAACAATTTGGGTTTTTGCAACAGCTATTTCAGTTTCATATATCTAATAACTGATGGACTCAGTAATATTTCTGGATTGTAATGAGGTTTATTGTACTAACAGAAAATGTGCAATCCGCATTTAAACAAAATTTGACCGGTGCAAAAGTATGGGCACCTCAACATAAGTGACATTAATATTTTGCAGATCCTCCTTTTGCAAAAATAACAGCCACTAGTCACTTCCTGTAGCTTTTAATGAGTTCCTGGATCCTGGATGAAGGTGTATTTCACCATTCCTGTTTACAAAACAATTCCAGTTCAGTTAAGTTTGATGGTCGCCGAGCATGGACAGCCCGCTTCAAATCATCACACAGATTTTCAATGATATTCAGGTCTGGGGACTAGGATGGCGATTCCAGAACATTGTAATTGTTCCTCTGCATGAATGCCTGAGTAGATTTGGAGCGGTGTTTTGGATCATTGTCTTGTTGAAATATCCATCCCCTGCGTAACTTTAACTTCGTCACTGATTCTTGCACATTATTGTCAAGAATCTGCTGATACTGAGTTGAATCCATGCGACCCTCAACTTTAACAAGATTCCCGATGCCGGCATTGGCCATACAGCCCCAAAGCATGATGGAACCTCCACCAAATTTTACTGTGGGTAGCAAGTGCTTTTCTTGGAATGCCGTGTTTTTTTGCCTCCATGCATAACGCCTTTTTGTATGACCAAACAACTCATCTTTGTTTCATCAGTCCACAGGACCTACTTCCAAAATGTAACTTGCTTCTCCAAATGTGCTTTTGCATAGCTCAGGCGACTCTGTTTGTGGCGTGCTTGCAGAAACGGCTTCTTTCGCATCACTCTCCCATACAGCTTCTCCTTGTGCAACGTGCGCTGTATTGTTGACCGATGCACATTGACACCATCTGCAGCAAGATGAAGCTGCAGGTCTTTGGAGGTGGTCTGTGGATTGTCCTTGACTGTTCTCACCATTCTTCTTCTCTGCCTTTCTGATATTTTTCTTGGCCTGCCACTTCTGGGCTTAACAAGAACTGTACCTGTGTTCTTCCATTTCCTTACTATGTTCCTCACAGTGGAAACTGACAGTTTAAATCTCTGACATAACTTTTTGTATCCTTCCCCTGAACAACTATGTTGAATAATCTTTGTTTTCAGATCATTTGAGAGTTGTTTTGAGGATGCCCATGATGCCACTCTTCATAGGAGATTCAAATAGGAGAACAACTTGCAAGTGGCCACCTTAAATACCTTTTCTCATGATTGGATACACCTGCCTATGAAGTTCAAAGCTCAATGAGGTTACAAAACCAATTTAGTGCTTTAGTAAGTCAGTAAAAAGTAGTTAGGAGTGTTCAAATCAAGAAATTGATAAGGGTGCCCATACTTTTGCACCGGTCAAATTTTGTTTAAATGCGGATTGCACATTTTCTGTTAGTACAATAAACCTCATTTCAATCCAGAAATATTACTCAGTCCATCAGTTATTAGATATATGAAACTGAAATAGCTGTTGCAAAAACCCAAATTGTTATAAAGAAAAAAGGTTAACATTAATAGGGGTGCCCAAACTTTTTCATATGACTGTATATGAAGATATCCAAAATACAGGAAAAGATGGCAATTACACCCATATTTGCATTGCATTGTCTACAGAGACATATTTTAAAAGACATTTGTTCTTATATTTTAGACTCTGGAATTTACTGAGTGAAGTAATAGGTATCACTAGTTCTGCTTTTTCTTTCATCTTAGAAAAACACAGTATCAGGAAGTGTTGTAACACACACTGTGTGCAGAATTATTAGGCAACTGAGTATTTTGATCACATGATAATTTTTATACACGTTGCCCTACTCCAAGCTGCATAAGCTTGAGTGCCAACTACCAATTGAGTAAATCAGGTGATATGCATCTCTGTAATGAGGAGGGTTGTGGTGTAATGACATCAACACCCTATATAACGTGTGATTAATTATTAGGCAACTTCCTTTCCTTTGGCAAAATGGGTCAGAAGAAAGATTTAACGGGCTCTAAAAAGTCCAAAATTGTGAGATGTCTTGCAGAGGGATGCAGCAGTCTTGAAATTGCCAAACTTTTGAAGGGTGATCACCGAACAATCAAGCGTGTCATGACAAATAGCCAACAGGGTCGCAAGAAGCGTGTTGGGCAAAAAAGGCGCAAAATAACTGCCCATGATTTGAGGAAAATCAAGCGTGAAGCTGCCAAGATGCCATTTGCCACCAGTTTGGCCATATTTCAGAGCTGCAACATTACTGAAGTATCAAAAAGCACAAGGTGTGCCATACTCAGGGACATGGCCAAGGTAATGAAGGCTGAAAAACCACCACCTTTGAATAAGAAACATAAGATAAAACATCAAGACTGGGCCAAGAAATATCTTAAGACTGATTTTTCAAAGGTTTTATGGACTGATGAAATGAGAGTGACTCTTGATGGGCCAGAGCCTGGATCAGTAAAGGGCAGAGAGCTTCACTCCGACTCAGACACCAGCAAGGTGGAGGTGGGGTACTGGTATGGGCTGGTATCATCAAAGATGAACTTGTGGGACCTTTTCGGGTTGAGGATGGAGCGAAGCTCAACTCCCAGACCTACTGCTAGTAGGTCTTCAAGCAGTGGTACAGGAAGAAGTCGGTATCATTCAAGAAAAACATGATTTTCACGCAGGACAATGCTCCATTACATGCATCCAACTACTCCACAGCGTGACTGGCCAGTAAAGCTCTAAAAAATGAAAAAATAAGGACATGGCCCCCTTGTTCACCTGATCTGAACCCCATAGAGAACCTGTGGTCCCTCATAAAATGTGAGATCTACAGGGAGGGAAAGCAGTACACCTCTCGGAACAGTGTCTGGGAGGCTGTGGTGGCTGCTGCACGCAATGTTAATCATAAAGAGATCAAGCAACTGACAGAATCTATGGATGATAGGCTGTTGCTTGTCATCATAAAGAAAGGTGGCTATATTAGTCACTAATTTTTGGGGGTTTTCTTTTTGCATGTCAGAAATGTTTATTTCTAAATTTTATGCAGTTATATTGGTTTACCTGGTGAAAATAAACAAGTGAGATGGGAATATATTTGTTTTTTATTAAGTTTCCTAATAATTCTGCACAGTAATAGTTACCTGCACAAACCGATATCCTCCTAAGATAGCCAAATCTAAAAAAAAAAAAACAGTCCAACGTCCAAACATATTAAGCTTTGATATTTGAGTCTTTTGGGTTGATTGAGAACATAGTTGTTGATCAATAATATAAAAAATCTGCTAAAATACAACTTACCTAATAAGTCTGCACGCGGTGTATGGAAGCAATTGCTTTTGAAAGGTTCCACATATGAATTTGGCTATTTTTCTATAGTATTGCGGATTCATGGAAAATGATGCATTACCCATAACAAGCTTGTTTTGCTGTTATTTGCAAATAGTAACACTTTTGTGTTGATTGAGAACATAGTTGTTGTCTAATAATTCTGCACACAGTGTATGTCTGTATCCTATGTCCTAATATTACATTTATGTTCTACGTACTAGTTGCTTGGAAATATAATAATATAATTAAATATACCCTTTGGAAGACCCCAAGTCTGTCCCAATAGACAGATATAAATATATTTGAACTTCCATGATTAAGGCAGTCTATTTCCAGCTCTGATCATAGCACATTGATTATTGATCATGGAGTGGTTAATGTGTGCATGCATATCACAAACTCATAATTTGTAATATGGACAGTTTGCAGGGTTTGTGCATAATTAATGTGCATGTCTAAATCAACAGGGTAAGTATATGGAGCAGCTGAAAGACACACCCCAAGAAAGTCCTGCATGACACGCCCCCTTGGCAAAAGACCAAAAAAATTATCACTAAATACAAAGGCCTATTTCTTGGTAACCGTATGTTGTATTTTTAAAAAACAATAACCGGTATACTCAGGGGAGTATCAGGAATAAAATAAAGTAAAAAACTAGCCACTTTTTACCTATTGACAGGTCTTTCTTAATTGATGATAATGCTTGATTAACTAGGTTGTAGAGTTTACAGAACCCATTTTCATTTACAGTGGTGCTTACAAGTTTGTTAGCCCTTCACATTTTTCCATATTACTTTATAAATTTGGCTATATAATTTCAAACTACGTCAGAAGTCCTGAAAGTGAAGATAACCAAATATTAAATAAAAAATAATACACTTTGTCATGTTTTAAATTCGGAAAATGATTCCATATTAAATGTTTGTGAGTGGCAAAAGTATGTGAACTTTATGATTAGCAATTTAAAGTGATTTAAAATATGGTGTTTTCATTCAATGGGATGACAATCAGGTGTTAGTAGGCGATCTGTTTTATTTGAAGAATAGGTATCTTTAAATTCTGGTCTTTTAACACGTTTGTGGAAGAGTATTATGGCACGAACGAAAGAAATTTCTGAGGAAAAAAAGTTGTTGATGCTCATGAGACTGGAAAATGTCCAAAACCATCTCATTTGAATTCCAAAAGTTTACAGTCAGACAGATTGTGTAGAAAAGAAATAAGAAAATTCATGATCATTATTACCCACCTGAGGAGGGGTCAAACAACTAAGATCACTCTTAAGAGTAAGGGGTACTTTGCATGCTGCGACTTCGCTAGCCAATGATAGTGATGCCGAGCGCGATAGTACCCGCCCCTGTCCTTGTCGCACATGCGATATCTTGTGATAGCTGCTGTAGCTAACATTATCGCTACGGCAGCTTCACACGCACTTACCTGCCCTGCAACGTTGCTCTGCCGGCGACCCGCCTCTTTCTTAAGGGGGTAGGTCTTGCGGCATCACAGCGACGTCACATGGCAGGCGGCCAATAGAAGCGGAAGGGCGGAGATGAGCGGGACGTAAATATCCCGCCCACCTCCTTCCTTCCGCATAGACGGTGGATGCAGGTAGGAGAAGTTCCTCACTCCTGCGGCTTCACACACAGCGATGTGTGCTGCCGCAGGAATGAGGAACAACATCGTATCTCCTATTGGTGTGAAATTATGGAAATGTCCGACACTGCACAGATCACCGATTTACGACACTTTTGCGATTGTTTATCGGTGCATCTAGGCTTTACACGTTGCAACGTCATTACTGGCGCCGGATGTGAGTCACTTTCGATTTGACCCCGACAATATCGCAGTAGCGATGTCGCAACGTGCAAAGTACCCCTAAGTTGTATAATAGTTTGCAAGGTCATAAAAAAACACAAGGTACTGTCTAAGCAACTAAAGGCCACTCTTACATTAGTTAATGTTAACGCTCATAAGCCCATCATCCGGAGAATACTGAACAATAATGGTGTTCATGGCAGGATAGCAAGGAGAAAGTCACTGCTTTCCAAAATAACCATTGCCGCCTGTTGGCAGCTGCTATTGATCACCTGCACAAGCCAGAAGGCTAATGGAAAAATGTGTCGGATAAAACCGTTTTTGGTTTAATTAGAAGCATTATGTTTGGAGAAAGAAAAACACCACATTACAGTCTAAAAGCTTCATACCATCTGTGAAAAAAGGATTAAAGTAGTATCAATGGTGTGGTGTTTTCTGCATCTGGATTAGGACGGCTTGCCTTCATTGATGGAGCAATTGATTCTGAATTATACCAGTAAATGCTGAAAGAAAATGTCAGAAGTCGAACATTTCTCCATGAGCATCATTTCAAGAGAATGTGGGTTATGCAGCACGAAAAAGACCCAAAGCACGAGTGGTTCTACAAAAGAATGTTTAAAGAACAAAAAAGTTAAAGTTTTGGAAAGGCCAAGTCAAAGTCCTGACTTTAAACCTAAATAAATGTCATGGGAGCACCTAAAGCAAGCCATTAATGGGAGAAGATTCATCAACATACCAGAGTTGAAGCTGTTTTGTAGGGAGGTTAGGGCTAAAATTCCTTCAAGGCAATGTGTAGGACTAATCAACATATACCAAAAGCTTTTAGATGGCGTTACTGCTGCAAATGAGGGTCACATCGAATGTGGCTCGCAAGCCTGTGATATATGGCTTGGGGCTGCCTGCCAGCTGGGTGCATTAGCAGCAGGTCTTGAAACCACTATGAAGAGCAGGTCTTCAGATGGTCACTTTTTTGAGTAGGCCCGCACAGAACAGCAAATCTGAATGGAGGTGAGGTAGGAAACCCTAGATCTTGGTACACTGTGTGATTTCTGTAGGAAGCTTTGGCTGGTATACCGGTAATAGGGGCTTTCGGTGTTCCTACTGTGAGGGGATGGGAAATGAGGCTCGTGACCTTCTCTGAGAGCTGAATCTGGCTCTGAGGGTCAGAAAGGTTGGGAACCACTGTCCTTGGGAGTGGTATTGTCAAAGACGATGACTAGCATACACAATATATAGTAGGAATTGTTATTTGTCAAAGGAAATCTTATGTGGATAAGGGGTGAATGCCTATAAAAGATGATCTTTTGTACAAGTTTTGCTGTATTTCTATGCTGCTTGTCTACTATGAACCTGTGCTCTCCTATCTTACCGTATTCTAATCCAATATCTCACATTCTACTTTACATGCACTCGCTTATTGAATGAGTAGCCTACAAGGCGCTGTTCCTATTACGTGTTATATAGCTGATTAAGTTTAGTGCCCTCCTTCTGAAATATCTGCTGATATATACGAGAGCATTGCTCTTCAATATGACAAACAGGAACCAGGAGCCACTAATAGGAGCCACATTTTACTTAGCCAAGGCTGCTATCTTAGTATTACTAATAAAACACGTTAACTTAGGTACATGATGAATGCTAAAAACAAAGAACACTTGAAATAGTTTGAATTATGTTCTTTTACTCGGTTGGATTAGTTCTCCTGACTGAGTGTTTATAGTTATACCCATTAAAACAAAGTGCTCCAAGTCCATATGTGGGAAGGTGAGGAAGACCTGTAAATGTTTCTAAACGTTTTATCACTGCTGGATCTTACGGATGAGCCGAGCCATTACATTTTTCCTCTTTGCTGACATAGAGAGAGACAAATAAGTTAAGAGTCGGAAATGTGTACTCTTTGATATCCGAGGACCCTGGAGACATCAATGTGCTGGAGCAAGCATTTAACATGTTGCCATTTTAATAGATTGGATCGAACTTACATACAACAGCATGGTGAACAAACACAGGCCTCCGTAATCTGCAGTTTTTCCAAAGCATTTTGCAAAGTTAAGAAACTGACCTTTTTAATGTGCAATAAAGAGCGCATGTGAGCATGTGTAACTTCCAGTACAGTGGTTGTATCCATGTAAAGGGGTTATTTGTTCTGCACAATTTAAGCTCAGTATTAGAGGAAAGTATTTAGTTTTGGATTTGGAACTGTGAACTCCTCATGCATGAACCCGTATGTAACAAATGGCCTTATAATCACAGTCAAACGCAGATGTTACATTGTATATCCTATTAGGATTAACTGTGATGGCAGAAAATAGTCGGACATGGTCATTGAAAGACATTTTGATGTACGGTTTACAAGTTGAAAGGAAGGTCATAATAATTTCAGGAGCACTAAAAACTCAAAAAATACCCAGATATGATCCAGTCTCAAATTTTATTCTGGTTCTGCAATCCCTACCCTTAAATCCATATCTATTTCATATCTGGTCATTTAGGAAAGAGCAATTAATTGGTATTTTCATTCTATCTTCTATGAAACTAGAAGAAAAGAGGGTACTGAAAAAAATGGAAAACCAAGGTCTAGAACTTTGTCCATGTCATAACCGTATAGTTCTTATGTTCCCAGACTGGGTTAAAACTCCAAATTATAATCTTGCATATTAAAGCGCAGCTGTCATCTGATGGAGGGGTCCGAGTCCTGAGCAGTGTATGGACCCATAGTCTTACTATTGACTTCATACTTTGCTGTGTACATGCAACTCATGCAGGAGCTACAGACTTTAGAGTTTTGTGTTTTGAGTGATCGGTGTGGGCCCAGGTCCAGCAACACTTGTAAAATACAAAAACATAAAATGAGAGATACACTTTAAAGAGGTTGGCCACTACTTTTGATTGATGGCCCATCCTTAGGATAACCTGTCAATAGCTGATCAATGTGGGTGCAACACCCGGCAGCCCTGCAGATCAAGTGTTACTGGCACCAGCAGTGGCCGGAAGTTCTCGGATGCTGCTGGAACACAGCAGTTCTGTCATTTTTATAGTTGCTGTGGCCGGGTACTGCAGATTCATCCACTATTCATATGACTAGGGGGTGGACCGTAGTTCTCGGCCACGGCCATCATAGTTTTGACAAAGCTGTTGTGGTCAGGCAGCATCAGAGAATGTCCGGCTGACGCCACTGTCACACCCCCTCCAATCAGATATTGATCGCCTCTCCAAAGTATAGGCCATCAATAAAAATAAGTAGTGGTTAAAGAGGAGCAAACCTTTAGAGGTTCGGTTCACCAACAGTAAACGACCCAAACCTCCTTGTGTCCAAACCTTGCCAGAGGAGGTTCAGAAACAGTGATTGACAATATGAGTCTCGCCCACATACAACCATTCATAAGCAGATCATTTTTTGTTGGGTTGCACACTAAATGTGAACATGCTGTTACCCACAATGCAAGCCGTTGAAACATTGCAAGTGGCTCGCACAGGGCTGAGCACCGAGCATATCTGAGCACCGAGCATATCTGAGCACATCATTGCTCGTGAGAGTTAAGCTCGCACATAAAGCATCTGAACTCCGAACCCAAGCCCTTTGTTTTTAAGCTGGTGTTCAGTTCGAAAACCGAACCTCAGGTTCAATCATCTCTAGTCCTGGTCAACCTTTTTAATGTACTTGCAATGTATTTTTTCTGCAAAATATATCTGAAAAAATGAACTTTATAATGCTTTTAAGAAACATAAAAAAAAATTTAGTTTATATTATAAATATTTGTAAAGTTCCTATCTTGTATTCAGCTTTGTCCGCAGTACTGGCCAGAGAATGGAGTACACCGGCATGGGCCTATTCAAGTGGAATTTGTATCTGCTGACTTAGAAGAAGACATCATAAGCCGAATATTTAGGATTTATAATGCCGCACGGGTAAGAATTCACAAAAGTTTAAATATCTCAAATAAATGTAGTAATATATGCAATATAGGGGTGTAACAGTAGTGGGTGCAGGTTTACAGTTCTACTTGCACCCTTTTAACCCAAAAGGTGTCTTTGGCCTATTTGAGAAGACCCTTACTATGAAATGGTAGCTGAGTGCCCTGTGCAGATTTGCACTTGGACACACAAGCTTTAAGTTACACTACTGATACAAGAATAATTCTGAATATGTCACATATAACACAAGTTTCTAGAGTGGTACAATACCCTAAGAACTAGGGGGTCAACTAAAATCTTATTTACCAGCAGGAAAAAACTAGATCACCTGCATTTCCAGTTTTATCCCACTATTATATTTTATCTAATACTCATACTGGTTATTACTAGGAAGAATTGATTGTGGATGCATTTAGAGATACTGGATCCCCACTGCTTGACGAAATGTGTTTGTATTGAATGTTTCCATTCTCATTCTATAACCTCTCAAAACGTGTTTCACGCACGGCCCCCATGGTTTTTCAGTCGTAAGAAGAATAATCTGATATCTGACTTTCTGATCTGATTTCAGCCTCAAGATGGTTACAGGATGGTCCAGCAGTTCCAGTTCCTGGGCTGGCCAATGTATAGAGACACTCCAGTATCAAAAAGGTCTTTCCTAAAGCTCATTCGTCAAGTAGACAAGTGGCAAGAAGAATACAATGGAGGAGAAGGGCGGACAGTCGTACACTGCTTGTAAGTGTGGCACAAAATCAAATCAATTTATTCATACATCAGCAGTTAGAACATTTTGTGTGGCAATATTGTAACTATATGTGTAACTTTTATTAAATAGGATTAAATAGGCATTAAAATACTGAGCAGACTAGGATGGGCCTTTCTTCACAGAAAGCAGTTCGCCTTTACACCCAATGTTATTGACATATACCTGACTTGCTGTATCTTCCCTTCAATAGTAGGAGTCTCACGCATGTGGACAATATCCTTCCTTCCTAGGCATGAATGAGAGGGTGCAGTTAGTCAATAAAATGTCAATCACGCCCAGGAGGGCAATTACTGTGTATAAAACTGGGCTGCTCTGCTGTCACCCTTCAGTCTGTATTCTGTGGTTGGCTTCTCTCTCTGCTGGATCAGATACACCTTTTTTTCAGGTGTTTAGTTTCTGTTATCCTTGCTTTAGTTCTATTAGGGTAACAGGTGTATTCATTAAGTAGGCAACATATTCTTCAGCAATATATATCCTCTCTGGTATTTTGTATTTTCTTATTTGTTTTACTCACTCTGGGAACACTTTCTATCTCAGCACACCTTCCTTTCTGAAGGTAATTTTCCCTCTTCTCGCCGATCAGACACACTAGGCCCGAGCTGCCGTCTGTGGTCACGTCTATTCCAACTCCTGCAATAACCACTAGGGACTGCAGGGTTGGGATCCCTAGTCTGTACAGAAACAGGCAGGGTCAGTTTCAGTTTTTAAGTGTATTAACTTCTTTCCCTTGTGAGTTGCTATATGAACATTTGCATGAAAAAAGAACACTACCCTGAAATAGTCATTTCATTTGCAAAAAATTATGACAGAATTAATATTCCAATAATAGCAACTTAAGCCCGCTTTACACGCTGCAATGTATTTTCCAATGTGTCGGCGGGGTCACGTCGTAAGTGACGCACATCCGGCATTGTAAATTACATTGCAGTGTGTAACAGCAACATGCGATTGCGATTGAACGGTAAAACGTTCATCGCACGCACGTCGTACATTCTTCATGAATTGTACGTCAGATTGTTCATCGTACCCGGGGTAGCACAAATTGCAGTGTGTGACACCCCAGGAACGATGAACAGATCTTACCTACGTCCTGCGGCTCCCGGCCGGTAATGCGGAAGGAAGGAGGTGGGCGGGATGTTTATGTCCCACTCAGCTCCGCCCCTCCGCTTCTATAGGCCGGCTGCCGCGTGACGTCGATGTGACGCCGAACGTCCCTCCCACTCCAGGAAGTGGACGTTCGCCGCCCACATTAAGGTCGTACGGAAGGTAAGTATGTGTGACGGGGGTTAATCGTTTGTGTGGCACGTTCAACAAATTGAACGTGCCACACATACGATGGGGGCGTTGCAAATCGCATACGATATCGTATGCGAAATTGCAATGTGTAAAGCAGGCTTTTAAAAGTCTCTGATATCAAATATATTTTTGGGAAACTAGATCCACATTTTAAATTGCACAGGTGATGTCTAAGTTTTAATAGCCCTACATGTTCCCTTTACCTTAGAAACAGTTGAGATGGAGCCTTCCCTCCAACGATATATAGAAGCAGCTGTGCTGAATATTGCAGCGGTGTCCTATTGAAGTGAATTGGCCAACACTGCAATACCCTGAACAGCCACCACTAAAGGTATGACATGGTGGTAAATAAAGATAAGGAAACAATGAAAATGCTACAACACCAGGTTGGGCAATGCAGCCCCTCCAAACAACTAAAGGACGAGAGTGCCGAGAGTTGGACCCCTACCAATCTGATATTGATGGCATACCCTAAGGTTGAGTTGTCAATATTGCTATCACCGAAAACCCCTTTAATTTAATGACTGATAAATTGAGCTTGCATGTGACATATGAGTTTAGAAAGATGTCTTTTTTGTATTGGTTCCTCCATGTAGAGAAAGGAATAAAAATGAAGAACAAGGATGTGTATATAGGCAAGTGCATTATGAATGTCCAAGATATAAAAGGAAGAACACGTGATTGTGCTGTACTTGGTCTAAATGCAAATTAGCTTTAGCAATTCAGATAAAAAATCACCAGACTCAGACTCATTTTCTGTGATACATAGAGAGATGTGATACTTGGTTAACTTCAATATAATCCATATGAAACAACTGCAGCTATTTTATTACTATTTTACCATTTGCTAATGCTTTAAAATGCCGGAGTTTAACATTACACATGGTTTATTTGGGATATAATATCTATTTCAATATTTTTAGCAGCCGGCAGTTTTATGCTTATAGCTTTAACCGGTAAAATTTTCCGGCTACTTTACACAAGTAAAATTCACAAGGGAGCGTGCCTCCAGACTATTCTCCTCCACCGTTTGCCTACCAGCAGGAAGCCCCTTCAGCTTCTCCCATTGTTCCATGTAAATCGCATGGATTATAAAAGTGATTTTACATTTGAGAAGGCTCCATCAAGTTTGTATCCCTTAAGGTCAGACGTGACCTTTCAGTTGCATTGAAAGCTTTGAAACAAGAAGTGAATATGCTTGAAATCCCTTTCATGTAAGTGACTAACCTTCTAGTAAGATTGAAGTATGTTCTGGTTTGTTGAGGATGACTGAAGTAACCTTTAAAAAGAGAATTTTTAAAGGAGAAGGAAAGAGAGGTCTGACTGTAGAGACGGGGGCCTGGTATTTGCGTGTTTGTGTGTCCTAGCATTTAGCGTTAATATCTTTGACTGCGGTCACAGGTGAATGTCTACATCACTAGTTGCAATATCTATTAATATGAGATTCTTGACAAATTCGCAGGCATTTCTGCCGTATGATAAATGCTCTATATAAAGGATTCTGTATTTGCTCTTAACCTATACATTCAGCTGCAGATCATTTGTAAGGGGTGTTAATGCTGCTCTTTATACGCAGTGTGCCACTTGTATCTACTGACATTCATTCTTCAAAATTCATGGATCATTATTACCTTTTTCAGTCTTGAATTCTTCCTGCCGCTTTGAACACCAGTTTGCATTCTAATCCAATCACATTATGCATTTAAGGTGAAGTTCAGCCCCACAAGTCACTTTACCTAATATGTTAGGAAATTGTGTTATCAATGATTTCTCAGAAGGGTCTGCGTTGATGGTCTATTGTTAGGAGAGGCTGTCAGTGTGTGCTTCTTGTAGGTCACAGAGGTTAGAGTATCGCCATAACTGGAGTACCACTGTGGCATTGCACCCATTGATATGGATGTCTCATTCTGTAGCTCATCATCAGAGGTAGCTCGAAAGAAAAATTGCACAAATAGGATCTTATCAACTATATAAACAATACCAGATAGCTGGCAGAGGCTCACCTCATGTGGTTGTGAGACTCAAAACCTCTAAAGTCGCCTGTAGGCCGCTGCAGAAACTCACGTGGAAATCAAACAAACGTGTAGGAGAAAGAGTTAATATTCCGCGCTGCCACAAAATCCAAACGGTGTAGACTATAACATGATTCAACGCGTTTTAAAGCCCTCAAGGCTTCTTCTTCAGGACAAATATGAGTATATGATTTGTGGATTTGTGGATTTGAGGAAGACAGCTTGAGGGCTTTGAAACAGGTTGACTAATAAATCATGTTATATTCTACACAGTTTGGATTGTGTGGCAGCACAGAATATTAACCCTTTCTCCTACACGTTTATTCTGTAGTTCAGTCACAGTTGAGCCTGGTCTCTTGAAACGGGCATGAGACGGATGTAACCTCATGGAAAGTGCCGTGTCTTCTGATCGTTTGGGGCTGTGACCTCCACAGATAACACATTAATGGCAAGTAGTAAGGAATCGGTACTCAATACAGTCTATGAACGAGATTGTCATTATGACCAACAAAGTGACAGCTCCACCACACAAGAAATGGTGTGTGTGCTGCTCCCTGGGCTGCGAGAAAAGTCAACTTCTCTGTTGTAGTTTTCATCTTACTTATTATCACTGTCTGTGCTGCGTAGTTGGAAGGTGGGCCAAAAGGATTTCCATCACACTGTGTATAAATTATATATAATTTATAGTAAAGAATGAATTATTTTTTGCAAACCTAAGCTTCTGCGAAATCTTGATTTGGAGAGAGATTTAAGAGCTACATCGTGCCAC
Source organism: Anomaloglossus baeobatrachus (assembly GCF_048569485.1). Classification (NCBI taxonomy): domain Eukaryota; kingdom Metazoa; phylum Chordata; class Amphibia; order Anura; family Aromobatidae; genus Anomaloglossus; species Anomaloglossus baeobatrachus. The sequence continues at coordinate 178,420,790 of NC_134358.1, forward strand.
TGCTTGCAGAAAACTGTAGATTACACTACTGCATTGAACATACGAAAAAATCCTGTACCTCTAAGCCGAATATAATATCCTGGTTAAATTTGTTATTTTTTACCTGTTATGACTTTATATTAGTGAATGCTCCCTATGGCATTGGTGGGTAACTGCAGTATTTGTAGAAAGTCTTTAGCTTTCACATCATTATCAATTAAAAATTTCTCCTAAAAGGAAATCTTTTTCCTAGAAATACTTATAATAACTACTGTGCATTATAAAATATGCAGCGTCGTTTGGTTTAATTGACACTAATTATCTAAATTGCCGCAATAAACATTGCACAGCTTATGACAATTACATTTTACTGACAGTTTCCCGTGAAACTAATTATACACAGTCCCTAACCCAAAGATGGTTTGCAAGTTATAGTCCACAACTGGCATGTTACTCAAGCAGATTCTACAAGTATGCAGATGTAGACTTTCTTAAAATAACAAATATGCCACGATGCAGCCAGACTTCCCGATGCAGAGAAGTGTAACTCGAGTTGACACCCAACTATATAAGTAAAATAGCTTTGATTGTGTTAAGTGTTAACTTTCTGCATCCTCATCTCTTTCTTTTGTATTAGTTGAAGAGATACTACAGCTTAGCCTTGGTGCAAATCAATTGGCAGGAACAGATCCTGAATACACATAGTAATCGTTGGCAGCGGGACTGGAGCAATGTCAGCCTCCTCTTACCTGGCGGCATCCGCAACTCTTCTTTTGATTAGATGGCCTGCGTCATGGTGCAGCAGTGACGTCATGCTAGGCCGGCTAATCAAAAGAGGAACTAGCGGTGCTAACAGGTAAGAGTTTGCTCTCTGAGTTAAGTCCATTGGTCATATTACTGACATTGATGCTGTACCAAGTCCTGCGAATAGAGATGAGTGAACTCCATATTCAGTGTTTGGTTTTCAGTCATACACCGACGTTTTAAAAAGTTCGGAGTTTGGGCGCTTTACGTATGAACTCCACTCTTGCGAGCATCGCTGTGCTCAGGTACACTTGGTGATCTCCCCAGTACGAGCTGCTTGCAGTGGTTGATTGTCTCCAACTGAGGGTAACAACAGTGTGATCAGAAGTAGTATGCACCGCAAAAAAAGGAAAACTCCCACCCACCTGCCCCCAGAAGTGATCTGCTTATGGGTGGGTGCATGTGGGCAGACACCCGAGCTGCCAATATGACATTGTGGTTCAGGCCAAGTCTGAACCCATGGACGTACGGTTCAGCTGCACGCGCTGAACAAAACTTCCACGCATTCGCTCATCTGTACCGGTGAATTGATTTGTACCAACTCTAAAACACCTGTATATATCTTTAAACCAGTAAAGTAACACTGTACTCGACTTTCTTGAAAGTCCCATATTCAATCAGTGGAGAGGAGAATAACCATACACACCTCTGTTCCATTCAAGACAGAGCTGCAGTCATTTATCTTGGGAATAATCCTTGAACATTTGGTTGACATGCCTGGAATAGGGAGGCAGAACTTAAAGGGCTTGTCCACTACTAGTACAACCTCTTCTGATTCCATGTTTCCCCCAGGTAAAATAATAAAGCCTATACTCACTTCTTGTGCTGGCGCCATTCCAGCGTTGTCTGGGATCACGGTGCCAGGGCTCATATGGGGCAAGTGGAGAGAAGCCGACGCTGATTTGATGCATGGCTTGCGGTGTATCACAGCCTCACGTGAGTCCCAGCACCACGATCCCAGATACTGCTGGAGTTGAGTATAAGTTTTATTATTTTACCGGAGGGAAACATATGGAATCAGAAGGGTTTGTCCTAGTAGTGGTCACCCCCTTTAAGCGCTTATGCAGATTTTAAGTAACACTTGGCTAGCAATTAAATGTCTGCAGCTACAGAAACCCTTCATGTCTTCAGGTTGAATCACCTTTAACTCTTCTTCTTACAGGAATGGAGGTGGTCGCAGTGGTACATTTTGTGCAATTAGCATCGTTTGTGAAATGCTTCAGCACCAGAGGGCAGTTGATGTTTTCCATGCTGTGAAAACGCTTAGGAACAATAAGCCTAACATGGTGGACCTTTTGGTAAGTTTGTCTAATTATGTCACTGAATACAAATGTTTCATTATCTCAGCAGCAGTAGACATTCCGGCATGTGGCAGAAATGCCTAACAACACGATGAGCATTTTCTCACCACAGGGATGGCATACCCAAATGTAAAGATAGATCCAAAGGCATTGTATAATTAACTTCAAGGTAACCCAGCATTGCATCACAACAGAAGCTTAGCATTTTGTCCTCTACATTGTAAAGAACATGTGGACCCTATGTACAAATTCATAAATTATTTATTTTGTACCAGCCCTTGCGTTTTTATTACACATTATAAAATACATTCGTGAAATGGAAGCTATACTAATCATTTCTAGAGAAGTTCTTAAATAGGATAGGAGATCTCTAGGGCAGGTTATTTCCAATACATTATTTTGACCTCAACATTATTAGGCAAGTGAATACTTTTACCATACCATCATTTTTATGCAGAATTTCTAGTTCCAAGCTTTATAACCCTGGAGTCTTAATGTATGAAGCAGATCAGGTGATGTGCAATTGTGTAATAAGGAGGGTTCGGCCTTAGGATACAACACCCTTTATTAAGGTGTGCAGAATTATTAGGCAGTTCATTTTCATCAGGAAAAACAGGCCATGAAAGACTTATAACAATTTTTGACTTTTCACAGTAAGTTATAAGTCTTAGAGAAGGATGCGGCACTCTTCAGATTGCTAAGATATTGGGACATGAAGACAGACCTTCATTACGTCACGCTCCCACTACATCCCATGTTCTCAGAAAGAACTGCTGATATTATCAAGGGGCTGGGAGCTACAAGCAGGGAGCAAACCACACCCCCAATGTATGATATACCTTCCCAGAAGGAAGGGGGAGCACCAAGCAGCAGCTCCAGTGCCACACTGAATTACAGGTACTGTGAGGGTATGGAACAGCACTATGGATCGCTATCATTTCTGAGGGCATGGGGAATAGAATCATTTTTTATCTCCCTGGAGAGGGCACCCCTTTATGGAGACTCATACAGCGGATAATGCTCTTTGAGAAAAGCATGCAGAAAGAAAGCTGCATCTTTAGTGCCACCTATAAGATGTTGTTACACTTCAGTTCATATAACCGAACTTTTACTTAACGGGTCTGTGCTTTTTTTAACCATCACTATATGATGTAAAATCAAAACTATTTTGTTAAAAAGAGAAAATTTAAGATCTTTCCAACATGATTAGAGAATTATATGGGTTCTCAAAGAAAACTAATGGGGCCGTGACTCGCTCTGAGCTTTACTTATTCCACACAAACACTTTGTGATTATTTTGATGATTATTTGGTCGTAATCCTTCTGTCCAGCCCGTCTATGTCCACGCAATGCCACATCCATCCTAATCATACAATGCGATAAGCATTACGGTTATCATTAGTTCAGCTACATTTAGTCAGGTCTGTTTCTCAAGTGTTAAAATGACCTTCTGAGGCCGGTGCTGATGGTGCTCTTACATGTAGGGGATTTCAGAAAGCTTTTTTTATACATCAGATTCAAAACATCATTGATTTCTCAAAGCAGCAGTGCGGAATTTGTCTCCAAGATACATATTTGTAGCAGGTGCACAGAGCTGGATGGAGCTGAAAGGAAAAATGCCGGCAATGTGAATGCAATTCTCCCTATTATCCGTCACTATGCTAGAATCATAATGCACCACATTCTTGTTCATAATATAAGTGATAATTAACAAGTGATAACGAGAACACAGTCATAACAGAAGTGTCACCAAGTATAATGCGCTCCAGGGAAGGAGGGGGCACTAATGCTATTTCCACGACGCGAGAGGCTGCTTGTACGATTCCACAATAAATTGTGTTCTGATTCTGAACCATGAACCCGGCATCTGTTTATCTCAGCGCAGGAACACTTCACATTCCTAGACTTTGTATCGCTGCTTTATCCATAAACTTCCCAGCTCAATATTTTTCTCATTAGTTTGAAACTTTCATTTGCAGATAGTTGTTAATATTCTTTGTACAGAGCACAAGAGAGAACACTGGGAAATGAAGTGCCAGATATTTACATGAAACATTTTTATTATTTGCTGCTAGATGTCACATATTTAAGGTGGCATTACGATTTCAGCAAATAAAGATTATTCCTAGTACAATAAGTTATACAATATGTCAGTATGCTTTCTGCATCAATTACTAACAGTAATATAAGGGGAACCGGTCATCAGGGTTATGTATAGTAAACTAAAGGTATGAGCGTAATGGCGCTGTTATACTGATTACATACTTACATTCATTGCAGAAATGCGAAGCTTACTATTTTATTTAAATCATCTTTAGCCGTTTTGGACTCCATGCCTCGGGGCGGCACTGTGGGTAGGGTCTTCAGCTCTGCCATATCCTCTCCGCAGCCTCTGGTGTCTTCATCCTCTTCTTTATTTGAATTACGCGCTGATGCTGTCATAGCCACGCGCGATGCATGCACAGAATGACCTCCCGGCGGTCTTCAGGAAAATGGCGCTGGTGCATGCACATGTGTAGATATAAATCTCCGCTCAATGACAAGCTGAGATCTCAATCTGCGCATGCGCTGCCACGGTCTCCATTTTACTGAAGAACAATGGGAGGTCATTCTGTGCATGTGCCGCCGGCAGCTAGGGCAGCACTAGCACATAATTCAAATAATTAACAATAATTTACAAAAAACATTGCTGCCGATTTCTGCAATGAATGTATGTATTTAGTCAGTATAACAGCCCCATTATGGCCAAACCTTTAGTTTACTATGCATAACCCCGATGACAGGTTCTCTATAATATAATTCACCTTGGAAAGAATGATGTCTGATGTTAACCACTTAAAGATCTGAGATTTTTTTTTATTTTTGCTCCTCTTGTTTAAATAGCCATAACTGTTTTATGGGTTTTGTTTGTACAAAATTAAGTGTGTGGTAAAGCTGGTAACATGATTTTCCAGTTTAAGCCATAGTCACTCTTGAGTCTTACGAGTCTCGCATTGCATCACCTGGCACGGCCTACCGCTCTCTGGATAGGAGCGGGTCAGCTGCATAGAAATACATGCAGCTGACTCGCTCCTGTCAGGAGAGTGTGTGGCCATGCCGGGTGATGCGATGCGAGACTCGCGCGAGTCACTCGTAAGGCTATGTGCGCACGTTGTGTTTTTCCATGCGTTTCCGCAGCGTTTTGAGCTGAAGCATTTTAATGCAAAATTGCATGCGTTTTGATTTCCAGGCAAAGTCTATAGGAAATAGGGATTTCTTGTGCGCACGATGCTTTTTAAAACGCAGTATTTTTGTTGGAAAAAATTTGTCAAAATCCCTGCGTTTGAAGAAGCAACATGTCAATTGTCTTTACCATTTTGTCAGCATTTTACTAACATTGAAGTCAATGAGAATTATCAAAATATGGCATTATAGTGAGGTCAAGAGGTTTCCTTTTGCCCTCACATCCAGCCCGACTCAAAAAAAGGGTCAAACAATAATTTTACTTTATTTAGAACATAATTATTAAATCTCAATTATCATTTTCAGGAAATTATCATTATAGTGTATGATTTAAATGTTTATTTTTTTTTTTTTTTCATTTTTTTCCTAGTGTTTGAATGTTCAAACTTTATTTAGTAGTGTCTTTGTATTGAAAACACATCCCATTTTAAGCACTGGAAAGGCATGTAAAACACAGTCAAAACGCTGCAAAAACGCAAGAAAAATGCATGCATATTTCCTGCGTTTATGTGGTGAAAACCAAATTTGACAATGACAAAATCTGCCAGAGGATGCATTCCTTTCTGCAAGGTACTGGACGCAACGTGCGCACATGGCCTAAGTGTTACTTTGCCCTTAGCATGATTATGGCAATACCAAACTTGTACAGTTTTTTTTTATTATTTTAGTAGTGGAAAAAAATGTTTAAATTGGCAAAAAAAAATGTCTTTGTCACTTTCTGAGACCAATAACTTTTTTATGTTTTAGTCTATAGAGCTGTTCGAAGTTTTGTTTTTTGTGCCTTGACATTTTTATTGATATCATTTTAGGGTATATTACACATTTTGATCACGTTTTATAGTATTTTTTGGGCAGAAGTGTGGCGAATTTCAATTCTGATGTTCAATTATTTTTTTATTTTCATCTTTTAACATTTAGTTTAAACAATTTTATGTTTTGATAGATCTAACTTTTTTGTACAAGACAATGTCAAATGTATTTATTTATTTAAAAAAAAAATCAAGTGTCTTTATTTTTGATAAAGTACTTTGTTAAAGCCGTTATACATCCATTAACTCTTAGTGCTCACTACCACTCATAGAAGTGAACAGAGTATCGGTCAAACATGTAAATCCTAAGACATTCATTTTTAGAATCAGTATGAGTCTAAGTGATCGGTACCCACAATCATAACTATATCATCTATCCCATGGGTAGCTCTGCAGCAGATAAAACTGGGATTGCAGCAAGCAGCCCAGTAGGTGACACATCACTGGAATCAGGGTCTCTGTCCCTGCAATTTACTAAGATAGAGTAGCAAAAGCCAAATTACAGATTCCCTTTAATGTTACTGAGATCTGTTAACCTGGTATTCTGTCTGCAGGTTTTTGCTACCTCATCTGAGAGCAGCATGATGTAAGCAAGGAGATTCTGAATCCAATGATGTATCACTTAGATTACTGCAGCCGTTCTGACACAATGAAGATTTTTAGTGTTAGGCTATGTTCACACAGGACTTTTTGGTAAGTTTTTGCTGCGGTTTTAGGCTGCAGATTTGCCTTGGTTTTATGCAAATCCATGCTAATAAAACGCTGATTTTTACAGTCCCAGCAAAGTCTATGAGATTTCTGAAATCTTATGCACACACACAAAAACACATCAGGTTTTTCTCCTGACTGTTTTCTCAAATACCTGCGTTTTTGGTCAGGTTTTTAAAGAATGAGCATGTCAATTCTTTGCTGCAGATTTGCTGCCTTTTTTTCATTGATACAACCCATTTTGTAGAAAAAAAAGCAGCAAAAACGCCACTAAAAATGCACCAAAAACGCAGATGACTCAAAGGAGATTTCCTGCCACAAGATCAGTTTTTGATCAGGAAAAAAACTTACCAAAAATCCCTGTGTGAACATAGCCTTAGTGATGTAGCCGAGTCCAGGGAGCTGTCCCCGCCCACACCAGGCTTTCAATAGAGATTGTGCATTGAGAGTGTGGTGTCAATCACAGCAGGGAGTATGACGGACTGTCATGCGGGTACCAGCTAGACCTAGCAATAATAATCACCAAGTGATTAGTTTAAGTAAGCAACAACATGGAGCCTGATAACAGAAGCACAGTTGATTTTTGTTTTGTTTGTTTTTTTTAACCCCTACAGCATGTTGTCTTCAGATTACATAGCAAAAACCTACTGACAGATTCCCTTTAAAAAAAATTTCTTCCCATATAAAGCTAGCTTGCCATTCACATGCACTTTTCAAAGTTTTTCTAGATATCAGCATACATCTCAAATTTAGTAATAAAGCCTGCATTAATATTCTGATTTTGATTTCTAAGTTCTTCAGGCAATGAAAGCTTCAGCTAGAGCAAACGTCAGCCGAATATGGACTGATTGCATTTTATATCATGTTTGCCCAGGGAGATGAATATCAGGAAATAAAACATATTTCATTAAGAAGAAATAAAAAGAAAGAGAGTAGTATATAAAGAAATAATTTTTAAGGAAATCTCTATCACTTTATATGTAACCTGTCATTGACTTGAGACATCCTATGTAAATGGACATGTATACAGGGCAGGATGAGGGTTGAAGAAATAAAATAAATCATTTAACGTTTACAAAAAGTAACATGTGCCAAAAACGGCCAAGAACATGAACAGTTCTACAGGACCCATCGGTAATGAGAAAGATGTAAACAAATGAAGTATAAGACTTTTCTAAAATACATGTCATTAGCAAATTAGATTATTTCTCTCAGTATTACAGGGACTTAGGTATTACTTTCAGTTTACCAGTGTGATCACAAAATCTGGTGAGATTCTGTTTTCCAGAAGACACCAACTGTGATGTGGGAATTGATTCCCTGTAGTATTTGAGCTGGAAAGTGGAGCCTTGCGATCAGATTTATCAGCCTAAAGGCGGCGTTACACGCTACGATTTATCTGACGATATGTCGTCAGGGGTCACGGTTTCCGTGACGCACATCCGTCATCGTTAGCGACGTCATTGCATGTGACACCTACGTGCGACTCCGAACGATCGCAAATAGGTTGAAATCGTTGATCGTTGACACGTCGTTCATTTTCAAAATATTGTTCGTCGTTTGGAACGCAGCAGACATATTGGTACGTTTGACACCCTGCAAACGACGAACAACATGCACACGACCGCCTTGGTCAAACAATATATCGCTGAACGATTTGGCGTCGCTTGTGAGATCGTTACGTGGGACCGCTAATAAACGACCTATGTGCGATCTCTGCAAATCGTAACTACGATCTGGGCGTGTCACATCGCTAATGAAATCGTCAGATAAATCGTAGCGTGTAAAGCGGCCTTTAGCCTATAAGAGAAGGAATCAAGTGCCTTTGAAGGGTTAATCTGAGTGTCACTATATACTGTACACATGAAGACAGCCACAGACACTGCACACTAAGGAAAAACCGTGACAGGACCAAGTCCTGTGTAAGGCTATGTGCGCACTTTGCTTTTTTACCTGCTTTTTCGCTGTTTTTTCGGTTGCAGCGTTTTAATGCCAAAATGCATGCGTTCTGTTTTTCAAGCAAAGTCTATGGGAATTTGGGATTTCTTGTGCACACTATGCTGTTCAAAATGCTGCATGTTTGTGGCAGAAATTTGGACAAAAACTCTGCTTTTTGGCTATGTGCGCACTTTGCGTCGAGGTACTTGCAGTTCAAAATGCAAATGGAAAAAACAATTGACATAGTTTTTGCCCAAATTTCTGCAACAAAAACGCAGCATTTTGAACAGCATAGTGCGCACAAGAAATCCCAAATTCCCATAGACTATGCTTGAAAAGCAGAACGCATGCATTTTGGCATTAAAACGCTGCAGTTGAAAAAGCAGCGAAAAAGCAGGTAAAAAGCAAAGCGCGGACATAGCGTTAAGCCTTCTTCATCTTCTCCTGCTACTCCACAGCACACAGGACCCCATCTTACAGCTCTTCTTATCTGACTACATTTAGTAGTATAAACACCTCCCTTGATTTTTCAACCTGTATACTTCAAGCCTCACCCAACACAGTGGTATGTGCCTACTATGAAGCAGGAAGGCTCATGAAACTGTTCAGCCACCTGCAGCTGTTCTCTCTAAAAGTATCAGAGCAATTCTGAAATTTGAAATATATTTTTTCTCATTTTCATAATTAGAAGCATGTATTGGAGAAACATTTTATGTTTTGGTCTCCTTTTGCACCATTACTTTTTTTAGGAGATGAAAGGGTGCCACTTAAAGACATTTTAAACATGACATATGCTAGAAGGGATTTTTCAGCACCACTCACTTCTGCATCAGGAGGTAAGTGGCACTGATGAAGTAGTTCGTATCTGCAGATATCTGCCAGGACAGGTGCATGCTGTGTAAGTATTGTGCACATATTCTATTAATCAGGCTTAAATTCACGCACAATGCTTGCCAATCATACATGTGTCCTGGCAGGCATCTGCCAACGCAATGTCATCAGTGCAGCTGACCTCCAGATGCGAAAGTGACTCTTTTTATAGAATGTTACATGGAAAAAGGTAAACTGCTTCTGACTTATATATAAAGGGTTCCTCCTGCAGAAAATATTTCCTTTCTACTGGGTATTATTTTCCAATATTTGACTGGTGGGGTTTAACCTCTAGAACCTGACCCGGGGACTGCAGTCTCTGCCTTTATATGACTCAGAAGTGCAAGAGTGTAGCAGTTGACTTGGTGACAACAGTTAGGACCCCGCCAATCTGACATTTATCAATTATTCATTAAAGGGGTATTCCCATCTCCAATATCCCAATATGCAGTAGCTGTAATAATAAGAATATTATCAAATACCTCCAATTATAAATGTAGTCTAGTTTTCCTGAAAAGCTATGTCACCTTATGTGCAGACATGGCAGTAGCTTAGATAGCCACAGCTACAACCATGCATATAGGGACAGTTATTTGGTAGTGGTCATAACCATGGATACTTAAGCTACAGCCATGCACATGAGATAAGTGACATACTTAAAGGGAACCTGTCACCACTTTTTTTGGCTATAAGCTGCAGCCACCACCACCGGGCTCTTATATACAGCATTCTAACATGCTGTATATAAGAGCCCAGGCCAGGGGTATAACATAAAAAACACTTTATAATACTTACCTAACGGTCGCACGGTGGGCCTTATGGGCATCTCCGTTGTCCGGTTCCGGCACCTCCTCTTTTGGCCCTCTTTGTGCTCCTGCTTCTCTAGCCGCGGTGCATGACGGGTCCGACATCATACACACTCGCCGGCATTCAGGTCCTGACCAGGCGCACTTTGATCTGCCCTGAGCAGGGTAGATCAAAGTACTGTAGTGCGCCTGCGCAGGGCCGGTGAGTGTGTATGATGTAGCCGCATCATGCTCCCAGGCTTCAGAAAGAGGACGAAAATAGCCGAAAGAGGAGGCGCCGACACCGGACAACAGAGATGCCCATAAGGCCTACCATGCGACCGTTAGGTAAGTATTATAAAGTGTTTTTTATGTTATACCCCCAGCCTGGGCTCTTATATACAGCATGTTAGAATGCTGTATATAAGAGCCCGGTGGTGGTGGCTGCAGCTTATAGGCGAAAAAAGTGGTGACAGGTTCCCTTTAATCAGGAGAACTATACTACATTTCTAATTGGAGTTATTTGTTAATATTCTTATTATTACACCTATTGCACATTGGTATATGATATTGGAGATGGGAATTGCCCTTTAATTCAGTGTACAGGTGATGAAGGTTATCAGCTGGAATGCCACTTTACATCTCCCTTAGAGCACTACAGTGTGATAAGTTGGAGGCTATTTTTTGTCTCTTTTGAATATTTTACAGTCAATCAGTGTAGGGATTTCAGGCTTCATACCATTATACAAGTTTAGAAGGGCTTTATTATAATTTAAAGCAATTTGGATGAAACTTTCTTTTTCAAAATACACTTGAAACAACATAAAATAATTTATTCTTGTTAAGAAAAATCGACCTAACTCAAGAGCAATGGAAATTATTTCTAGCCTGGCATGATTTCAACCCGTCTGCTACCTACTGTGTGTTCATTGTTCTAATCAGAATATTTGTATTCTGTCTCCTCTTCCAGGATCAATACAAGTTCTGCTACGAGGTGGCTCTGGAATATTTAAATTCTGGCTGATTGCATTGATGACACAACAAAAACATAAAAACTGTTCATCTCCATCTCTCCCATGAACAATGCAAATTGTTCCTTGATATTTGTGTACATATAACGAGGACTTCAGTGTTCTGCTCATTTTGCTTTCTTATAATTGGCTCTTTGAGGAGCTGGAGAACAGTGATCTGGAAGCTGTCTGCACTGCCTTTTCCCCACTGTCTTGCTGCTTTCCTGACATGGACGCATCTTGAAGTTTTTGGATCATTTATCCACAGCTACCAAGTCGCCTGATAGAAGCAGCGGATTTTGGCAAACGAATGAGCACAATTACATTCTTATGAAGGATTCATATATATATTTTTTTTCTGTTTGACTGACTTTTCTGTTAATGTCTTAACTACAATAGTGTTCATTTTTTTTTATTATTTTTGTTCTGTGGAACATGGAGATCGGCACTATGACAACATACAGTTTTTGTTACATTTGTACCGCAATGTGTTAAAAGGAAACTATGTATTTATCTGTTTTTAAACAGCATTTTAACAGGTCACCCTTTGTTGAACTATTATTACTTTATTTGTATCATTTGAAAAGAACTAAATAATTAATTTGCAAAAAAAGTAAAGAATAAATAAAAAAAAAATATATCCACATTTTTCTCATGTTTACTTAATACAAGTATTCAGGCATTTCCATTGTACAATCAGCATAAGGCATCGCTCACATTAGCGTATAACTTGGATGAGCGCAATGCAAGAAAAAAGGGACTGCACTCGGACCAATGTTATTCAATGAGGCAGAGCAGATCTGCAATTTTTCTTCTCAGCTGTATTCGGCCTGAGGAACAAATCACAGCATACTGCACATGGTGGCGTCAATCAGACGAGACTCACCAGAGTGTTCAGTAGACAGGAAAAAACTACTGGGCAAAAATATTTTTTTTTCCTGAAACAAACATATGGTATCTGGGCACTACATTATGGACATGCGCTAAAGAAGGGGTCCCCAACCTATGGCTCATGGGCTCATGAAGTGTGGTTCGCGGTTGTCTTCCAACTAAGTGCATAAACACTAGCAAACAGCTATAAAGAGGAGGTCTCAATTTGGTGACTTTTGTGAGTAGAGAACACAGAAGAGTGGATCAGAATGGAGGTAAGGTAGGAACCCCTGGATCTTGGTATGCTGCCTTGGTGTGATTTCTGTGGAAAAGCTTTTGCTGTCATTATACGGGTAATAGGGGCTCTACTATCAGTGGGGCAGGAGCTGGATGTGGCTCATGAATCTCTCTCAGAGCTGAATCTGGCTCACAACCATCTTTCACAGTTGGATGTTGCTCTCAAGGACAAAGGTTGGGGACCTCTACTCTAAAGGCACTATTTGCCACCAATGTGTAAAGGCATTATGATTTTTCACAGTACTGGTTGTAATAGTAGCACTGCCTTCTGTATATTGACATCCACATGTAAGGCCACGTCAAGGATTGAAAACAATCCATAAATTCAATGATAGTCTATAAAAAAATCACACTTTATTCTACTTGTCTGTGAATATAAACTGGAAGCTTAAAGTTATTTTATTGACGCTTGAGGATATTGTGCGGATTATTACTCCAATTTCTTGTTAGTCTGAAATGGACATTTGAATACTGTAGCCAGTCAATGGCCCCATCAGTGACCAAGAGGTCACCACTGAGGCCAATGGTTGAGGACAGCACTCACATAGTGATCCTGTATGTGAGCATGCGCAGAAACTGGGTCTGTACTTCCTCCTCAACCCAGATGGACATGTGACCACTGCAGACATTCACTCCTGTGTCATATGCTCACTCAGATCAGGGAGGAATTACTAAGAGCAAAAGGGGACAAACAGAATTGGATGAGGACCACGAACAATAAGGTATATGAAACTTTATTATTTGACAACCTTTTGAATGTTTTGTTTTGGTTTTTTTTAAACTTCAGAGGTGGATTATAATCCCTAGGGAGAGCAAAAGGGGTAATTGCACCATAGTCTTTCAACATTCCTCTGGCCCTGATTGAGAGGTGCACTTGCTTGTAATTTATTGAGATTATTAATTGACACAAGACCATATTGTACAACAAATGGAGGGAAATGGATCAGATCCGCACTGCCAGGGATCCAGTAATGAGTAGGAGACGAGGACTGTAGACATGCAGATTATTAACGCATTTCAAAGTACCCCGACGTCTTCATCATTGAATGTGGTTTTGTCCTGATGAAGAACTCCGTGTGCTTTGAAACGTGTTAACTAATAAACCGCATGTCTGCAGTCCTTGTCTCTTAATCATTGCTGGATCACTAGCAGCATGGATTTTACCCACTTGTATCCATTTTTTATGCATTCTTCCTATCGTGGATCTGCAGTAGCCTTCTCCTAAGCTTTTACATCGGTTGTTATTCACACAACTGTACCAAGTGAGCACAAAGGCTATTTATCGCCCTTGTTATTGGATAAGACACTATTGCGCTCTTGGTCTTTCCTGTTTCACTTAGCACATCACCATATTGTAAGGATTCCACCAGCAAGACCTTCTCCAATCAGTTTGCCTACTGGAACCCAGCATTTTTATCTCTTCTGAAGGAGACCCTATAGAGTTTTGCCAAAAGACATCTACAGACCTTGGTTTTGTGATTTCTACTAACATTCAGTTTCATGGTAAAGGTTCCTGGATTCATATACCTAACAAGAAGAAGAAAAAAAGAGACCAGCATACAGAAGCACTCCACTGAGTAACAAAATACAAGTAATCTTTATTGGATGCAAAAAGTTATTTAAAACAATTAAAACCAATGTTTAGGACAAGAGCCCATAATAAATCTAAACACCACAACAACCAAATTATAGAATCTATAAGGATGTAGCAAAATGTGCATACAAATACATGTACAATAGAAAGTCCCCTAAAACAAAAAGATCCAGATGTACAAAAAAAAACAACCCATATACAAATACTGGAATAGCCAAAGCATACAGCTGTAAAGGCAATGGTAACCCTGGTCAGGAATAGCAGGCCTGTGGAAAAAGATGTAAAATAACAATAATCCCCAAGTAAACTGAGTATAGCAGATCTGTAAAGAGAAAGCAGTAACAACCATCGCTGGGTAACCAGCTAGTTAGAGCTAAATATAATGTTAGCCTAAGGTCTGGTTCACACGTCAGTGAAAACTGGCTGTATTTAGCACTGACGTGTTAAAAACGCATATGTCCCTCCGTGTGCCATGATTCACGGCACATGTGTGTTGCCATATGCTATCCGTGATCCATCATACGTGATCAGTGGATAGCACATGGAATTAAACTCACCTGTCCTTGCTCCTACTGTCCGAGGTGCTGAACTCTCCGGCTCTGCTGTGTTACCTGTTGCCGCTGTCCCCCGCTGCAGCTAGTTCCGGGTCTGCTGGTCCATGCATAAATGAATGTGCATGAGAATAAGCAGCCGGGGAAGGAGGCAGCAGCAGCTGAACATAGCGTCACTGGAGAAGGTGAGTATAAAAAGCTTTTTATTTTCAATCTACGTGTTTTTCTGGTACGTGTTTCACGGATCACACCATAGTGTGGTCCGTGGGACATCAGTGATGCCAGAGAAAAAGTGACATGTGTCCGTGCAGAGCACACGGACACGCGTGTACGCTGCACAGAGACACGATTAGTGAAAATCACTGATGTGTGCGCAGACCCATTGATTATAATGGGTCCGTGATTCTGGTACGTATAAAAACTAGCACATACGTACCAGAATCACTGACGTGAGAAACAGGCCTAATGGAGGCTAAGGGGATCCTGGTAGATCAACAATAATCCCCAGGTAAGCAAAGTATAACAGCTCAATAGAGAAAGGCAGTAACACCCAAGGCTGTCACAAAGGTAGCCAGCTTGTTGAAATAAATACAATACCAGCCTGGTGGAGGCCAGAGGGATCCTGGTAACCTGGGAGGTGTGATGGGAATGAACCTAGACCTTACGTGTGTCGCTGCTAATGTGCAGCTTCCTCAGGGGTCAGATAAGGGCATGTGCTGTGCAACTCCACATTTTTATATCCATTGGATTCATATAACTAATGATACTGTAGCCGCAGCTTTCTACACTGCGTGCAGACTTATTAGGCAAATGAGTATTTTGATCACATGATACTTTTTATACATGTCCTACTCCAAGCTGTATAGGCTTGAGAGCCAACTATCAATTAAGTAAATCAGGTGATGTGCATCTCTGTAATGAGGAGGGGTGTGGTGTAAAGACATCAACACCCTATATAAGGGGTGTATACTTATTAGGCAACTTCCTTTCCTTTGGCAAAATTGGTCAGAATTGAGATTTTACGGGCTCTGAAAAGTCCAAAATTGTGAGATGTCTTGCAGAGGGATGCAGCAGTCTTGAAATTCCCAAACTTTTGAAGCGTAATCACCGAACAATCAAGCGTTTCATGGCAAATAGCCAACAGGGTCGCAAGAAGCGTGTTGAGCAAAAAAGGCACAAAATAACTGCCCATGAATTGAGGAAAATCAAGCGTGAAGCTGCCAAGATGCCATTTGCCACCAATTTGGCCATATTTCAGAGCTGCACCATTACTGGAGTATCAAAAAGCACAAGGTGTGCCATACTCAGGAACATGGCCAAGGTAAGGAAGGCTGACCACCTTTGAACAAGAAACATAAGATAAAACGTCAAGACTGGGCCAAGAAATATCTTAACAATGATTTTTCAAAGGTTTTATGGACTGATGAAATGAGAGTGACTTTTGATGGGCCAGATGTATGGATGGCTGGATCAGTAAAGGGCAGAGAGCTCCACTAAGACTCAGACACCAGCAAGGTGGAGGTGGGGTACTGGTATGTGCTGGTATCATCAAAGATGAACTTGTGGGATCTTTTCAGGTTGAGGATGGAGTGAAGCTCAACTCCCAGACCTACTGCCAGTTTCTGGAAGACAACTTCTTTAAGCAGTGGTACAGGAAGCAGTCGGTATCGTTCAAAAAAACATGATTTTCATGCAGGACAATGCTCCATCACATGCATTCAACTACTCCACAGCGTGGCTGGCCAGTAAAGGTCTAAAAGATGAAAAAATAATGACATGGCCCCCTTGTTCACCTGATCTGAACCCCATAGAGAACCTGTGGGCCCTCATAAAATGTGAGATCTACAGGGAGGGAAAACAGTACACCTCTCGGAACAGTGTCTGGAGGCTGTGGTAGCTGGTGCATGCAATGTTGATTGTAAACAGATCAAGCAACTGACAGAATCTATGGATGGTAGGCTGTTGAGTGTCATCATAAAGAAATAGTGATGAAACCGGTCTTTGAGCGCTATTGATGGATCAGATTCTAAATGTTCTTTTGAAGATTAGGCTTTATTGTTAAAAAGTTAAAGCTCTTGTTATCACTTCACAACGCGTTTCAGCAAGATCCCCTTGCTTTCCTCAGGTCAATAGCGCTCAAAGACCGGTTTCATCACTATTATCTACATTGCCTACTCCTGAAGGGGAATCCGGCAAAGAGCTGCTGAGGATCACAGAATCTATCAGTTCACTTTGAATAATCCAGCGGGAGGACGGAGAGCCGACCTGAAAGCTCCAGGATCAAAGGAGTCGGTGAACCAGGAGCCATCAGCGGTAAACCTCCAGCTCCATCCAGCCAAAAGGATCGGATAATACCAGTTACCACAGCCCCTCTAAACCAGAGGAATTACACGCTCATCACCGAGGTTGTGCGAGGGCGCACAACCAAAGCAGGTGAGCAGCTTCTAACTACACTAATCTAACACAAATACATCGGGTGCTCTTAGATTGCGCTATTGATTTATTTTTACAGTGATCATAAAGAAAGGTGGCTATATTGGTCACTCATTTTTTGGGGTTTTGTTTTTGCATGTCAGAAATGTTTATTTCTAAATTTTGGGCAGTTATATTGGTTTACCTGGTGAAAATAAACAAGTGACATGGGAATATATTTGGTTTTTATTAAGTTGCCTAATAATTCTGCACAGTAATAGTTACCTGCACAAACAGATATCCTCCTAAGATAGCCAAATCTAAAAAAAAAAAAAAACAGTCCAACGTTCAAACATATTAAGCTTTGATATTTGAGTCTTTTGGGTTGATTGAGAACATAGTTGTTGATCAATAATATAAAAAATCTGCTAAAATACAACTTACCTAATAAGTCTGCACGCGGTGTATGGAAGCAATTGCTTTTGAAAGGTTCCACATATGAATTTGGCTATTTTTCTATAGTATTGCGGATTCATGGAAAATGATGCATTACCCATAACAAGCTTGTTTTGCTGTTATTTGCAAATAGTACCCAGAAAATGTAGACAATTGCGTACAACACAACAGTGCCTCACAATATCTCTGGTAATATCTATGATACAAGCCAGAAATGCTGAACTTTTAGAAGTAAAAAGTTTTCATTCTAATGAATTTTAACAACATGGATGAGCTGCTTTAAATAAAATGCAGTCAATCACATTTGTTACAGGATGAGATGACGATCAATTGAATTACCAATAAATATGTTCTGCTTCAAACCTGGAGGAAGCACCCACTGAATAACAATGAGTCTTGAAAAATACTTCTAAATACAGCTAAAGCTCTTGAAAAATGGAACTTGGGAGCTATGAAATGTGCAATATACACTATGTGAACATAATTTACAATGTAATGAAAGTTTGAAAAATGATGTTTTGGAAGGTGTACCTGATGGGAAACATAAGCACATAGGAAAATGGTTAGTAGTCTGATAAATGCTGAGCAGCAGTCTCACTGATAGATTCATGGGCTCAATATCCTATTGTTAATGCAGGGGAATGTTTTAAAAATGTGTGTTTCTTAAATTTATGATTTTCCTGAAAATACATTCAAAAGGGCAATATATTTCCTCCACAATATGAAAGTGTGACTGATAAAAATCACAACTGTCTAGCTATCCATTATTCAGGTTTCATCATTTAATAAAAAACGCAAGAAGTCACAAAAACGATGTAAGAGCAGATCAGCGCAATCTACTTCTTTTGTTTTTTCAGTATATTGTTGCCTTTAATAGTCGTGTAAGAACATTTTCATAGTGCCATGCACACTGCTGGGACCCAAGTGAGTAGCTAGATGTCCAATTTGCCTGTAGCATCACTCGTTGGTCACACAGGTGCACTTCTCTCTGCCCTACTGCGAGCAGAGCCAAATACATAGGTGCGTATGCGCGAACCGGTGAGGTCTCGGGAATGTTGATGACGTCTGTTGGCAGCTAAGCCTCTCCATTCTTAAATTTCATTATATATTTTAAATTCATTATGATTAAATTCATATATTTTATTACAATTCACTTGTGCATTATATCTGTAGGCGATATATATCGCATAAATGCACTAGGACGTATTGCTATTCATTTTGGTATCTTTAAAAAATTTCCTGTGTTTTCGCAGAGGCTTTTCTCCATTTTGATTATGGATATATGTACTAGGAGTGCAGCCTGCATCAATTTTTAAGGGGAGTGTATACAACTGGTGAAATCAGACTCTACTAATATTAAGGAATTTAGACAGACCCTCACTAACATATTTCACTGAAGAACTAAAATATGTTGGAATAAGGCCACCTTAGAAAATTATTTAGAGAAAACTCTGATCCCTCGAGGACTGAGAGTTCAGGTTTGCATCCTAAGGCAATGATGATGCAGAATTCACTTCACAATGGAATACAATAAGTAACAATTGTTCCAGACAATACTTATAATTGATTATTAAGAAATACTCTGTAACCATTGAAGAAACAGATCTAAAAATTTAAAAGGTACAAATAGAGTTTATGGAGAAATCAACTAAACCAGAAAAGGAGACATTTATTTCAGAATTCGAAAGCTCATTTTCCTTATGGGAAAAACAGATAAAGTAAACAAAAATGAACAAGTTCCGTAGAGATCTGCAGGATTACGAGCAGGACAGAGTGTATAAGTGGAAGAACAGTAGCAAGAAGAAAAATGAATAAACTGTCTATTTCATCTAGTGTATCCAATGACACTAAAGCGGGCTTTACACGCTACGATATTTCTAGCAATTGCTAGCGATATCGTATGCAAAAGCACCTGCCCCCTTCGTGCATGCGATTTCGTGTGATCGCTGCCGCAGAGAACATTATCGCTATGGCAGCGTCACATGTACTTACCTGGTCGGCGGCGTTGCTGTGACTGCCGAACAATCCCTCTCTCAAGGGGGAGGGATGTTCGGCATCACAGCGACGTCACTAAGCGGCCGGCCAATCAAAGCGGAGGGGCGGAGATGAGCAGGACGTAACATCCCGCCCACCTCCTTCCTTCCACATTGCGGCCGGCGGCAGGTAAGGAGACGTTCCTCGCTCCTGCGGTGTAACACACAGCGATGTGTGCTGCCGCAGGAGCGACGAACCACATTGATAATCAACCATTACCGATTTTTGGTTTTGGGATGACCTCTCCATGGTGAATGATTTTCACCATGTTTGAGGTCACTTAAGGTCGCTAGTAAGTGTCACACACTGCGATATCGTTAATGACGCCGAATGTGCGTCACTAACAACGTGACCCCGACGATAAAACATTAACGATATCATAGCGTGTAATCAAACATGTCCTCTGGCCTCTCTCGCAATCCCACCACCCGGCACGGTGACAGAAATCAAGAATCACAGAGAAACCTGCCCAAACGCAGAAATCCTAACAGAAGAAATGCAACCAACTCTTTAAAAGTACCGGTAAGTAGCCTGTCCAATAGTGTGCTGACACAACCTCAACTAGACATCTTAGGGAAGGGCTTGACTTTCTGTCCCTTGTCACGTTTCCAATATTTTACAGCACTGAAAGATCTACATCTCTTTGCAAGAAAACTCGCGTTTACGA
Organism: Anomaloglossus baeobatrachus; assembly: GCF_048569485.1. Taxonomy (NCBI): domain Eukaryota; kingdom Metazoa; phylum Chordata; class Amphibia; order Anura; family Aromobatidae; genus Anomaloglossus; species Anomaloglossus baeobatrachus. The sequence continues at coordinate 178,441,097 of NC_134358.1, forward strand.
AATGATTCCATAAAGAAGGAAGCGCCAGCATATTCACATACATATTCACTACTTTGGAAGAGCAGGAACCATCAAAACCTTGCAGGACTTATTGGATGAACAGAAAACTTCAGCATCAGGTAAGATTCCAAAAAACATCATACCTTCTTCTCAAAATTTGCCCCCTCTCACTACATACACAAACATAGAAATCTTTGTGCTATGGTAGAAGAATTAAAAAATATCCAACATACCCTACCATACGATAACTGTACTAAAGAGGAGAGCTATACTATAGAAGAATTGCAATGGATGAAAGAGCTAGTCTTCAAACCCTCCGAAAAAGAGTGGAATATAGTAATCTGGCCTGTACACAAGTATGATGGTACAGTGATGAAACACTTGGGAGACCAAAGTACATATAAAAACTCACTTTTAACCCACTTTCTGGATTTAAGGAACAACTGTGGAAGATTCTTGAGAAAGCAGTCAGTCAATAAGTTATATCCAAAATGAATCATCTTATCTTTTTAAGAATAAGGCAACTATTGCAACATTTTACATGCTACCAAAAATTCACAAAGACCCGATCAAGTCTCCAGGTAAACCTATTGTCTCCGATATTGACAACGTATGTAAGCATTTCTGCTGTTTCATCTATCACATACTCAAACCAATTGTTGAAGTTATTCCATCCTACATTAAGGACACATCAGACATACTGAAATAACTAGAATGGGGTTCAGTTAGATGAAAGATCCACGATTGTCACCTGCGACGTGGAGGCGTTGTACTCTTCAATTGAACACAAAGATGGTATCAGAGCAGCAATATTCTTCCTCCTCGAGATTTCAAATCATTCAAGAGAGGTTTGTGTACTCACCATCTCCCTACTACAATTTGGTGTTACTTACAATTTTTTCCTGTTCAATAATGTCTTCTACCTGCAGCTCAGGAGAACAGCGATGGTGGTGGCTTGTGCCCCATTCTATGCCAACCTGTTCCTGGGGCTGTGGGAGAGTGGCTTATTTTTTACTGATATGACCCCCCCCAGCTCAACAAAGTGTCATTCTGGGGCCATTATATTGATGTCATAATTATTCTGTGGCAGGGATCGGAACAAGATCTCGAGGAACTCAAATAACCTGAACATCAGGCTTACCCACAAGGCTGGTAGGTCTAACTTGGAATTCTTGGATATTTTAATTAATGTTGATGAGCTGGTATCTATAGTAATATATGTATAGAAAACCAACTGCGGTAAGTAACTTACTGCATGCAGAATCAGCACACCAAAAAAATGTAATACAAATAGGCCAAATCCTTAGAATGCTGAGAATATGCTCAACAAATCAGGATTTTGAAAGACAATCTGAAGACCTTTGTGAAAAATTCTGGAACAGAGGATATAAAGAGAAGACAATCCAAAAAGGGTACAGAAGAGCAAAGTTCGCTAAAAGAACTGAGCTACTATATAACACTGACAAAAGACCCATTGAAAACAAGATTGTTACATTTATATCTACATTAGAGATAGAGATGAGCGAACCTCTAGAGGCTCGAGTTCGACTTGGTTCGTCGAACGGAGGCCGCGTTCGAGTTTGGTTCGGCGAGCCGTTCGACGAACCTCTCGAACCCCATTGAAACCAATGTGAGGCAATCACAAACACATAAAAACACATTAAAAATGTACACATACAGTTAATAAACATTGCCATAACACTTACCTGTCCCCGCGATGCATCCTGCACTCTGTCTCCTGCCAATTTTCCTTCCGATAATCGCTGCGTCCTCCCGGTAACCAGCACTGCTGATAGGACCTATCGTGATGTCAAAATAGTCATGTGACCAGTCACGTGTCTATTATCTCATTGGCTACAGACTGGTCACATGGCTTTGACGTCATGTCCTGTCCTAGGTCCTGTCAGTGCATCTCTCCAGTACTCGGTGATCGTTTGTGTATCTCCGTGTAACGGCGACATGCTCTGGCACACGGTTGGTTCTGCTTCCCCGTTCCGTTATTCACCGGCTGCCACAGCCGGTCAATAACGGAGATCACTGTTGCTATAGCAACACGCCTGTTAGCGGTGACGTCACCGCTTACAGCCAGCAGCACTGATCACTCACGGAGTGAAAAGCCTGCACGGGGAACAGCAGCGTCTTCCTCTCATGCAGCACTGCTGATGTAGCAGAGCTGCATGGGTTGAAGGAGAAAGAAGACAGAAGACCATGGATCATAGAGGGATAAGAGGGAGTAATAAACATGGAGTCTCCAAGTGTGTCTGTGTATTTATTTCTATTAAAGTATTTTTTCCCTGTGTGGTGTCTTTTTTTTAACCCTTTATTGGAGTTTCTTAATGACTGGGTCAAACTTGCCTGACATTAAGAATCTCTGACTTAATACTAGATAGTAAAACAAAGCTAGTATTAACTCATAATTACCCAGCGAGCCACCGTCACCAGGGCAGCTGGAAGAGTTGGATACAGCGCCAGATGATGGCGCTTGTATGAAAGCACCATTTTCTGTGGCGGCTACGGATTGCAATTCGCAGCAGAGGGGCCCAGAAAGCTTGGGCTAACCTGTGCTGCGGATTCCAATCCCCAGCTGCCTAGTTGTACCTGGCTGGACACAAAAATGGGGCGAAGCCCACTTAATTTGTTTTTAAATTATTTCATGAAATTCGTGAAATAACGGGCTTCCCTATATTTTTGGTTCCCAGCCAGGTACAAATAGGCAGCTGGGGGTTGGGGGCAGCTCGTAGGTGCCTGCTGTACCTTGCTAGCATACAAAAATATGGCGAAGCTCACGTCATTTTTTTGGTAGGCAAACAACTCCTGCATACAGTCCTGGATGGAGTATGCTGAGCCTTGTAGTTCTGCAGCTGCTTTCTACTCTCCTGCATACACTAGTGAATGGAGCATGCTGAGCCTTGCTGTTCTGCAGCTGCTGTCTGCTCTCCCCCATACAGACAGACAGCAGCTGCCCCCAACCCCCAACTGCCTATTTGTACCCGGCTGGGAACCAAAAATATAGGGATGCCCTTTTTATATTATTTCATGAATTTCATGAAATAATTTTAAAAAAAAAAATGACGTGGGCTTCGCCCAATTTTTGTGTCCAGCCGGGTACAACTAGGCAGCTAGGGATTGGAATCCACAGCTCAGGGTGTCCAAGCTTTCTGGGCACCCATGCTGCGAATTGCAGTCCACAGCCGCCCCAGAAAATGGTGCTTTCATAGAAGCGCCATCTTGTGGCGCTGTATCCAACTCTTCCAGCTGTCCTGAAGCCGGGTGGCTCGCTGGGTAATAATGTGGTTAGGGCTAGCTGTATATTATGAACTGGCCAAAAGCCCGAAATTCATGGTGTCACGCCTATATTAGACATGGCCACCATGAATTTCTAGTACCGATAAAAAGAACCACAACACACAGAAAAAATATTTTTATAATAAATAAAACACAACACAATTAGTGACTCCATCTTTATTGAAATAAAGAACACCCCTCCGCAGTAATCCTGGGTCAAGGGTCCCGCGCCGTCCAATCCGGATCCAATAATCTTCTGATCGGTTTGCTGGAAGGCAAAGCGATCAGATGATGTGTCAGGTTCAAGGGCCTGAATCACATGACACAGTAGCTGATTGTATAAACGGCTTTTATACAATCAGCTGATGCATCAGTGCAAAAAAACAAAAACAAAAAAACTACACACTTCTGTGCAGACTCCTGTCCGACAGCAGCAGCCGATAGTTTAGCCGGCCAGGCGGTAAAAAGCTGGCCTCACCGCTCGACTTATAGTGTCAGCTGATTCCGTCAGGTGACCGCATCAGCTGATCATCGCCAGGTCTGAGAAAGAGAGAGAGAAAGAAGAGAGAGAGAGAAAGAGAGAAAGAAGAGAGAGAGAAAGAGAGAAAGAAGAGAAAAAGGAGAAAGAAGAGGAAGAAAGAAGGAAGAGAGAGAAAGAAGAGAGAGAGAAAGAGGAGAAAGAAGAGAAAGAAAGGAGAGAGAGCGAGAGAAAGGAGAGAAAGAAAGGAGAGAGAGAAAGGAGAGAAAGAAAGGAGAGAGAGAAAGGAGAGAGAGAAAGGAGAGAGAGGAAGGAGAGAGAGAGAGAGAGAAAGAGAGAGAAAGAGAGAAAGAGGAGAAAGAAGAGAAAGAGAGAAGGAAGTGAGAAAGAGAGAAAGATGAGAGCGAGAAAGAAGAGAGGGAGAGAAAGAAGAGAAAGGAGAAAGAAGAGAAAGAAGAGAAAGAAAGGAGACAGAGAAAGGAGAGAGAGAGAAAGAAAGGAGAGAGAGAAAGGAGAGAGAGAGAGCTCACAGCTGATGTCCGGCTCTTCCCCTCAGTGCATAATTAAAATATAATTATAAATATATTATAAATATATTATGATTATAATTAAAAAAAAAAATAACATTCTTTACCGAGACTAGCACTCACGACCTCATGCTTCTTAACCGAGTGCTATAACCACTAGTCTACTGCTTCTAATGATAAAGATAGGCGGATTTTGTAATCTTGACTTCTGCATTGCTGAAGTCTCTGCTGACCACGCGATTCACTTCATTGCTACGTGGAGCTGATCAGAGCACTCATGTTCTGTAGCAGAGCTGTCAGTGTCGTGTGGATTACGTCGGACCTGGAGGGGTATTTGTGGGTTAATAAAGGGGTCATTTTTTGTCTTTTATTCCAAATAAAGTATTTTTCGGTGTGTGTGTTTCTTTAAACTTAAAGTGAAAGTAATCATGGACGGTATCTCGGGGAGACACCTGGCATGATTAACTCTTTATTACCTCAATTGCCACTGCACCAGGGCAATTCGGGATGAGCTGGGTAGAGTCCCCCGGGACAGTCGCATCTAATGGATGCGGCTATTCCGGCCGGCTGCTGGGTGATATTGTTAGGCTGGAGGGCTCCCCATACCGTGGCGCTCTCCATCCTGACAATACCAGCCTCCAGCCGTGCGGCTTTATCCTGGCTGGTATCAAATATGGGGGAATCGCATTTTTTTTTTTATTTATTTATTTTACTGCGCGATATAGACCTGCCCGCCGGCGGTTGTGATTGGTTGCAGTGACAAATCTGTCACTCAGCCTGGGGACATGTCTGACTGCAACCAATCATGGGCACCGGTGGGCGGGGAAAGCACGGAATAACTAATTGACTAATCAAGCGGCAGCCATTTTCTAAAGAGGAAAAGACAGCAGATTTGTGACAGCCACGCAGCGAGGCGCCCGTGATCGGTGAGTAGGAAAGAGAGAGGGATTGTGCTGGGGATGCAGGACGCATGCAGATAGCAACATGTGCACAAATAGCCTTACTGTGAAAAGCCACGTTTATGCTGATCGAACCGTTCTCGAACGTAACTCAAACTGTCGAGCTTTTAGCAAAAAGCTCGAGTTCGAGTTCGATCTCGAGCACCCCCCAAAATCACTCGAACATGAAATTGGCGAACCTCAAACCTCGAACATCGCTCATCTTTAATCTACATACAACTCCAGAAACAACGAAATGTGGTCTGCTCTGAAGAAATATTTGAAAATATTACAACTAGACCCTGTACTTTCAAGTGATATCCTTAAGAACCCTACTTTAACTTATTGCAGATCTAATATTCTTGCTGACATTATTAGTAGTGTAAGTGTACAGGTAATAAAATCACCACCATTGACATTATATTGAGGAGCTCTGTAGATATAGTGTATCATATCAATATATAAGTAATACAGTGATCACCAGTGACATTACACACAGGAGCTCTGAAGATAGTTTATAGCTTACGTGTACAGGTAATACAGAAATCTACAGTGACAATTTTACACAGGAGCTCTACAGATAGTGTAATTGTACAGATAATACACTAGTCATCAATAACATTTATACACAGGAGTTCTGAAGGTACTGTATAGTGTAAATGTACAAGTAAATAAAGTAATTAATTGGTCACATCTCCAATTGAAGTAATTCATTTTCACTTTTCTTTGCAGACTGCAATGACATCTCCCAGCCATGAATTGTCTCTACAGAATAAACACACTCACATGTATGGTTGTTTACTTCTAGAGTCCCCACTTTTCCCCCCACTTCTGCACTGTGCCAGATGATGAAAAAAGTGCCATAGTACAGCCCTGGTGCCCTGTTTGTGTATGCGACCAAAATGGGGGCATTGCTAATGTTACCCATTGTGGCCCTATATATTATTAAAGTCTCTCCATATATTAGAATGTTTCTCATTTTGGCCCCCAAAATAGTAATATTGCCACCTCTGCTTTCCAAAAACATTATAATGTCCCCCTCTTTGGCCCCCATATAGTAAAACTGCTCCCCTCTGTGACTCGCATACAGTATAATTGCCCCCTTAGAGTATATACTCCCATCTGTGGACACCAAGCAGTATAATGCCCCATCTGTGGCCTTAATGTCTCTCTCTTTGGACCCTATATAATATAATGTCTCCCTCTTGTAGCCCCCATACAGTTTAATGTCCCTTTCTGGGGCCCTCCATACAACATAATGTCCACCTCTGTGACCCCAATACAGTTAACTGTTCCTGGTGGTTCCCCCGAATCAGTATAATGTCCCCCTCTCTGAGCCCCGTGCAGTATAATGTCCCTCTTTATGGCTCACATATATAATAGTTTCCTCCTCTGTGCCCCCCATACAGTATAATGCTTGCATCGGCGGCTAGGGGATTCCCTGGTGGATCTTTTCTAATCTACATGAAATGAATAGAGTGAAATCCATGACAATACTGCAGCAAAATTAGTGAAAATATCCGATTATAGCACATTATAAATTTCCTACGGAGTTTATGGTTTTAAAAGTCTGTTATCATGTCCATTGTAACGATGAGGCTGAAAAGACAAAATTAGCATCTTATCCAGGTAGGAACAAGTGTAAGGGAGTGCAGGGAATCAAGTCACTCACCTGAGTGAGTTGTGGAAGTCACAACTCCTATTATGCGTTTGATAGCGTTAAAACCGGCTGCTGTGAACCACGAGGTGAAATATCAATCAATGCAAGAGAAGGAATGGGTTGTCATGCCTCACTTACGGATGGATTCAGGAGAGCAAATGATATATTCAGCAGATTTTATTGTTCTAGTTCTACTGGTTTCGGAGCTAGCATGCTCCTTCTTCAGGAGCTAACAATGGCAATGTACCATTGGCATTGTTATGTACATTGCCATTGTTAGTTCCTGAAGAAGGAGCATGCTAGCATTGAAACGAGTAGGACTAGAACAATAAAATCTGCTGAATATATCATTTGCTGTCCTGAATCCATCCAGCATCATAGCATGAGAACCCATTCCTTCTCTTACACTGATTGATCATGTCCATTGTAGACAGTGCCTGAGATGTGTTCTCAAACTCTTCTGCCCTAATAAAGGTAATCTACCGTTATGGAACAGGATTTTCTTTCAGTGTTGACTACAGACAATTGAATAACAGTATGAGATAATTGGACCATTAGAGGTTATCTATGGAAAATTAATAAGGGTCAGACCGAGGAAAGGTTACAGCCATATCAGATGAGACCAGACTCCTGGCAGAGATGATGCAATGAACCCAGACTGATATAGACCGTTATTCCAAGGCTCTCAAAATCATTACAGTAGATTTTTAATCTTTAAAAGATTTTAATATTCAGTGTGCCCACCCATATCCTGTCCACTGCCATTAACTTGAGAACAGCGGCAGCTATAGCCATAGAAGTTGTGTCTAGGTATAGTAAAGTAGCCATGCGCTACGCAATGAAACCACCTATAGCACGACCTTGGTGGAAAACAACGGAGTTAGCATTTTTATCTCGAAACCGGAACAAGATAGAGTAAAAAAAGTGAATTATAAAGTTGATATGATATGAAACCCATGACCCCCCCAAAACATTAAATGCTGGTCACGCATATGGCGCTCATTTAACTTTGATGCGCAAATTGGCCACCGTCAGCTACAATGCACATTCGGACTCTGGACAGCGTACTGTATCTTGCTGCACGTTTTGCAATATGGTAGGTGACACGTTTGCACAAGCATCTGTGATACGTCATTGTAGGTCCTGCAATGTTGGTGGAGGGGTCGCATACACCTTCTGTTTGATGTGACCTCACAGAAAGAAGTTTAATGGGGTCAGGTCAGGTGAGCGTGGAGGCCACTCCATGCAGCCACCATACCCAATGACTTGTAGGAAGGTCTCCATGAGGTATTGCTTCACGTCCGCAGCCTTGTGAGTTTTACACGTTCTAATCATAGCATTTCTGTATGCAAGGTGTCGATTCGTATTGAATTGATGATGCCCTATAACTTTGTAATTCCCTTTTTTTCTCTATCTCGTTCCGTTTTTAAAATAAAAATACTAACTCCGTTGTTTTCCACCAGGTGGCGCAATAGGTGGTTTCATCGCGTAACGTATGGCTACTTTACTATACCTAGACACCACTTCTATGCCTATAGCTGCCGCCATTCTCAAGTTAATGGCGGTGGACAAGATATGAGTGGACACACTGTATGTATATATGTTTGTTTTGTTTTTTTCTCCCCCTGTTAAATCATTAGCAGCTTAAATTGCAGAAGCTTAGAAAATGCAGTCAGGAGTAAAGCATGTATGTGGAAGGAAGAGCTCAGCCCTTGTACTTTAATAAAGGATTATGGCACAGTTGGGACTCGCTTTAATAATATTGTGCATAGCAATAATCTATATTGTTTCTCAGCTCTTTATTTCTTAGCAGGTGGTGGATTCTGAAGACATCTATTTATAATTATAAGTAAAGCACATAAACCTCAGAATATGCATGTGTAATGTGTAGATACATTGACAATGATATATAAGAACATTTAGGTAAAGGATATTAACCTATAGCAGAAGTGAGAACTTGTGGAAAAATAGACATGACCTTTGTAAGAATCATTATGGATTTGGTTTCTTCATGTTATGATTATGAAGAGAAACATCTGCTGTCAATCTATACAAAATTAAAGTGGTTATCTCAATACGATGACCCCTTTACCTAGGATCTAATTGGACATCATAGAGGCATTGTCTTCCACATTGAAGCCTCTCCTATTAGCCAGAATCTTAGGCCCTGCGCACATGTTGAGAATTTCATGAGGTTTTTTCACCTCAGTTATTTGTAAGCCAAAAACAGGAACAATCAGAGGAAAGGTATAATAGAAGCATGTGCAACACTTCTGTATTTTTTACCCACCTCTGGTTTGGGCTAAAAATACTGAGGTAAAAACTCACCAAATACTCAACATGTGCACGTGGCTTAATACTACATATTCCATGTAGTGAAATCCATGATCAGTTCTATCACATCTTGAGATGCACAAGTCAGTTCTCTGCAATCAGGTTGATGATACCACTCCTTTAACACTTTCCCGACATTTGACATAAATTTATGTCATGGTCAGGAAGGGGTTCCCATTTTTTGTGTTTTTTGTATGTTGTCTTGCTGTTTTGCAAGTTGGGGGCGCAGCCCTCCTAATACTGAGACTGAACAACTAATTGCGTCTCACTTCACTGTGTATTTAATCTGGGACCCAGCTGACCACTTGCCACCATTCATATTGGAGTTTGACATGACACAAGTCAGGTATTGATAATGTTTTTAACTTCAGTAGGTTAGGGACTGTCCCAGATGGGTACACCTTGACGAGGTGAGACAGCTTTTTACCTTTTTGCAAAAATGTATACACTAAGTACCCTGTTATTAAGCACTTGCAATTTATTTATTTATAGTCGGTATTTTTCATGCAATTTTCTCTTTGTTTTTTTTTATATTCCATGTAGTGAAATCCATGATCAGTTCTATCACATCTTGAGATGCACAAGTCAGTTCTCTGCAATCAGGTTGATGATACCACTCCTTTAACACCTTCCTGACATTTGACATAAATTTATGTCATGGTCAGGAAGGGGTTCCCATAAAATGACGTACATGAACATCAAGGTGTTCGACTGGGCACAGGGGCTGTGCCCATGTGATCTCCGCTGGGAGCTCGGTGTAAGTTATAGCTAAAGCGAGCTTTACACACAGCAACATCGCTAACGAGATGTCGTTGGGGTCACGGAATTCGTGAAGCACATCCGGCCTCGTTAGCGACGCCGTTGCGTGTGAAATGCACGAACGACCGTTAACGATTAAAAATACTCACCATATCGTTCATCGTTGTCCAATCGTTGTAATCCCGATTATCGTAGCTGTTGCAGGACGCAGGTTGTTCGTCGTTCCTGCGGCAGCACACATCGCTATGTGTGACACCGCAGGAACGATGAACATCACCATACCTGCGGCCGCCTGCAATAAGGAAGGAAAGAGGTGGGCGGGATGTTCGGCCCGCTCATCTCCGCCCCTCCGCTTCTATTGGGCGGCCGCTTAGTGATGCCGTTATGACGCCGAACGAACCGCCCCCTTAGAAAGGAGGCAGTTCGCCGGCCATAGCGATGTAGCTAGACAGGTAAGTACGTGTGACGGGTGTAAGCAATGTTGTGCGCCACGGGCAGCGATTTGCCCGTGACGCACAACCGAAGGGGGTGGGTGCTTTCACCAGCGACATCACTAGTGATGTCGCTGTGTGTAAAGCCCGCTTAACTCTGGCTGTCACAATCAGGGACAGTCCTCGCATCCCTAACAATCGCAGCATTTAGGAGGCTAGGAGTGTTGTCCCTCTTCCAACTGAGCAGGATGTGATCTTAGGGCCCTATAGTTACCATGGCAACCCGAGGTCATCATGATGATCTCTGGATCAGTAAACTACAGCAACCCTGTTAGACCATATCAGGTGCCTTGTCTTAAGAGGCATGTGTCAGTGCAAGTGCATTAAAATACATTATACTAGATATCAGACTAATAAAAGTTAATGGACAATATAGGGACTAAGTAAAAAAAAGTTTAAAAAAAAATCTGAAAAATATTTTTTAAAAATCTTACAGAACAAAAAATATAAAAAAATGTATACCAATAAATACATTTATTTATGTAAAAACAATAATATACAAAAGAAGGACACAATCCCCACATAGCAAAAATGGTCTTTTCGTTATATAGCTGGCAAAAAAGTTGAATAAAATGTAATCAACACGTCATATATGTAAATAAAAATAAATATAAATCTGCTATCACTGTAATCATACTGACCTGAGCAATAAAGCCGCCCTATCACTTATACCACAATACAAGGTAAATGGTGGAAAATATAGTAATAAAGCCAATTGTTCAACTGCTGTTGATTTGATTACTCTGACTCCAAAAGATTGCTCAGCTCACATTCATCCTGTGCTGTATGGTGAGGTCCGACATCGGGCATTACATGTAAACCTCTGAAAAATATGATTCTGACAAAATTCCCAAAGGAAAATTCATTGAAATGAGGCAGAGGGAGTCCCTTTGAATGCAGTTTTTGGGATTTTCACAGAAACTCCTACATAAGCGCTCAGCAGAGATCACAGCATAAATGTGAACAAAGCCTTATTCCGAAATTTGGGAGGTAGACTGAACAAATAGACAGTGGTATGTGATAAGACAGCTCTATTCTTTGTATGGGTGCGATTACAGTGATAACTGATTTACAGTACAGACCAAAGGTTTGGACACACCTTCTCATCTCTAGAACAACTGTTAAGAGGAGACTTTGTACAGCAGGCCTTCATGGTAAAATAGCTGCTATGAAACCACTGCTAAGGACAGGCAACAAGCAGAAGAGACTTGTTTGGGCTAAAGAACGCAAGGAATGGACATTAGACCAGTGGAAATCTGTGCTTTGGTCTGATGAGTCCAAATTTGAGATCTTTGGATCCAACCACCGTGTCTTTGTAGAAAAGGTGAACGGATGGACTCTATATGCCTGGTTGCCACCGTGAAGCATGGAGGAGGAGGAGGTGTGACTTGTGGGGGTGCTTTGCTGATGACACTGTTGGGGATTTATTCAAAATTGAAGGCATACTAAACTAGCATAGCTACCACAGCATCTTGCAGCGGCATGCTATTCCATCCGGTTTGCGTTTAGTTGGACCATCATTTATTTTTCAACAGGAAAATTACCCCAGACACTCCTCCAGGCTGTGTAAGAGCTATTTGACTAAGAAGGAGAGTGATGGGGTGCTACGCCAGATGCTCTGGCCTCCACAGTCACCAGACCTAAACCCAATCGAGATGGTTTGGGGTGAGCTGGACCGCAGAGTGAAGGCAAAAGGACCAACAAGTGCTAAGCATTTCTGGGAACTCCTTCAAGACTGTTGGAAAACCATTTCCGGTGACTACCTCTTGAAGCTCATCAAGAGAATGCCAAGAGTGTGCAAAGCAGTAATCAAAGCAAAAGGTGGCTACTTTGAAGAACCTAGAATATAAGACTTATTTTCAGTTGTTTCACACTTTTTTAAGTATTTCATTCCACATGTTTTCATTCATAGTTTTTATGTCTTCAATGTGAATCTACAATTTTTAGAGTCATGAAAATAAAGAAAACTCTTTGAATGAGAAGGTGTGTCCAAACTTTTGGTCTGTGCTGTATGTTGGGACTTTTATATGGTGTGCTTCTATCACACAGTAAAAATGCTTATACATGTACATATGCTGTATATACTGTATATATATTATATTTTTTTTTCTTGCCATATTCTGGGAGCTAAGACTTTTTTATTTTTTTGGTAAGCAGAACTGAATGAGGGCTTATTTTTTGAGTGATGGGTTGAAGATTTTTTTGGTACCATTTGGGGGTATATGACATTTTTTGATAACTTATTATTCAAATTTTTTAGATGCACAATTAACAAAAAACAACAACTCAGATATTGTTTTTATAAAAAAAAAATTGAGCAGTAAAAGTGATAAAACTTATTTCTTTTTTTGGGTCAGTACAATTAAAGCAATACCAGATTTATACAGTTTTCTTACTGCTTTGCTACTTTTACACACTAAAAACACTTTCTTTGCCATATTCTGAGACTTTCCTGTAACTTTTTTATTTTTTTGCCAAATGAACCATATTAGAGTTTGTTTTTTATGGACCATTTGGCATTTTTTTTTTATCTCTTTTATTAAATTTTTTTGTGTTGTCAGTATGATGAAAAAGCTACATTTTTGGTGGGGTTTTTTTCAATAATTTTTTTTATAGGTGTTTACCATAAGAAATAAATAACATGAAAGTTTTAAAGTTCAGGTTCCTCCAGATGTGGTGACACCAGTTATGTGATCATTTTTTTGTTTATTTTTCTTTTAACACACAGGCTGCATTTTTAGTGGTGAAACGAGTTTTCAGGATTTTTGTGCACTTTTGTTTATTTTTTGTTATGTTTAACGTTTTTTTAACATTTAAGGGGTTAATTGGCCTCAATCGGTTGCAAAACCGAATGTGATCAATGCAACAGTTTGTCAGCTGCCACATAGCTGTCACCCATGGGATTTTCAACTGCTGGGGGCACTATACACTTAATCCTCGGCACCGTGAAAAAACGGAATGGCATCGACATGGGTGGTGAGGCTTTTTTATTTTACCAAGGGGAAATGTGAAATCGGAAGCGGTTTTCCTAGTAGTAAAAAGTAAAAAGTGTCATTTGTGATTAATTTAGAGAAACCACTTGTCATGTTAGTTTGTGTTGTGGTACTTGCATTGTTTTTGTTTCATTGGCTTATTATGAAGAGCAGAAGTTTTGTACCTTTTGCTAATAAACCTATTCTGCAATAGGAATAGGGGGGTCGTGAATATTTTGATTGCAAATGTATCCATAATATATACTGTATATCATTGTACAGTTAATTATACTGTTTTTCCAAAAAATAACCCCTCCCCTAAAATAAGCACTAGCAGGAATTTTCAGCATTTTCGGCATAAGGCTTAAATATGAGTCCTACCCCGAAAATAAGCCTTAGTCGCGGTTCAATAATGAAGGGTTCATGCAGCTAAAAAAAGATAAAGAATACTGCAGGACACTTTATTATAGACAACGGACACCAACCAAAAGAGAGAAGGAAGAAGACAGAAGACCCCACGATCATACTCACAAGATGCCGAATGGGAGGACCTGCGGTGGAGCGCACACCCATACACATGAGATCGCACTCCCACACAGAAGATCGCACACCCACACACGTGAGATTGTGCACTTAATCAGATCACACACCCACACACATCAAAATGCACACACATCAGATCACACATCAGATCGCACATACACACCACATTGGGCGATACTGATTACTTGTGACTGACAGAGAATCCTGGGACGCAGTGTGGTGGAATGCATAGAAGACCTACAGTGGAACGCATTGATGCATTCCACCGCGGAGTCCTCCATGCATTCTTCTGAAGGTCATCGCGCTCCATTCCATCCTCCTCCGCTGACCGAAGCAATCCGTATCGCCGTATATGGTGAGTGTGTGTGTGATCTGATGTGTGTTTGTGTGCGCGATCTGATGTGTGATTGTGTGTATATGCGTATGAGTGAGTGTGTGCGATCTGATGTATGTGAGTGTCGGCCAGAAGCAGGGGGGACCACATGGAGCATTCCTGCTAGGAGTTCTCACCAAAGATCCCAGGAGAACCTGGGAGCGATGCAGATGTCCGAGATCTGGTAAACATCATTTTCCTGGGAAGGGGGGTTTGCTTTTTTGGGGCGGTAAACTTACCACAACCGTGTTTTCCCAAGAATAAGACTTAAGGCTACTTTACACACTGCGATATCGGTCCCGATATTGCTAGTGTGCGTACCCGCCCCCATCTGTTGCGCGACACGGGCATATCGCTGCCCGTGGCGCACAACATCGCCCAGAGCCGTCACACATACTTACCTGTCCGGCGACGTCGCTGTGACCGGCGAACCGCCTCCTTTCTAAGGGGGCGGTCCGTGCGGCGTCACAGCGACGTCACTGAACCGCCGCCCAATCGCAGCGGAGGGGCGGAGATGAGCGGGACGTAACATCCCGCCCACCTCCTTCCTTCCGCATAGCGGCCGGGAGGCAGGTAGGGAGACGTTCCTCGCTCCTGCGGCGTCACACGCAGCGATGTGTGATGCCGCAGGAACGAGGAACAACCTCGTTACTGCTGAAGTAACGATAATTGGGAATGGACCCCCGTGTCGCCGATTAGCGATTTTTCACTGTTTTGCAACGATGCAAAATCGCTAATCGATGTCACACGCAACGGCATCGCTAATGCGGCCGGATGTGCGTCACGAATTCCGTGACCCCAACGACTCCGCATTAGCGATGTCGTAGCGTGTAAAGCCCGCTTTAGTCGAAAATAAGCCCTAGCACTTTTTTCAGTGCAAAAAAAGTATAAGACAGTGTCTTATGTTTGGAAAAACACAGTACATGGGTGAACATCTGCCTCCCTCTTCGTCTCCTTTTTTAATGTTTTTATGTGGTTGTATAATGAAGCAGACATATTTTTGACACTTTGTAGTTTTTCAGAAAGAAAAAGCTGAACATTTCGGTAGTAATATCTTGCTGTTTGTCATTTCATGAAAATTACTTAAATGTACACCATAAACCAAAAAAAGAAAGCCAATAATAATTTTGAGCCTATCCAAAAATGTCAATACAATCCGATACAAGGAAATTCTACTGCGATAAGTGAAAAAAATCTTTATTCAATCATGATTATATTAAAAGATTACAATGACAAGAATTTGATGACATGTCAGGCAGTGGATGATGTTGCAATGCGATGCCAGAGCCATATCCAGCTGTTTTGTTATAGGTAAACTCACTTCACTAGACATGTGTCTCTCAATGTAACAATCCGCTTCTTACACCTTCCTAAGCCCCATCTGAAGAAGCTAATGGGAAATGCGCATCAATGGATGATCTCTGGTGGACACACTGTCTTTTTGGTATTATGTAGTACTTTATATTGCTTTACAAGGATGCCTTGTACTCTACTATTTTTCAGTTTGGGTTTGATGTGGAACTGTACTGATAATACTGTTCTTATACATCATATTTTTCATTTGATGATCTAAGAGACTTAAAGGGGTGGTTTGAAGTCAAACTAAACTTCCACCTAAATCTCTATCTATTTAGTGCTATAAACTAAGCTATTTTCTAATATACTTGTATTAAATATTCCCTACCATTCCTTATCTAAACTATCTTACTAGTATTCTTTGTTTTTCCTATTTCCTATCTGATGATGCTTTGTTTGAGAATCCCAGTGCATGCTGGGATACTCAAAAAAAGCGTAATCAGAGCAGGGGACAGAGGTTACAGTCACTGTCACAGCCTCTGCTCCTCCTTAAAACAAAGTGTCATCAGTGACGCTCGTTTCAGGAGCAGCTCTGTCCCCACTGTGTCCCTCTCTACTCTCTCAACACTGTGCGATGTGCACAGTGACAGCGTCTGATCTTTTGCCAGCTCAGATGATTAATAATCTGCTGGCAACAGAGAGGTGTCAATACAGGGCAAGCAGGAGATTAGTGCCATCCCGAATAGTGACGTCATTGGTAGAATCCAGGTCGCTTCTCTCTGTATCATTCATATTGTACGTCTGCCTACATAGTCCTCCATTTATTATGCACCCCCGTAGTCCTCCATATACTATCATGCAACTCCATATATATGCACAGCCCATAGTCCCCCATATAGTATAGTGCACAACCCTTGTTCCAGTGTACCCACTGATTTAATAACACCCAAAAAATACCCACTTCTCGGCAGGTAGCGTTCCAAAGCTGTGTCTTCATTATTTTGCATGGTGGACGTGATGAGGTGATGTCATTACACTTGCTGTGCTGAGCTGTCAGCTCTCAGACGCAGCAAGAGAATGATGAAGGAGGGACTGGACTGTGTAGCGCTCCCACATTATTGCTTTCAATTGTATAGGCATGCATGATGGTGATACAGTTGAAAGTGTTATGCCAGGCAGGGGAAGGGCCCGCTGATGGCGCTGACAGTTGGCCCTCTTGACTGGTTGGCCGTGTGGTCTTCCGCCATAAAAATATGTACTGTATATGTGGTATGTTTTCCTGTACAATATTGATGACCTAATTGGGGGACTGAGTCTTGGCACTCCCACTACTCAGTTGTTTGCAGCACTGTCAGAGATCAGATGTAAACAGTTTGTGGGCGACAACCACCACCGCTCCATCAGTGCATCACACTGTTTAGTGTTTTTAGCCAGGTACTGCAGATAAGCTCCAATTGCTTGAATATTAGCTGTACAAGGTAAAAAAGAGAGACAAGCTTACATAGGCTGATATAGGGTGATATACAGGAGTGGACATATAATTGATGCAACATGAGCAGCTACACAGGGGCTTAAGATTTTAGGGGGCCATTTCTTTTGAATCAGATCATTTTTATTGAGTATAAAACAGTTGGTACAGAGCAAATGAGGGTAGAC
This sequence comes from Anomaloglossus baeobatrachus, assembly GCF_048569485.1. Taxonomy (NCBI): domain Eukaryota; kingdom Metazoa; phylum Chordata; class Amphibia; order Anura; family Aromobatidae; genus Anomaloglossus; species Anomaloglossus baeobatrachus. Next base: position 178,458,409 of record NC_134358.1, read on the forward strand.
CTCGCATAACATTTATGTCGTCACCATAATGATCTTAAGCGGGCTTTACACGCCACGATATTTCTAGCAATTGCTAGCGATATCGTACGCAAAAGCACCCGCCCCCGTTGTGCATGCGATATCGTGTGATCGCTGCTGCAGCGAACATTATCGCTACGGCAGCGTCACACACACTTACCTGGTTGGCGTCGTCGCTGTGACTGCCGAACAATCCCTCCCTCAATGGGGAGGTGCGTTCGGCGTCACGGCGACATCACCGCGACATCACTAAGCGGCCGGCCAATCAAAGCGCAGGGGCGGAGATGAGCGGGACGAACATCCCGCCCACCTTCTCCCTTCCTCATTGCGGGCGGGACGCAGGTAAGGTGAGGTTCCTTGCTCCTGCGGTGTCACACACAGTGATGTGTGCTGCCGCAGGAACGACGAACAACATCTTTAAACAACCATTAACAATTTTTGGTTTTAGGACGACCTCTCCATGGTGAACGATTTTCACCACTTTGGAGGACGTTTAAGGTCGCTGGTCAGTGTCACACGCTGCGATACTGTTAATGACGCCGGATGTGCGTCCCTAACGACGTGACCCCGACGATAAAACATTAACGATATCGTAGCGTGTAAAGCCCCCTTTAGTGTCACAATATTATTCAAAATTACAAATCCATTCTGTTATCAATAGTTTTATTTTCCATAAAAGAACAGTTAAACAACATAACCTTGTAATTACCGAAAATTAAAGATAAAGTTTACACCAGTACATCTGTCCAACTTAAAATCATTTGATGGTCGCGTTACTCCATAACACCCATGTCCAACCCTCTCTCCCCCAATTGGTTATCAGATCAGTTCCTCCCACTCTCTCCCGACAGTGCTTTCCAAGGTTCTGTGACAATCCAGGAGTAGCCAGACCCCATCACCGAAATGACACCCTTTACTGCAGGTACAATAACAGATGGTCCAGCATAGCTTCCTGGACCAACGCATCAGAGGGAAGCCCTGGTACCTCCATCTATGGCTGCCAAATCTTATAAAGTTTACTAAGTGCTTTCCTCTTTAAGTAGACTCCTCTTTCCAGTCTAAGGACACCATTCATCTTGTTTTTTAGTTCTACTATGGTTGGAGGAGAGGGATCTAGCCAATGATATGCCAGCAATTTCTTTGCTTGGTAGGGAATGCATGTTATACCAAGGGCCGTTGCAGAATCCGGGTTCACCAAGCAGATACAGGGCGAGGGCTGTATTTTAATGTGGTACACCTGCTCTATAAGTCTCAGGGCTTGCTTCCAAAATTCACCTATATGTCCACATTCCCACATGACATGCATTAAATGGGCATAATCCTGTCCATATCTGACACATTGTGCATTTGTTCTAAGTCCTATCTTAAACAGGAGACTATGTGTCTTATATGCCCTATGAATAAGAAAGAGTTGGTAAATCCTCTGTCACTCCGAGAAATCTGCTCCAGTATGTCAGACCACTGGTTATCAGATAAAGGGCCTAAGTCCCGCTCCCATTTGTGTTTGACAGTTAGCGGATATTTATCTAGATGGACAGGCAATAGCCTCTTATATATTTCAGATATAAGACCTCTAGAGGACTCAGATGTAGCTAGAGTATACATCATAGAATTACGTGTCACATTCACAGGGCCCGACCTCCTCTGTCTACCCAGTGCATGTCGTAGCTGTAAATATTGGTAGAAAAGTACATGTGGGAGATGAAATTCAGTCCACAATTCCTCACAGCTTTTAAGAACGTCATTATGTAAAACTTGGGACACCAGGCAGACCCCCTTATCTTCCCATCCACTAAATCCTTCAAGTTTCTGGATTTCTTGCAGGTACGCGTTCCGTCATAGTGGCCAATACTCCGCAGGCCCACTAACTTTCAGAAGAGATTTGCCCCTATTCCATATCTTAAAGATCATGGCTAGCATTGGGTGTCACACTCTGTTCACCTGCCTGTGTCCCACCTCTAGCCGACTTAGTGGGTATTTCCATTCTGATCCCTCTCTCACCAAATCACCACTTACATCGTATGCCGCCTCCTTTCCCCAGCCTCTGAGGTGTTGCAGCTAAGAAGCAATATAATATAAATATGGATTTGGTACAGCCAGTTCTCCCTCCTCTTCTCCCCTCTGCAGTACCTCCAATCAGAGCCTAGCATGTTTTTTTTTTCCATATAAGTTCTCAAAATAATGTGTTAACTTTGGTAAAAAAGTCCATATGTATCCACATTGGGAAATTATATGTAAGTTATAGCAATTGTGGCATCAATACCATTTTAATTAAGTTGGTTCTGCCAATATTTGACAGGGGGAATCGGCACCAGGTATTGACCTTTACCCTGAATTGCGCCAACAGGGGATCAAGCTCGAAATGCATTCGTGTTTGGGCTAACATTTATTCCCAATTATTTAAACTCTTGGACAATGGAAACTGGGATCTGGAGGTCAGAAAAGCCCACTGGGATCTACCGGTATCAGGGCCGATTTGGACTAATTAATCCTGAGGTCAGAATGATGTCCATCGCTGGCAAGATTGAGGCGTGCACCCTATCCAAGTATAAAAGAAAATCATCAGCATAAAAAGATATTTTCTGTTCTATAGCTCCACATTGAAAGCCCACAACCTCCCTGGACATTCGTATGGCGACCGCCAATGGCTGAATCGCAGTAGTGAATACCAGAGGGGAAAGCGGGCACCCCTGTCTAGTTCCTCTTTGCCCTGGAAAAGACACGGAGACCCGACCGTTCACCCTGACTCTTGCCACTGGTGACTGTGCTCTGTGTGACTCGTAAGTCTCCTTTACAATGAAACCCTATGGAGCATCAGAATGACGCATAATAGTCAAATTTTCTCTCCAGGAAAGGAGACAAACTCTAGCGCAGCGCCACCTATTGGAAGTAGCGATTTTAAAAGTTAAATGTGGATTTTTAACAATCCTTTACAAATAACTTACGCTATATAAGCCAGATCAGAATTCCAATTTGCAGACACGGTGTTTCGGGGTGCTTGCCCCTCGTCAGTGCAAAGTATGGGGTGTCTGATCTGGCTATGAGAAGCTTTGTGGGACCACGGGGGAACACTATTCTCCTTATGGAGACTTTGCAAGCCAGTCTGACTGGATGCTAGTAAGGTGTCAGGTTTCCGGGTTTTCCAGTTCTCTTTTGACAAAAGCTTGCCCTCGGTTAACATGGAGTTTACTGTTCTGTTGCCCTACTTCCTGTCCAGCTGCTTAAAAGGCCACCTCTAAGCCTAGTCCAGTGCCTGAGTATACTGCTTGCTGTGTGCTCCTGCCTTGCTGCTTCTAATTCCTGATTGCCTTTGGATCCTCCTGAAAGAATACCGACCGACTCTGGACCATACCCGGTTTCTTCAAGCTGTGCCTGGACTCCGTCTGCCGTCTGTGTTCAGCACTTCTGCCCGGTTCCTTCCGGTTTGTAACCACTCTGGACTATCATACCGTACGGACACTCCTGGACTTTACCACTTGCCCCTTGTGTCCCGGCTGCTGCGCATTTAGGCCTTCCGGGGTGATTGCCGGACAGTCCCTGTATAGGGGTTCGCTCTGGTGGTCTCCCTGGGGGAGTCCGGTGCGTGGCCCCGGGAATTCCCTTCGCTCCGTTTCGGGAAAGTATTTCGTGTGTTTGTTCTGCTGTGTTTGTTCCGTTCTGTACCTACCGTGGTTACATATTATAAACATCTTGTACCAAGAACTCGTCTCTGGTTGTCATTGCCCTAACGCTATCGAAATCCTCAGAACATACAATAGTATTACATAAGGGGACTTATAGCTGCATAATAGTCATTCATTGTAAAATTGATTTCCAGCTCATGCATAGCGCATAGAACAAGCTGTCTAGTCAGAATTGTGGTGATGTCACAGAGAAGCAGAGAAAAATGGTGCTGGATCGCAGTAGGGGAGTATATTATCACACTCTCGCTACATTACATGCATGTACACTAACATTTAATGAATAAAAACGATAGTGAGAGTGCTTCTTTAAGAAGAATTATTGTTACATGGACACAAGGTATTGTGATTGTCAAGGATGCATACAAGGAGCATTATTACTTTCTAGGGAGTACATTGTGGGCATTGTTTTCTTGGGCAAAGGCACAGGGTATTAATCTTTTTAGTCCACTTTTACTATCTAGAGGACACAATGGATACTTTGTTATCTATGCAATCTGAGTGCAGTCCGATTTACGCTGACACAGACTATGGAGAAGATGGAGAACTTAATCTCTCTCGGTCTTCGCCTCCCCTGTGCTCTGATTGTCTCATGTGAGAGAATCGGATCACAGTAAATGACGGTCATCAGCAGAGCGTCATTAGTATAATTGGACCGATTCCCTTGTATGAGAGAGTCCACGCTCATGTGACACCCAGCCACACAGAGACAACAGGGTATCACAGTATATGGGGGACATCAGAGAGATAGATGAAACGGGAATGATTGTTCAGGCGAGCCATCTATTGTTTATAATAAAAAACAAGCACAAAATCAGTATAATTTATGCAAAACTTCTTTTTCAACTTTACTAAGTAGAACATGTAAAAATAAACCACATACTCAGTATTTTCACCCAAAAGGGCTTATTTATATCATTAAAATTCATAGCTTTTCATTCAGTAAGTCACAGGAGAACAGTTTCTGGAGGGTGGGTTTGAAATGGATAACTTGTTTGTACAAAAGTAATAAATAATCTTTGTACATTATTTGTAAAGTCAAATCTCAGAATATTTAATGTTTTCTCTATGTGTCTACAGCAGCCTCATTTGTATAAATTTCACTTAATTTTCAGTCAAATTAGACTGGTGCACATTAATATAGATGGTTGAAGGATTAATCATTCTACTGTGTCAGTGCATGAAACTAGTTTCTGTTGACAAACAAAGCTCTGTTGTTATGTAAATAATTCTTTAACGTTCAGTTTTATTTAGCTAGGGAACAGTCCACTAAATGGCACAATGCCGGTGTATATCTGATAGAGATTGATAATGTGCTACTAGCACACATTCCAGAAGAATTGTATAGTGGAGTTCTAGCAACTCCACTGACAGACATGGCACAAGCCACTCCGACCAGCAGGTCCCAGGGAATGCTTTGGTTTACATACTCTTCCTGTGCAGAAATTAGGCCTTCACTGCTGAAGTCCCTGGGTTGTATCCATGGAGTAGCTGCTGACATAAAAAGGAATTTAAAGTGGAATGGTTGGGAACCTGGGCAGTAGATAGGGACAATATCTCAGAGAGATAGGGACAATAACAGAAGGCAGGAATATGGTCAAGGGGAGTTATGCAGAGACTTAAGCCAAACAGGCCAGGACTAGACATGAGTGAACCCGAACAGTAAAGGTCGATGTTCATACTGAACATGGACTTTACAAAAACATCAATGTCCTAGTTTGGAGCTCGAGTGCTTTTCGTGTGTTAACCACTCGATTGAGTGTTCGGGTACACTTGCTGTTCAACCCAATGCGAACAGCTTTCAGTGTTTAAATGGCTCACATTGGGGGTAAAAATCAGCATTATAGGATGTAGTGTGTACAAAAAAAAATATAAATGAAAAACCCCTCCTCTGGAAGTGTTGTCTGGCTGCATGTGGGCAGAGAGTCGACCTGTCCAATCAGTGAGCGCCAATGGGGTTCAGGTCAGGTCCGGGTCCAGAACTGAACTTTATCTAAAATTCAACTGAAACAGTTCCGCTCATTTCTATTCATGATCAAATTCAGTAAAGCATCCTCACATTTAAAAGCAGAATATTGGGTCAAATAAAACAAGGCATCAACACTATCGGTACTAACAGTTGGGAGTACTAGCTCGGTTGCCAGTATGCTGCCCATTGATGAAATAATCTTCACGGCCCACAGTGTCAGCAAAGGAGTTTAGGAGCTTATGGGTTTCCAGTTCAAGAGTTAACGGAGAACGGACAGGACCAAAGGACCGAATAATATTGCACGCCCCACTTTTCAGTTTATTATTTTTTATAAAAGTTCAAATTAAGCTATAATTTTCGTTCAACCTCACAATTGTGTCCCACTTGTTGTTGATTCTTCACTATAACATTACAATTTTTTATCTTTATGTTCGAAGCCTGAAATGTGGGATAAGGTTGAAATATTCAAAGAGGCCGAATACTTTCGCAAGGCACTGTATTTTTTTTCTTAATTCTTCGTTTTTGAGGAAAATGCTAGAAAATAGGAAATGTTACATGTTCTATGAATTAGTATATTTATTATTTATTAGTATATATATATATATATATATATATGTCGTTTTGGTCAGAATTTTCTAAACTCAGCTAAAAATAAAAAAAGTTCACATACATCTTTATAGCAAATAAAATAGCGTTTTCTTTCATCACCGAAGTAGATGTTCCATGGGAGCTGTAGATGCTGTGATATGGAACAATATAAGCTAATAAAAAAAAATCTCTGAGGAAGGTTACAGCTAACAGTTTCCGAAAACCTATAATTGAAATGAAATGTAATTGTAAATGCAATTATAAGATTGGCAGGCAAAAGTAAAATTGTTCCGAGCTTAGTATGATGGGAGTAAACAGGTGACATATTACCACATAGAACTATTAATTTGTAATTGGAAAACATGATAAATAAAACTCAGGTTTACCGATGTGTCATATGTAACATGAAGGAATGTTTGCGTGCATCGGAATCAGAAAGTACAGCACACATGATTCCAAAAAACCTGGTCATATGGTCATTTGACATTGTTCAGGAGACCAGCACGAGTCACAGGACTGAGAGAAGAAGAACGACACCAGTCCGGGAGGTAAATATAAATATTGTTTCATTTATAGAGGTCATTAATAAGAATTTGTCTAGTCCTGGACAACCCCTTTTAATATCTCTGACGGAAATAAAGGTTTGTCCAGTTGTGGACAACCCCTTTCAATGTCTCTGAAGGACCCTTTAATGATAAATTTCACTTGAAGTTTACTATAGTTCCCTATAAAGGTTTCGCTATGTCGAGAATTATTTTGACACACTTTTGAAGCCCCCATATACCTTAGACTAAAGTTGAGCAAACCTAACGGGATCAACCAACCATCCAATGTATATGGGGGACTCCCAAATCTCCACAGATATGATGTTGAAGGCAAAAAATATCAGGATGGTGAAATAAGTGCTAAGCTACATTTACAAATCCTTTGTTTCTCTCATGTCATCTGTTTTGCCTTCATTTTACATGTGTGTGTTAGATCTGGTGGTTTTTTTCATGAAAAACTAAAAGAGGTCAACTATTGAACTATTTTTCATCCATTCAGTCTTAACAGTGAAAAAGTTAAAAACAGTTGAATAATGGATGGAACTCTGAAGAATAAAGTGAATTTTCAGTATTTCAATAGATGGCAATAAACTTCGCTGCTTAACCTATTCACTACCTTAAGCCTTCTTCAGACGTTCGTGTTTCCGGTACATGTGGTGTCCGTTTACACACATACCGGAGATATACACATGTAGACCCATTAAAATCAATAGGTTTGATCGCATATCCATGTTTTGACACTGACTGTGTATTTGTATGGTGTACAAGCGTGTCCATGTGCTCCACACGGAGACATGTCCGTTTTTAGCAGCACAGATGTCAAACGGACCACACACTTATGTTATCTGTCTGATATCAGTGTGACATATACCGAGGACACCCATTCACTGAAATTACCGTAAATGGATTTTTATTCTTACCTGTCTCTGGCGCTGCTGTCTCCGGCGGTGCTGTTGCTTGCTCATTAGAGTCATAGAATCATAAAATGATTATTAGTAGAGTTGGAAGGAACCTCAAGGGCCATTGGGTCTAAACCCATGCAAGTGCAGGTTTTCTTAAATCATCACAGCTATATGTTTATCCAGTTGTCTGGGCAATCATGCGGCCACAGTGACTGCAGTGATGTTGATTGCATAAAGCAGGAAGGTGACGGCTGCTTCTGACAGCACGGCACCAGAACTCATGGCCATGGGGGGGGGTTTCCTAGCACCACCATCTCCCGCAACTACGATTGATGGTCCCCCCCATATTATGATACCAAGCACAGATAGTATAGGTCTACAGGCTGCAGCCCCGAACCGTGTGCTTATCTTGGCTGTGTATTAAAATATGAAGGACCGCATGCATTCTTTTTTTTTAAATTTCAATAAATAATTTAAGAAACAGCGTGCAGTCCCCCCAATTTTGATACCCAGCCATGATAAAGCCAGATAGCGGGGGGCTGGTATTCTCAGGCTGAGTAGACCCATCGTTATTGCCCCCCCCAGCCTAACAATAGCCTGCAGACGCCTAGGATTGTCGCATCCATTAGATGCGACAACCCCAGGAACATTACCCAGCTCTTACCAATTGCCCTGTTGCAGTAGCAATCAGGGTAATGAAGGGTTAATTACAGTTCATAGCTGCCACTAAGCCCTAGATTAGTACTGGGAGAGGTTTATGAGATCCCCCATTACTAATTTGTAAGTGAGAAGAAATAAAAACAAACACAGAAAAAATACTTTATTTGAAGTCAAATACAAAAAACCCACCCTTTTTAACTCCTTTATTAACCCCCAAAACACCGAGGTCCGACATAACCCACACAAGGTCCCACAACGATTCCAGCTCTGCCACATCTGAAGTAACAGCGCGCGGCCATAGAACATGACCACCCCTGAGGTCACTGAGTTTAATGAGGTTACCTGAGGTCAGGTTACTTGCAATCACGGGTGGAAGACCATGGGAACCTCAAGCTCTGACCACAAATAATTAGAGTGACGTCACTGCTCATCGTGCAGCTCATTTATTCTCTGCCTGAAGCTCACCGCAGGTGGTCACATTCTATGGTCGAGTGCTTTGCCTTCAGATGTAGCAGAGCTGTAATTGTCATGAGACTGCACGTTGATTACATTGGACCTGGGCGTTTTGGGGAATAGTAAATTGGTAAAAGAGGGTGGTATTTTTAGTATTTTATTTCTAGTAAAGGATTTTTTCAGTATTTGTGTTTATTTATTTTTAGTTTAGTATTGAAGGGGGTCTCATAGATACCTTCTATCACTAATCTAGGGCTTAGTGGCAGCTGCGAGCTGACATTGGCTCCCTATTACCCTGATTGCCACCACACCAGGAAAATCGGGATGACCCGGGTAAAGTTCTGCTATATTTAGGCTGGGGGGACCAATAAGCATGGATTTGCCCAGCCTGAGAATACCAGGCCCCAGCTGTCAGGTTTTATCACGGCTGGGCATCAAAATTGGGGAGACCGCATGCCTTTTTTAAAATTATTTATTTAAATAATTTTAAAAAAGAGCTGCATGCAGTTCATCTTATTTTGATATACAGCCAAGATAAGCGCACTGCTGGGGGCTGCAGTTTGTAGCTGTATGCTTTATCTGTGCTGGGTAAAATTATATGGGGAGACCCTACTACAATTTTTAAAATTTATTCAGTTTTACATCATGATGGAGACCTGCAAACAAAGTCTGTGATTGCAAGCAGCCAGACCAGACACGCTGGTACACAGCAACCAATCACATACGCCAGGACTGCCAGTGGGTGAGGAAAGCAGTGAATATGCATGAACGATAATAAATGGCCCCAGAAGTAGAATGAGTGGCCCGGAAGCAATTACAGGTGCGCCGGAGACTTGGTAAGTATAGCGCCCTTGCACTAATCCCCCTATTACTTCTACCACCATTTTTAAGCGCTGGATTCTGATCCCCATAGACTTATATGGGGACCAGCGTCCGGCCATATATCTGGGATCAATTCTGGGCTGGAACCGTTTTGTTTTCTTTTAAATCCGTTTAGTCCCGCTGATCCCAGATATCTGCGAGTTCGTCCATCACTCACAAGAATATATTAGCAAAATTACTGGCAAAACATAGGTATTCCCCGATCATGTACCCACCAGTAGTCTGAATGTATACACTGCATGAAAGAAAAAAAAACATATAAAACAAGGAGCCATTTCAAAATAAATTGGGTCGTTTCTTTAACCCCTTGAAAATGTAGCTATTTTGGAACTTTTTCTGTTTTCCATAGCTGTGTGCAAATAATTATAACTTTTTTATTTTTCTATCAACACAGTGGTATAATTTTGGGTTTATTTATTACTTATTGAAAAAAGAGGTTTTTCGTTTTTTTTTTTGTTTTTTGGGGGTAGTTGTTTCTCCAGATGTCGCCATGCCATGCTGTATAAATGATACATTAACTTTATTCTGCTGGTAAATTTGATTACAGTCAATCAAATTTATATAGGCTTTTTATGCCTTACTACTTTTGCAGAACTAATTCACTTAAAAAGTAATTTATTTTTATGTTTCAGTATTACAAGAGCCGTACATTTTATGTTTCTATTGACTCAACTGTGAGGGCTTGTTTTTGCTGGACGAGCCATGTAGCTTTTATTGACACCATCTAGGAATACGTGTATCATTTCAGTGACAATATTTTATTTTTTTTTTAGTTTTACATAATAAAGTAGTTTTGAATGGTAAAGGAACTATAGTTATTGTGGATGCACAACTTGGAATACCATTTTTCTGTATTACTACTGTTTTTACGCTAAGTGTACAGCTGCAACGCTGTGTCGTAGCCAGGTAGTAAAATAAGTGAATGATTTATTTTCATTGGGAAAAATATAGAAGGGGAGGGGGGGTCTGATAATAAAGGATAAGCATGCAAAGTATTCTGTAACGCTGGTATCCTCTGCCTTATATAGGAGGGACACCAATGCACTCGCTGGCCCCTATAGGAGGTGACAGAGCAACATGGTCATTCAGTTAGATACATGTTTGCTTGTTGTCAGGTCCTGTGCCTGCTAACATGGACATGTGTTCCAGTATGTCAGTATCTATCTGTCTGTCAGTATCAGTCTGCCCACCAGTACCTGCCATCCAGTCTGCACCAGTAGCCCAGTTTGCACCAGCCGTTCAGTCCGCACCTGAGTCGTCCCTGCATCCCTGACCCTTGGGTTCAGTTGCTACAGTACTGAAAGATCCCCTGGAGTTGTACCTGTTGGCTACCCTCCAGCAAAAGCCTAACCTCTCCATCAGAGGCTCTAATGAAGAGGTAATAGCTTAGTCACACTCCTCCAGGGTGAGTTGGTACTGTGGCACAGTGGATCCACAACGACCTGCATGACAATTTGCTCAGGCTATGCACCATGCTGACTCTTAAGCCAGCTTTACACCTTACAATTAGGTATGCGATCTCGTATGCGATGTGACACGCCCAGGTCGCATATGAGATTTAATGAGATCGCACGTAGGTCGTTTATTTGCTGTCACACGTGCGTTAGTAGTCTTTTTTTAATTGATCAATATTGTGTGCGATCTTTTAGATCATGTGTTTTCTGACGTATGCATTGTGCACCCTTTTTTTTTAATTTAAATTACAACCATCAATTGACGAAATTACGTTATTTTTTTGTTTTATAAAATACACCAGAACTATGTACGTTGCATTCAAGACTATTAAAGGCTTGCAATGCATGTTTAATCTGGCAACCCACTATAAAAATATCGCACGTGCGTTAAAATTGCAAATTGTTTGTTTTTTTTGAGGGTTTTTTTTCCTTTAATTGTCATTCTTGTTTTTGTAACTTGCTAGGTAATGGCTTGATTTTAATAATGTTTATGAATCATGGCAGTGTTTCAAGGCATTGCAGGATGCCATTTAAAGAGAGATTAAGCCTAACGCAAGTGCAATTATTTAAATGTATGGTGATGGTTGTAAAAACTTGACGTTCAACAACACACCCGCACAGCTTCTGACGTATAAAAGTTGGATTTGCAAAACCGTATGATGGTTGTCACACGTTTCAATTGACTATGTTCGAAAATACGCAAATACGTCACGAATGATGCTGGATGTGCGTCACTTACAACTTGATTGACCCAGACGACGGATTGAAAGATATATTGAAGCGTGTAAAGCAGGCTTAACACTCTTACGCTTCCAAGAAATGTCTCACATGAGTGATCAGCAGGATCAGATTTTGTCTTATCTTTGGTCAGTTTACACCCCTTTGAACACAATGGCGTTTAAGGATGAGCTGTCTGGTAGTGCTATTCCCATTATGCTTGATGACCGCATTTATTTGGCCATACAAATCGAACTCAGGTTCTAGGAACGAGCCAGAGAGGTGCAGCGAGAGAAAGGGTCACTGCACCTGGCTCATTCCCCTCTGAAACGTTTGAAAATTAAGCCACCTGAGTCTGCTTCTTCTCTAGAACCCATGCAGTTTGTCCGCGTCAAGCTGACTGAGCTCTTCAAGCGCTTCAGCGTGCCATGGGACTGTGCTTCTACTGCAGGGACATCTCATCCATGTGTGTAACATTCCTGGGTACCGCAGAGGCAAGATGGTGGCTGTACGAGACTGGTCACCGGAGCGTGCTGCTCCTGGGACCGCGACCTGGATCGAGCAGGAGATGGAAAAACTCTGCAGAAAGATGCGGATGCAATTCCTTTTTATCCTGGACCACTGGAGGGAAGAGACCCGTGAGCCCGTGAGATTGAAGTCCCACGCGAGGAGCGGGTAAGCAGCTACCCATCCCCGGTTGATCTGGCCTATATGGCTGCGAGGTCCGGTCTGCCCCCTCTTAAGCAAGTGCTCAACCACCATCACCCTCGTCCTCGGCGGACGCCGAGCTGCTAATCTCAATACCGGCAGCGGAACCTTCAGCCCGCATTTGTCAAGAACAAGCTGCAGAGCTTCCGACCCAACTAACTGACCAGGCCACAACAGCGGTTCCCCCAGCATCGTGCCGACCAGGTGATACGGAGCACCCGGACTCTGCACCCCTGGGTGCGGAGCAGTCGGTCCATTTTCCCATTGTGGCGGAGGCAGAACCTGAGGAGCTGCCAGCTCTGCCGCCGCGCGGCATCCCAGCGTCTGCTGGGGCCACAGGAATCCATCTCCGAGAGCTACCAGTGAGACAGGTGAGGCCGGACGCTGAAACCCCTTACTGGGGAAAAAAAAATCAACTACAGAAATTGCAATTAGAAGTGACAACAAGAGATCAGTGATGACAGGAGACTACTGCCCGTACCAAGAGAGAAAAAGAGCATCTGAGTCACCTTTCGCGTCAGAGGGCCGCGATATCGGGGCCGTGTGAGGCGTTTTGACCGCGATAGAGGATGGGGGTTCATAATGGAAGCAGGCCTCACAGAGGAGGTGTTTGTCTCCCGGAGAGATGTAGAGGAGCATCTCCCGAGGGGGCATCCAGGCCGTAACCTTGAACCGGGAGAGGTGGTGTCTTATACGCAGCATTGTGGAGAGTGGGGCTGGTATGCTATAGATGACAAGAGGCTCGACATGATCGATGAGAAGGTCATGCCAGCCTCCACCGTAAATTATAAGCATTGATGATAGCGGTACCAGGCTATCTAAAGTAAAAAACTGTTAAAAATCTGTGTTTTCTTTTATTGTTTTCCATAGTTTGTTATTTTTCTTGAGCAATGATAAGGGGTGTTTATATGCAAAATGATGATTACCGGTTTAAATCAACAGAGTATTTTACCTGATTAAGAAAGTTGCTATGATGTTTGCACCATGTGCATGGACTCCGCCTTCCTTTTTATATATATATCTTTAGTAGTAAAAATGGACCATGGCTGCGGGACTGGTTGCGGCCAGCACGGACTTGTGCTCATTGTAAATAAGTTGCACCTCCTGTGCCTGCCAGAGGCGTTCTTTTTAAGTCCGGGACTTTAACCCTGTCCGGGAACCAATTAGGAACCAGTGGGGTGCAGGTTTGTTTGGGTGTCAGGTTAATGGGATCCGGGACGTTGGGACTGGACTGTCGCAGGAAGAGGCTGTAACAGAGCAGTTTGAGCTGCTAACATAACCGGTAGCGTTCCATCATTATTTAATAAAGATGAACTCTAAAGGCTGCTATACACATAGCGACATCGCTAGTGATGTCACTCGTGAAAGCACCCACCCCCGTCGTTTGTGCGTCACAGGCAAATCGCTGCCCGTGGCGCACAATATCGCTAGGATGTGTCACACTACTTAACTTACCTTACAAACGACATCGCTGTGGCCGCTGAACAACCTCTTCTTTAAGGGGGCGGTTCGTTCGGCGTCACAGTGACGTCACCATGCAGCGGAGGGGAGGCGCTGGATCGTCACTCCCACCTCGTTGCCGGAGGACGCAGGCACGTTGTTGTTTGTCGTTCATGGGGTGTCACACATAGCGATGTGTGCTGCCTCAGGAACACCGAACAACCTGCGTCCTGAACGAGCAATGATATTATAGAAATGAACGATGTGTCAACGATCAACAATATGGTGAGTATTTTTGATCGTTAACGGTCGCTCGTACATGTCACACGTAACGACGTCACTAACGAGGCCGGATGTGCGTCACAAATTCCGTGACCCCAACGATATCTTGTTAGCGATGTCGTTGCATGTAAAGCGGCCTTAAGAGTTAATGCAACGTTTAAGTGATGTGCCTCCCCTGTGAGGGATGTGAAACTTTTAATAAAAATGTTATTTCTTTTTGCTTTTTCCTAGTTACAAAATATACCTCTGGATGTTCTGTAGCTCAAGCATGAGCTACTTTTAACCAAGGGGGAATGTGATGCCCCTGGATTATCAGGTCGTCACAGGGTACTGCACGCTCTCTTTAGTGCAGTATTTGAATCCCCCATGTTTCTGTGTCCCCATCTTACAGTGCTTCCTCCAATAGCAAATCAAATCCTAGATACACCCTGCACCACACCCACCAGGCATACCAGTGGGCGGCTTGAGCGGAATAGGGTCGCCCACCTATGAGTCAGGAAGGGGAGGTGAGGAGTGAAGCAGTGGGTAGAGTAGTGTGTAGTGAAGGAGTAGGAGAGTGGAGGTAGCTCTCGAGCTAAGAGGAGCTCAGAGGAGGCTGGGAGTAGTGGCTCCCAGGAGAAGCTGACTAGGTAGCAGACAGTGGTCTGGGCCTAGAGGAGTCGGACCCCTGGTCTCAAGGGATTGAGGCTAGGTGCCTGGACCTGTCAAAGAGGACGGTCAGCACCCTGGTCCTATCACCGGTCTAAGACCGAAGGCACGGCGGGGTACACGGACTCCAGGTAGGGGAGACGCTTCAGGCAACCCGGCAATTAACCTGCGGAGATCAGAGCCTTTATGGACTGTTCCCACTAGCTCCAGAATCTGGGGACTAGCGCAACGAGGGGGACAGGGCCTTCCACATAAACAGCCCACTAAAATCCCAAGCGTGAGCCCTGAGAGCAGGCTCCCACACTTAGCCACAGTGGGGAGCGGGGCCCGGAAAGTTCCAGACTACTGGGCCACTGCAGTGAATTTAAACTTTGTGCCAGGAGGCATGTCACAGATCACCAGGCAGCACGGCAGGGGTTGGGACCCGGACGAGCTCCCCTTTGAGAGGCAGCGGCACCCAGAGACTTGGTTCACCTGGTTGTCAGTGTCTGCTTATTGGCTGAGTACCTGAGTGATTTCCCTTTTTTACTTTAGAGTGTGGCCCCTAAGCCCCCAGGTCCGGAGACCCTCGAGCCACGAAATGACACAACCCCTGGATCCGAGCGATTCGATCTGCTGCTGGGGCAGCACACATGCTTCTCCCAGGAGCTCAAGAGAAGCCTTAAACCTAGGGTTTGATGGAAAGGTGGTGTTGAGTGAAGATAGACCCTCTCAACTGCTGACTCTGTGTGTGTCTGGGCCATGTGAAGATACCTGGCCCTCTGTGTTGGCCTTCTTGGACTCCAGATCAGCAGGAAATTTCCTGCAGCAAGCCATGGTGGATAAATATCATAATTCGGTTCCATGTCTTCAAATACTTTGTCAATATTGTCTGTTGATGAAAGGTCACTATCTGAGTCCCTATACTTTGTTACTGAGCAGGTGGAGCTACGGGTTGGAGGTTCGTATACAGAAAAGATCTCCTTTCTGGTACTTCCGAACCTGTCACATCCTGTCCTTCTGGGACTACATTTGTTCCATACCCGCAAACCCACTCTAAACTGGAGATTTAGTGATGTGCTCCATTGGGTTGGTTATGTCACAAAGGATGTCTCAACTTGTTTCAACCACCTCAGGTGCCTGGGACTCAATCAAGCTTATAGAGTCTGCCTTCTTATTTCCATTCAAGTGCAGATGTCCTCGATAAGAAGGAGGTCTAAAAGTTGCCTCCACAAAGGCTATGCGACGGTTCCATAGAACCCACCAGAATCGTTCCCTAGCTCCGGTGAACTTGTTTCAGCTTTCTCTTAGAAAAACTTTTGTATCAAAGTCTGAGGAAGAAGATCATGATGTGGGGGCATTCTTTTAGAATGATGGTGGAAGACAACTATTCAAGTCCTCTCTTGATAGTTCTGGTGGCTGTCCATGCAGAGGGACATTCTAGAGTTCATGTCTACCTGTCCTACATGCACTTAGAACAGGACTCCTAGGCAACAGTACAACATTTCCCTGACTGTGTCTGCCATTTCTGGTATTCCTACAGCCAATAGTCTGTTTAGGGGGAATATTCTGAACCCCGTTGTCTGGAAGATATCATTATGGGACATGGGTAAGAAAGTGCGGAAGGAGGCAGGTAGTGTAACGCCAGTGTTCTCTACCTTCCACATGGCAGGGACGTCGACACACTCACCTCCCCGGAAGCCTGGCTGCTTTTTTTTTCGGTCTTCACCACATGTCTTTGTTGTGAGGGCCTTTGCACGCTGTGCAGGTCTCCTGTCAGCACACTAAGGGCATGAGCCCGCCTCTTAGACTATGTTCACATATTGCATCTTTTACTGTATTTTTAGTGCATTTTTTGTCACAAAGATGCACCTAAATGCATTAATTTCTTTCTCCCAGCATAGTCTATGAGATTTCTATCTTGCTGTGTACACTAGTGCATCTTATTTTGGCTGCATCTTGGCTGCGTTTTTAAAGATGCAGCATGTCAATTCTTTTTGTGTTTTTGCCAGCATTTTTAAGCCTTTCCAGTCAATAGATTTGACTTAAAAAATGCATTGGGCAAAATGCGGTAAAAGCACATGCCGCGGGTGCTTTTCTTTGTGCCAAAAACACTGCATCTTTGTGGTTAAGAAAGTATCAGCTTGCCCACCAGTACCTACCTGCCAGTCTGCACCAGCCGTCCTGTCTGCACCAGCTCTCCAGTCTGTTGCAGCTGTCCTACCTGCAGCTGAGTTCGTCCCGGCATCCTTGACCTTTGAGGTCAGCTGCTACAGTAGTACAGACATGGCCAAACGTTTTGAAAATGCTACAAATATTAATTTTTACAAAGTCTACTGCTTAAGTTTTTCTAATGGCAATTTGCATATACTCCAGAATGTCATAAAGAGTGATCAGCTTAACAGCAATTACTTGCAAAGTCAATATTGGCTAAGAAAATGAACTTTAACCCCCAAAACACATTTCAACATCATTGCATTCCTGCCTTAAAAGGAGCAGCTAACATTATTTTAGTGATTGTTCCATTAACACAGGTGTGGGTGTTGATGAGGACAGGTCTGGCGATCAATCAGTCATGATTAAGTAAGAATGACACCACTGGACTCTTTAAAAGGAGGCTAGTGCTTGGTATCATTGTTTCTCTTCCGTTAATCATGGTTATCTCTAAAGAAACACGTGCAACCATCTTTGCTCTGCACAAAAATGGCCTAACAGGGAAGAGTATCGCAGCTACAAAGATTGCACCTTAGTCAACAATCTATCGCATCATCAAGAACTTCAAGGAGACAGCTTCCATTGTTGCCAAAAAGGCTCCAGGGCGCCCAAGAAGGACCAGCAAATGCCAGGACTGTATCTTAAAACTGTTTCAGCTGCGGGATCGGAATACCAGCAGTGCTGAGCTAGCTCAGCAATGGCAGCAGGCTGGTGTGAGTGCTTCTGCACGCACTGTGAGGCGGAGACTGCTTGAGCAAGGCCTGGCTTCAAGGAGGGCAGCAAAGAAGCCACTTCTCTCCAGAAAAAACATCAGGGACCAACTGATATTCTGCAAAAGGTACAGGGAGTGGACTGCTGAGGACTGGGGTAAAGTCATTTTCTCAGATGAATCCTCTTTTCGATTGTTTGGGACATCTGGAAAACAGCTTATTAGGAGAAGAAGAGGTGAGCGCTACCACCAGTCTTGTCTCATGCCAACTGTTAAGCAGCCTGAAATGATTCATGTGTAGGGTTGCTTCTCAGCCAAGGGAATCGGCTCACTCACAGTCTTGCCTAAAAACAGAGCCATGAATAAAGAATGGTACCAGAATGTCCTCCAAGAGCAACTTCTGCCAACTGTCCAAGAGTAGTTTGGCGCCCAACAATACCTTTTCCAGCATGATGGAGCACCTTGCCAAAAAGCAAAGGTGATAACTAAATGGCTCATGGAACAAAACATAGAGATTTTGGGTCCATGACCTGGAAACTCCACAGATCTTAATCCCATTGAGAACTTGTGGGCAATCATCAAGAGACGGGTGGACAAACAAAAACCAACAAATTCTGGCAAAATGCAAGCATTGCTTATGCAAGAATGGACAGCTATCAGTCAGGATTTGGTCCAGAAGTTGATTGAGAGCATGCCAGGGAGAATTGC
This sequence comes from Anomaloglossus baeobatrachus, assembly GCF_048569485.1. NCBI lineage: Eukaryota > Metazoa > Chordata > Amphibia > Anura > Aromobatidae > Anomaloglossus > Anomaloglossus baeobatrachus. The sequence continues at coordinate 178,476,965 of NC_134358.1, forward strand.
AGAGGTCCTGAAGAAGAAGGGTTAACACTGCAAATATTGACTTGCTGCATTAACTCATTCTGACTGTCAATATAACCTTTTGGTCCTCATAATATGATTGCAATTATATTTCTGTATGGGATGTAAACATCAGACAAACACAATTAAAAACCAGAGGGCAACAGATCATGTGAAAATATAATTTTTGTGTCATTCTCAAAACTTTTGGCCATGACTGTAGTATCTGGAGTAGTTCCCCTTTTCACATGTAAAGCGCCATGGAATAAATGGCGCTATAATAATAAATAATATTAATAATACCTGGTGGCTACCTTCCAGCACAAGCCATACCTTACCATCAGAAGCTCTCAAGAAGACAAGGTAGTCACTTAGTCACGCAACTCCTGGGTGAGCCTGGTCCCACAGAGCACTGGGTACACACCCACCCTCATGACAGATGCCATGGAACTGAAAATCAGAAGGATCTTATAAAAATGTAATAAGAACATATATTTTACTTTAGAAAAATTATTAATATTATCTTTGTTACTTCTTTATTTTTAAGAATTTTCAATATAGCAAATTAGAGTAAAATATAGTGCAGAGAAAAATCTACGAATGGGCCCTAAGTTTCCATACATAGGTCTGTAACACTAGCAGTTTTTTTAAACCTTGTAGTAAGTTTTACTATAGTGTCATGTGTGATGTTCATTCCATGTTTTCTGTTACATTTTCTTTCAACCATGCGACTAGTTCCTGACCCAGCCATCAGTATGATTTCAGTTTCTTGCTCTTTATTCAAACTTATTTTTTTAGGGTATCTGAAATATAATGTTATGTACCATATGTATGGAAACTTATGATGACCCACCTTTGACATGACAAAAACAGAATTGTATTTTAATGCGCTGAGCTACAATTTCCTTCTGTCACTACTCACTGGTATGTCCAGGAGGTTTGGTCACCAGAGCAGCGGTGGTGAGAATAGTGCTGTGGCGGTAATAGTTGTGCTTTATCGCAGCAGTATTTAAAGTACAATAGTAAAATCATTACACTGCTGGGCTCTGAACTCTACAAAATGACTCCGCTCTGCTCAGTCAGTGTAAACCCTCATTTAGATGTCTAGATGCAGGGACGTCTGAATGAGCCTTTACTACTTTGTCTGCAAAGGACATCAGGCGAGATGACTTTGTCAAAAAGGTTACTGTGTTGAGGAGAGCCATAGGATGAAATACTTGATTAACCTCTGGACATAGAGCACTGTGAGAAGTGTGTTCAATTAAATCAATTCTCTATACATAAGCCAGTCACTCTTAAGAGGAAGCTAAGATGGCCCCCGATGACATCACAGACCAAACCATCAGCATAGATCCACCAGATGACGTCCCTCCCATCACCATGGTTTCATCCACTGAAGTCAGACCCGCCCATCAACAGCAACACAGATCTCCCCATTGGCTAGCCCATGAACTGTCCCACTAAATGGGCATATTTGAACTTGTGTACGCCCCTAGCCTATATCAGAGACCACACGGGTTCTCCTGTTCTTTTTGGCTGCCATTTTTACTGTGACCAAGAGGAGATTTCACATCCGACTGTGTCTGATGTGAATTCTTTACGCATGCACTTGGTCTATACCAATTAGGCCAGGCAGTAGGCAACTAGTGATCTCTGGTTAAGAGTTCACCCTAACAACTGAACTCTGCACATTCAACTTCAATGTACAGAACACAGTAATATATGCATCGTAGACACCTGAATGAGGATTTACACTGACATAGCAGAGCTCAGTCAGTGTGTAATGCAAGACCCAGGTGGACTAATAAATTAAGCAAAGAAAAAAATAAAAATAAAATTCAAATCACCCACCTTGTCCCTCATGAAAGAAGAAATTCCGTAGTTTTTTTTATTCTCAAAATCCTTGTAAAATGTTATGGAATTAGTGTAAGTGTATTGATATGCTCACTGATCTCTGGTGTCACTCAAGTTCTCTTCTCAGTCAAATGAGCTTGGGCTCCATAGACATACATCCTGATAGCGACTTCCGGCTCACACATGTCTACCACATGACTCAGGGGAGGACTGGAGTGGCGCTGTGAACTGGGTAAAGACAAAGATCAGTGAGTATATCAGTACAATTTTATATAAGTTCAGGAAATAAAAAAAATGTATGTGACTGCTTCCTTTATGGGGAGAAAGTGGGTGATTTGAACTGCATTTTTACTTTTATTTTAGGGAGTGCTTCAATAAAACTAAGTTAATAAAGTAAAATAGCATTGCAGAATTTGTAAAAGTCTGGTTAATCAAAATGTAAAATAATTAATCCTAACTGTAAATGCTATAAAGAGAAAGCTAATCAAAATAGCTTAATTGCACTTCATTTGATCATCATCGCACCCGTATAAAAATGTAATAAAAAGCAACATAAAACACTAAAATAATATCAGCTCACCAACAAGTCTTCACATATCTCAACTAATGGAAAAATAAGAAGGTACCAAGGAACCATTTTTTTTTTTTAAACTTCTGACTTTCTTTTCACCTTTAAATGTAAAAGAGCAATACAAATTTGGTATCTCTACAATCATCCTGACCTGAAGAATCATGATACCATGTCATTTTTATCTAACAATGAATGCCATACACACACACACACACACACACATACACGAGGATTTGCATTTATTCATTGCATGTTTTATATTTCATTGAGGGTGAAAATGGATCATTTAAATTTCACTTCATCTATGTATATACATAAAAAACATCAAAAAGAGAAACAAAAATCCTCCAGAAATTAAGCAAAAACTCACAGACTAATGGCAGAAGATGCAAACTGCCCAGGCCAAAAAGACTAATGCACTGCCAGGATGCAGCAAGACCTCCATTAAATGGACATCACAGGTGCAAAGAGAGATGGTAAAATTGCACACTTGTGGCTTGCATAAGTCACTGTTTACACATGCGGGTTCACAGTATCTGGTATGCAGCCTATTAGTTACGCCCATCACAGTAGATGCAAGCGGGCTGCGCCAGTACTAAATATGTGCTCCATGCAGGGACAGTGAGTGTAGTATGAAGGCCTAACATAAAGAGGCCTGGCTGCATCCTGTATAAAATATTCTGTGCAAAAGAATAAATAAATATATGAGGTATTGGTAGGTAATATGGCCATAGTACGGAAGCCCACAATCCACATCAAATATCCTCATTTTTGTGGGTCCCTACACTAATATATCATATATGTATATACATAAAAAACACCAAAAAGGAATACAAATGATTGGGCAGTTTACATCTTCTGCCATTAGTCTGTGAGTTTTTGCTTAATTTCTGGAGGATTTTATTCCTCTTTTTGGTGTTTTTTATGTATATACATATATGATATATTAGTGTAGGGACCCCAAAAATGAGGATCCGTGATGTGGATTGTGGGCTTTCCATACTATGGCCATATTACCTACCAATACCTCATATATTTATTTATTCTTTTGCACAGAATATTTTATACAGGATGCAGCCAGGCCTCTTTATGTTAGGCCAAGCATATTATAGTCACTGTCCCTGCATGGAGCACATATTTAGTACTGGCGCAGCTCGCTTGCATCTACTGTGATGGACGTAACTAATAGGCTGCATACCAGATACTGTGTGCCTGCATGTGTGAACAGTGACCTATGCAAGCCACAAGTGTGCAATTTTACCATCTTCCTTTGCACAATTGATGTCTCCATTTAATGGAGGTCTTGCTGCATCCTGGCAGTGCATTAGTCTTTTTGGCCTTGGGCAGTTTACATCTTCTGCCATTAGTCTGTGAGTTTTTGCTAAATTTCGCTTCAATTAGCAGAAAAGCCTGATTGACGCTGCCAGCAATCGTTGGTGACACTGTCCGCATCTCAGATTCACATTGCAAAAAAGAACCAAAAAAGAGCCTGCACACCTTTAGTGTTAAATTAATGTATAGTAGCACAATTACGCCACTTAGCCAACATACAAACATATACATACCCTATAAGTCAGCACACTGACAAAAATTAATACATGAATTTCCCTATTGCTATATACATAAAAGAATGTTAAGAACTTAGGCGGCGCTAGAGTTTGTCTCCTTTCTCATTGGAGGGACAATTTGGATAATTCCCAGACGGGCATTGCAGCTATAAGTCCCCTTACTGACAGCAAGACTGGTTTGTCAGGTCTCCATAAGGAGAATAGTCTTCCCCGTGGTCCCCACATAGCTTCTCATAAGCTAGATCAGATACCCACACTTTGCAATGACGAAGGGCAATCACCCCGAAACACTGTCTGCAAATTGGGATTCTGATCTGGCATATATCCTAAAGGCTGCTTTACACCAGACAATCTATCATGCGATAGATCGTCGGGGTCACGGTTTTTGTGACGCACATCCGGCATCGCTGACAATGCCGGCCTGTGTGACACCTCCTAGGGGCGCAGTATCGCTCACAAATCGTGAGTCGTGTACTGCTCGCTAGGTTCCATAATATCGTTTAATTTAGTTGTTCATCGTTTCCGGGGTAGCACACATCGCTCCGTGTGACACCCCGGGAACGATGAACAGCAGCTCACCTGCGTCACGCGGCACCCGCCGGCTATGTGAAGGAAGGAGGTGGGCGGGATGTTTACGTCCCGCTCATCTCCGCCCCTCCGCTTCCATTGGCCGGCGGCCGTGTGACGTCGCTGTGACGCCGAACGTCCCTCCCTCTCCAGGAAGTGGACGTTCGCCGCCCACAGCGTGGTCGCACGAGAGGTAAGTACGTGTGACGGGGGTTACTGACTTTGTGCGACACGGGCAGCGATTTGCCCGTGACGCAAAAAGGACGGGGGCGGGTACGATCGATTGTGAAATTGCACAATCGGTCGTACCGTGTAAAGCAGCCTTTAGTCTTATGAAAAGGCTTGTTTAAAAAGCCACTTTTGACTTTAAGGATTGCTATTTCCAATACATGGCGATAGAGTTTGTCTCCTTCCTCACTGGAGGGACAATTTGAAGAACTTAGTTAACATTCTTTGATGAAAAAGCATAAAACCATCCAACCGCAACAAGGTGAACTAATTTTGAATGATCACTAATGTCCTATCTCTCCATGAGCCATACCAGGCCTCGTGTAAACTGGGGATTAGACGTTTGTGCACCTGTATTGTAATAATTTACCAAAGGTGTGCGGGCCCCAATTTTTGCTTTTTATGTATGTATTTTGGTTTGTGGCTCCCTCCAAGGCTCCACACCCTGTTGTGACATTTTTCCTAAACAAGGTTTTTATTGCGAGCTATGCTTCGTTTACTTTGACATCTCAAATTCACGAGACCTGGTATGGCACATTCAGAAGGATGAGAATAACAACCTTCCAAAATGAACTCACCTTGTTGCCGTTGGATGGTTTATGTTTTTTTCATAAAAAATGTTAATTCAGTAATTCATGTTTGTAACATTTAAAGCAATAGGGGGATTCATGTATTCATTAATTGCAGTAACACTTTGCAGTCACTAACAAAAGTCCACACTGCATTGCGAAGACCCAAAAGGGGAGAAGAGGAGACATCAGTCACATGCGAGCAGATGTCATCCACATTTCCTGCAATTGTAATGCAAGCTAGCAGTACATGAGGTTTACATGACATATATCAGCAGATGCTCACGCTAATGTTTAAAAGTTGAAAATATAAAACCCTTTTTCCATTTTCATATCAAGAAAAAAGTAATATTTTTTCTAAATATAACATCAATACATTACATGTTTCAATTATTGAAAACAAATTATGGGACATTCCCTTTAAAGTAAATGTATATCATCTTTTTTTTGTTCAAAAGTTACTTTAAATTTTTAACAAAACATTTAAACATAAAATAAAAAAAACACCATAAATAATGCTTGCAAAACTTGGCATTTTTTATTTATAAGCCATTCTTAAAATGCTAAAGAAAATGATTGCGTAAAAGTGCCTTTAGTCACTGCTGACCCAATTACTGTAGAGTGTTTTCCCCTTGCTGTTAAAGAGGATTAACTGGTATTGATTGTTGATCTGAAAGTATAGAATTTGTTAAATTACATTTGTTGGAAAAATCAACTATTTCTCTGCAGTCAGGTCCCAGTGACGATTGACTAGAAGCTCTGCAGTTCTGCTGATGATGTGTGGTTGCAGCCTCCCTGCATGGAGTAAACTGCTTCTACTTCCATCTGTGTAAGTAAAGGCATGTGCTCATCTTTGAGCTGAATAAAAAAAGCAAAAAGGTATGTCAGCTGCTAAAAAAGTGGTGTACATCCTGCACTGCCGACAATCATTCAGATGATGCAATGTTGTTGAAAGAAAGGTGGTCTTTTGTCGACCAACTCGTTTCAAAGTCCACTGACTTCTTCCTCAAGATCTCAGACACTTATGAAAATAGACAATCAACAGCAGTTTAAGCAGAGATTAATGACCTTTTTTCATGTGACAGGATCCCTTTAACCGTCCTTTAGGGTCACATAATTAGTTTTTGTTCAAAGGAATCTTTCATCATATTTGACCTCTCTAACCTATTAATATGGACATACAGGTTCTATAATACTGATAAAAGTCCTACCTTTATGTCTCATATCAGATGCCTCTTTGTGAATAAATCATCTTTTATCACTTTACATAAATGAGCTTTTCCAGGCTATGGGGCGGATGATGCCTGGAAGATAACTCCACCTCCAGAGATTATTTTAAATAGGAGTGTTAGCAGTGTGAGACAAGCAATTATCACAGAACAGGAGAATTGAAATTTGTCTCCTTGCAAACATATTTTTTTTACAGCTCTATGAACTCTGTTAAATAGCAAAATTGCCACCCGGTCTGCCTGTGAGATGGAGGCTGAAGCTGAGAGGAACATACAGAAGTATCAATTATAATCACACACAGCTCTGCAGTGAGATCAGGAGAGGAGAGAGCGGCCATCACACATCACACGGGTAATGCCCCATTTTTTTAAAAATAATCTCTGAAGTTATCTTCAAGGCAGCATATGCCCCATAGCCTGGAAGAGCTCATTTACATAAAGCGATAAAAGATGATTTATCAACAAAACATCTGATATGAGACATACAGGTATAACGTTTTTCATCAGTCTGTAACCTGTATTCCTAAATTAATATTTCTAATTAGGTCAAGTGTTGTGACAGATTCCCTTTAAGACATTAAAATTGCAATGCCTTGAGTTTTTGGTTGCTAGCTGAGCTCACCATTGAGTCCTTGTATGTCCATAGCCAACTAAACTTTCATAAACCAGGGGTCAGATTTTAAACACAGTTATTGAATTGTAAGAGAGGGCGTGGAAGATTTAGCAATAATTTTGTAAGGTGCAAAAATGTACATGCTAGTGAAAATTATGAAAATGTTACAAATTGGCTGTTGAGTTTTAAGGCACAATTTGCTAGGGATCCAGACAATTTTCTTTATAAGGAATCGGTCAGCAGGTTTTTGTTACCTCATTTGAGAGCAGCATGGTGGAGGCAAAGAAACTCTAAACCCAATGATGTAAGACTTAGTTTACTGGGTGCAGCAGTTGTGACACAATCAGATTTTTTAGATTTAGCAATCCAGCAGAGCTTAGAAAGGTAACCCACCCACACCAGGCTCAGTAGGTACAAGGTCTATATGGAAAAATAGTCTGCACTCGGACTTCTAGTAATGGTGGTGCAAGTGAAAATTGGGTCAAAGACCCTAGTATCAAATCCCAAGCGAATTCACTGCACTCGATATTTGTGATGCAAGAAGGTGACAAATTTTATTCAATAAAGAACTGCCACTGTGCAATCAGACGTTTCGACCCGCCTGGGTGTGTTAGGCTACTTTCACACTACGTTTTTTTAACATGCGTCATGAACGTTTTTTTTGCTGCAAAAGCGGATCCTGCTTTTACAGCAAAAAAACGCATGCAAACGCATGTGTTATTTTGCAGGATCCTGTCACTTTAATTTTATGGGCGGGCATTGGAGTCATGTGATTGGGAGTCAGTGGAACTGAATGTGATATACTGGGAGCCGGCTTCTAACAGCTACAGAGGCTCGTAACCAAGGTAAACATCGGGTAACTTGCTTGGAAACCCGATATTTACGTTGGTTATGAGCATCCGCATTTGCTAGGAGCCGGGCTCCCTGCTCCCTGCACACGTAACCAACGAAAACATCGGGTAATTAAGAGAAGCGCTTTGCTTGGTTACCCGATATTTATCTTGGTTACGAGTGTCCGCAGCTCTCAGGCGGGGGAGAGGTAGAGGGTGAGAGAGGAGAGGGAGAGGGAGAGAGAGGAGAGGGAGAGGGAGAGAGACAGAGAGGGAGGGGGCGAGAGGGAGGCGGAGAGAGACAGAGAGGGAAGGGGAGAGAGAGACTGATCACCCGAGGCTGGTTCTGGGCATGCTCACTAGAGGAAGCAGGATCCTGTCTATCAGCATGCCAGCGTTCACATGCGCTTGCATGCAGTATAGTCAGGATCCAGCAATTTGCAGTATTTGGATGCAGCTCAAAAACGCTACAAGTAGCGTTTTTGAAAAATGTTAAAAAACTACAACTCACTGGATCCTCACTATAACGCACGCAAACGCAGGTGAACGCATGTTGATGCAAGTCCATTGCAAATGCATTGAAATGAAAACGCATTTGCACTGGATCCGTTTTTGCGTTAAAAAAATGTTAAATAAACATAGTGTGAAAGCAGCCTTTGTCCAAAGTCGCTATAAAAAAATTAAAAACTGTTGAATTCTTGACTAATTCACATCTTATTACTCCCGTTATCTATGTATTACCGAAAATACATAAGTCCCTTCTTCCCCGGGTCGTCCAATAGTAGCCTCCACCAATTCGATCTTATCACCTTTATCTATTTTTTTTAGAAAAAATTCTAACACCTTTAACCAGATAATTACGCTCTTTTGTATTAGATACAAGTCATTTTCTTGAGAATATCCGTATCCTTAACTCCTTCCCTTCTCATAGTCTGTTGGTAACCCTAGACGTACAAAGCCTCTACACATCAATTGAACACTCTAAAGGCATAGAGGCAGTGAAAATCCTACTAGAGAACTCCGGTGTAACCACTAACTCTATCCTATTGTGCCTATACCTATTGAAACTTGTTCTCTATGAGAATTTCTTCTTATTTGGAGACAGTTATTACCTTCAGATTTGTGGGACGGCCATGGGCTCTAAGATGGCACTGGCTTATGCCAATTGTTACATGGACCATTTTGAACACGACCATGTTTATTCCAACACAATCTTCAACCAATTTGCAACCAATAGTCACAATAAGGATGATACCTCTCTCCTAGGATATCTAACATTTGATTAAACAAACTGAAAATGTGCCATGAAATTAGAGCTTGTAACTTATGCAGTAGTAGTAGGAAAAGATAAGTAAGACCTTGGTTATATGACAACGTGTCGTGTGAATGTAACACTATTAAGAAGTTGTGTGACCAAAAACATTTGTGCAACTTGCTGCTGTGTGACTGTAAAAAATGTTTTTGGTGGTATGTCAAAGGCAAAAGAAAAGAAAAGTCAAAGATGGTATAGGATTTTTACAAAACGAGAAGGGAGAAGTGGTCAAAAATGATATTGAGTAGGCCAAACTTTTAAATTCATAATTTGCATTTGTGTTCTCTAAGAATGCAAAATGTAACAGCAACTGATCTTCACTGTAAAATAATCAACATTATCTATAAACCGAGAGATGCTGAGAGAACACATAGCTAATTTAAATTAATTTAAGTCTCCTGTTCCATGTGAATTGCATCCTAAGGTACTGAAAGAAATAGAAAAGAAAATTACAGAACCACTGGCCAGAATCGTCTAAATTTCTTAGCGAACAGTAGAAGTCCCAGAAGATTGGAGAAGGGCAAATGTTGTCCTTATCATCAAAAAGGAAAGAAGATATATTACCAGGAAAGATCTTTGAACAATTATTAAACAGCATGTATGGATAATATATAAGAATGGATAATGGATAATAATACAGTTATTAACCAAAGCCAGCATTGGTTTGTAGCAAACAAGTCATGCCAGGACTAATCTAATTTCCTGTTGGAATCACTGACTGGATGGAACAGGAAAATGAGGTAGATATAGTATATCTCGAATTCAGCGAAGCCTTTGATAAAGTATCTTATACTAAAAAAATCACCAAGTATGGGATTGACAAGACTACGGTTAGATGGATTCATAACTGACTCAGTGATCTTATTCAAAGAGTGGTAATAAATGGTTACACATCCAATTGGAAGAGTCTTTCAAGTGGACTATCACAAGGCTCTGTCTTGGCCCCAGTGTTGTTCAACATTTTTATAAATGATCTAGATAAGGGAACTGTTCGTAAACTAGTCAAATTTGCAGAGGATGAAAAGCTAGAAGGGATAGCTAACACTAGAGAAGACAGAAAAGATTCAGAAGGAGATAGATAAACTAGAGCAATCAACAGAGATTAAATGGTACCTGTCACCGTTTTTTCAGCCTATAGGCTGCGGCCACCACCAGTGGACTTTTATATACAGCATTCTAACATGCTGTATATAAGAGCCCAGGCCACTGTGTAGAATGTAAAAATCACTTTATAATACTCACTTAACGGTCACGCTGCGGTGGAGTTGTGCCATATGGGCGTCTCCGTTATCCAGTGTCGGCGCCACCTCTTTCGACCATCTTCCTCCTCCTTCTGAAGCCTGTGTGCATGATGCATCCTACGTGATACACTCGCCGGTCCCGCCCAGGCGCACTACAATACTTTGATCTGCCCTGCTCAGGGCAGATAAAAGTGCTCCTGTGCAGGACCTCAATGCCAGCGAGTGTGGATGACATAGGACGTGTCATGCACCCCGGCTACAGAAGAAGGAGGATGACTAAGGCTGAAAGACGCGGCGCCGGCATCGGACAAAGGAGACGCCCATCTGACTCAAATTCAATGCAGCGCGACCATTAGGTGAGTATTATAAAGTGTTTTTTTACATTCTACACAGCGGCCTGGGCTCTTATATACAACATGTTAGAATGCTGTATATAAGAGCCCACTGGTAGTGGCTGCAGCTTATAGACCGAAAAACCGGTGACAGGTTCCCTTTAATAGAATGGTATTTAACAGGAAGAAATGCAAAATTCTATATCTGGGCAAGAAAAACGAAAATAACATCTAGGTAACGTGAGGAATAGAACTAAGCAACAGCATGTGTGAAAAAGACTTGAGTATATTAATAAATCACAGACTTCACATGAGTCAACAGTGTGATGCAGCAGGAAAAAAGACAAGCACAGTGTATTAAAAGAAGCATAGAGTCTAGATCATGAGAAGTAATTATCCCCCTCTACTCTGCTTTGGTCAGACTTCATCTGGAACAATATGTCCAGGTCTAGGCACAACATTTTAAAAAAGACATTGAAAAACTGGATCAAATTCAGAGAAGAGCTACCTAGATGGTGAGCGAACTGCAAACTATGTCTTACAAGGAACGGTTAAAGTATCTGGGAATGTTTAGCTTGCAAAAAAGAAGGCTAAGAGGAAACCTAAAGTGAACCTGTCAGGTGCAATATAAAAGCAGAACCACGAGCAGTTCTGGGTGCATATTAGTAATCCCTGCCTAGCTGTCCCTGTATTCACTAGCATAGATAAAGAGATCTTTAGAAAAAGTATTTCTAAAGATCATTTATTACATGCTAATGAAGCCAGGGACTAGTCGTGAGGGTGTTTCTTTCCTTCCCTAGTCAGCCCACATAGCATGCTAGCATGCCCCTGTGGGCATACTAACATGCTAATGATTGTGCAGCGACACATACCTCATTGTTCTTGGTGGCTGGCGGAGGATGGATCCGCACTGCACATGATCCGGGGTACCCGGGATTTCCGATCATGTGAAGTAAAGTGATTCCGGGTGTAAGCTTCCCGACTTCAGTGAGGTACAGTGCGCATGACCAGAAGTGCTGAGGACTCCGGATCATGCGCAGGGTGCATCCATCTTCAGTCAGCCCCCATGAAAAGTAAGGTATGTGCGGCGGCGCTGCGCATTCATTAACATTAGTATGCTCACAGGGGAGTGCTAACATGCTATGTGGGCTGACTAGACAAGGGGAAGCAACACCCTCGCAACTAGTCCCCGACCTCATTAGCATATAATAAATGATCTTTGGAAATCCTTTATCCAAAGATCTGTTTATTTATGATAGTGTATACAGGGACAGTTAGGCAGGGATTAGTGTGCCGCCCCCACGTCAGCAGCCGGGCTGCTCGGATCCGGATCTGCAGTGGCTCGAGGGATCTCCAGACCCGGGGGTTGCGCGGACACTCAAATAAAAGGGTACGTAATATGTACAAGGGATTGTTATAGAAACTTTGTGACGCCACCTATGGTGTGTGGTAAAGTGGAGTACCACCGCTGCTGTTGTGGAGCACCTGGGAGCAATGGAGCTAGGTGTTGACTCCTCCATGGGTAGGGGTGGATGCTCCGGGGCTCAGTGTCCAAAACACGGGAAGTGATGGCGGCCATTGGTGGTGCTTCGGGCCGGACCGGAGGGTGTTGGTGTACTATGATTAAATGATTGCACAAAAGGCCGCTGGTAATCCAAGGTGTCAGTAGCCGGCTGTCGCCTCGTGTATACGGTTCCCACACCCAGCTGGTGTACAAATGTCCCTTCCTCCGGCACTATGTACTTTTCTCCTCTTTTGGACAACTTCATATGGAACAGGGAAGTCCTCTCCCAGTTCTGTTCATGTTGGGAGATGTGCCTGCGAAAACTGACCCTTGGGATCTCAGTGGGTTGTTGCGGATACCCTATCCCCCGCAGTGTGCTGCCGTTTCGCTTTATCTGGGCTAACACACTGGAACAACGTCTGGAACCTTGTCCCCAGTCTGGTTAATTAGAGAAGGGGCTTGCAACCGTCTTCTAACTAGGATCCAGGTACCCCGCCTGTACACGGTTTCCAGACCGGATCTCCGCTGTCGGTACCGGCGGGCTCCAACCATGTCCCGGTCCACTTTGGATTTCCCGCGACCGGACTCCCGTCACCTTTGGACATGATCCTCTGCTTGCCAACTAGCCGGTAGACCAGGGCCACTACCCTGGCTACCCTTCACTAGGTTCACTTGCACCTCCACTTCCAACTTGAACTTAAACTTCCACTTCAACTAACTGGTTCCCTCCCTCGGATCCTCAAGACCCCTAGGTGGATGCTCCCAATTCACCTGGTCCCGCCCACTGGTGTGTCCTTCCTACCCTGAGGGGGGTAGCTAGGGTTTTGTGGCAGATGGTACCTGATGTGGGATGGTGTTGTGTGGGGTGTACTGTTTCTCTGTGCCCACCTGGCGGCGCCAGGGCGTCACATTAGCATATCAGCTCGTGGCTCTGGGTGCATATTGCACCTGACAGGTTTCCTTTAATAGCTGTCTACAAATATCTCAACAGCTGTCACACTATAGAAGGATCAGCACTATTCTCATTTGCACATTGAAACACAAGAATCAATGGAATGAAACAGAAATAAAGAAGATACAGATTAGATATTAGAAAAAACTTTTTGACTGGTAGGGTGATAAATGAGTGGAATAGGCTGCCACAAGAGGTGGTGAGTTCTCCTTCAATGGAAGTCTTCAAACAGAGGCTGGACAGACATCTGTCTGAGATGGTTTTGTGAATCCTGCATTGAGCAGGGGGTTGGACACGATGACCCTGGAGGTCCCTTCCAACACTTACATTCTGTGACTCTATGGCTATGTTAGAGCTCTGGTTTTGCTGTTAAAGTACAGGCAAATTATTGAAAAGACGCACATAAATCGCAGTTGCATGAGACTTTGATTATAGTCTATGACAAGTGAGTCGTGAGCGACTTGCGAACAATGGCACAAAATCGAACACTCTTACAAACATTTTCAACTCTGTGCCACAGTTGCGGTAAGGACATGTGACAATGCAACACCGGAGGAAATTAGTACATGCAATGTCACATGACACATCTAGCCCTAGTCTAAGGTTGAACCTGCTGTAAGGATCTTGACATTGCAAGTAGGTTTCTGTAATTATTAGTGAAATCATCACATAAGCCATGATTTATGCTCTCACAATAATTGCTGCTAATTGTTTAGCTGCAATGCTTCCTCCTGGGAGCAAAAGTTGTCTAATAATATGCATGTGATTCACCTACACAGGTTAAACAAGGCAGAATAACATGTGGCCAGCATGTCAATAAATGAAAATAATGACTTCATCATCACCTCTAGAATATTAGATTAATAAAGTAATACAAAAATAAGAAAGTCTACGTTAATTCACAATATTTTCTCTTGGCTTTAGTTAATTGTGAATATATTACTTTATTTGTGTTTATACTGTTTGGTTAATTAAACTCATTTGCACTGGGATACAGCACCCTGGTGATTGCTCCACGTGCCTGTACTACATAACTGCTGGTGTAGAATGACTGCGCATATTAAATATAAATGAGTCACAGAGCAGGTCAGTACAAAGATATTACAAGGAATATACTAGAGACAATTACAATGTCTGTTCCCTCATTAAGAAAGTGATGCATTTTAATAGCAGAGGAAAGCTGCAGAACTATAGCTAGCTAACATAAAATAGCAAAATTTCTAAGTAATAACGTTTATGGACAAAGAAACCCATGGACTTGTGCACAAAAACATAATAGGAGATATACACGATGAACCCTGCCAGAACCTTTCTCTATGTCATTTATGCAAATAAAGAATTGTAAAAAACTTTGGAGAAAAACTATTTGCCCACAGTTATTCCATCTACAGACTCTACAATATGTTATATCCATGGAATGGGGTAAGTCATAGCAGCTCATTGCATCCAAATACTGTTTTACTTTGGAGTAATGTCAGTTCACTATTTTGCCTATATTACAGCCGAGTGGCCTGGATTTTTGCAGTGGACTCAAGGATTTTACACTACATTGAAAAACATGAAATCTGCACTGACAATCTGCATTAGAACCTTATAGGGTGCAGTCAGGCGGCCAAATAACTCTGACGATAATCACATTGCTATGCTTGGACTCGCCGGCGGCTCTCCTGACCCAAGCATGACACATGTATTTCTATGCACCTGGCACACTCGGATCAGGAGAGCCACCTGCCTGTCTGAACATTGAAATGTGATTGTCGTCTGAATTATGTGGTTCTCCAACTGCGCTATAAGTCGCTCTCTTGGTCATTTTCCACTCAGAGAAATCCCACAACTGATATTGGATTTAGCGGTAAACTTTTTGTATTCACATCCAGAGTCTGCATGTATTTATCTAAGGGGTGAAAGCCACAGAATAAATCTGCTACAGAAATTGTCATGCTGCAGATTTTAGAGTGTGTATTTGCTGGCGAGTTTCCACAGAAGACTCACATTAACAATAATCATACTAAATCGTTGTGAATTTTCTCAAATGCTTTGAATATAACCCTGATTTCATCCTTTGCATTACAAAGGGTAAATCCATGGTAGTGGTGTACTACATAGCCGGTATAGCGCTCATGAGTAAGGGGGGCCGGGTGTCAGCATGGGCACCAGGCTCCCCCTGCCCAGCATCACACTTTCAGCTTCAGCTACGTTGGCATTGTGGATGCCAGTATAGTTGAAAGCAGGGTCCACTCCCTCCTCCATCACTCTCCCTCTGCATCTGGGTTCTGACTTCTCGGCACAGCAGACGCGATGACATCACTAGATCGGCGAGCGGTGAGGATTTTATTTTTATTTTTTTTCCAATGGATACATTGGGGGGGGCATTATACTGGGTGGAGGGCTATGGTGACCGCATTATACTACCTGAAATATGAGGCCTCATTATAGTAAATGAAAAGCTTTAGGCGCCGCAATACTACATTGAAAGAAATGTGGGGCCACATTATACTACATCAAGGGCAATGTGAGGGCAATATACACATGGAAGGCAATGGGGGGGTACAATATTGTATGGAGAGCTGTATGGGAGTCCCACTTGGAGCATCAAACTGTGTGTGTAAGGTACTGGTGAGGAATTTACTGTGGGGGTATCATAATGTGATTGGGGCAGTTTTGTTGGCATCATACTTTATGGGGGCAATGAAAAGGTAATTTAGAGGGAGATAGGCTATTCTGTGACCCCACTGAATATTTTTTTTTAGGGTGGGAGCCCTTTTAGGATTTCTGCTATGGTGCCTCATGATTTCTATGTATACCCCTAATCCATGGGGAATTTACACTACAGAAATTGTAGGCTTGGATGTTAAATCCACACTGACGATCAATTTACACTAAACAAATAAAGTTTCTGGAACTATCTTCTTAAGTTCAGGTTGCAAAGCTGTTCTCGTTGGCCAACATTTTTGGTTCCAGTGATGAGTCCTATCCTGGCTGTCCCTTTCACACAAAAAGCATGGTACTTTGTGTATCCTCCTTGCTGCCCAAGAAGCAAAGAGAGGATTTTCACATCACCACATATTGACCATCCTTGATCCTTGTAGTTACATTTCTTGAGTACAAAGTCTAAATTCAAATAGCTTTCCTTCAAGAGCACATAATGACCTACAGGCACTGAATCCTACCTGCTGCCATTGTGTTGCAGTGCAGCTTCAATCAATAAAGAGTCTCCACTCGCTCATGTCTGTTTTGGGTCTGTACTGTATTTCTTTTCCTTATTACATGCAGGTCTGAATAGTTTGTCTTTTGTTTTAGGTAAAAAATGCTCTTCTCTATTATCCCAATGCACTGATTACTTTAAAATTACTGTACTTTTTGTTTTAGAAGAGGCACCAGATTATAAGACGCACCCTAAATTTAGAGGGAAAAAAGGTGAACAAAATATGGGGTCCGTCTTATAATTCGATGCTGTCTTACTGTAGAGGGGGCGTCAGCGAAGGTGGAGCGGGGTCACAGGAGGCAGGGGCGATGGTGGAGTAGGGCGATGCTGCGGGTGGTGCAGTGGGCGTCCCAGATCCTTGCTGCAGGCAGTTTGAGGCAGGAAGATCATCCAAAAGCTGTTGGTGGTGCGGGCTTCAAAGAAATGGAGCCTGGAGTCGGCGCGTGCACAGATGGAGCTCTCAGCTCAATGACAAGCTAAGATCTCATCTGCGCACGCGCCACCTCCAGGCGCCATTTTCCATAAGTCCACTGCAAGGAATCAATGGGCCGGAGGCAGTGTGTGCGCAGATGAGAGATTATTGAAAGCCCGCATCGCCGATATTTTCAGAATGGCAGCCCATGCCTCACCGCCTGCAGCACAGCACCCAGCACCACCCTCAGCACAGCCTGCAGTAAGCCCGCAGCATCTCCCCTGTCTCCTGTGACCTCTCTCCACCACCCCCGGTAAGCTACTTTCAGATTATAAGACGCACCCCTCATTTTCCTCCCAAATGTTTGGGAGGAAAAGTGCGTCTTATAACACTAGATTGCTGAAAATGAAAATGATGCTTAAATTTTGAAATTGGCTCTAGTCTTGTATGATACAGGGGTGCGTCGATATTCTTCACAGCCTTTGATGCAACACTAGGCAAGGAATACATTATCAGCCTTGCGTCATCAATTTTGCACCATCCAACTGACTAATGGATTGCTTCATCAATATTGCATCATCTCCAAATGACTAACTAATAAATTGAGTCATCAGTATTTCATCATCTCTAAATGACCAATGGTAGATGCCAAAGAAGGATAGATGATGCAATCCTAATTAAACTTGCATCACACAACTCTATAAAAAGGCACATGTTCTCCCTCTATCAGTCACACAGCATTTTCAGCGGTCGACTGATATCATCGTTCAGCTATTCAGTGATGCCTCGGACTTGCATTAATAAAGCAGATAAATTCTGCTATATCTGTGGTGAGGCGACTTTTGAGTCACAAAAGCAAAACTTGACCCATATGGTTAAAAAAGCTTACAACCTGTATTTTGGTTGCAAAATAGATCAGGAGAAGGATCAGGATCAGTGTCTCTGTTGTGACTTAAAGGTGGTTGCCTTCATGCTTGGTCTCCAGGTTGGTTATACAAAGTACTGTTGTTTCCTATGTGAATAGGACAGTCAAGCAGGAAAGAACACTACAAGTAAAGAGACTGGCCCCTCAGAAAGGCACTGCAGCCAGGGACTAAAAATGTTCTTCATCTAGCACTTGTCGAACCACAGAAAATTATGTTACCTCCATTGCATATCAAGTTGGGTCTCATGAAGAACTTCGCAAAGGCAAATGGACAAAAATGTGGAAGCATTCAAGTATCTCATTTGTAAATTTCCAAGGTTAACTGAACAAAGATAAAGGAAGGAGTCTTTATTGGTCCTGAGATTCGTGTGCTTCTGCAAGATGAGAAGTTTCACCGCTTACTGCGTGGCAAGGTAAAGGCTTCATGGGTAGCATTCCAGTTAGTGGTAACAAATTTCCTTGGAAAGACCAAGTCAGACAACTATAAAGAGCTGGTGGAAAATCTTCTTCAGGCGTATCATAATCTTGGCTGCAACATGTCATTAAATATTCATCTCTTGCATTCGCATCTAGACTTCTTTGAACCAAACTGTGGAGCAGTGAGTGATGAGCACGGTGAGCGATTTCACCAGGAAATTGCGACTACGGAAAAAAGATAGAGTAATTGGAACCCTTCGATGCTTGCAGACTACTGTTGGACAATCACCAGAGATATCATCCAATGCTTGAATACAAGAGACAAGTAAAAATGAGCCGAGTATCCAGTGACTAAGGACATATTTTGTACTGTGCAATAACATATATTAATAGTTAAAATTATAATTGTTCAAAGTGCTTAGACATGTGAATTAATTAATTATATAGACTTGATACACTTGAGTTTCCTCTGAATACATCTAATAAAATTTGTTTGACAATATATGTGCAGTTTTATACTTGTAGAAGTAATAACTACATGTTATAATTATTTATTAATTTACGTAACAGTAAAACAAACTCTTCGATGTCATGGAAACTGGAAATAACAGTTTTCCTTGTCATATTTTAATTCAGCACATCAAAATCATTAAGAAATGGCTAATTTGATTTCTGAACCAGACAACTTTTGAAATTGTGTTGCCTAGTGTAATCTGAAAAATACGGATGAGCAGTTAAACCATGGATTAAAAACAGATGCTTTGGAGTGACTTACTTAACAGATCAATTGTTTTCCTCATTGACTTCTATTGCCAATTGTCACTTAGTAATTTGTATCAAAATATGAATACTTTATAGAATACCAGTGTGGTCAGATTTGCCGATGTGGACCTAATAAGGAAAAGCAGGAAATTAGTTGAGTGATTAAAGTGTATTAACAGATAATAGCAACAAATACAAAACCTGATCAAATAGTAGAAGACAGATTGCGAAATAGTTAAGCAACTTGTATAATCAATCATTAATTTTTGATCCAAAGTAGGGCCCTTTTCACTCGTCGTTGTTTCCAGAATTTTTGGTTTGACATGTACTGGAGACACAATCACATCCATACTAATTAAAATCAAGGGTGATCTTTACACCTCTGTGTGTTTCACATAGACCATGTGTCCATATGAATCACGGCGTGTGCGTGTGATCCACACGGAGACATGTCTGTGTTCTACTGGCAGCATGGATGAAGCATATACAGCTCATGGATGGCATTCATGTGATACCTACCGAAAAAAAAATGTTTTTTATGTGTTAAAGATGTGTAAAGATAGACAGATAGATAGAGATAGGTGAATAGATAGATAGATAGATAGATAGATAATAAATACGGTACATAGCCATATAGATTTCACAGCTATTGACCTAATAAATAATTAAATGAAAAAACTTTGTGGG
Source organism: Anomaloglossus baeobatrachus (assembly GCF_048569485.1). Lineage (NCBI taxonomy): Eukaryota > Metazoa > Chordata > Amphibia > Anura > Aromobatidae > Anomaloglossus > Anomaloglossus baeobatrachus. Next base: position 178,496,740 of record NC_134358.1, read on the forward strand.
ATTATGTTGGATGCTTTTTGATAAATTGGTGAATGAGAGAGTCTCTTGTTTTTATTTCTTTCTTTTCAATTCACAGAAAAGGACATAAATTCACATGAGACAACCACTCACACCCTACCAGATCATGGAGGAGGTGGTTGCCGGTATTAAACATGCACATTAATGAGGTTTTACATAGGGCACCAGTCACACAGGTATGTGCAATGCACAATGTCTGGTTTACAGCCTATTGATGATGCCCTTCTATTAGATCAGGCGAGCTTGCCCAGCAACATATAAGTGCATTGACACAAAGGACAGACACCCCAAGGGGCCAGCTTCATCCTGCGGAAAACTGTGCAATAGAAAGTTATATAAAATGATGATAATGTGAGGTATTGGTCATATTTTGGCCACAATACATAAGCTCATAACCCAAACGTCAAGGATCTGCACGCTTACAAGTCCCTACAATATATTCAATGTATATTCATTTATATCCTATGTAAAACCTCATTAATTTGCATGTTTAATACCAGCAGCCACCCCCATCCATGATCTGGTAGGCTGTGAGTGGTTTTCTCATAGATATTCTGCACCTTTATCTTCGAGGGCCGGCTGCAACCTGCTAGTGCATCTGCCATTTTTTACCTTTGTTGACTGGTGGCTTTTTTCTGGTGAGTTTGTTTGAGGTTTTTTTTCTGTATTTCTTTCTATTCTTCTCTCTTTGTATGTCTTTCAGGTTTCCATTGTGGACTATGTCTAATTCCGTGGACTACATCTGACCTGCATGTTTTCTTTTAATAAATTGGTAAGCCAGGGAGAGACTCGGGGAGTGATTTTGTAAAATAAATGTTTTTTTTTGTGAGTTTTTCTCTCTGTACACTTAGTGGGTTAGTAATGGGGGTGTCTGATAGATGCCTCTCCATTCCTAACACCAGAGCTTGATGCCAGCTGACACTATACAGCTGACATCAACAACATAAATCATTACCCCGATTGCCAATGCACAAGCGCAATCGGGAATTGCTGAGAGAAAGCACCAGAATTGGTGCATCTAATATGATGTGCCACTTCTGAAGCGGCTGTGGGCTGCTATTTATAGTCTGGATAGGGCCCAATAATCATAGACCTTACTAGTCTGATAATATCAGCTGACAGCTATCTGCTTTACCTTTGCTAGTTATCAAAAATGGGGGGGGCTCAACGGTTTTGTCATTTATTTATTTATTTATTTATGTATTTGGCTACATAGCTGTAGATCTATCATTTATCTATCTTTGTACACCTTTTACACATCCAAAACATTAATTTCAGTATCATGCATTTTTTTCCTGTACGTGGCACACAGATGTCACATGGATGTCACACGGATAGCACACGGATGACACGCACAGACAAATGGCCACTCGGATAGACAAAACAGACAGTGCAACACATGTGTTTTTTATACAGACTTGTGAAGGGTGTATAGTAATACATTCATTTGGAATAGGCTGTTTTTTTACTTGCATTTTTCTGAAATCAACTAAAAAAAGTACAATAATTAGCAATTATTCTTCAAAACAAAATGACATTGCTATTTGAAACAGGGATACTTTATTACACTAAAAGCTATTAATTTAAGTGTACATTATATTGTGGTGAAAGTCTATAAACAACTGTAACTATCAAGTCAAATCTGCAATCGTTTTTACTATATTTTAGGCTTTAGTACATGACTCAATAGAGTCAATAGAGTTTGCAGTTTACAAAGTGAATGAGAATAGTGACACTTAGAGGAAGAAGCTGAATATGCAAAGAACGTTTACTTTGATATATTCTTTTGAGTTTGCATATTCAACATCCAATTAAATATAAAAATACATTTATAGACATTTTGTACAGAATTCTATACCCTAAACACTTATAAAGAGGAGGAGAATCCTATATTTTACCACAGAATAGATATCTAAACCCATCAGGATGAGCTTAATCTGCCAGAATTTACTATATGAGACAGGAGCTGCCAAACCTCAGAATTCCTATAATTCCACAACATAAAAGCAGAAGCTTCCTATAGTGGAGCACTGCAATGCTCAACCTTCAAAAGCTAAAGGTTTATTGTATACACAATAAGTCCAGCATTTATATATTGATGACGTATATTTAGGAAAATGTCACTATGATCAGGGAAGTAGGGGACCGGGGCTCCTAGACTGGCCCTCAAACTAGGGGGACCCTAGCTATCCCTTATCTCAGTTACCTCTGAAGGTGATGATGTCTGAGCCACCTACCTGACCCTGCTCCTCACTGGCCCTGATCTTTTACCCTCTCTCCCCTACCCCAGGGGAGGGAAAGGACAAGACTGTGATAAAACCAACAGAGATAGACAAACAGAGGAAACCAAAGCTCTCTCTTACAGCACGCTCATACAAAGTATAAAACTAAGAGGTAAGGAGGAAATAAGAGCAGGGAGGAAACAAGACGATGAGAGGATTCAACAACTGCAAGCACCTTGCAATATATTCACCAGCAGGACTGGAACGCAACAGCACACAGACCAACACAGCAATAAACTATAGTGGGAAGACAGATTCCGCCATCTTAAAAAAGTGGGGAGTAAATGTGATACATGTGATCCCAGCAGTAATCAGTAGGCTGGCAGAGGTTAACGCTTGCTATTATATTGATAATATTTGTATCCTGACATCATTGTTATACTATTATAAAATTATAATATCTAGATATCATCAAAATGCAGCACAACTACTTAGTGCGCAAATATTATACTGTATATATTGTATCATTGTTTTACAATAAATCAAATGCAATAAATAATATCATTACAGTATTGTTCATCCTATAATTATATAAATATATGTACAGTCATATGAAAATGTTTGGGCACCCCTAGCAATGTTAACCTTTTTTCTTTATAACAAATTGGGTTTTTGCAACAGCTATTTCAGTTTCATATATTTAATAAATGATGGACTGAGTAATATTTCTGGATTGAAATGAGGTTTATTGTACTAACAGAAAATGTGCTATCCGCATTTAAACAAAATTTCACCAGTGCAAAAGTATGGCCACCCTTATCAATTTCTTGATTTGAACACTCCTAACTACTTTTTACTGACTTACTAAAGCACTAAATTGGTTTTGTAACCTCATTGAGCTTTGAACTTCATAGGCAGGTGTATCCAATCATGAGAAAAGGTATTTAAGGTGGCCACTTGCAAGTTGTTCTCCTATTTGAATCTCCTATGAAGAGTGGCATCATGGGCTCCTCAAAACAACTCTCAAATGATCTGAAAACAAAGATTATTCAACATAGTTGTTCAGGGGAAGGATACAAAAAGTAGTCTCAGAGATTTAAACTGTCAGTTTCCACTGTGAGGAACATAGTAAGGAAATGGAAGAACACAGGTACAGTTCTTGTTAAGCCCAGAAGTGGCAGGCCAAGAAAAATATCAGAAAGGCAGAGAAGAAGAATAGTGAGAACAGTCAAGGACAATCCACAGACCACCTCCAAAGACCTGCAGCATCATCTTGCTGCAGATGGTGTCAATGTGCATCGGTCAACAATACAGTGCACGTTGCACAAGGAGAAGCTGTATGGGAGAGTGATGCAAAAGAAGCCGTTTCTACAAGCACAACACAAACAGAGTCGCCTGAGGTCTGCAAAAGCACATTTGGACAAGCCAGTTACATTTTGGAAGAAGGTCCTGTGGACTGATGAAACAAAGATTGAGTTGTTTGGTCATACAAAAAGGCGTTATGCATGGAGGCAAAAAAACACGGCATTCCAAAAAAAGCACTTGCTACCCACAGTAAAATTTGGTGGAGGTTCCATCATGCTTTGGGGCTGTGTGGCCAATGCCGGCATCGTGAACCTTGTTAAGGTTGAGGGTCACATGGATTCAACTCAGTATCAGCAGATTCTTGACAGCAATGTGCAAGAATCAGTGACGAAGTTGAAGTTACTCAGGGGATGGATATTTCAGCAAGACAATGATCCAAAACACTGCTCCAAATCTACTCAGGCATTCATGCAAAGGAACAATTACAATGTTCTAGAATGGCCATCCCAGTCCCCATACCTGAGTATCATTGAAAATCTGTGTGATGATTTGAAGCGTGCTGTCCATGCTCGGCGACCATCAAACTTAACTGAACTGGAATTGTTTTGTAAACAGGAATGGTCAAATATACCTTCACCCAGGATCCAGGAACTCATTAAAAGCTATAGGAAGCGACTAGAGGCTGTTATTTTTGCAAAAGGAGGATCTACAAAATATTAATGTCACTTATGTTGAGGTGCCCATACTTTTGCACCGGTCAAATTTTGTTTAAATGCGGATTGCACATTTTCTGTTAGTACAATAAACCTCATTTCAATCCAGAAATATTACTCAGTCCATCAGTTATTAGATATATGAAACTGAAATAGCTGTTGCAAAAACCCAAATTGTTATAAAGAAAAAAAGTTAACACTTTTTCATATGACTGTATTGTTTGAGGCTATTGAGACATCATTAGAAGAAAGATGCAATAGATACAAATAGTGAGTCATGATCACATTAAAACAAAGGAAAAAATGGTCATGAGCCCATAGAGTACAAAGTATGTTACAAAAAGCTTTATTCATTGCAACAGTAAAACACAGGGAAATAAGCAAAGCATTAGAAAGAAGGCTATCTGACCTGCAGGAGAGGACATCACGTACACACATACAAAATCAGGAAGAGAATATATTAGCAAATGGTAAGTATATTAAGCATAAATCCATCCAAGAGTCCTCTCCTGTTGGAATGGCACCTGTCCCGGCGCACATTTCGGAGACAAGCCTTACAAAAGATATTTCTAAATCACTGAAAGGGGATGTCTAACCATGTCAATCCTTGTCAGTGTGCTTTATTAGCACGTATAGAAGTAGTATGAGTATAGTGACTGCAATTTGGAGTACCTTGGACTGTCTTCAAGCCATAAAATGGAATCTACACCTCTTATGAACCAGAAAGATTCGCTCTGGCATTCATTTTCTTGAGCTGTTAATGATCACAACTGTTCTCCTGAGCCTTGCCCACTTTTTTCAGTACATTTGAAAAGTGAAAAGAAGACTTAAAACTTACAAATTATAGCGCCAAGTGACTTGTGTCATACTTTGTAACCTTTTGAAATCATAAAAAAGGCACAAATATGATGGTAAATTCTCCTTCTTGTCTTGAGGCTGACCTGTGTTAGGATGTTCTCTGAAGGACCCTTGCCCACCACATCAAGCAGCTTATGCCAACTGTTAAAAACTGTAATGTCATAATCCAAAGTGTTTTCTATGGGGCTTAGACTTTTTCTAAATTAGATCATAATCCTTATTCAGTTGATGAGACTTAAGTATATTTTATTATAGACTGACAAGCAAAAAGGGTAACAATGTTTTGAACTTTTGACTTTCAGGCTCCATATCTCATCATCCACTACTGATTCAAATGTGAGACTACGTTCATTTTATAGACAATGATCTTGGCTATCTCATGCATAAATGTGACATTCATCTATTTACAATATGATTATTTTTGCAGATTCATGTCATTGTTACTGATTTGCTCCTAAAAATTAAAATTAAAATTTTAAATTATTTTGTTAGTATTTTGTAAATCCTCCTTTGGCTTTCAATACTGCATGAATCCTTCTGGGCATACCCTTGATCAGACTCAAGCACGTGTCAACTGAAATCTGATCTCAGGTCTCTTCTACACGGTCCCAATGTTGATGCACACTGGTCGATTCACTTGGATATATACGGTATACATGTATACAGTAGTGATGAGCATAACATTGTTACCCTTTTGTTTGTCAGTATATGACATAAGAACATAATTTTGTATAAAACATATAAACAAAAAAAATTAACATACACATAGAAGCATTGTAACAAATTAGTACTGTAGCTTAATCACAATTATAATGACGTTTTTAGTATGTAACTATCTATTGGCACAAGAAGACATATAACACTTTTCTACAGGAAGTTACATGAATCCAACTGAGAAAAAATTCCTACTTTGTCTAGAGATAGATTTTACTAGAGATTCAAGTTTAGCCAATTAAGCTGGTTATAAGGTCTGTGTTTTTAGTTTTCAATCTTCTTTGCTTAACACTAGAAGTCCCAGAGAGGGGCCATTTAACATTTCTACCATTGGAACCCTATGGAGCCCGAAATTCCTGGGACTTCTAGTGTTAACAGAACATATCTGAAAAGCCTTTACCTCATGGGCCTAAATGTCAGCATGGCTGGGCCGATATTTCACCAGTTCATGAAGCATAACCTCAAAGAATGAGAAGAAATAGAGGCAAAAATGTGTGGAAAATAAAAACAAGTAGCTTTCATTGCGCTATTGTTTTGAAAGGACACAGGAACACAGCTGAGTGCAGACGTATACCCGCCTTTTATCAGAAGCGGAATGTGACACTGCTTTGCCCCCTCTTTATTTCTTTGTACACATTTACACATAAAATGGCTGGTATGATTTAATATTCTGGACCTGATTCATCAAAATGTTTTTGCTACAAATCTGGCGTTAAACAGTTTGATAAGTCGCAAAGTGGGCATAGCGTTACAGCTTGTCTAATCATTTATGAGCGTGTCGTACCTTATACCAGAAATCTTACTCCAGTCTTTGACTAGGGTAAGATTTGTGGTGAGGCACACTCCACTTGCCAGACACTCCTGATTCATTACAGGGAACCTGTCACCTACTCACCTATGGGTGGGCCGGTCCGGTCCGATGGGAGTTGCTGATCTTGATCTGGCGCTTTCTCTCTTCTTACAATCACTGTCCGCCTTCACTGCTCTGTGTGGATGACGCGTCCTACGTCATCCACACAGAGGCCTTCATTGCGCTTCTGCACATGTGCACATTTCTCTGCCCTGCTGAGAGCAGATAAAAGTACTGTAACGTGCAGGTGCCGCACGCATATGCACACTACAATACTTTGATCTGCTCTCAGCAGGACAGAGAAATGTGCACATGTGCAGAAGCGCAATGGAGGCCTCTGTGTGGATGATGTAGGACGCATCATCCACATGGAACAGGAAGGAGGACGGCCATCATGAGAACCTATAATGGTGTAATCAATATGTGTTCTATTTGAAAAACTTATTAGCCCTCCAAAAAAATGAACAAAATGTAATTAATGTGAAAAATAAAAGGATTTGGTTCAACTCACTGCAAGCGTCAGGTCTGATCTTCCTGCAGAACAACGCATGGGGCTTGTGTTTGGAGTAAAGCTGACCCAGACATCACTTTGTTAACTCTGACAAGAAGAGATTGATACAACCCTTCCTTTTCCAATTGAGGAAGACTATTGAGCATTATGGAAAATAAAATATGGTCGGAAAAAAACACAAATTTCAGAGAAACAGGATGGACTTTGATAAAAAAAAAAACAAAAAAAAAACAATGCATGTAAGTGGACGCACTGCTAACAGAAGATCACATTCAACTTCCACGCACATACCATGTAGTACACTAATGCAGGCTTCACACGGTACGATCTATCGTGCGATTGCACGAGCGATCGTACCCACCCCCGTCGTTTGTGCGTCACGGGCAAATCGCTAGCCGTGTCGCACAAAGTCGTTAAACCGCCGTCACATGTACTTACCTGCTGAGCAACCTCGCTGTGGGCGGCGAACATCCTCTTCCTGAAGGGGGAGCGACGTTCCGCGTCACAGCGACGTCACACAGCCGCCGGCCAATAGAAGCGGAGGGGCGGAGATGAGCGGGACGTAAACATCCCGCCCACCTCCTTCCTTCCTCATAGCCGGCGGGTGCCGCGGGATGCAGGTAAGCTGTGTTCATCATTCCCGGGGTGTCACACGGAGCAACGTGTGCTGCCCTGGGAACGATGAACAACCTGGGCAAATAAGAGTAAACAACTTTTTAAAAATGAGTGACGAGTACACGATCCACGATCTATAACCGATTTGGAGTCGCATGTAGGTGTCACACGAGACGACGTCGTGAACGATGCCGGATGTGCGTCACGAAAAACATGACCCCGACGACACATTGCACGATAGATCGTCTCGTGTGACGCCCGCATTAGGGTGGGAGAAAGAACTTCTAGTTATTTATTTTTGTCTACAGAGACTAACAACTCAAAAGAAAATGAGGCAAGGTGCACAGAAATAGAAAAGGGAAAGGGGCACCCAGACCAAGCGACCTCTCATTGGTGTAAAATGTCTCAAACGCAAATACAAATAAGTCCTATGAACAGTGAGGCAAAAAATGTGTGAATTTACAGATCCTATTTTCGTACACATTGTGTATGATGGAAAGGCCATTCCTTACCAATCATATATTTTGTCACTAAATCATTTATAACCGACAATATTGTGTGTACTGGGAAAATCATCCAGCCCTTTTTTAAAAGTTGTTATAGTATCTGCCATTACTACCTCTTGTGGTAGGGCATTCCACAGTCTGACTGCTCTATCAGTAAAGAACCCTTTCCTTTTTAGCTGCCGGAATCGCTTTTCTTCCACTTGCTGTGAGTTCCACCTGGTCCTTAGTATTGTCTTTGGAAGGAATAAGTCATGTTCCAGTCCTTTGTATTGACCACACATGTATTTATACATATAAATGAGATCTCCTCTGAGACGTGTTTTCTAGCTAAACAAATCCAATTTTTCCAACCTCTCATATATGAGAGACCTTCCATTCCTTGCGATAATATAGTTGCCCACCTTTGAACTGACTCTAACGCCGATGTCACACGGGACAATCTATCGTGCGATCGCACGAGCGATCGTACCCGCCCCCGTCGTTTGTGCGTCACGGGCAATTAGTTGCCCGTGGCACACAAAGTCGTGAACCCCCGTCACGCGTACTTACCTCCCAGATGACCTCGCTGTGGGCGGCGAACATCCTTTTCCTGAAGGGGGAGGGACGTTCGGTGTCACAGCGATGTCACACAGCGGCCGCCCAATAAAAGCAGAAGGGCGGAGATGAGCGGGACATAACATCCCGCCCACCTCCTTCCTTCTGCATTGCCGGCGGGATGCAGGTAAGCTGTGTTTGTCGTTCCTGTGGTGTCACACTGAGCGATGTGTGCTGCCACGGGAACGATGAAAAACCGGAGCACAGAAGGAGGACCGAGTTTTTGAAAATGAACGACATGTCAACGAGCAACGATAAGGTGAGTATTTTTGCTTGTTCACAGTCGTTCCTAGGTGTCACACGGTATGATACAGTGCTGGCCAAAAGTATTGGCACCCCTGCAATTCTGTCAGATAATACTCAGTTTCTACTTGAAAATGATTGCAATCACAAATTCTTTGGTATTATTATCTTCATTTATTTTGCTTGCAATGAAAAAACACAAAAGAGAATGAAACAAAAATCAAATTATTGATCATTTCACACAAAACTCCAAAAATGGGCCAGACAAAAGAATTGGCACCCTTAGCCTAATACTTAGTTGCACAACCTTTATCAAAATAACTGCGAACAACCGCTTCCGGTAACCATCAATGAGTTTCTTACAATGCTCTGCTGGAATTTTAGACCATTCTTCTTTGGCAAACTGCTGCAGGTCCCTGAGATTTGAAGGGGGCCTTCTCCAAACTGCCATTTTGAGATCTCTCCACAGGTGTTCTATGGGATTCAGGTCTGGACTCATTGCTGGCCACTTTAGTAGTCTCCAGTGCTTTCTATCAAACCACTTTCTAGTGCTTTTCGAAGTATGTTTTGGGTCATTGTCCTGCTGGAAGACCCATGACCTCTGAGGAAGACCCAGCTTTCTCACTCTGGGCCCTACATTATGTTGCAAAATGTGTTGGTAGTCTTCAGACTTCATAATGCCATGCACACGGTCAAGCAGTCCAGTGCCAGAGGCAGCAAAGCAACCCCGAAACATCAGGGAACCTCCGCCATGTTTGACTGTAGGGACCGTGTTCTTTTCTTTGAATGCCTCTTTTTTTCCCTATAAACTCTATGTTGATGGCTTTTCCCAAAAAGCTCTACTTTTGTCTCATCTGACCAGAGAACATTCTTCCAACATGTTTTAGGCTTTCTCAGGTAAGTTTTGGCAAACTCCAGCCTGGCTTTTTTATGTCTCGGGGTAAGAAGTGGGGTCTTCCTGAGTATCCAACCATACAGTCCCTTTTCATTCAGACGCCAACGGATAGTGCAGGTTGACACTGTTGTACCCTCGGACTGCAGGGCAACTTGAACTTGTTTGGATGTTAGTCGAGGTTCTTTATCCACCATCCGCACAAACTTGCGTTGAAATCTCTCGTCAATTTTTCTTTTCCTTCCACATCTAGGGAGGTTAGCCACAGTGCCATGGGCTTTAAACGTCTTGATAACACTGCGCACCGTAGACACAGGAACTTTCAGGTCTTTGGAGATGGACTTGTAGCCTTGAGATTGCTCATGCTTCCTCACAATTTGGATTCTCAAGTCCTCAGACAGTTCTTTGGTCTTCTTTCTTTTCTCCATGCTCAATGTGGTACACACAAGGACACAGGACAGAGGTTGAGTCAACTTTAATCCATGTCAACTGGTTGCAAGTGTGATTTAGTTATTGCCAACACCTGTTAGGTGCCACAGGTAAGTTATAGGTGCTGTTAATTACACAAATTAGAGAAGCATCAAATAATTTTTCAAACAGTCCCAATACTTTTGTCCACCCCCTTTTTTATGTTTGGTGTGGAATTATATCCAATTTGGCTTTATGATAATTTTCTTTTTGTTTTTCATTGAAGACAAATTAAATGAAGATAATAATACCAAAGAATTTGTGATTGCAATCATTTTCAAGAAGAAACTGAGTATTATCTGACAGAATTGCAGGGGTGCCAATACTTTTGGCCAGCACTGTATGTCTAACGATGCCGGATGTGCGTCACTAACGACCTGACCCAGACGACATATCGCCCGATATATCGTACTGTGTGATGCCGGCATAACTTCTGAATATCTTTTTTAAAATGTAGAGCCCGAAACTGGATCCCATATTCCAGATGTGGGCTTGCAAGTGATTCATAGAGGGGTAACAATATGTTAGGATCACGGGATTTATCACTCTTTTTATACACCCTAAAATCTTGTTTGCTTTTGCAGCTTCTGCTTGACATTGAATACTGCTGCTCAGTTATTTGTAAGTAGAATCTGTTTCCTGTTCTGTAGTCCCAAGTTTACTTCGATTTAATGTATATGCAAGTATAGGATTACTCCGTCCTATTTGCATTACTTTACATTTATCAACATTAAATCTCATTTGCCAAGTGTCTGCCATTCAGACATCTTATCCAGGTCATTTTGTACTATCAAGATCAGTTTTTAATATCCTACATAGTTTGGTGTTGTCGGCAAAGACTGACATTTTACTCTCAATCCACAAGTCATTAATAAAGGGATTAAAAAGAATTGGTCCTAGCACAGATCCCTGCAGTATCCCACTGCTGACTATTGCCCATTTAGAGAATGTACCATTTATGACTACTCTTTGTTTCCTATCTTTAGCCAATTACTTACCCAGCTGCATATAGTTTCCCCTAGTCCTTGCTGCTTGATCTTCATTACAAAACTGTTATGTTACACAGTATCAAATGCCTTGCAAACTCCAAATAAATCACATCAGCTGCATTACCAATATCAGTATTTGCCAACCAATCAGATGCGCTGTCAAAGAACCAATCAGAGACACCGGGTCTGCCGGTGGGGGGGAGCAGTGAATATGCATGAGGGTAATGAGCAGCCCTGGAAGTAGTGTTACAGCCGCACAGAAGACTCGGTAAGTATAACGCTCCTGCTTTATTCACTATTTTCATTCTTTTTCCTTTATTTTTTTTTAATTACCAGGGTGGCCGAATCCGGATAGTTACACAGAGTTCCTTGAGATCCCCGTGTCTGGTGTTGGTGCACAGTTCACGAATTTTACAGTCCGGGTTCGCACATCACTATTAATCAATCAGAAATATAAATTAATTTATAAGTAAACAAAAATTAAGTGCTGGCTGCAAGACTCTCTTGTAACAGAGTTGGTACCTCAGAATTGGAGGATGGCTCTGACATGGTACTGATATTTAAGAAAGATAAGAAGGTGGATCCAGGCTACCATCCAGTAAGTTTGACATCAGTGGTAATTTAAATGATGACATGCAATGATATATTAGAGAGACAAAATAATAAAAAAACAGCATGGATTCATGAAAGATAAGTCGCGTCTAACCAACCAAATTGCTGTATGCTGTATTTGGCAGTGTATAGCGGACAGTGCGCACCAATTCAAGTCAATGGGTGCATGCAAGACATTGGACTGCACTTAGATGTCATCCACGTGCAGTCTGATTTACGCTGACAGACAATGGAGAAGGAGAAATTATGGAGAGTTTGAGTGAGTGTCATTTTCATTATGCATCCAATTCTCTCGCACAAGAGAATCATCGCTAGTGTAAGCGAACCCTAAATGTATATGGTTCACCGTGAATATTTAATAATGATATCACTTTTTTTTTTAGTATTTTGTTTGCTTTGTTTGATGGACTTGCCTGGCTATTCCTTTTCAGACACACCGCTATGCCTTACATTATATTATTTATAAAGTCTGGCAGCTCTGAATGAAAATGATGCCTAATATATGCAAAAGTAAAAGTGTTAGTGAGCTTACCATGTTTGATTGGGATAATAAGTCCTCCAGCCTGCTAACTGTGGGTGACAGATCCTGCTGGTGATTAGCAGCAAAACCTGAGATAAAAACAAGGGCACAGTACCTAGACGTGATTAACTATATTGTTAACTTTTTACTTTATTTATTTGTAATAAAAGAAAAATTCCTACATAATAGAGAAAAAACTGATGCATTTCTGGTTTCTTAAATGCCCTTGGTCATATTTTATCACAAAGGTTTATGCAAGTGAATTTTAAAAACCATTAAAATAAGTCATATGAGGACAGGACATGTATATCTATATAATGCTATTAGCATATTGCATCTGTTACCAAAATGTATAGAAAAATACATAGAAAACATATCTTTATCAAAGTACTCATTTTCATAAATAAATAAAACATCCTTTTTGACCTTCATATCATTAAAATATTTCAGATCCAAAGTAAAAATCCAAAAAGCCCCCCTTAACCAAAGTTTCATCTGCCAGCTGCCTCCTCTAATTTGGTAATTAACTCTCAGTGCAGTAAAAGACTAGAATACTGGTGTCATTTCTATGTTCTTGCATGAAATGCTCGACTGCATCTGAATGTGACTTGTTTTTATTATTGAAGTTGGATAAATTTTCTGGAATTTGTTTGTTTTTTTACTTTCTAATGCTGCAGCTAACTTTGGGGTAACTGCTTTCTCTGGGGATACATAAAGGACTAGGTATACTGAGACACAGCAAACAGTCAAGTGCATAACAAAGGATTTAATGGCAAGTATCAGAACAGAACTGGAAATACTGCCTAGACATCGGCCATGCCACCAATTGAAATCACTTTGAAATTTTGTGGTGTTTAGATAAAATGTGGAAAGATAGTGTGTATTTTCATGTTATTGTTTGTGCTATGCTCTCTTGGTTGTGAATACCGAGGCTATCAGGGGTAGACTGGGACAAGAAAGCTCTTGCACACAAATCTCACGCAACCGCAAAGTATAACTACTCCCATCGACTCGCAATACAATATGCAGCAAATTTTGCTTTACTTGGCCATGCCCCTCTCCACACCCTTAAAGGGGATGTTTTAACAGCTATGATGGAATGGATCTGCAGTGTTCATGATCGACATAGGGCTCTTCAGAGTCCTGTTCTTGGAATTGGTGGGCGTCCCAGCTGACAGACCCTAGCGAATGGAAAGCTATCCCCCTATCTTAATGTTAGGAAATACATTCTGTGATTACCATTTTAAACAGGTTGTTAAGGATTTATTTTTATTTGCCCATAGGATTCCAGATATAGAAAATAATAAACCCCCTAATACTGACCATCCCCACATCCAATACTGCAAATCACAGCTGCCATCAAGACCTAGCATAGTAAGGGGGAGGGGTCTATGAGACCCCCATTACTAACTCTAAGTCAAAAGAAATTGTTAACCTTTTGCTCGTCAGTGTATATTTTTTTTAGAAAATTGGTGATGTGTTCAATACTTATTTCAACCGCTGTATACTTACTTATACAGATACTGAAGATTACATACATTATACAGGACAAAATAATACTACTTTGTGAACTATATTGTAGTATGTACTGTGGAGCAGTGTACAGTATATTATATTTAGTGTTTAGCTTGTGTCTGTCTACATAATATATAGTGGAGAGTAAATTCTATGCTCTATTTATAATATACAAAGCTCAGTACTATATACTGTGTTATACACTCCCTGACAGACGTTCTGTCGCTTATCCATGTTATGTAAATAAAAGCTTATAACCTGACTTTAAATTCATCCATTGGTTTCATAAATTACTCTTTTGAAAGCTGAAACCTTCCCAAATTTGGTTTTAGGTTATGAAAATAAAGTTGCTGCAAAGCTGAAATATTGATAATTTAATGAACACAGAAAGGTCAGATTTTGGGAAGACAAAAGTTTTGTCGCCCATAGAAAGTAATGTGAAATTCAAACAAATAATTAACTTCTAATACAAAGATATGTTGCATAACATTGGTGAATGAAGTTGTGTTGCTATTAGAGCCATATTTAATATTATTATTATTATTATTATTGTATTTAATTGACTTCCATGAGCTTGAAGACCTGCATCCATGCGGTTCAACAATGATTCATACAATTTATTGATAAAGTCATCAGGAATAGCAAAGAATGCAGTCTTACATGCCTCCCAGAGTTCATTTAGTTTCTTTGGTTTTGTCTTCCAAGCTTCCTCTTTTATCCTACCCCAAACATGCTCAATGATGTTCATGTCTGGTGACTGAGCTGGCCAGTGCTTGAGCACCTTGATCTTCTTTGCCAGGAGGAACCTTTTTGTAGAGATGGATGTATGAGATGGAGCACCATCCTGCTGCAGAATTTGACCCCTTTTATGATTGGGAATGTAAGAGGTAGCTAATACTTCATGATATTTTAGGTTATTGATATTGCCTTCCTCCTTGCAAATGTTTTGCACACCCCCATACTGAATGTAACTCGACACCATGATCTTTCCACCACCAAACTTAACTGTTTTCTGGATCCATACGGGCTCCAGTAGGTCTCCTACTCAGTAGGTCTCCTATTCATCAGAGAAATCCACCCTCTGCCACTTTTCCAGCGTCCATCTGTTTAGCAGGCTGTGGGACTTGGCAAATGCCACACATTTTTTTAATTGCTTTTTGTTTAGTGCTGGCTTCTGGGCACTGATTCGACCATGGATGCCGTCTTGAGACAGAATCCTACAAACTGTTCTAGTTGACAAAAGGGACTTGAGGTGACCAGGCCTGTTGGAGCTCTGCTGCAGTGGAAGAGGGGCTGGCTTTGGATTTTCTAACCAACAAACGTTCCTCCGGAGCAGTTGTCTTGCGGGGTCTGCCAGACCTGGGCTTGTCAAAAACATCTCCAGTCTCCAAGTCTTTTTTTAATTCTTTGTACTTGACGCTGAGACACATCAAAGGTGCCAGCCACCTCTGCAGTGGATCTGGTCTTCAGCCTCTAAATAATCAAGGCTTTGGTCACAGGGTGGATTTTTAGCATGTTGTCAGAGGTCAAGTTGCAGTTCAAGTGAAGGTCTGGTGTGCTGGGTTTCATTTTATACACACCCGCTAATTAACCGATCATTTAGTGAGCACAGATGAGGATGTAAACTAGGATTGGGTGCATTATATGACAAGGCGACAAAACATTTGTCTTGCCAAAATCTGACCTTTCTGTGTTCATTAAATAATCAATATTTCAGCTTTGCAGCAACTTTATTTTCATAACCTAAACCAAATTTGGGAGAGTTTCAGCTTTCAAAAGAGTAATTTATGAAACCAATGGATGAATTTAAAGTCAGGTTATAAGCTTTTATTTACATAACATGGATAAGCGACAGAACTTCTGTCAGGGACTGTAGATAAGTAACGAGTGCCCCAATCGTTACTTATCTACACTAATCGTGAACTCTCCATATGGGTGAGTTATACTAATTCTGCATGAACTCCCTCTTATATCATTAGTGGATGCTCGCAGGTCGTTTTAGGACTACCCTAGATACTTTTTTATATGACATTGAGGGCCTAGTCCCTCAGGAGTCACTTCTATATACCACATTTTTCTGTGTTATACTTTAACTGTGGTGAGCTCATCCTCCCTGTCTGGCATTGTTATCTCTCTCCTCTTGTACATGCTTTGGAGTTAGTTTATGTTCTCCTCACAGGGGTAAGGATTGTTGGACAGGCCTGCAATTTTATGTCTACCATGTAGGGAATTTTGTGGTTTTCCTATCTCTTCTTTTTACCCTGAAATATGTAATTTGTACTTAATCTTTACTATGGTAATTCTACTTTTTGTACACAATAAAAATAATTTTTATATGCAATTATTTTGGTTTGGGTTTGAGTAATTATGTTTGAATTAATAATTGGCACACAAAGTCCTTATTGTCTCTATCATCCATCACATAGGAGACACCAAGGCTGATGTATTTACATTACATAAAAGACACTGGGACTGATGTGTATATATCACATAGGAGATGCTGGGGCTAATGTACAGTACAGACCTAAAGTTTGGACACACCTTCTCATTCAATGAGTTTTCTTTATTTTCATGACTCTGAAAATTGTAGATTCACATTGAAGGCATCAAAACTATGAATTAAAACATGTGGAATGAAATACTTAAAAAAGTATGAAACAGCTGAAAATATGTCTTATATTGTAGGTTCTTCAAAGTAGTCACCTTTTGCTTTGATTACTACTTTACAGACTCTTGGCATTCTCTTGATGAGCTTCAAGAGGTAGTCACCGGAAATGGTTTTCCAACAGTCTTGAAGGAGTTCCCAGAGATGCTTAGCACTTGTTGGCCCTTTTGTCTTCACTCTGAAGTCCAGCTCACCCCAAAGCATCTCGATTGGGTTCAGGTCTGGTGACTGTGGAGACCAGGTCATCTGGTGTAGCACCCCATCACTCTCCTTCTTAGTCAAATAGCCCTTACACAGCCTGGAGGTGTGTTTGGGGTCATTGTCCTGTTGAAAAATAAATGATGGTCCAACTAAATGCAAACTGGATGGAATAGCACGCCGCTGCAAGATGCTGTGGTAAGCATGCTTGTTCTGTATGCCTTCAATTTTGAATAAATGCCCAACAGTGTCACCAGCAAAGCACCTCCACACCATCACACCTCCTCTTCCATGCTTCATGGTGGGAACCAGCCATGTAGAGTCCATCCGTTCACCTTTTCTACAAAGACACGGTGGTTGGATCCAAAGATCTCAAATTTGGACTCATCAGGCCAAAGCCCAGATTTCCACTGGTCTAATGTCCATTCCTTGTGTTCTTTAGCCCAAACAAGTCTCTTCTGCTTGTTGCCTGTCTTTAGCAGTGGTTTCCTAGAAGCTATTTAACCATGAAGGCCTGCTGCACAAAGTCTCCTCTTAACAGTTGTTCTAGAGATGAGAAGGTGTGTCCAAACTTTTGGTCTGTACTGTATATATATAACATAGGAGATGCAGAGATTGATGTATGTACAGTACACTGACAAGCAAAAGGTTAACAATATTTGAAGTTTTAATTTCAAGCTCCATATTTCACCATCCACTACAGCTTTGAGTATGAGATTAACATCATTTTATAGACAATCATCTTGGCTATCTCATACATAAATTTGACTTGCAACTATTTGCATGCGATGGGGCAGATGGCCAAATCCAGGCCTGGAGGCTATCATTTTATGCCATCCTTTTTTGAATCACGTCTAGTGACAGGTAGATCAGGACTGTAGAAGATCCGCACTGTTTCAAAAGTATCCGGGTGCCGGACCTGGGCCTTCAGTTCTCAGGAAACTCTGGATAATGATCGGGGTCTGGCAACTCAATAAATTAAAAAAATTAAAGGAAAAATAAAAATATAGCAAGCGTGCTATAGTTACCAAATCTCTGTCGCAGCTGTAACTGTTTTCAAGCGGCTCACTCTTTTTCCGGGGCTGCTTATTTACCTTCATGCATATGCACTGCTTTCACCATCTGTGATTGGGTGCAATCAGATGCATTCCCAGCCTTTGTTACAGCGTCTGACTGCTTGCAATCACAGGCCCTATCTGCGGGTCACTATCGTGGTATAAAAATAAATAAATAAATTGGCATAGGGTCCCCTTGTATTATGGTACCCAGCTCAGATAAAGCATACGGCTACAGGCTGCAGCCCCAACCCATGCGCCTATCTTCGCTGTGTATCGAAATAAGAGGAACTGCATGCGGCTTTTTTAAAAAAAAATTAAACTTGTCATTTTCTGCCAGGAGATGCAGGTTTGTGAACCAGTAAAGTCAGGTGAGGTGAGGTTATTGACTTTATTGAGGTCACCTTAGGTCAGGTTACCTGCAATCACAGGTGGAGGACCATGGGAACCTCCAACTTTGACCGCAAAAAATCTGAGTGATGTCACCGCTGATCGCGTGGTTCATTCATTGGGCGGCACGGTGGCTCAGTGGTTAGCACTGCAGTCTTGCAGCGCTGGGGTCCTGGGTTCAAATCCCACCAAGGACAACATCTGCAAGGAGTTTGTATGTTCTCCCCGTGTTTGCGTGGGTTTCCTCCGGGTACTCCGGTTTCCTCCCACACTTGAAAGACGTACAGTTAGGGACCTTAGATTGTGAGCCTCAGTGGGGACAGTGTTGCCAATGTATGTAAAGCGCTGTGGAATTAATAGCGCTATATAAATGAATAAAATTATTATTATTATTATTATTATTCTCTGTCTGAAGCTCACAGCAGGCGGTCATGTTCTATGGCCACCCCCTGCCACTTCAGAACTGCAATCGTTGTTTGACCTCGTGTGGATTACGTTGGACCTGGGTGTTTTGGGGGTTAATAAATTGGTGAAAGAGGGGTTTTTTTGTATTTTATTTCAAATAAAGCATTTTTTTGGTGTGTATGTTTATTTCTTTACACTTACAGATGAGTTATGGGGGTCTCATAAACACATCACATTACTAATCTAGCGCTTAGTGGCAGCTGTGAGTGGTTATTAACCTTTTATTACCTCAATTGCCACCGCACTAGGGCAATTAAGAAGTGCCGGGTAAAGTTCATGGATTATCACATGTAATTGATGCGACAATTCTGGGTGGCTGCAGGCTGCTATTTTTAGGCTGGGGGCCCCAATAACCCCCTGCTGTCGAGCATTATCATGGCTGAGTATCTATTAACTATTGTTTATTTTTATACCATGATAGGGAGCCGCAGACCGGGACTGTGATCGCAAGCAGTCAGACGCTGTCACAGAGACTGGTGGGCACGCTGACTGCAACCAAGCAGTTACAGCCGCGCCAGAGACTCGGTAAATATAACACACTTGCTCTAATCCCCCTATCCCTTCTACCACCATTTTTAAGCATCGGATTCTGGTCTCCATAGAATTATATGAGGACAAGTGTCCGGCCAGATATCCGGGAACAATTCTGGGCCGGAACCAAATTTTTTTTAAGTCCGGTTAGTCCTTTCAATCCCGGATATCTGTGAGTTCGCCAATCACTAATCACCTCGCATTTAAGAGTATGGAGTAAGTGCGAATCATCAGTACAAACTTTGCTTTGGTGCCATCTCTCTTAGGGTACTTTCACACTTGCGTTTATTTCCTTCCGTTACAATCCGCCCTTTTGGAAAACAGCGGAATCCGTTAACGGATTCCGCTGTTTCCCATAGACTTGTATGGGTGACGGATTGTACCAAAAGGACCTGCGTTGCTTCCGCTGGGCGACGCTCCGTTGCTTCCGCCCAGCGGGAGCAACGCAGCATGTAATGTTATTTTGAGCAGCGGAATCCTCTGGATTCCACTGCGCATGCTCTTTTTTTTTTAATCAAACTTTATTTTGGCTCGCGGTGGCCGAACGTTCAGCTGAGCGCCCGGCCGTCGGCAAGCGACAGCGCTCAGCTGAGCGACCGGCCACCGGCATGCCCGGGCGCCGGCAAGTGACAGCGCTCAGCTGAGCGCCCGCCCGCCGGCATGCCCGGGCGCCGGCAAGTGACAGCGCTCAGCTGATCACCCGGCGGCCGGCTGCAGGGAGCGATCAGCTGATCACCCGGCGGCCGGCTGCAGGGAGCGATCAGCTGATCACCCGGCGGCCGGCTACTGGGAGCGATCAGCTGATCACCCGACGGCCGGCTACTGGGAGCGAAAAGCTGATCGTTTACAAAAAGTCTGCCGCTGGTAATAAAACTGTAAAAAAAAAAAAATTCAAAACGAATTGCGTTGTTTTGCAGCATCCGTTGCATCCGTTGTGCCACTATATGCAACACATCCGTTGCATCCGTTACACAACGCAATGCAACGGATACCGTTCAACGCAAGTGTGAAAGTAGCCTTAGAATTTTACAATCCTGAGATTTTAATCCTGAATTTACCCCTGCTTAGATTACATTTTGTTCCACCACCTTTTTTGATCTTTATACAAGATAAGTGAGGTATGTTTTCTTACATATAAATGTGTTGCTGCTGGTTTTCATATACCGCATTACACCTGTCAGATGCATCAGTACAGCACAATAATATTGCCATCTCTGTCACTTCTTTATGTGTCAACATTTCTAATTTTATAGTGTATAGGTACACAAAATGATGTGATACCCCCAAACTTGAAATAAGGTGTCATTATCCAATAGGCTGCTGACTGCTCTTTATGAGGTCACAATCTTTCTCTCTATATGTCAGTATTATATGCTTCTCAACCAGCTTCAAGAGAAGGCTAGATTTGAGATATAACCACATAGCATAGCTTTTTATAAGGTTGTCCACCTTTGGGGACAATTTATTTTTTTAATACATGAATTTTTGGCTAAAAATCAATTTTGTAAATTGGCTCTTTAATATTTTGCTCCACTTGACTTCTATAGCCTTTATGTAGTGCTGTCTATTGCTGGCCGCAGAGTGAGTTAATCGATATTGAGCTTATCCTGATAATCGAATTGGAAAGTATGAAACTCTTTTATCCGTCTTTCTCTAAGGTCTGCTCAGCTGATTTATGGTCATAGACCACACAAAAGTTGAATGTGCAGGGAAACAAAGAGCCAGTAAAAGCCAAACGTTGCAAAAATGATTTTTATCCCCAAATACATGTATTTAAATAAAGAAAAAAATATACCCAAAGGCTGACAAAATCTTTAACCCCTTAACGACCGGCCGATATTTCGCTTTCCGGGTTTTTTTCGCCATTCTTCTTCTGAGAGACGTAACTTTTTTATTTTTTAATAAATATGGTCATGTGAGGGCTCATTTTTTGCGGAACGAGCTGCACTTTTAAATGACACTATAAGTTTTACCATACAGTGTACTGGAAAATTGCAAAAAAAAATTTCCAAATGCAGAAAAATTGCAAAAAAGTGCGATAGCACTATTGTTTTCAACTGTGTTCACTATATGGTAAAACTAATGTGTGGGTGTGATGCCTCAGGTCAGTGCGAGTTTGTAGACATGAAACATGTATAGGTTTACTTTTATATAAGGGGTTAAAAAAAAAATCGGAAGTTTGTCCGAAAAAAGTGGCGCACGTTTTACGCCATATTCCGTGACCCATAGCGTTCTCATTTTTCGGGATCTATGGCTCAGTGATGGCTTATTTTTTGCGGCTCGAGCTGACATTTTTAACTGCACCATTTTTGCGCAGATGCTACGTTTTGATTGCCTGTTATTGCATTTTGCGCAAAAGTTATGGCGACAAAAAACGTAATTTTGGAGTTTGGAATTTTTTGCCGCTATGCCATTTACTGATCAGATTACTTGATTTTATATTTTGATAGATCGGGCGTTTTGGAACGCGACAATACCAAATGTGTGCATTTTTTTAACCCTTTCATTTTCAATGAGGCGAAAGGAAGGGTGATTTGAACTTTTAGGTTTTTTTAATTTTTTAAAACTTTTTTTTTTTACTTTTTCTTTATTTTACTAGTCCCCCTAGGGGGTTATAGCGATCAGCAATCCGATCGCTCTGCCCTATCTGCTGATCACAGCTACACAGCTGTAAACAGCATATACGCTTACTTTCTGCTTCACTCGGCTCCGGGCCGAGTGAAACTGAAAGTAATTCATGTGTAGTACAGGAGTTATCACATGACCCTGTGCTACCATGACAACCACCGGAAGTCACGTGATCACATCACGTGACTGCTGGTATTGGCCGGTAAGTAAAAGTTTACCGCAGATGCCATTATAATGGCGCTGTCACATATTGACAGCGCCATTTAAGGGGTTAAACTGCATGAGCAGATAACGATTCTGCTCGTGCCTAGCAGGCACACATCTCAGCTGTGCAGATCAGCTGAGATGTGCGCCGAGCGCGGCATGCTGCCGGCGGCAGACCGCGGGCAGCAACATTATGACCGCTAGAATGTAATATTACTGCCCGCGGTCATTAAGGGATTAATATAATAGTATTGTGCTATCTCTGACAGGTATAGTGATTGTATATACATATACTGCAGTTAGAAAAATCATACATTCCACAGAAGGCATAGGAATAAATGAGAACCTAGTGGAGGAGCCACCCCAGGTTCACAGCAGCTCAAAGAGCATTTCAAACAAAGAGGAGAAAACGAGCAAAATTGCTGAAATCAATTCATAAGTTTTATTTTATAGAAATATCAAAGTGCAAAAAAATCACATTGTTAATACACAATTGAGGGAGGAGGGGGGAGGCAGATGGTAAAAAACAGAACAATGGCCTGGTGCGGACAACAGGAGATTGACAGTGTTCACAAATAGATTATAATAATATAGCCTAAATCAATAGCATATAAGCATCAGGATGGGTAAAAAGGTATATCTCTGATAGAGATGCATGTCTCTAAATCACCGGCATGTAAGCAGAAGAGAACTTTAATAAAACATCAAATCTCGATTAAGAGAAGTGGGCATTATGACCATAATAGGGAAAAGACTTAACCCCGAGTCTGCATTGGCCAGATGCAGACAAAGAGGAAAAGAAAATTCACCAAAAAACGGTACAAATCCCAGGTTATATAGTAAATGAGTGTAACAAATAAACCTGAGAAAGTCCCTAGCAGAGATAAGAAACCCAAATCACTGGCCGGTAAGCAAAAGGGTTTTAATAATTGTGGCAAGGTAAATGCATAAGAAAAAGCAGGAGAAAATAGCCTGTACAAATGGAAAACAGCTACAGTAGTGTTAATAAATTAAATTAAGGAAATACATATAGATCGTGCAGCCCCATCAACAAGTATTATGAGTCAAACAAAAAGCCATTAGATAAGTAAAAGAGGGGGGTGCCGAAATTCAGCGGTATTCATAAAAACACTGTAGCAGAAATCAGGGTATAGATATTAACCTAGATTAGAGTGCAGGCAAATTCCTAAAGCCAAATCAAATAAACCCATATAGAGGAAAGGGGGCTTAATAATTTAAGCCCTGGTAGAGGAACACATTATACCTGAGTCCGGTGGTAGGAGGAGGAATTTGCCTGCACTCTAATCTAGGTTAATATCTATACCCTGATTTCTGCTACAGTGTTTTTATGCATACCGCTGAATTTCGGCACCCCCCTCTTTTACTTATCTAATGGCTTTTTGTTTGACTCATAATACTTGTTGATGGGGCTGCACGATCTATATGTATTTCCTTAATTTAATTTATTAACACTACTGTAGCTGTTTTCCATTTGTACAGGCTCTTTTCTCCTGCTTTTTCTTATGCATTTACCTTGCCACAATTAGTAAAAACGCTTTTGCTTACCGGCCAGTGATTTGGGTTTCTTATCTCTGCTAGGGACTTTCTCAGGTTTATTTGTTACACTCATTTACTATATAACCTGGGATTTGTACCGTTTTTTGGTGAATTTTCTTTTCCTCTTTGTCTGCATCTGGCCAATGCAGACTCGGGGTTAAGTCTTTTCCCTATTATGGTCATAATGCCCACTTCTCTTAATCGAGATTTGATGTTTTATTAAAGTTCTCTTCTGCTTACATGCCGGTGATTTAGAGACATGCATCTCTATCAGAGATATACCTTTTTACCCATCCTGATGCTTATATGCTATTGATTTAGGCTATATTATTATAATCTTTTTGTGAACACTGTCAATCTCCTGTTGTCCGCACCAGGCCATTGTTCTGTTTTTTACCATCTGCCTCCCCCCTCCTCCCTCAATTGTGTATTATCAATGTGATTTTTTGCACTTGCACTTTGATATTTCTATAAAATAAAACTTATGAATTGATTTCAGCAATTTTGCTCGTTTTCTCCTCTTTGTTTGATATACTGCAGTTAGCATACCTGTAGTTTTACTACTCCCTGCTATGTAAATACACACGGTCAAAATTGTTGGTACCCCTCGTTTAATGAAAGAAAAACCCACAATGGTCACAGAAATAACTTGAATCTGACATATGTAATAAGTAAAAAAAAATCTATGAAAATGAACAAATGAAAGTCAGACATTTCTTTTCAACCATGCTTCCACAGAATTTTTTCAAAAATAAAACTCATGAAACAGGCCTGAACAGAAATTATGGTACCCCTGAAAATAATGTGACAAAAGGGACATGTTAAATCAAGGTGTGTCCACTAATTAGCATAACAGGTGTCTACAATCTTGTAATCAGTCATTGGGCCTGTATATAGGGCTACAGATACTCATTATGCTGTTTGGTGACATGGTGTGTACCACACTCAACATGGACTACAGGAAGCGAAGGAAAGAGTTGTCTCAGGAGATTAGAAAGAAAATTATAGACAAGCATGTTAAAAGGTAAACATTATAAGACCATCTCCAAGAAGCTTGATGTTCCTGTGACTACAGTTGCACATATTATTCAGAAATTTAAGATTCATGGGACTGTAGCCAACCTCCCTGGACGTGGCCGCAGGAGGAAAATTGATGACAAATCAAAGAGACAGATAATACGAATGTTAACAAAAGTGGCCAAAAAAACTTCTGAAGAGATTAAAGGTGAACTTCAAGCTCAAGGAACATCAGTATCAGATCGCACCATCCATCATTGTTTGAGCCAAAGTGGACTTGATGGGAGACAACCAAGGAAGACACCATTGTTGAAAAAAAGAAAACATAAAAAAGCCAAACTGGAATTGGCCATACTACATGTTGACAAGCCACAAAGCTTCTATGAGAATGCCCTATGGACATATGAGATAAAAATGGAACCTTTTTGGCAAGGCACATCAGCTCTATGTTCACAGGCGGAACAATGAAGCATATCAAGAAAAGAACACTGTCCCTACTGTGAAACATGGAGGAGTCTCGGTTATGATCTGGGGCTGCTTTGCTGCATCTGGCACAGGGTGTCTTGAATCTGTGCAGGGTACAATGAAATCTCAAGTCTATCAAGAGATTCTAGAGAGAAATGTGCTGCCCAGTATCAGAAAGTTTAGTCTCAGTCGCAGGTCATGGGTCTTGCAATAGGATAATGACCCAAAACACACAGCTAAAAACACCCAAGGATGGCTAAGAGGAAAACATTGGACTATTCTGAAGTGGCCTTCTATGAGCCTTGACCTAAATCTTATTGAGCATCTTTGGAAAGAGCTGAAGCATGCCATCTGGAAAAGGCAACCTTCAAACACAAGACAACTGGAGAAGTTTGCTCTTGAGAGTGGCCAAAATACCTGTCGAGAGGTGCGGAAGTCTCATTGACAGTTACAGGAATCATTGAAAGGTTGTGCAACAAAATATTAAGTTAAGGTACTATCATTTCTGTCCAGGCCTATTTCATGATCTTTATTTTTTTTTTAAAGTCTATGGAAGCAGAAAAGCAATGTCTGACCTCGATTTGTTCATTTTCAAAGATTTTTTTTATTTATTATTACTTTTGTCAGATCCAAGTTATTTCTGTGACCATTGTGGGTTTTGCTTTCATTAAACAAGGGGTACCAACAATTTTGAAAATGTTTGTATCTGTGTGATGTGACTTTTTCATGCAAAGTATACAGAAAATGCACTACAAGGCTGGGATCACACTGGCGTATAACATTGCTCACGATATGCTAATGACACTCAGCTGAAACTCTGCTAAGAGTGTGAGCCGAGTGTCATGTTCCAGTGCTCCAATTCTCTTGCATGCAAGGATCGGATCACAGGTGCGGAGAAGATGGAGAAATTAATTTCTCTATCTTCTCCGCTTTCTGTAGCTGCATATATCGCACTGCACTCGGGAGACATCTGAGTGCAGTCTGATGTTTCACACTCATCCACTGACTTGTATGGGTGCTAATGGGCTGAGATTCGGCATGAAAAAAAAAAGCTGATTGGTACTGCTCCATACTGTAAATATAACATTGGAGTGAGTGCTATCCAATAAAGCATTAGCTAGCACTCGTCCGATTTATACGCAAAGGTGAGCGTACCCTAAATAAAGCAGATAAAAGCCAAAAGTATAACAGTTACCGTCTCAGAAAAGGACTTTTGCTTTTTTCTTTGATGGCTCTGAAAGACAAATTTGACATCCACTGCAAAAACACAATTCATTTAGAAATACATTTAAAACGCTCACAAACCTTACAAAAGTGGCATTGTAAGACATTTCTATGGCACATAGTGAAGTAGTATGACATTGCCGGGTGTCCCTATTCTACAAATCTACCGCTGAATGATGTGTGTTGTAATGTCATTCTTTTCTTATGCTAAAAACAGTTCCAAAGCTTTTCAATTTCTCACCTGAAAAATAAAACATGGTTATTGCCGCTATTGAAATACAGCGCACAAAGCCCTGCGAGTGTTGTTGATAATCGATTGGAAATCATTTATTTGAGAGCTCTGTCGAAGTGCTCTACGCTGTCACAATAGCTACATCACTGCAGTCACTTCAATTTTATCGGGCTTTTAAGCACTTTTATGTCCTGTTTGCCCATCTCGGAGCCAAGGCACGGGAAAAATGGAAAAGGAAACCTCATTTATATGTTAAAAATATTAAACAGAAGTGATTCTGATTGTGCCGTTTTATTGATGTTTAACCTTTTACAATCACAAGGACATGGTCTGCTTATAATGCAGGGAACATAGCTGTGTTCTTCCACCTTATATAGATATTCGGTGCCTTACACAGACATGGAAATTAAGCACAAATCGGGGATATCCAATTTGTACAATCATTTATAACATTTTCTGGAGAAAAGTTTGGTAAATGTGTCAGTATATTGAGGCCGCGTCCATTTGTGGAAACAGTAAAATGTTTATTTTTGCAGAAATGTTGCTTCCATCAAAATGAGTGATTTTTTTTTCCCTGGCATACATGCCATACATCTGCTATTTTGTCCTTGCCAGTTTATTTGACCACTGTAACCAATGAAATTATTCTTAATAATTGAGTATTGTAATGCCTTTTGCTAAATATACAGCTGAAATACAATTCTTATCAGTAGAAACAATTATTCTATCAAAATGGGTATTAGATAAGTTAAGTTTTATAAGCCTGATCACTAGTGATACAATATACTTGCTATTGGTAGCGCCAACATGCCATGACTGCTATTAATCCCACGTGTATGGACTGATGCCAAAAAAAAGATATTGGGAGCTAGCTGTATTAATTTTTTTGGTAACTCTTATAGCTACTGTGCCACTACCTACCTACTTATATATGCTACTAAAATCATGTTAAGATGTCAAATGAATAAAAAATACTAAACTTAGGCAAGGAATGTGTGCTTGCAAGCCCCGGACTAGAGCAGCCAGATCACGAGATTTGGCCAGCTTCATGTCCCTATGCTCCTTCAATGCTGCGTAGGCAAAGCGGATAGTTTATCTCAGTCATGTCAGTGTTCCAAACAGTCAATTATCAGGAATACTGCCCCCCCTCCACAAATAGGAATTCAGTAGGCAGAAGAGTGGTGCGCTCCTCAAAAGAGAATAATGAGACAACCCCTTTAATTTCATTTAATATAAACTCTTAAGTTCGGGTCCCTTAGACTTATATGGGGTTCGGCATCCTGGGTCAAGTTCGGGTCACTTTTTCTTTTTTTTTATGTCCGGCTGGACCCACTGTCACACTACGGGTATGGGGAAGAACCAAGCGAACAGTGAAAGGGGCAAGGAAGGGGAACCCTGTGTCTAGGGAAAGGAAAGCTGGTGACCCCCTGACCAAACCTACTGCTGGTCCCTTGGGTACCTCAGTACTCGGGCAGATTCAGCACCTATGCGCCGGGCTGTATACCTGACCCTCGGTATCCCTAGTGCTAGGCCCTAAATAGGGAATGGACGGGATGAGCTCATCGTCACCCCCACTAAACACTATAGACGACACATGGGGGAAAATGTGTAAACTACTTATCTACAAATGACACAGATAGAAGTTCAGTAAAGTTTTAAGCAATGATACCACAGAGGAGTACAATCTACGTGCTTGCAAACAAGGCTTGAATGAACTGAAAAATATCACCAACACTAGTCCAAGGAAGGAAGGGGTATTTAAGCACCAAGATAATGCTGATGATTAGCAGCTGGGTGGAGGGCAAAAGGGGGAGATATCAATCCAGCAGGAAAGCTACCTATACCATTGAATCATGAAAATAGGAATAATGGAAAGTCAGGGAGTATTCTGTGCAGCCAAATGCTGTGACCTTCTATGGCCAGAAACCACATGATTGTTACCTGTGACACGCCCGTGACACCCACCAAACCTGATTAACTACGGATTCACTCATCTCTATTTACTAGTTTTCCATTGTTTTTCTGCTTTTCTCGGTAGTGTTTATCCTCATTTAGTATGTGCTCCATAGACAATGCTACCAAGTGTGCATCTTATACCAATAAATTCAAAAAGAATATTCGAGGTATTATAGGATCATGGCTATAAGTGAACATATGGTTTCTTCACCCCATATAGAAAACAGTGTCAAAATGAATACATTTCAAACAGTATTAATTATGTTATAACTGAATCCTAAGGGTGCTTTACACGCTGCGACATCGCTAACGATATATCATCGGGGTCACGTCGTTAGTGATGCACATCCGGTGTCGTTACCGACATCGCAGCATGTGACACCTAGGAGCGACGATCAACGATCACAAAAACGTCAAAAATCGTTGATCGTTGACACGTCGCTCTTTTTCATAATATTGTTGGTGGTGCATGCCGCTGGTAGCTCGGCGTTCCTGCGGCATGAAACATCGCTATTTGTGACACCGCAGGAACGACGAACATCTCCTTACCTGCGTCCACTGGCAATGAGGAAGGAAGGAGGTGGGCGGGATATTGGGAGCGATATCGTAGCGTGTAAAGTGCCCTTTACTGTTTAAAATCATCGGATCCAACTAGATATCGATCACAGTATTCAAATATTGTATATTACTATAAACAATAGAAAATTCTCAGTCCTTGATAAATAATCTGAAGCATATAATAAAAGTAGGAATGCCTTCAGAAAAAAAAAATCAAGATTCCAAAATGAGATGCAGTCACCAGAGCAGAAGGTTCTGAATGCACAGATCCAAGCTATACTTCGGGGCATGCTCCTTACTTAATTATGTGGCTTTGGAACATGTCACAGATATAAATATTCATTTTTAGAAGTGTTGGGCAAGTAGTCAAATATTTGGGTTCAGATTCTTCATGCCGAATAATTTCTATTATTCGGGTATTCGTACTAAATAACAAACTTAATGCAAGTCAATGGGAAATTCGAATAATTTTTCTGGAGGACCTTGGAAGTAGGTCTAGGAGGGCTGTAAAAATGCTGCAATGGATGGAAAAGTGCTGAAACTGAATGGGAACAGCATGGAGAAGATGTCTGGGTGCATTTCTGACTCACAGTTGGCTTCTAGGAACAATGTTGTTAGAGTATTATGACGATTAAAGCAAGAGAATTATACTTACTGGGTTTTCCCATGGCTGTCACACTGCCTCTGGGTCTGCTTGTCATATTGTTGGGTGGGCTGTAACTGTGTGAGTGCCATAGTGGGTGGTATGTATCTGTGGGTTTTAGAGTAAAGTATTTACTGTTGCCTTATTGTATTGTATGTGTATATAATTTAGTATATGCTTTTCATAGTGATTACATGTGCTAGAATTATATAGTGTATCAAGTGTAGTCTTGTTAGTTAATAATAAACTTGTTATATTTTATTATTACAATAAAGTGACTCTGAGTATATGCTTGTTTGGGATGCACCAGGTATATAGGGCAAAGCAGAATAAGTCAATAGGAACAGAGAAATTATTACCCTTGGGAATATATACAGTATATCTGTGATATTGGGAATAGGTCCTTTGTGCAGGAAGGCAGGAATAAGTATAAGTTTCCCGCCCTTTTTTCCAATTCCACAAAGGCAGCAAGGCCTTTGGCACATGTGGGAGGATTATTCACACTTTTAGTAAAGAGACGAAGGTCTTTTACACCATTTGTACAATATCCAGCACAAGAGAAATTATATTATTTCACAATTAACTTCCCTGTTACAATGAATATGCACTGCATCCCCTGCCCACCCTCTGTAACAGTGTCTGTGATTGGTTGCAGTCCTGCTTCCGCCGCCTACCCACTGTGACAGTGTCTGGTGACTGGTTGCAGACCTGCTTCCACCGCCCACCCTATGTGACAGTGTCTGTGATTGCAGTCACACTTGCTGTCTGGGTCTCCAAATAGAGTGTAAAAATAAATAAATAATTGGAAAAAATGGCGTAGGGTCCCTTGTATTTTGATACCCAGTGCAGATAAAGGAGACTGCTGTACGTTTCAGCCCTCAGCTGTGTGCATTATCTTGGCCGTATATCAAAATACAAGTGACCCCATGCATCTTTTTTAATTATTTAAACAAATAATTTTAAAAACGCTGTGAGGTCCAGTGACTTTTGATAACCAGCCAAGATAAAGCAGACAGCTGGGGTTTGGTATTCTCAGGCTGGGGAGATCCATGATTATTGGGCCATCCCCAGGCTGTCTGCTTTATCTGCACTGGGTATATGAAGGCGCATACACCATTTTTTTTCCAATTATTTTACAGTCTACTTCGGGTACACTCTACTTCAGAGAAACAGACAGCTAGTGGAACTGCAATCACAGACACCAGAACACAGGGTGGGTAGGGGAAGCAGGTCTGCAACCAATCACAGACACTGTCACAATGGGTGGGAGGGGAAAGCAGGACTACCAGCAATCACAGACACTGTTACAAGGGTGGGGGGAAGCAGACCATATTCAAAAGGATTTATGAGCAGACCCGGAAGAAGAGTTACAGCTGTGGGGAAACTCAGTAAGTATTCTCCAGCTTTAATGACCGCACATCATTTTATTTTTTTTTTCACTGCGCCTCCCAATCACAGTTATGCCAATAGCAAAGATGACTATGATAGAACTGTGATTGGCAAGCTATCCTCGCATGTTTAGTGACTGAAAAGCAGGCACCAAACATGGGAGAACGTGACTCATGAGGCGAATACCAAAATGCTTGTCGACAAATGGATATAGCGAATATTGTGCTAATTGTGCAAGTAACGAATAATGCCAAGTATTTTCCCTCATCACTTATTAAAGCGAAGCAATCACCAGGATTTTCTCATATAAACTAAAGCCAGTGCTATACCGGTGCTATCATGCTGATTTTATACATACCTTTAGTTGTCAACACAGATGTATAGTTTTTGAAATGCAGGCAAGTAAAGTTACAGAAATACACTGTTATTTGATTGGTAGCAGCTGCTGAATAGATAATATGTGGGTCGGGTTTGGTATCTATTCCCACCACGGTCTGCTGCCTGGCTTCTGTAGATGCTAGGCTTTATGGGTTCCTTTTAGGTATGAGTCATGTCTGTCATGTCATAGGAGTGTGTAAAGCTGGGTTTACACACTGCAACATCGCAAACGACATCGCTGTAACGTCACCGGTTTTGTGACGTTACAGCGACCTCCCCAGCGACATTGCAGTGTGTGAAACCTATCAGCGACCTGGCCCCTGCTGTGAAGTTGTGATCGCTACAAATTGTTCAGGACCATTCCTAGGTCCTTTGTTTCCCGCTGTGCAGCATGCATCGCTACAAAGTTTCAGTGTGTGAAGACTTTGCAGCGACTCCGCGGCTCTGTCTGTGTAGCGTCCTGATTAGCGGTCACCGGTGAAGGATTCACCGGTGACCGCTAATCCCCCGAGTGACTGAAGTGTCCCCCCCTCTCTCATACTCACCGATCCCCATCCCCAGCGCTGCACGGCGTTCACTCTGCTCCAGCGGCTTTTCCTTTTTTGAAAAAGCCGGCCGCTCATTAAACAATCTCGTATTCCCTGCTTTCCCCCGCCCACCGGCAAATGTGATTGGTTGCAGTGAGACACGCCCACACGCTGAGTGACAGCTGTGTCACTGCACCCAATCACAGCAACCGGTGGGCGTGTCTATACTGTGCAGTAAAATAAATAAATAAATAATTAAAAAATCCGGCGTGCGGTTCCCCCTATTTTAATACCAGCCAGATAAAGCCATACGGCTGCAGGCTGGTATTCTCAGGATGGGGAGCCCCACGTTATGGGGAGCCCCCCAGCCTAACAATATCAGCCAACAGCTGCCCAGAATTGCCGCATACATTATATGCGACAGTTCTGGGACTGTATCCGGCTCTTCCCGATTTGCCCTGGTGCGTTGGCAAATCGGGGTAATAAGGAGTTATTGGCAGCCCATAGCTGCCAATAAGTCCTAGATTAATCATGTCAGGCGTCTCCCCGAGATTCCTTCCATGATTAATCTGTAAATTACAGTTAAAAAACACACACACCCGAAAAATCCTTTATTAGAAATAAAAAACACTAACAAATTCCCTCATTACCAATTTATTACCCACAACAAAGCCTTCCTTGTCCGGCGTAATCCACGGTCCTCCGACGTCGCATCCAGCTCTGCTGCATGCAGGTGACAGGAGCAGCAGAAGACACAGCCGCTCCGGTCACCTGCACGCAGCTAATGAAGAGAGCCGTGTGATTGGCTGAGCTGTCACTGAGGTTACCTGGATCCAGCGGTGGATGCAGCGGTGGCCGCGGGTAACCTCAGTGACAGCTCAGCTGATCGCGCTACTCACCGCCGCTCCGGTCAGCTCCACGCAGCAAATGAGGTGAGTAGCGCGATCAGCTGAGCTGTCACTGAGGTTACCCGCGGCCACCGCTGGATCCACCGCTGGATCCAGGTAACCTCAGTGACAGCTCAGCCGATCACACGGCTCTCTTCATTAGCTGCGTGCAGGTGACCGGAGTGGCTGTGTATTCTGCTGCTCCTGTCACCTGCATGCAGCAGAGCTGGATGCGACGTTGGAGGACCGTGGAGTATGCCGGACAAGGAGGGCTTTGTTGTGGGTAATAAATTGGTAATGAGGGAATGTGTTTGTGTTTTTAATTTCTAATAAAGGATTTTTCGGGTGTGTGTGTTTTTTTACTGTCACTTACAGATTAATCATGGAAGGAATCTCGGGGTGACGCCTGACATGATTAATCTAGGACTTATTGGCAGCTATTGGCTGCCAATAACTCCTTATTACCTCGATTTGCCAACGCACCAGGGCAAATCGGGAAGAGCCGGGTATAGTCCCAGAACTGTCGCATCTAATGTATGCGGCAATTCTGGGCGGCTGCTGACTGATATTGTTAGGCTGGGGGGCTCCCCATAACGTGGGGCTCCCCATCCTGAGAATACCAGCCTGCAGCCGTATGGCTTTATCTGGCTGGTATTAAAATAGGGGGAACCGCACGCTGGATTTTTTAATTATTTATTTATTTATTTTACTGCACAGTATAGACACGCCCACCAGCTGCTGTGATTGGGTGCAGTGACACAGCTGTCACTCAGCGTGTGGGCGTGTCTCACTGCAACCAATCACATTTGCCGGTGGGCGGGGAAAGCAGGGAATACGAGATTGTTTAATGAGCGGCCGGCTTTTTCAAAAAAGGAAAAGCCGCCGGAGCAGTGTGAACGCCGTGCAGCGCCGGTGATCGGGGATCGGTGAGAATGAGAGAGGGGGGGAAATCACCAGCAAATGAGGTGAGTAACGCGATCAGCTGAACTGTCACTGAGGTTACCCGCGGCCACCGCTGGATCCACCGCTGGATCCAGGTAACCTCAGTGACAGCTCAGCCGATCACACGGCTCTCTTCATTAGCTGCGTGCAGGTGACAGGAACGGCTGTGTCTTCTGCTGCTCCTGTCACCTGCATGCAGCAGAGCTGGATGCGACGTTGGAGGACCGTGGATTACGCCGGACAAGGAGGGCTTTGTTGTGGGTAATAAATTGGTAATGAGGGAATGTGTTTGTGTTTTTTATTTCTAATAAAGGATTTTTCGGGTGTGTGTTTTTTAACTGTAATTTACAGATTAATCATGGAAGGTATCTCGGGGTGACGCCTGACATGATTAATCTTGGACTTATTGGCAGCTATGGGCTGCCAATAACTCCTTATTACCCCGATTTGCCAACGCACCAGGGCAAATCGGGAAGAGCCGGGTACAGTCCCAGATCTGTCGCATCTAATGAATGCGGCAATTCTGGGCGTCTGCTGGCTGATATTGTTAGGCTTGGGGGCTCCCCATAATGTGGGGCTCCCCGTCCTGAGAATACCAGCCTTCAGCCGTATGGCTTTATCTGGCTGGTATTAAAATAGGGGGGGACCGCACGCCGGATTTTTTAATTATTTATTTATTTACACGGCACACAGAGCCGCGCGGCATTAAATGAAGTCGGGTGAAGTTCACCTGCTGTCCCCAACGACCAGCTAGTCGCTCTGCAGGTCCGGATCGCTGTTAGGTCGTTGGCCAGGTCTGCCTGTTTGACCGCTCACCAGAGACTTTGTAGCGATCCCGGCTAGGTTGAGATCGCAGGTTGGATCGCTAGAAAGTCTCAGTGTGTAAACCCAGCATAAGAAATGCAGCCCATACAGTCTAGTATCTACAGAGGCCAGGCAGCAGACAAGCGGGATTAGATAGCAAAACCCGACCTACATATTAGCTATTCGGCAGCTGCTGTCAATCGAAAAGCTGTACATTTCTGTAACTTTACTTGCCTGTATTCCAAAAACTATACATCCAATCTGACAACTAATGACATGTATAGAATCAGCCTGATAGTGCCAGTACAGCACTAGCTTTAGTTTATATAGGAAAATCCTGGTGATTGGTGCACTTTGATAAAGTTACATAAATATCTTTTAGAAATTATTTAAATAATTAAACATACCACAAAACTTTAAGACATTCATTGTTACAAAATGTCATTAGTCTCACAATACAGTATATGACAAAAGAAAGTTACAATGCAACACTAACAAATGTTAGAGAAAAACATTCCCTGTTAATTGTTCATTTAAACCCATAGTTGTCAATATATTCACAGTACAAATCCAATAATTCTCTATGTAGCAGCTCGTTTTTATTGCATTTAGCACTTCTCAAATTAACCATCTAAGGTCTGATACATCATGTCTAGCTTCAAAAGGGGTTTATCAGTGCCTGACAAAAAAGGTTCCGATATTTTTCCTTTTTGTTTACAATTCTGTACAGACTGTTTTTATTTTTATTTTTCTCTGCATAGTTTTTTATGCTGAACGATGTTCTGTTAGTTTAATTTTAATAGTGGAGAAAATGAGAGAGGATAGGACTTTGTGTGCCAAAAGTGTGTACCAACATAATCAATACCACCCAATATCAATTGGTTGCATATAAAAATTCCTTTTTATTAAATATAGAGGATTGGGATATCAAATAAGGATACAGTATAGCAATACATATATAGTGCAGGAGAATGAGGACAAGGGAAAATTGTCACAATATACCCTACATAGTAGTCAAGGTAAGTTGACCTTTAGATAATAGCCTGACAAATCAAAAGTATATGGCAAGTGCTGACATGCAGAAGAGACTCAGTCAAGGAAAAAAAAGTCCATCAGGGGGTTAATTGTAATCAAAAGAGGACCAGTTTGTCATCCATCTAGGGCAGTCATGGCGAACCTTTTACAGTGCCCAAACTGTAGTTCTAAACCCATTTTTTTTCCGAAGTGCCAACCAATCCTATTATGTAAATAATTGATTTTAACCTTACCTTTGCAGTCTTCTCTTCTCTCCAGCAGGGGGCATCACGCTCATGCGTGCTTACCACACATGGAAGCTGAGCCCCTGCCCTTTCCAGACACAGCAGTTGGATTGATCTTTCTGGAAATAAATTGCAGCATATTAGACAGAGATTTTAGCATGGAATGCAATCAGATGTCACCCTGTAATCCACATCTACATTTCAAAGTCTGAACATCTTGAAATCCCATAAAGACGTACGAGTTGCTCCCCTCCCCTTTCATTGTGTAGTTATGTCCCCTTCCAGGTTACTTCCTGGTAAACATGTCCCCCATCCTGATATATATTTCCTACATTCTGGTATATTTGTCCACATCATGGCCCCATCCTGGTAAATGTACCCCATTCCTGGTAAATGCACCCCATCCTAGTAAATGTACCCCATCCTGGTAAATGTACCCCATCATTGTAAATGTATCCCATCCTGGCATGTTCCCCCATGCTGTTAAATGACCCCATCCTGGTAAATGTACCTCATCCAGGCATGTTCCCTTATCCTGGTAAATGTACCCCATCCTGATAAATGTCACCCTTCCTGATAAATGTTCCCCATCCTGGCATTTTTCCTCATCCTGGCATGTTCATGTACCCCCATCCTGGCATGTTTCCCCTCATTCTGGTAAATGTATCCCCCTTACTGGTAAATGTATCCCCCATACTGGTAAATATATCCCCCATACTGGTAAATGTACCCCTTCCTGGCATGTTTCTCTTCCTGCTAAATGTACCCCATCCTGGCATGATTTCCCCCATCCTTGCAGTCATGTTTCCACCCATGCTTACAGTCATGTTTACCCCCATCCTTGCAGCCATGTTTCCCCCATCTTTGCAGCCATGTTTCCCCCATCTTTGCAGCCATGTATCCCCCATCTTTGCAGCCATGTTTCCCCCATCTTTGCACGTTTCTCTTCATCTTTGCAGCCATGTTTTCCCCGTGCTCTCCATGTTTTTCCCGTGCTCAGTTTGCCCCGTGTTCTGTTTGTATATGCCCCATGCTCCCATCTTCCCCCCGTGCTAGCTCTGTCCCCCGTGCTCCCATGTTTGCCCCGTGCTCCCCATGTTCCCCCGTGCTGGCTCTGTCCCCGTGCGCTCCATGTTTCCCCCGTGCTCCCCATGTTTCCGCCGTGCGCTCCATGTTTCCCCCGTGCGCTCCATGTTTCCCCCGTGCGCTCCATGTTTCCCCCGTGCTGGCTCTGTCCCCGTGCTCTCCATGTTTCCCCCGTGCTCTCCATGTGTCCCCCATGCGCTGCATGTTTCCCCTGTGCGCTGCATGTTTCCCCCGTGCTCCCCATGTGTCCCCCGTGCGCTCCATGTTTCCCCCGTGCTGGGTCTGTCCCCATGCGCTCCATGTTTCCCCTGTGCTCCCCATGTGTCCCCCGTGCGCTGCATGTTTCCCCTGTGCGCTGCATGTTTCCCCCGTGCTCCCCATGTGTCCCCCGTGCGCTGCATGTTTCCCCCGTGCGCTCCATGTTTCCCCCGTGCTGGCTCTGTCCCCGTGCGCTCCATGTTTCCCTCGTGCGCTCCATGTTTCCCCGTGCACTCCATGTTTCCCCTGTGCGCTCCATGTTTCCCCTGTGCGCTCCATGTTTCCCCTGTGCGCTGCATGTTTCCCCTGTGCTCCCCATGTGTCCCCCGTGCGCTGCATGTTTCTCCCGTGCTCCCATGTTTCCCCCGTGCGCTCCATGTTTCCCCCATGCGCTCCATGTTTCCCCTGTGCGCTGCATGTTTCCCCTGTGCGCTGCATGTTTCCCCCGTGCTCCCCATGTGTCCCCCGTGCGCTGCATGTTTCTCCCGTGCTCCCATATTTCCCCTGTGCTCTCCATGTTTCCCCTGTGCACTCCATGTTTCCCCTGTGCACTCCATGTTTCCCCTGTGCGCTCCATATTTCTCCCGTGCTCCCATGTTTCCCCCGTGCGCTGCATGTTTCCCCCGTGCGCTGCATGTTTCCCCTGTGCGCTGCATGTTTCCCCCGTGCTCCCCATGTTTCCCCTGTGCGCTCCATGTTTCCCCTGTGCGCTCCATGTTTCTCCCGTGCTCCCATGTTTCCCCTGTGCGCTCCATGTTTCCCCTGTGCGCTCCATGTTTCCCGTGTGCGATCCATGTTTCTCCCGTGCTCCCATGTTTCCCCCGTGCTGGCTCTGTCCCCGTGCGCTCCATGTGTCCCCCGTGCGCTGCATGTTTCCCCTGTGCGCTGCATGTTTCCCCCGTGCTCTCCATGTGTCCCCCGTGAGCTGCATGTTTCTCCCATGCTCCCATGTTTCCCCTGTGCGCTCCATGTTTCCCCTGTGCGCTCCATGTTTCCCCTGTGCACTGCATGTTTCCCCTGTGCGCTGCATGTTTCCCCCGTGCTCCCCATGTGTCCCCCGTGCGCTGCATGTTTCTCCCGTGCTCCCATGTTTCCCCTGTGCGCTCCATGTTTCCCCTGTGCGCTCCATGTTTCCCCTGTGCGCTCCATGTTTCCCCTGTGCGCTCCATGTTTCTCCCGTGCTCCCATGTTTCCCCTGTGCGCTCCATGTTTCCCCTGTGCGCTCCATGTTTCCCCTGTGCGCTCCATGTTTCTCCCGTGCTCCCATGTTTCCCCCGTGCGCTCAATTTTTCCCCCGTGCTGGCTCTGTCCCCGTGCGCTCCATGTGTCCCCCGTGCGCTGCATGTTTCCCCTGTGCGCTGCATGTTTCCCCCGTGCAGGCTCTGTCCCCCCCACATCTTGGCACAGCCGCACAGAGGCTAAAAATAAAAAAAAAAACTGGCCCCCACTCCTCCACTGCTGCGTCCTCAGTCACTTCAGTTCCCACGCGGCCACAAGACACCGGCGCCGCCTACTGACGCTCCTCCGTCTCCTAGGCAACAGGCCTGCAGCCCAGGAGAGGAGGCGTGTCACAGCGAGGAGAAATGTCTCCTCTGCTAAACACCAGTTTGAGCTGCCTGCGCGACCACACCAGCAGATCAAACTGGCGCAGTGTGGAGACAGCGCGCGTGCCAGCACAAACGGCTCTGCATGCCCTGTCTGGCACGCGTGCCATAGGTTCGCCATCACTGATCTAGGGCTATAAAGAGCCCAAAAGTTAGGTCAAAATTATCAATCTATATAGATGGAAGGATAGATCCAAAGGAGGAAACAATTAACTCACCCATGTGAAAGGTCACTTCAGAAGGAGTTTTAGTTGGAGTGTACCCCTACGCGTCTCGCAGAAAGCTTCATGAGGGGGAAGAGATGTGGAGTGGTGCAAGGCACAGGTGTAACATGCTACAGGGCATTTTATGTTGTGCTGCCATAGTGGGAGGGTGGTCATGGTGTGGGCATCGCTGTGTACGGCACGCGCGTCCACGCCACTCCCCCTACCCACATCACTTCCGGCCCTCCAGCAGTGATGACAATTGCGTCAGTGCTGACGGAGGCCATCGGCGATGGGGGAGGAGGAGAGGAAGTGGGCGCACGTGCACTAAGCAAGACCCACATCAGGCAGGGGGCTAATGCTGCGCATGCGTCTGTAAATAGGTGCAAGCGCACCAGGCCAACCCACGTCTAAGGGGCATTAAACGCTACACACACACATAGAAGTGAGTGTGCGTGCAGCATAAAAGACCACGCCTGATAGATGGGTTGTTCCGGAGGATCAAGAATGCGCCTACAGAAAGAAAAGAGGGGATCTTATACTGCCCAGAGATAAATCCAAGGAAAATGTTACTGAAACTTGAGAATCCCTTATGCAGTCAGCAAATGCCATAAAGCTTAGATGAAAGGGAACATTTTATAATAAATCAACAGGAGAGACCCCACAAATATATATATTAAACAGTCTCTGTTGAAATATAGGGAATATCAAAAATTACATATGAGTGTAAAATACATAGATCCCAAGTTGTGGCTCGATGCATATATCAACACACGACATGTAAAACATAAGCCTTGAGATATATATTGAGCCATATCAGTGGTTCCACAAGTGCGGTTCTCTTTTTTGTTCATTTTAATAGTACTGCTAGTTTGGCCAATATACACCATCCTGCATTGGCATTTTAACATAGAGATAACATTTTGATGATTGCAGGTTTGATAGCCATGGCGTTCTATGCCAGGGAATGGCATCTGTGCGCTGCAGGTTTGTGAAGATGCATCTATTAATAATTCTACTATTATTTTTATTCTTTCTCTGTTGGATATGACCCTTACAAAAAACTAGTTCAGATCTGGAGAGGAAATTTTACTCCAACTATGAGGTTCTTTAATGCGGTTGCCAGTAGCCCCTAGTTATGCAAACATTTTTATGTCCAACTTTGATGATAATTTTGTGTTTAATTTAGATTTGAGTTCTCAAAATGTATTATGGACACGTTATATGGACAATGGTTTTTTTTGCTTTAGAGTGGTTCTGAAAATGATTTGCTGGCATTCCTCAATGTCTGTCATCAGCTTATCCAATTTTCCCTGAAAAAAGAGCCAAATAGCATCCATTATCTAGAGGTTACCATTTCCAGGAACTCCGATATCCGTACTACACTGTCAAATCTCAAGATATTATTATATACAGTGAGTTGTGAAAACAGTTATCATTCCCCTCAGACATTTAAAGGAATCCCTAAAATGTAATTCATTAGGGT
Source organism: Anomaloglossus baeobatrachus (assembly GCF_048569485.1). Taxonomy (NCBI): domain Eukaryota; kingdom Metazoa; phylum Chordata; class Amphibia; order Anura; family Aromobatidae; genus Anomaloglossus; species Anomaloglossus baeobatrachus. Next base: position 178,537,496 of record NC_134358.1, read on the forward strand.
AATTTGCATTTATACTTCAGATGAGGAATGTCACAAGCAAAAGGAGAGCCATATACATAGTTTTGAAATTGGGTTAAAAAACATTGTTGATAAAGTAGGACAACAAAACAGAGAACAATGTTTTACACCAAGAAACAAAAATAATAAAAACTATCAAATCATGTTTTTATCAACATAGCTAAGTCATTCGCGACTTACTTATTAATAAAAATATTTATAAATATTGGAATATTTTGAAACATGATCAGAAATATGCTGCAATTTTTAAAGACCATGCTAAATTTATTTTTTTTATTTAAAAAGGTACACTCATTGCTCAAGGGTTGATTAGCGCTCATGTAAAACCTATAGGAAAATTAAAACAAACCTTATTTAACCCCTTCATGACTGGGCGATTTTCCGTTTATCGTTTTTGTTTTTTGCTCCTCTTCTTCCGAGAGCCGTAACCTTTTCATTTTTCCGTCAATCTTGCCATGTAAAGGCTTATTTTTTTGCAGGACAAGTTATACATTTACATGAAACCATAAGTTTTACCATATAGTGTGTATTGGAAAAAGGCAAAAAAATTCCAAGTGCGGAAAAATTGCAAAAAAAGAAGGAGGGATTGCACGATTGTTTTTGGGATATTTAATTCCCCGTTTTAACTATACGGTAAAACTGATGTGTCGGTGTGATGTCTCAGGTCGGTACAAGTTCGTAGACAACAAACATATATAGGTTTACTTTTCTGTAAGGAGCTAAAAAGAATTCAGAATTTTGTCCAAAAAAAGTTGCGCACTTTCATTTTTCGGAATATGGAGCTCAGTGACTGCTTATTTTTTGCATCTCGACCTGATGTTTTTAATGGTACCATTTTAATAGACTGTTATTGCATTTTGTGCAAAATTTGTGATGACTGAAAAACGTAATTGTGGTGTTTGGAATCTTTTTGCTGCTCAGCCGTTTACCGATCAGATTAACTGATTTTATATTTTGATAGATCGGGTGTTTATTAATGTGGCGATACCAAAATTGTGTATATTTTTTATTTTTTTAACCCTTTAATTTTCAATGGGGTGAATTGGGAGGTGAGTTGAACATTTAGCTTTTTTATTTGTTTTTTTTTTTATTTTACTAGTCCCCCAAGGGGACTATAAAGATCAGCAGTCTGATCACTCATTCATTTCTCCTGATCAGTGCAGCATCATTCTGATCAGGAAAAATGCTGTGTTACTGTTACAGCAGCTGCTCTGCCAGCTGTAACAGGAACTACGTCTTTATAGCAACAGAGTCATCACATGACCCTGTGCTACCATGGCAACCATCGGCTTCCTGTGATCACGTCAAGGGGCCTCTGATGGTGGTGGGCAAAGGTGCGTTCCCAGCTGTGGGCATTTAAATGGCACTGTCACATTTTGACAGCGTGATTTAAGGGCTTAACAGATGCGTGTGGATCCCAGATCCACCTGCGCCTGCGAGGTACACATGTCTGCTGTACAAAATCAGCAGATGTGCGGGGATCACCACCGGCTCATTATCGTAGCCGGTGGTGATCACCCCTTCATAATTTAGGATGTTCCATAACGTCATCGGTCATGAAAGAGTTAATTCCCATAGACGTCGACCTTTTTCCTGTTTCTCATTTCAAAATTGTTTCTTTATAATTAAGGGTCCTAGTATCAATCATCCTACTGAAGACTGTAAAATAGAACTCCATGGCTATCTCACCTGCAATTAAAATTTTATCTATATATCTATATATTAAAACACTATGAACTATTGACTCCTTCACCCCCGGGTGATTTTCCACTTTTTTTTTGCTCCCCTTCTTCCAAGAGCCGTAACTTTTTTATTTTTCCATCAATCTTGCCATATAAGGCTTATTTTTTGCGGGACGAGCTGTACTTTTAAATGAAACATGAGTTTTACCATATTGTGAACTAGAAAATGGCAAACAAATTCCAAGTGCAGAAAAATTGCAAAAAAAGTGCGATTGCATGATTGTTTTTGGGATATTTTATTCACCGTGCTCACTATATGGTAAAACTGATGTGTGAGTGTGATGCCTCAGGTCGGTATGAGTTCGTTGACACCAAATATGTATACATTTACTTTTATCTAATGGGTAAAAAAAAAAATCACAAGTTTGTCCACAAAAAGTGGCGCACTTTTTGCACCATTTTCCAAAACCTGTAGTGTTCTCATTTTTTGGGATCTGGGGCTCAGTGATGGCTTATTTTTTGCACCTGTAGCTGACATTTTTTAACATTTCTTTTTTTGCGCAGATGCTACGCCTACATTTTGATAGCCTGTTATTGCATTTTGCGCAAAATTTGCAGCAATCAAAAAACATAATTTTGGCGTTTGGAATTTTTCACCGCTGCGCCGTTTAACAATCAGATTAATTGATTTTATATTTTGATAGGGCATTTCTAACTTTTTTTTATTTTACTAGTCCCCCTAGGGGGCTATAAGGATCAGCAATCTGATTGCTTGCCTGTTCATTTCTGTAGCTCACAGCTTTGATCTGCTGAAATGCTGCTTCTCCTATTACAGACGGCGCTCTGACGGCAGTAAGAGGAAGTGAGTCATGATATCTACAGGAATCATCACATGACCCTGTGCTACCATGGCAACCATCGGCTCCACATGATCACATCACATAACTTCCAATGGTGGCAGGTACTGCATGCATACCGCGGTGGGCATTTATATCGTGCTGTCACATTTTGACAGCGTGATTTAAGGGGTTACCAGGCGTGGGTGGATCGCGGATCCACCCGCACCTGAAAGCCGCACAAGTAAGTTGTTCAAATCAGCTGACATGTGCGGGACTCTGAGGGGCTGCGGCAGCCAGCGGTGATTCTCCCGATATGAGCCATGACATACCCAGTACGTCATGTGTCATAAAGAGGTTAAAATTAGGCTAATCATAACATCATTCAGCATTAAGAAAATTATGCTCAAAAAATTCAAAAACAATCTCTATAGGATTCTAAGTTAAAAGGAACATCTAAAGCTTTAAAAAAAAGATGTCACTGGCGTTGCTAAACACTTTTTGAATCTAGACATGTATCAGACCTTGGCTAATTTTAGAAGAAGTGCTAGGGAAGTAATTCAGATGTAATATAAAAAAGGCTGCTACGGCGAGAAGCTTATTGGATTTTTACTATGAATTCACTGACCCCTATGGGTGTAAATGAACAATTAACATGGAATGTTTTTCTCTAACATCAATACGTAGATTTGCTACTGGTGGATTGTAACTTTCAATTTTGTCATATATTGCAATGCAAATTACATTTTGTAACAATTAACGTTATATATCTGTTTGGGTTTTTTTAGTATACTCAATTGTTACGAGGGGGACCCGGGGAAGCGTGCCAAGATGGGAAATGGACTGCTTCCGCCGGTCAAGGTCCATTGTGCGGTGTAAGGGACCGCCGCTATGGTGGGTGAAGAGTGAGCGGGTTGCTGCTAGCGATCGTCTGGAATGTCACAGACGATCTATGTACACCGATCTGCCCTAACCCGTGAGGGTTGTATGGCACAGATCTCACGGCTCGGTGTACCTGTTGCACGGGGAAGCACAGAGGTGCCCACGCACGTGTGCCAGTGGAAGTCACGAGAATATGGCACGAGGGTAGCACAGAGGTGCCCACGCACGTGTGCTTTCAATAACCAGGTGAGTCCAATGGAGACTTGAGGAGCTCACCTGGGACAGGAACACGGCCTGTTGACGGGGGTACTGCCGGAGCAGCAAGGCAGGAACACGGCCTGCAAACGAGGTACTGCCGGAGCAGCAAGGGCCAAGCCCACAAGAGACAGTAATGCCTGAGCAGTGGCGTGGCAGCACGCTGCCAGACATCCAAACATAGAAGGACGGTCGCGCGCCGCCATGATGGCAGGGGGAGCTTTTAAGGAGGTGCAGCTCCACCCGAGGGCGGGCGCGAGGCGGAGATGACGGACTTGACCCAATCAGGGTCCACGACGTCCCAGCCTGGCCAGTCAGGATTCACCACGTCACCAGCCTTGTCATCAAGCCGTGTGACGTCAGTGAGCGAATCAGGACCCACCACGCATTGCACATGCTCACCCTCCTGCCTCTGGGAAATAGAGGCGGGATCCTCGGTCTCACAATGTGCAGAGATAACGGGAATCTCACTGCTTCCCTGAGCAGTAAACCTCTGCACATTGCGCAGCCTCGCAGACCTTCGGGGCCGCTGAGCAGGAGAGTCTGCGGCAGGCCAGGAATGGGAGATCGCTTCACTCCTTGTAACAGGAGAACCACTAGGTGTCACCTTTCTGCTGCCTCTCTGAGAAGGTATCTCCTGCACACTGCGCAGTCTGGCAGACCTTCGGGGTTGCTGAGTAGGAGTGCTCGTGGCAGGCAAGGAATGGGAGACTGCCTCAGTCCTTGCCTCAGGAGAGCCACGAGATGTAACACTCAATTATTTACAACTTACTAAGATATTTATGTAAATTTATCTATTAATCATTGAGTATTTATATCTGTGACATGTTCCAAAGACACATGTTTGAGAAAGGGGATGTGTCCCCGAAACATAGCTTGGATCTGTGCATTTAGAACCTGTCTGGATTTTCTTCTGAAGGTATTTCTACTTTTAACATATGCCTCAGATTATTTAACAAGGGCTGAAAATGTTCTATTGTTTATTTTAATATACAATATTTGAATACTCTGATTAATATATAGTTGGATCTGATGGTTTTAAACTGTAAAAAATCAGTTATAGCACAATTAATGCTGTTTGAAGTGCAATCATTTTAAAACTGGGGTTATTGAACATAAATGGGCATGTTTATGGATATATTACTAGAGTCCTCTCGAAAACTTATACATCTGGTAATAAAATATGTTCAGGGATAGTGATGGGTGAACCCAAACTGTACAGTTTGGGGTCCTTACCGAACAAATAGTGTTTGTGCACACGGTGCCGAACATGAGTTTTTCTGGGAAACTCGTGTTACAGCTCAGGTCCAGTTCAGGTCCAGGGGCTGTAAAAAAAAAAAGCACATTAGTGAAAAACATTATGATTATACTTACCAGTACCGCGATGCGTCCTGCAGACCCGCTTAGCCGCTGTCTCCCACCCACTTCTGCTTCCAGGTCCGATCATTAACTTCCGGCAGTATTCACTGCACTGCTCGTCACTCAGCAGTCTTTGGCTTTCTTCCGCCATGTTCGCGATGACGTCACGGTTCACCCGAGTTCATGAGCCATGGACTTGATTGAACTTTGACTGTCACTGTACGAGTCTTGCATCGGTATCACTCGGCACGGCGCACACTCTCCTGACATGAGTGGATCACCTGCATGTATTTCCTTGCAACTGAGGCACTCCTGGCAGAAGAGTGTGCGCCGTATCAGGTGATACCGATGCAAGACTCGCACGAGTCATACGCAAGTGGAATCATACTCTGTGAGCCTGTTTCTCGCTCTGTAGAGACGCTCGTCTGTACAGAGCGATTAAGCAGAGCTGACTTTGCTCTCCCTGTGGACTACGTCGGACTAAGGATTTTTTTTATAATAAAAATGGAGTAACTAATTTTTTTTTGTTTTATTTCTAATAAAAAAAAAAATTCTATATGTTTAGTTTTTTTTTTTACTGTTTATTCGAAATTCATGGTAGCCATGGTGTGACACCATGAATTTTGGGCTTAGTACCAGCTGACAATACAAAGTTGGTATTATTCCCTTTATTACCCAGCAAGCCACCGCCATCACAGCCGCTGCACAAGTTGGGTAAAGCGCCTGGAAATAGCGCTAAGAAACAATGCGCCATTTCCAGGGGCGACTGCGGGTTACGATTTTTAGCATGGGGGGCTCAAAATGCTTGGGCTTACCACACAGAGAATCCAAGTCCCCAGCTGCCTGGTTTTACCTGACTGGCAATCAAAATATGGTAAGAGCCCAAGCATTTTTTTTTTTAAATCATTTTTTTTAAATAATTAAAAAAAAAATTAATGGGCTTCCCTGTATTTTGATTGCCAGCCAAGATAAAGCCAAGCAGATGGGGGTGGCAGCCCATAGCCATCCGCTTTATCTGCGCTGAGAATCAAAAATGCCATGAACTGCTACTTCATGTTTTTAAATTAATTTATTTTTACACTACTATATGTGTGAGGGACCCAACAGCCAATGTCAGACACTGTCACGCAGAATGGGCATCTGTGATGGGCAGTTGGAGTAATCTGGAATCTGCCCATACATTCTTGATGATAGACTGTATGGGTTAGTTTCAGGTTACTCCAGCATCCAATCACAGGTGCCCACTCTGATGATTGTGGGTATTTCACAGAATAGGACATCTTGGAACCAAAAAGCAAAATTATCAAGGCAACAATTTGCCAAAACCAATTGAACAGGAACACCTAAAAGTGTGGACTTCAAAAAATATCGTCAGAAATGCTATTAGAGGTATGTCTTGTAATGTTTCATAGTTTCATAGTTTCATAGTTTTTAAGGTTGAAGGGAGACTCTAAGTCCATCTAGTTCAACCCGTAGCCTAACATGTTGATCCAGAGGAAGGCAAAAAAACCCCAATGTGTCAAATAAGCTCCAATGGGGAAAAAAATTCCTTCCTGACTCCACATCCGGCAATCAGACTAGTTCCCTGGATCAACACCCTGTCATAAAATCCAATATACATAACTGGTAATATTATATTTTTCAATTAATGCGATCAGGCTCTGCTTAAATTTTACTTGTGAATCCCTCAATACAACATCATACGGCAGAGAGTTCCATAGTCTCACTGCTCGTACAGTAAAGAGTCCTCATCTGTGATTATGATTAAACATTCTTTCCTCAAGACGTAGCGGATGCCCCCGTGTTCCAGTCGCAGGCCTAGGTGTAAAGAGATCTTTGGAAAGGTCTCTGTACTGTCCCCTCATATATTTATACATTGTGATTAGATCCCCCTAAGCCTTTGTTTTTCCTAACTAACCCCAAGTTTAAAAATCCTGTCTTGGTATTGCAGCCCACCCATTCCTCTAATAATCTTGGTCGCTCTTCTATCTACCTGTAAGATTATGCTATTTATAACCTTCTATACTTTTGCTAACAAGAAATGCATCCATTCCTCTCTTAAATTCATTCAGTGAGTTGGCCATCACCACTTCCTCAGGAAGAGAGTTCCAGAGCCTCACTGCTCTTACCGTGAAGAACCCTCTTCTATGCTGATGTAGGAATTTTCTTTCCTCCAATCGCAAAGAATGCCCCCTTGTTCTTGTCATAGTCCTTGGTACAAACAGATCATGGGAGAGATCTCTATATGGCCCTCTGATATATTTGTACATATTTATTAGGTCTCCTCTAAGTCTTCTCTTTTCTAGAGTAAATAGACCTAATTTTGATAACCTTTCCGTGTATTGTAATGCACCCATTCCATTTATTATTTTAGTAGCCCGCCTCTGAACCCTTTCAAGTTCAGTAATGTCTTTCTTCAGCACCGGCGCCCAAAATTGCACACAATACTCCAAGTGTGGTCTGACTAGTGATTTGTACAGAGGGAGAATGATGTTTTCATCTCGTGCCCCCAGACCTCTTCTAATGCATCCCATCACCCTATTTGCTTTGGTGGCTGCTGCCTGACACTGGGCACTCCAATTTAGATTCTTATTCACTAAGATGCCTAAGTCTTTTTCCATGTCTGATTTCCCCAGCAGTTTCCCATTTAGTAAGTAATCGTAGCATCTGTTTCTCCTTCCCATGTGCATAACCTTACACTTATCTGTGTTAAACCTCATTTGCCATTTTTCAGCCCAATTCTCCAATTTACTCAAGTCCATCTGTAGTTGCAAACTGTCCTCCTTTGTGTTAACTACCTTACATAGTTTTGTATCATCTGCAAATACTGATATTTTACTCTGTAAACCATCCACCAGATCATTAATAAATATATTAAATAGTAGGGGGCCCAATACAGACCCCTGTGGCACCCCACTAGTAACCCTGGCCCAATCTGAGTATGCGCCATTAATAACCACTCTTTGTTTTCTACCACTAAGCCAGGTACCTACCCATCTACACACATTTTCCCCGAGCCCAAGCTTTCTCATTTTACTTAGCAGTCTTTTATGTGGGACAGTGTCAAATGCTTTACCGAAGTCGAGATAAATGACATCCAATGATTCTCCTCGGTCCATGTGAGAGCTTACATCCTCATAGAAGCTGATCAGGTTAGTTTGACAGGAGCGATCCTTCATAAATCCATGTTGATATGCAGTTAAACAGTTATTAACATTGAGACATTCCATAATAGTATCCCTTAAAAACCCTTCAAACATTTTACCCACAACAGATGTTAAGCTTACCGGCCTATAGTTTCCAGGTTCCCTTTTGCACCCTTTTTTGAATATTGGTACCACATTTGCTAGCCGCCAATCCAGTGGAACAGACCCAGTTTCTATAGAGTCTTTAAATAAAAGGAATAGAGGCCTGTCTATCACATTACTTAACTCCCTTAATACCCGAGGGTGAATGCCATCAGGGCCTGGTGATTTGTCAATTTTAATGTTACTAAGTCGGTTCTGCACTTCTTCCTGGGTTAGGCAGGTCATACTTAATGGGGCATTTACATGATCACTCTGCATTTCCCCTGGCATATGCTTTTCCTGTGTGAACACAGTTGAGAAAAAAGTATTTAAAACATTTGCTTTTCCCACATCGCTTTCTATGATTTTACCCTCATTATTCTTTAAAGGGCCAACACCATCAATTTTAATCTTTTTTCTGTTTATATAATTAAAGAATAGTTTGGGATTTGTTTTGCTTTCCTTAGCAATGAGTCTCTCAGTTTCTACTTTTGCTAAATATATTTGTTTTTTACACATTTTATTTTTTTCTCTATATATTTTTAATGCTTCCTCGCTGCCTTCTTGTTTTAGCTTTTTAAATGCCTTTTTCTTATTATTCATTGCCCCTTTTACATCCTTATTAAGCCACATTGGTTTTCTCCTGTTCCTAGCCCTTTTATTTCTGTATGGTATGGCTAGCTCGCAGTGGGTGTTTAATACCGATTTAAAAATTTCCCACTTATTTTCTGTGCTCCCATTTTTGAGGACATTGTCCCAATCAATTTGGCGAAGGTCTTCTCTAAGTTGATCAAACTTTGCTTTCCTGAAATTCAGCGTTTTTGTAACCCCCCTCCAAGGCACCTTACTAAAGGACAAGTGGAATTGTATTATATTGTGGTCACTATTCCCTAGGTGCCCATCCACTCGTACGTCTGTTATTCTATCTGTATGTACTGTACATTATGAAAATGTGGCTAGCCAAATCTAAATGTTCAATTACCATTACCTCACTAGAGTTGGCTTACAAAGTCCTGATATTGTACTGGCTTCAACGGTTGCACCAATATGTTTTATATCTGGTAAGCATGCCAGATAATTCAGAATAAATGGTATCAAGTAATTGCTGCAAAACATACCATTGTGCACTCATGGAAGAAAAGACTGTTCCCTTACAAGAAAGATGGACAAATTTCTGATCAATGAAAAGTTGTCCAGCATTTGACTTACTTTTGATAGAATATGCTATCCACATTTATCTATATACAAAGCTGCCCTGACATAACATGACAATCATCCATCTCTCTTTTCAAACTTATACACTTTACCAGTAGTGAATGTTAAGGCAAAATGGTACTAACCACCCAACCCAATTTTTTTTTAGCTCTCCTTGTCTAAGATCCAAACTTTTTTGAATTACAGTTTCTGCCATATTCCCTAATGCAATATTCCTTTTTCTGCATCATATTCTGTTGTTGCTGTAAGAAGCATAGCTGTCACTATATGCAATTTGTTACGCGCAACAATCAACATCATACTTTTGTTACTTACATGAACTTTCTGTAAAATCAATTGAATAAAAAGTTTAAAAACAGAAATGCACGGGGCGTGGCTATGGCCTGGAGCTAGGAGGACGCGTGTCTGGCAAGCTTGGTTATCCTGAACCTGAATCCTGGATATATCCCAGCGGGGGAGACTGTAATTAACCCCTTGAAGGTCCCTGGAGAGAGACACAAGCAGTGGAGGTCGGGGGTGCGGTGTGGCGACCGGGAGAGCTGAGAGGAGGGACGGAGTTACAGTGCCTTGCTGTGCTTTCAAGCAGCTGCAGCCATTTTACAAACGGGTGACCTGTGGTGGTAAGGAAGTGAGGAGGGGGCCTGGTGCGGAGGTGGAAAAAGAGCCTACCTGCTAAGGGAGCCAGAGCTGCAGCAATTGATCCTGGCAGCGGGCAGAAAGAGGAGTGCTGTCAGTGTGGAGATTTCAGCCTGAAAGACGCCGAGGAAAGACTGAGGTGAACTGGGTCCTAGTGCCCTCCATTTTCTCCCTGAGGTTCAGAGGCAGTTGCATCAGTGCCAGCGGTGGTGAGTGAGAAGCTGCAGAGAAGGCCCCTGGGATTACACACCAGCAGTGGGGGAGAACGGAGAGGAAGCGATGGGACCACCCAGGGCTGCAGGGAAGGCCACCCAAGATGGTGCTGCGGGTGCTGGAGTGGCGGGAAAGGGAGGCAGAGCTGCATCTGCGGCACAGCAGAAGGCTGCTGCAGGACGCTTGGCCCAATATGCCAGGAATAGCTCCTCAGGATCTGACTCTGGTAATAGGGAGACAGCTTCGGGGTCATCCCATGCTGGTCAGCAGAGGCAGCGGCAGGAAAATGCCCGGGAATTAAAATACCCACAGGCCACAATGGAGGATGGGAAGGGGAGCTCATCTTTGCCTCCCCCGTCACCCCCAATAAATGAATTGCGGCGGCGCCCCTGCAATCAGATTCTTCTGCACAGGAAGCTGCAGCTCCCCAAAGAGAACCTACTCTATCAGATGTCATGGCGGCTATAGGAATTTTCAACACCTCCCTCAATAACCTCACGTACCAAATAAGCTGTATTAAGAGAGATTTGGCTAGTGTGACACAAGATATGAAGCGGCAAGCTGAAAAAACCACAGCCCTGGAGGAGAGAGTGAGCGAAATTGATGATGTACTGTGGCCCATGACGCAGAAGGTGCAGGGATATGGCAGAAATATCGATGCTATCCAAGCCAAACAGGATGACCTGGAGAACTGCCTGCGCAGAAATAATATACGCATAGTAGGGGTGCCGGAGAAGGTGGAGGGAACAAAGCCTGCTGAGTATTTTGAAGACTGGATTACACAGACTTTTGGAAAAGACACACTTACGCCGTTATTTGCGATTGAACGGGCTCACAGAGTTCCTACCCGACCCCTTCCACCAGAGGGCCCCCCTCGCACGGTGCTTATGAAGATCCTGCATTACAGAGATAGAGACATTATCTTGAGAGCAGCTAGAAACACCCCAAATCTATCCATAAATGGTCAGAAAGTGTCGCTCTATCCTGACTACTCAGCAGAGGTCCAAAAGAAGAGGGCACAATTCTTGGACATGAAGCGCAGATTGCGCCAACTGGATATTCCCTACTCAATGCTGTACCCAGCGTGACTCCGAGTGGTGGCTATGAATTCTACACATTTCTTTGAGGCTTCAAAAGATGCACTGGAATGGCTGAACCAACATGAGAAAGCCATCCGGGAATCAAGGAGGCAGCAGAGCCCACCAGCTGAATGAAGCTGCCTTTTGTTGTATGTCTGTTTTTCTCTCTCATTGGGAGCCCTTTCCCTTTGCTGTACCTCTCTACCAACCCCGGTTTTAGTTGACATTGCTGCTGAAAAAGGTCATCTTCCGTAACCGTGGCTGGGAGGAGAGGAAATGGTTGGTGGGAAGTGGCGCCGTGGACTGCCTCGCCTGATGGACAACTACACTTGGGTGATAATTCTACATGAAGGATTGATTATATTGTAATGCTAAATTCAAAGTTTGTCCCCCGGGGCTGCCTATGGTCCACGGGCTTTCTTAGTCTCCCCTCTGTGAGTGGGGTCCTCCTTTTTTTTTATTATTTATAGTCTCTCGTCTCTTCTCCTTCCTATTTCTATATTTGAGATGCAGGGAGGTCGCAATATTGAGGCTTCATGTGAGGGACGGAAGGGGAGTTGTAAAAAGGGGATGAAAAGCTTAGTTCTATGAACAGTGTCGGGAGAAGTTTGCCACGGTTATATTACATTGCTGAACGCAAGTATGTCTCCTGGGGCTTCCTGTGGTCCACGGGCTTTATTGGTTGCTCTCCTATATTCTTTCCTCTTGCTTCCTCCTCCATCCCCTCCCCCCCCTTTTTTTTTTTCTTTCTCTCTCTCTTTTTTTCTTCCTCTTCTCTTATCTTTTCTCTCTCCCCCCGCTCCCACTGGATTTTCTATATAGATATTGTTATAACAATGATAAGGTTTGATGCAGGAGGAAGGGAGGGGGTTACAATGTTATACTTAAAAAGTAGCCTTATGTAAAGTTTTAAAAGGAGCTTGCCATGGACAAAAAGGGTCCTTTGAGTTGCACACGTTCCCCAAAGGGTAGGAGTAGTGGTTTTGGACAGTAGTTTATTTCTCGGTCTGGACTCCTACTGGAGAGGAGTATTTTGATAGACCCTACTGTCAACTTGTTATTGGTTATGGTTGTTAGGATGTTGGGAGGGTGGGGGAGGGAGGAGGGGAACTATGTTTGTCTACAAAATGGAAGGCTATATCGGTGGTCCAGACGTCATGAGGGTGTCTGGGGGACAGTCCAAGCTGCACTTATTTGGTTTGCTGTGACATAATGGCTGAACAGGTGACGACGTTGACATGGAATGTGAGAGGGTTGAATGATAGGGTGAAGCACAGGGCGGTGTTGGATTATGTGAAGACTTTCCCATCTTCAATAGTATGTTTGCAAGAGACTCATCTGACTAAAGACAGGACTCATCTGTTGAAGGCGGGGTGGATTGGTCATAGTTTCCATGCCACTTATTCAAACTACTCCAGAGGGGTCAGTCTGTTGGTGCATCATAATGTACCCTTTGTCTGTCAATCGGTCAAAATAGATGTGGATGGGAGGTATATTTGTCTCCTGGCACAGTTGGCAGGGATGGCATACATAATAGTGGTGGTTTACGTTCCTCCTCCATATTCGGGACAGGTCCTTCAGGATGCTCTTCACTTTGCGGCGCAAGCACCTTTATTGCCCTTGTTGATCCTCGGAGATTTTAACAACATAATTTATGTGGAATTAGACAAAATGAGACGAACGGGGGGAGGAGAGGGTGGGGGACTGACGCTGTTTGGGAAACTGCTGTTGGAAGTGGAGTTGATGGATTTATGGAGAGTAGGGAACCTGGGGGTGAAGGTTTACTCATGTTTGTCTGCCTCTTTCGGCTCGCTCTCAAGAATTGATATGGCCCTGGGCAATGCGCAAATGGCAAGGGTGGTGAGCTTAGTGGAGTATTTACCTCGTAGCATTTCAGACCATACCCCACTTCGGGTTGTGATACAGTTAGGGATAAGGGAGAGGGGAGTACCCATTCCTTGGAGATTTAATCCATTTTGGTTAACTTTATTCCCTAAGAGTAGTAAGATTCCCACCCTACTTGAGGTATTCTTCACTTATAATATGGGGTCGGCCTCGAAGGCTATGGTATGGAACACAATGAAAGCGTTCCTTAGGGGAACCCTGATTAAAGAGGTAAATGGGATTAAGAGCGTGTCCAGAGAATTTGGGAACACTCTGCGGAAAGAGGTACAGGAGGCTGAATCACTTTATGTTACACATCCGTCAGACGGTAATAAGGCCACGCTGGAACACGCACAGACACAGCTATCCCAACATATGTTGACAACAGCGGGGGATAAGTTATTCTTTAAAAAACAAAGCTATTTTGAAGAAGGAGAAAGGGCGGGACATTTGTTGGCAGTGGTGTCGCGGGCCCAGCAGGGAGTGTCCTTTATTGCTGAATTGAAAAAGAGTGATGGCTCACTGACATGATCTGATAGGGAGGTGAAGATGGTGTTTCGCGAATTCTTTGGGAGGCTCTATAGTTCTAAAGTGTCCCCTGCTGTGGAGGATATACAAGATTTTTTGATGCAGGGAGATCTACCGACTCTCCTGCAGGACGATGCACGGGCATTAGATGCCCCGTTTAGTCTGGAAGAGCTGGAGCTTGCGTTGTCATCAATGTCTAGTAATAAGTCCCCTGGTGTGGATGGCCTGCCGGCTGAGGTCTTTAAGTCTTATGGCTCAGTACTACTCCCCCAGCTGCTGGAAGTGTTCAGTGAGGCACTAGAGATTGGAAGGCTGCCACCCTCCATGAACGAAGCCATAATTGTGGTAATTCCTAAACAGGATAAGGACCCCAGTCTGCCGGAATCCTACCGTCCGATATCCCTTCTCCCCGTGGATGTTAAAATTCTGGCAAAACTCTTGGCTAACCGGTTAGCATGGATAATATCCTCTCTTATACATCCTGACCAAACGAGCTTTATGCCAAATAAATCTACGGCCATTAATATCCGACGGCTCTATCTAAATCTGCAGCTACCAGCGGAAGGGGATCAGTTTAAAGCGGTGGTCTCTCTGGATGCTGCTAAGGCATTTGATAGTGTCAAGTGGAATTTTCTATGGGTGATATTGGATACAATGGGCTTTGGCGAAAGATTTATTTCATGGGTAAAGTTGTTATATGCGGCTCCTAGAGCCAGGGTAAAGGTAAACGGGCTGTTGTCAGAGGGGTTTTCATTGGCTAGAGGGACTAGGCAGGGATGCCCGTTGTCCCCACTGTTGTTTGCCATTGCCATTGAGCCACTTGCCGCGGTCCTGAGAACATCAGGAGACGTGAAAGGTTTCCGTCATGGTAACTTAACAGAGAAAGTCAGTCACACTCTATGCGGAGGATATGCTCCTTTTTTTAGATGACTGGCCAAACTCCCTAAGAGAAGCCATAGATGTTATTGATTGTTTTGGCGCACTATCGGGTCTGACAATTTATTGGGGGAAATCATCTTTGATGACGTTGGGACCCGTCCCCCCTACCCCTGAGAACTTGGTAGGGCAGTTGAAGATTACTCTTTCATTTAAGTACCTGGGAATCTTGATCAGTGAGAAGGTGGCTGTCAGGTTTCCAGGTTTTCCAGTTCTCTTTTGAATGAGCTTGCCCTCGGTTAACATGGAGTTTACTGTTCTGTTGCCCTACTTCCTGTCCAGCTGCTTAAAAGGCCGCCTCTAAGCCTAGTCCAGTGCCTGAGTATACTGCTTGCTGTGTGCTCCTGCTTTGCTGCTGCTAATCCTGATTACCTTTGGATCCTCCTAAAGACTACCGACCGACCGACTCTGGACCTTACCCGGTTTCTCAAGGCTGTGCCCGGATTCCTTCTGCCATCTTCGGTCAGCACCCTGCCCGGTTCTCTCTGGTTCGTAACCACTCTGGACAATCATCCCGTACGGACACTCCTGGACTTTTACCGCTTGCCCCTTGTGTCCCGGCTGCTGCGCATTTAGGCCTTCCGGGGTGATTGCCGGACAGTCCCTGTATAGGGGTTCGCTCTGGTGGTCTCCCTGGGGGAGTCCGGTGCGTGGCCCCGGGAATTCCCTTCGCTCCGTTTCGGGAAGGTATTTTGTGTCTTTGTACCGCTGTGTTTTCCGTTGTGTATCTACCGTGGTTACATATTATAAAATATCTTGTACCAAGAACTCATCTCTGATTGTCATTGCCCTACGCTATCGAAATCCTCAGAACATATATAAGTATTACAGTGGCAGACTTTGAGAAATTGAATATTACCCCTCTCTTCAGCAGATTTCAGCAGAAAACCAAGGCGTGGTGTAAACTCCCTTTGTCGGTGGTTGGCAGAGCTAATTTAGTGAAAATGATTCTAATGCCACAGGCTCTCTACCAGTTACATAATGCACCAATTTGGTTACCTCAACGGATTTTTCACAAAATCAACAGTATTTTCAGAGAGTTAATTTGGAAAAGGGGAATTGCGCGGATAAAATTGCAAACCCTTCAAAAGTCTAAAATGAGGGGGGGGGGCTGGCGGTTCCGGACCCATTTCTTTATTATCTGGCAGCCCAGTTACAACATTTTAAGAACTGGGAGGGGGAGGGTACGGGAACTCCGTCGTCAATAGTGTCAGTATTGCGTCATGCTTTGAGGAAGAGAGACTTACCTGCGGAATTAGATTCAGGGGGATTTCTGAGAACCCCTGCCCCTGAACACCATACCTTAAGAGAAATGGGAAAGACCTGGGTAAAAGTAAAAGAAGTACTAAAGGTGGGGGTAGTCACTAAGTACTCACTCATATGGGGAAACCCGAATCTTTCTGAACTGGACAAACTATGTGGGTTTGAGCTATGGCAGCGGAAAGGGATCAAGAAGGTACAGCAACTGTTTGAGGAGGGGCGGGTTAAGACGTTTGAAGTGCTTAGAGGGGAATTTGGGATTCCGAACAACAGGTTTTTCCAATACCTTCAGGTGCGTCATGCGTGCGAGGTACAATCGGTATCTGTGAGTATGTCGCCGTTGAATCAGACGCCGATTTTGGGCGCCTCAGTGGTGGCTGGGGACACTAAGGGCGCAATATCCTGGTATTACATGTACCTCCAAGATGCCAAATATAGGGGGGTGACCTGTGGTCTTCGTGATAGATGGCAGGGAGACATAGGGGCCATTTCAGAGGAAATATGGGAGGAGGTTTTGCAAAATATTCCACTGGTGTCGGTCAGTGAGTCACAGAGGCTGTCATAAGTGTTCTTAGTACATAGGAAATATAGAACTCCAGCCTTTTTATTCAAAATAGGTGTCAGCCCTGACTCGTGCTGCTGGAAGTGTGGAGCTAAGGATGCGGATCTAATTCATCTTATGTGGAATTGTCCACGTTTGAGAAGATATTGGGTGGGGGTCCTTGACCTTATTGATTCAGTCTATGACTGCCGTATGGACCGTAAGCCACTGACATGTATTCTTGGCTATACGGCGGAACTTCCTGTCCAGGAGGGGCATAAGATTGGTATCGTGCGCATACTGTACCAGGCACGGAAAGTCATTGCACGGTACTGGAAGGATAGCAAGATCCCTGATATCAAAGAGTTAATTGATAAGGTGAACTACACACTTTGGATGGAGAAATACACTTATCAAAAAAGAAGGGCATATAGGAAATTTGAGGAGTTGTGGGCCCTGTGACTTGATACCCCGAATTTGGCTCCAAGGACACTGACATGCGCTAGAGCCCTGACTGCAAACCTGTCCTAAGCCCTAATGCATGAGAATGGGTATGAATGTTGGGTTGGATTGCAGATGCTCCAGTTGGATACTCTCAGTAGCTACTGTTCGATCACCGATACATGCCTTAACGTACCTTAGGATATAAAGTATTCAAATAAATATATACTGATTGGGGATCCTGTTTGGGGGAGGGGGTTTGTTGTGCATACCTGTGTGTATGCGGAATTTACCTGTTAAACTGAAATGTTAATAAAAAATTATTTGATTTAAAAAAAAAAAAAAAACAGAAATGCACATTATGATCTCTTAGCTATGCTTATCTCTCCACCCTATTTGTCAATCCAGAAGTGGGACAATCCAAAATTGGAAAAAGCTACTGTAAAGGAAGGTAGTGGGCACCCTGTAAGCAGTTATAGAGTTAGTAGAGAATACTACTTTCAATGCTGGTTGGTTTTTTCCATTTATTCTAAACTATTTTAATATTAGTTGCAGTCTAACTATTGGCATTTTCTTGTTTAGCAAGTTTGCATTCAAATTGCAAGATTAACGCATCATGGCATGACTTCTTTCCTTCATGATTCGAGTTTTTATTAGTTTCTGCTCTCATGTGAAATTGTGTTTTTGTGATGAAATTACTAATCTCCACATGTTTTATTATATTATATTGTGGCAGTTTTTGTACCAGGGCTTTTATTGGTGATTCATGGCATTGCTCTCATAAACCTATTTTTTCTTTGGAAGCCCTCCTACTCTGCACTCATTACCTGTATTAATTGCACCTGTTTGAACTCATTATCTGTATAAAGTCACCTGTCCACCTACTCCATCAATCATACTCCAGCCTCTCCGCCATGGCCAAGACCAAAGAGCTGTCTAAGGACACCCGGGACACAATTGTTGACTTGCACAAAGTTGGGATGGTGTCACGCTGTACTCTAAGATGTACAATGGCAGTACAGCTCAGTAATGTGGGACTGAGAGGATTCCTGAAACTATCTGAGAAGGTAAGTGGTAAACCACTAGGGGGCGTAAAAGTGGAGGAAACGTATGAGCAGGGAATTCCCTAGCAGAGGTAATACTAGTCAAGCCCACCGGATGGCAGTAGAATCGGCAGAAAGCCGTGTAGGGCAAAGTCTAAACGTAGTCAGAGGGAAGCAAATAGTCAGTAGCCAGGAAATCAGAGCCTAGAAGCGAGGGGGAGTGGGAAGACAAGACAAAATTAAGGTAAACAGATAAGGAACGAACAGGGAGACAGCGGGAGAGACACTGATGGAAACAGACAACAGAGGAGGTTAACAGGTCAGGTGAACACGGAGGTCAGGAGGGGGCAGGGCAGACAAAAGGTCACTCAAGAGCAGAACACAGCAGAGCCAGAAGTATCACTGGTGAAGTCCAAGAGAAACAGTGCCCTAATAAAGCAGCCTGACCTCCAGAACGAGGCAGAAAGGATTAACCCCTAACGTGATTAGCATCAGAAGTGAAACTAAAAAAAGGCACAGCTCCAGCTGAGCCAGGAGTCAATCATGACAGATGGGCTATAGGAAAATAGATAACCACCTTGGTGAGAAGGCAACAACTGTTGGCACAATTATTAGAAAATGAAGGAAATACAAGATGACGGTCAATCTTACTCGGTTTGGTGCTCTATGAAAGATCCCGTCTTGTGGTGTAAGGATGATTCTGAGAAAGGTCAGGACTCAGTCCAGAACTACACGGGAGGAGCTGGTCAATGACCTGGAAAGCTGGGACCATAGTCTCAAAGAATACGGTTAGTAACATACTACGCAATCATGGATTAAAATCCTGCAGGGCATGCAAGTTCCCTCTGCTCATGCAAGCACATGTCCAGGGCCATTTGAAGTTTGCCAATGACCATCTGGGAGAAGATCATGTGGTCAGATGAGACCAAAATAGAACTTTTTGGTATCAACTTCACTTGCCATGTTTTCAGGAAGAAAGATGAGTACAAACCCAACAACATCATCCCAAACGTGAAACATGGAGGTGAAAACATCATATTTTGGGGGTGATAATCAGCAAAGGGGATAGGACAACTGCCCCATATTGAAGGGAGGAAGGATGGGGTCATGTATTGCAATATTTTGGCCAACAACGTCCTTCCCTCAGTAAAAGAATTAAAGATGGGTCATGGCTGAATCTTTCAGCATGACAATGACCAAAAACACACAGCCAGGGCAACTAAGGAGACCTGAACCCAATAGAAAATGTTTGGGGAGAGCTGAAACTCAATGTTGCCCAGTGACAGCCTCGAAATCTGAAAGATCTGGAGATGATCTTTATGGGGGAGTGGGCCAAAATCCCTGCTGCAGTGTGAGAAAACTTGGTCAAGAACTACAGAGAATGTCTGACCTATGTAAGGTTTCTGTACCAAACATTAAGTTATGTTTTTATTTTGTATCAAATACTTGTTTTATGCAATAAAATGGAAATTAATTACAGTGGAGAATGAAAAAATTGGTGCATGAGAAATGTAACCTGTTTTTAGGTCAGTTGTTGCCACTGATTCTAAATCTGCCTTTATTTTTCTTCTATCAGCTCTAGTTAATGAGATGTGATATACCCAATGTATATGCATATGACCAATCAAAAACCTAGGACTGGTGTCTACTAAACATTATTATTTTTGCCTTCTTGGTTATTAAAACAAATTCATACATGTAGATTTATTTTATTTATGAAGTATTTACATCACAAAATAAGAATTAAACATACATAAAAAGTGGTCATTGGGGCTTTGTTTATTTACTAAGAAACTTAGCAAAAGCGGCCCTTGAAAGATTTCTTGCAGTAGGTTGCGCCAGGGCAATCACTTTGAAAAGACAAGACATTATGTGGGTAGTCCAGTGTTGTTGATATCTTTTTTCTACAGTTTTTAAACCTTGGCGGAACCACTTACCTTGCTCTTCACTTTACCAGGGTTTTCTGAGAAACGACCCAAGTGGCTATGTAGATAATAAGGAAAAAAGGAGTTTGAATCCAGCACTGATAAAATATACTCCTAGCTTTATTCCAAAACGTTGAAAGGAACCTGTCATCAGAAATTTAGCTTGAAACCTAAAAGTTTCCCCCTCTGCAGCTCGTGGGCTGCATTCTAGCAAGGTTCCTGTACTTTTTGTGGCCCCTTTTAAACCAAATTAAATACTTTATAAACTTGTACCTTTTGCTATGTAAATTTTGTAAATCGTCCATGGGGGCGGGCTCTCTGCTGACCGTTGCTGTTCCTCCAGCACATTGACGCTGTCCCCCCACGCTCCATTTCATCCATCAGAACGCCGCCCACTGCGCCCGAGGTGCCGCCCACGCCAGGATCGCTGGTGACGTGTGTCACAAGCACGAGATTATGGGCGGCGCTGTGATTGCATCGCAAGTACCAGCCCATAATCTCGTGGACGCGCTTTCCCCCACTGCCTCCAGCGTTCTGCGCAAGCGCTCGCCAGCCAAATGACCTGACGTCACCTCCTTCCCATCTTACCCTGCAGCAGGGCAAGATGGGAAAGAGGTGACGTCGGGTTATCTGGCCAGCAAGCGCTTGCGCAGAACGTTGGAGGAAGAGGGGAAATTGCGGTCACGAGGTTATGGGCGGCACTTGCTGATGACACTCACAGCGCCGCCCATAACCTAGTGCCTGCGCAAAATGTCACCAGCGGTCACACGTGCACACAGTGCACAGTACCGCTACAGTCGCACAGCGCATGCGCGGGACCACGGGCGCCCAGGGGTGGCGTCCTGTGATATGAAATTCAGCGTTGGGGGCGGCGTAAATCTGCTGGAGGAACAGCAACGGTCACCAGAGAGCCCGCCCCGTGGACGATTTACAAAATTTACATAGCAAAAAGGACAAGTTTATAAAGTATTTAGTTTGGTTTAAAAGGGGCCACAAAAAGTACAGGAACCTTGCTAGAATGCAGCCCAGGAGCTGCAGAGGGGGAAACTTTTAGATTTCAAGCTAAATTTCTGATGACAGGTTCCCTATAAAAACACGATCGTGTTTTTAACATTTTGGAATAAAGCAAGAAGTTTATTTTATCAGTGCTGGATTCAAACTCCTTTTTTCCTGTGCTTCTACGTGGATACCGGCCACAGGATCCATGCATTGTTTCTACATACTCCCGGTGCCTACTGTGAGGAGACATCTATGTGGTGAGCTGATATTTATCTTTTTTCCTATGGAGATAATGCACCATGATACTCATTGTACAGCCGAGGTGATGTAAAGAAGATAGTTACACTGAACTAGAAGAAAGGATACTATCTACTTTGGATTTCCCAAGAAAATTCTGTACAACCATAGTAAAAGGATACCATGCATCTGCCTCAGCATCGTTCAATGAATCTTTGAAGTGTAGATCTTTTTTGAGTTCTCAAATTTGGTCAAAAATACCCACCTTTAGCTTTTCCATGGTGAGCGCTGTAAATTTTCTGCATTTATAATCACAGTATTTTCCCGCTTTGTTTAGAGCCTTTACAATCTGCTTTATTAAATGCGAAATGGTCGTAAAATGATCTTATTCCTGTCAAACAATGGTTCTGCAATTGAATTGTTTTCTGCTACTATCATGTCTTCTCTCGAAGGCCACTGTTTTCTGATCCAGTGCTCATTTTTTGATTTACAGTACTATCCCAGAGACAGAAAAAAACAGCTATACTTGGATTATCTGCTGTCCCAGAACAATATTCACCATTTTTAGATCCCCATAGATTGGCAACTGGTGACCGTGGTATGATAGTTTCTGTAGGACCAGAGTTATTGTGTTTTGCCCTTCAGTTATCTTAATTGAGTTACCTACTGGGGTTAATCCTTATTTGTTTCCATTGAGTAAAAACACACATTTTAGGCTCTACTTAGACCTATCATGAACAGCCGCCATTCGCTTAGTCGATATTGTAATTTGCCCATTTTCATCAGCCTTATATCTTAATACTTATTTAAATGCACATTGCATTTAATATGTTTTCAAGTATTTGTCACATACCTTACAGACTATGTTTAATTATATAATTAATACCGCTGTCGAGGAAAAAAATCCCAAATTCATATGTGGGCATTATCTCAAAAAGTAGAGCTGCTACAATAAAAATGAATGACATATTCTGATTCAGGGGACTGAATATACCTAACATCAAGCTTTTTCATTTGTTCCCCAGTGTTATTTAGGAATCATACAATGTGATTTTTTGGATTTTGGGGGTGGGGGAGGGGGGGTCTTGTCTGTCACAGTTGAAGGGTACCTACAATAAAAAATAACAGAGCTCTCTATTCTTTGTAGATGGGAAAACTTGCAAAATCGGCAGTGTATCAAATACTTATTTTCTTACCTGTATCATCATGTTACAGCATGTTGAGTTTGTTTCATAGTGAATAAAGGTTACTTATGTCTCTTCAATACATAAATACTATAAAGTAATTCAAATTGTTTGCAAATAACTTGATCCAATCAGATTCCCATTTTCTTTTGCCTATTTGAAAGATAGTAGATGTAGAAATAAATTAGTTAATTTGGCAGAAATGTCTAATGAGCTGCAGGACAAGTCAGTAATGAAGGAGGCTGTAAATAACTTTGCATAGGCAAGATTGTAATTGATATGAGTATAAAGGATTTTGAAAACAACTTCTATAAATTGCAGCATGCAAGTAAGCACTATCTAATAACGTTGTTTTTACTATTCCATGATTCACCTTGACAGAGAATTACTTTCATAATTGCCTGAGCAGAAAACCGAGAATTCAGTCAGAAGAACCCAATTATATACACAAACCAAGAATGAAAATCCCTAATTGATCTACACACACTCCAGTTTTAATGTTTCTAGGTTTGCATGTTAAAAATTGCATTTCAGCTTCTAAATTGCCTTAGACGTAAACCACCTCTCTCTATCGCTTTTTCATCAAATCAAGTCAAAATTTTAGAGGCAAAATAATTATTTACAATTAATAGCACAAAAGTAAATTGACATAAAAATGAATTCTACATCTCAACAACATTGAGAAGAATAAATTCTGAAGAAAGAGTTTAGACAAAAAGTTACCAAAGAACATGCCCAACTATCTGATAAAAAGGTTTCCATTCTGATCACTGTCATCATCAAAGCTGTAAAGTCTCTGTCTGTGGTGCCTAGTACCCACGGGTGGAATTGATTCTCGGGGCCAACCCACCTGATACTCTACATAGAAAAGTTACATGTTCATATTTAGGTCTCACGCTAATGTATGTGAGAATTCTAGCACAAGAAACAGTGTGCCAAGACTCGATTGTATACTGCAGTCTTTGATTAAACACTGAAAACTTGGGTGGAATGGGAAAAATAGTGAATCCACCTTAATATTTTTATGTGGATTCATTTTTAATACCATATTATCTAGACTGCTTCAAGGTGACAATGCCACTTTCTGCTGTGATATCTGAGGGGTTAAACAGACATGATTATAAATTTCTCTGATCCCAACCAGTAGAGCAGGATGGCGGCGGCTGTACTGTATATAATAGCAAGTAGTAGCAAGTGATAATGCAGGCACAGCTCTGTGAGTTAGCAATCACTGCAAGTCAATATCATGGCAGTTTGTGGAGAGGAAAACAACAGCTCCAATCAAATCCTGAAAGTATATGTATGTCAGGAAATTCTTATACTTGTAGTTCCCAGATCAGAAATTGAAAACAGTCATGAAACTTGCAGAGAGTTAGAAGCCACAACAGTGACACAAGTGCCACCACAGCAGCGACAGATTGCCTGTGTGATGCCCCTGGACTACCAGGTCGCCACTAGGTATTGTACAATCTGCCCTCCCATGCAATATCCACATCCTTCTTGGTTATGGGTCCCCAACTCAGGGGCGTATCTAGGGGGTGCTGGCGGGTCATTTGCCCCGGGCGCAACTGTGAGGGGGGCACTGTCGGGCGCCTGATGCAGCCCTATGAAAGTCTCCACGTGGGCTGTGGTTGCCGCTTTGCAGTGGGAGCCGCTATTCTCTGAGCGCGGCGGTCACAGTGACAGCCGCACTCATAGAAAGTGCAGCACGCGGCTCCCACTCCTCAATTGTCCTCATATCTGTCAGACGCGAGGACAATTGGAGCCGTGACGCCGGCGCTGACTTCCGGGTCAGAGCGACGGCTGTCATGTGATCATGTCAGCTGATCACACTGCTGACCCGGAAGTCAGGCCCGCAATGCAGAGGCGGCAGAGAAACACTGAAAAGTGCTCCAGTGTGGAGCTGAAGACACGGACGGAGGAACAATATGGGGTGATGGGGGAGGTTTCTATGCACACGGAATGGAGAGACAGAGGGTGGGGAGAGGAAACTATTAGCGGACACATTATGAGGGGATAGAGGGTGGGGAGGGGGCAGAATCTAAAGACAGTATGGAGGAGAGAGGATGGGAAGGGAGCAGTATCTATAGATACAGTAAGGGTGAGGGGGAACAATCTTTTGACAGTATGGTGGGAAGAGAGGTTGTGGAGGGGGAAGCATCTTTGGGCACAGTATGGGGAGAGAGATGATGAGGGATGATGTATGGGGAGAGAGATGATGAGGGATGATGTATGGGGAGAGAGATGATGAGGGTTGATGTATGGGGAGAGGGAGGATGCGGGTGATGTATGGGGAGAGGGAGGATGCGGGGTGATGTATGGGGAGAGGGAGGATGCGGGGTGATGTATGGGGAGAAGGAGGATGTGGGTGATGTATGGGGAGAGGGAGGATGCGGGGTGATGTATGGGGAGAGGGAGGATGCGGGGTGATGTATGGGGAGAGGGAGGATGCGAGGTGATGTATGGGGAGAGGGAGGATGCGGGGTGATGTATGGGGAGAGGGAGGGGTGACGTATATAGACATGGTATGGGGAGCAAATGGGAATGAAATTTTGAGGACACAGAATAAAGAGTGACATGGAGGAGCAAGTGGGCAGGATGGGGAGTGAGGTGGAAAACTATATGGACATGCAGGAGGTAGGGAGGAAGACAGTAAGGGATGAGAAGAATGTGAGGGGGCACAGAATAGAGACTGGGTAGTGGAGGGATGTGGTATGGAGAGGGGGCAGAATTGGAGGACAGTGTGAGGCCATAGCGAGGAGGGGGTGGGATGAGAGGGCACAGTATAAAGACTGGGCAGTATAGGGTGATACAGTGAGAGCACAGTGTGAAGAGTAGTATGGAAAGGAGAGGGAGTGTGTGGGGCATGTAAGATAAGAGGGACAGTGTGGGTCATATTTTGTGCAGAGAACACAGTGAGGGGCCATTATTTATTCTGGGGCACAGTGTAGGGCAGATATTTTTAAGTAGAAGTATTATAATCATTCTCCTATTTTAGGGGCATCGTGATGGGATGTGCTGCAGAAGACCGGAGAAGATGGAAATCTGCAGAGATGAGATGTGAATGTGAAAAGTCATCATGGCGTCAGGACAAGGTGAATAGAAAGAAATGACTCAGAGGCAACATCATCTATAAGGTACCTGAACGTAAATGTTTATTTGTGATACTGACTGTGTCCCATCATTAGGCCTTGGTCCCACTTGTGCATTGCTTCTGATATGAGCACAATGGGACCCCCACTGATCAGCTGCTCTTGGTGCAGGTGGCCGGAAATGCTTATTTCTGGATCTGCTCTGTCCTCTAATGGTGTTCGTGGCTGGGTACTGCACATCAGCCTCATTGATTTTAATAGGAACCTGCTGCCACTATCAGAAGACAGAGCAGATCCAGAACTGAGCACTTCTGGCCACCTGCCACCACCGACATGGCACCTAGAACAGGCGATTGGCAGGGGTGCCAGGTGCCGCATCCCGACCAATCAGACATTGATGACCTATCCTAAGGAAAGGTCATTAATGTTAAAGTAGTGGACAATCTCTTTAATAAAGTCTTGTGCCGCCTGACAAGTTAAGGGTTACTATGTTTTTATTTATGTTGTTAGGAGCATTAAAGGGGTTGTCCAAATTTGTGATGAGTCTGCAGTCACTCCTTGTGTCACTCTGTGACTGCAGCCTTCTGAATTCTCACAGTGCGCACACTGCACACTGTCAAGATTCTCTGATGCCGGCGGTGAGAGTGGGAGGTTATGAAGCTGCAAGTATGCGATTTACATAGATGTGGTCACATGCTGAACAGACATGCTCAATGAAAATGAATTGACTGAGGCCGGACACATCAAACCAGAATGTGGCCAGAAGTCTACAAATCTCATACGTGTGCTCACATGACCGTCCATTGTCGTCACTGGCACCGGAGAATCCTAAAAGTGTTCAGAGCAGAATTCAGAAGCCTGAAGTCACGAATAGATTCACTGCAGACTTTCATCTCTAATCAGGACAATCCCTTTAATTACAAAATTAAGCAGTGTTGTATCCTCAGTTCTAACAGCGTGTAATATACCCACTGTCACAATTCAGCTCTGCTCGCTGGTCACCACATGGCCACTCCACTCATATGTGATTTTCATACTTGCATGTGACAATTAGCTTTTCTTCATACGTTTCTCATTGAACATTGAGAGAATTATTAAGAGAAGCTCGTTACCACATGACTGTAAGTGCGCAAATCACATGAGTGACTGGTCACATGACGACCACCCAAATTGCTTGGTGGGGGGGCGCCAAACTGAATTCTTGCCCCAGGTGCTGGAAAGCCTAGAAATACCTCTGCCCAACTACATGGTGTTGCCTACATCAGCTAATTAAAATCCTAGGTACACTCTCCACCACACCAACCAGACACACCAGTGGACGGCCTGAGTGGAAAAGGGTCGCCCACTTGGGGGGTTGGTTAGGGGAGGTCAGGAGTATTCGAAAAGTCAGTCGAGAGTGTTGTGTTGGAAGTGAAGGAGAGAGGAGGTCAGGAGCCAGGCTCCTAAGAAGCCATCTAGGTAGCAGATGGTGGTCTGGGCCTAGAGGAGGTGGAGCCACGGTCACAGGGGATCATGGCAAGGAGCACGGAACTGCCAAGGAGGACAGCCGGCGGCCTTACACAATCACCTGGCTGGGACCAGGGCACGACAGGGTACGTGGACCCTAGGTTAGGGAGTAGCTTTAGGCAACCTGACAATTTACCCGACGAGAATGGAGCCTTCAAGATCCACTCTCCACCCACTCCAGAATCGGGGTACTAGCGCAACGAGGGGGATAGGACTTTACACTCAAACGGTCCAGAAAATCCCAAGCGTGAACCCTGAGAGCAAGCTCCCACATTTAGCCATAGTAAGGAGCGGGACACGACTAGTTCCATAATACTGGGACCAACAGAGAAGTAAACTTAGTGCCAGGAGGCAGGCCACGGATCACCAGGCAGCACCATAGGGGACGGGACCCGAACTATCTCCCGTCAGTGGCAGCGGTATACAGAATTTTGGTTTATCCAGTTGCGGGTGTCAGCTTAATGGACTGAGTGAGTACAAAAGTGACCCCCTTCGCACCCAACAGCACTCCCCAAACACCATCACCGAGTCCCGGGGCATCCCCCCTACCCGTGGAGGGTTCTAACACCTAGCTGTCCCACTTCATCGCCCCCGGGTACTCCCAACTGCAGCGGGGGTACTCCACATTACCACATACCACGGGTGGCGTCACAAACTCTAAACACAATCCCCTGTAAATACCCCCTTCATTTGAGTGGCCGCACGACCCCCGGGTCCGGAGACCCCTTGAGCCACCGCGGATACAGATCCGAGCAGCCTGGCTGCTGACACGGGGGCGGCACACTTGCATCAGTACTGTGCCATATTCACCTATGTAATAAGGAATAGAGATATAGATAATAAGAGGATATAGTATGTAACAAGGGATAGGGTACTACATAATAAGAGAGGACACTATGTAATGATTGATGGCTGTACACCATGTGCAGAATTATTAGGCAAGTTGTATTTTAGAGATTTTTTGTATTATTGATCAACAACTATGTTCTCTATCAACCCAAAAGACTCATAAATATCAAAGCTTAATATTTTTGGAAGTTGGAGTGGGTTTTTTTTAGATTTGGCTATCTTAGGAGGATATCTGTTTTTGCAGGTAACTGATACTGTGCAGAATTATTAGGCAACTTAATAAAAACCAAATATATTTCCATCTCACTTGTTTATTTTCACCAGGTAAACCAATATAACTGCACAAAATTTAGATATAAACATTTCTGACATGCAAAAATAAAACGCCAAAAACTGAGTGACCAATATAGCCACCTTTCTTTATGATGACACTCAATAGCCTACCATCCATAGATTCTGTCAATTGCTTGATCTGTTTACAATCAACATTGCGTGCAGCAGCCACCACAGCCTCCCAGACACTGTTGCAAGAGGTATACTGCTTTCCCTCCCTGTAGATCTCACATTTTATGAGGGACCACAGGATCTCTGTGGGGTTCAGATCAGGTGAACAAGGGGGCAATGTCATTATTTTTTCATCTTTTAGACCTTTACTGGCCAGCCACGCTGTGGAGTAGTTGGATGCATGTGATGGAGCATTGTCCTCCATGAAAATCATGTTTTTCTTGAACGATACCGACTTCTTCCTGTACCACTGCTTGAAGAAGTTGTCTTCCAGAAACTGGCAGTAGGTCTGGGAGTTGAGCTTCACTCCATCCTCAACCCGAAAGGTCATCTTTGATGATATCAGCCCATACCAGTACCCACCTCCACCTTGCTGGCGTCTGAGTTGGAGTGGAGCTCTCTGCCCTTTACTGATCCAGCCTCTGGCCCATCAAGAGTCACTCTCATTTCATTAGTCCATAAAACCTTTGAAAAATCAGTCTTAAGATATTTCTTGGCCCAATCTTGACGTTTTATCTTATGTTTCTTGTTCAAAGGTGGACGTTTTTCAGCCTTCCTTACCTTGGCCATGTCCCTGAGTATGGCACACATTGTGCTTTTTGATACTCCAGTAACGTTGCAGCTCTCAAATATGTTTAAAGAGCATCATAAAATGTCATCCTTTATTAATATAAATATTAAAAAAGAAAAAATAGTGTTTTCTTCTTTTCACGTGTTGCAATCTTCCCACTAAGCCACCAGAGGTAACAATCTAACTAGTTGGGTCCAGTTATATGTCACCTGCCCAACAAATCAATTAGAAGCTAGAGAAGGTCGCTATGATGGCCACAAAAATGTCATACAAAAAAACACAAGAAAAAACACAATAAACAGAACAAAACACAGTGATATTGCTAAAAATCACCGGACAGTGGTCCTATTAGAAAAACTTAGCATGACAAACTAATTAAACCCTAATAAATATATGTTTACTCCATGAAGTGCTGACAGTGGTCAGACATAGAAGGAAAAGATATCATAGTATAAGGACAAGGAATGATCTCACCGCGTCCTTCTATGCCAGGGTGTGCAGGGTCTCCATCGGAGTTCTGGGTCCAGAGTACTGATCCAGTCCTAACTGTCCCTATTAGCTCCTGGAGAACAAAAATAAAGAATACCTGCTACCCCAAGCTCCCGTCCTGACAAGGACGGTCCACTGCTAAATGTATCAAGCTGGACCCCTATAATGACTCTAACTGCGTCCCGACGCGTTTCGTCCTTCGTGACTCCTCAGGGGACATAATGCTTTCTATAGGTACGGTCCTTGCTGCCAGCTATCATACACCCATAGTGCTAGAAAGCCCGACACAACCAAAATGGGGTATTTTAAACATATTAGCTTCACGGGCATGACTCCGATTGGAATGCAAGCTGTGCATTCCAGGAAGCCAAAGGATACGAGGGTGATGTGATTATACTCATGACATCATAACGCACAGCTCTGATGGAATCAACGCCAGGTGAGTTTAAACCTGCCTGATTGGATTAGATGTGCAGCTAATAAGTTTAAAAGACCCCATTTTGGTTGTGTCGGGCTTTCTAGCACTATGGGTGTATGATAGCTGGCAGCAAGGACCGTACCTATATAGAGCATTATGTCCCCTGAGGAGTCACGAAGGACTAAACGCGTCGGGACGCAGTTAGGGTCATTATAGGGGTCCAGCTTGATACATTGAGCTGTGGACCATCCTTGTCAGGACAGGAACTTGGGGTAGCAGGTCTTCTTTATTTTTGTTCTCCAGGAGCTAACAGGGACAGTTAGGACTGGACTAGAACTCCGATGGAGACCCTGCACACCCTGGCATTTAATTATTTGTTATGCGAAAGTTTTTCTAATAGGACCACTGTCCAGTGCTTTTTAGCAATATCACTGTGTTTTGTTCTGTCTATTGTGTTTTTTTCTTGTGTTTTTTTGTATGACATTTTTGTGGCCATCATAGCGACCTTCTCTAACTTCTAATTGATTTGTTCGGCAATTGACATATAACTGGACCCAACTAGTTAGACTGTTAGCTCTGGTGGCTTAGTGGGAAGATTGCAGCACATAAGGCTAGTTTCACACTGGCGTTGAACGGTATCCATTGCATTGCGTTGTGTGACGGATGCAACGGATGTGTTGCATATAATGGCACAACGGATGCAACGGATGCTGCAAAACAACGCAATCCGTTTTGTTTTTTTTACAGTTTTACCGTCGGCAGACTATTGTGAACGATCAGCTGATCACTCACAATAGCCAGCCGCCGGGTGATCAGCCGATCACTCACAGTAGCCGGCCGCCGGGTGATCAGCCGATCATTCACAGTAGCCGGCCGCCGGGTGATCAGCTGATCGTTCGGTCGCCGACAATGTGTGTGGGGGGTGGGAGCGGGGGGCGGAGTGCGAAATGGGTGGAGCCAAGCGCGGCCATGGCTGAGGACGTCAGTGCCGCAGGACTGCATCGCTGGGGGACAGGTGAGTGAGAGTGTGTGTGTGTGTGTGTGTGTGTGTGTGTGTATACATACGGAGTGTGGGAGGGGGCGGAGCCAAGCGGGGAAGTGTCGGGCTCCCGTCACACGTAACCAGGATTCCTTGGTTACCTGATGTGTACCCTGGTTACGGGTGCTGGGAGCCAGAGAGAGCATGCGCAGTGAAATCCAAAGGATTCCGTTGCTCAAAAAAGTTACATGCTGCGTTCCTTCCACCCGACTTAGCATCAAAATAACGACGCTGCATCGTCCAGCAGATGCAACGCTGACACTTGCGTTACAGTGCGTCATCCATCCAAGTCTATGGAGAATAGCGCAGTGCGTTAATGGACTGCGCTATTCTCCATAGTGACGGACTCCTCTGAATGCAAGTGTGAAAGTAGCCTTAAAAGAAAAAAAACATTGTTTTTTCGTTTTTAATATTTATATTAATAAAGGATGAAATGTTATGATGCTATTTAAACAATTTTGATTTATTTGGTATGCTGTTATAATAATAACTCTGAAATATGGCCAAACTGGTGGCAAATGGCATCTTCACGCTTGATTTTCCTCAACTCATGGGCAGTTATTTTGCGCCTTTTTTGCACAACACGCTTCTTGCGACCCTGTTGGCTATTTGCCATGAAACGCTTGATTGTTCATTGATCACGCTTCAAAAGTTTGGCAATTTCAAGACTGCTGCATCCCTGTGCAAGACATCTCACAATTTTGGACTTTTCAGAGCCCGTCAAATCTCTCTTTTGACCCATTTTGCCAAAGGAAAGGAAGTTGCCTAATAATTAAGCACACCTTATATAGGGTGTTGATGTCATTACACCACACCCCTCCTCATTACAGAGATGCACATCACCTGATTTACTTAATTGGTAGTTGGCTCTCAAGCCTATACAGCTTGGAGTAGGACAACATGTATAAAAATTATCATGTGATCAAAATACTTATTTGCCTAATAATTCTGCACATAGTGTATGTGTGACGCCCTAGCCTATCAGGTCGTCACAGGGTATTTTGCAATCTGCCCTTCTGCACAGTATCCACCCTCCTTGGTTACGGGTCCTGGTTCTTTGGTGTTGCTAACAGCTTAGCCAATCAAAATCCTAGGAACACTTCACACTTTACTCACCAGACACACCATTGGGGGGCCTGAAGGGAATAGGGCCGCCCACATGGGGCGTTGGTGAGGGGAAAGTGAAGAAAGTGACAGTTGAGCTGAGTTGAGCGAGAGTGAGCAAAGGAGAGTGTGAAGTGGTGACTCTCTGCGAGGGAGAGGTCACCGGCTGGGAGCAGGGCTCCTGTAGTACTAGGTGGTGGACGTTAGTCTGGGCCTTGTAGGAGCTGGAACCCAGGTCGCAGGGGATAGTGTCAGGGGGCATGGACAGCCGAGGAGGGCAGCCGGTGGCCTTGAGCTATCACTGGGCAGGGGCCAGGGCACGACGGGGTACATGGACCCTAGGCCAGAAAGTAGCTTCAACCGTTCCGGTAATTTACCTGACGAGGGTGAAGACTTCAAGATTCATCCCCAACCTGCTCCAAAATCGGGTACTAGCGCAACGATGGGATAGGACTTTCCCAATACTGAAAACCT
Organism: Anomaloglossus baeobatrachus; assembly: GCF_048569485.1. Classification (NCBI taxonomy): domain Eukaryota; kingdom Metazoa; phylum Chordata; class Amphibia; order Anura; family Aromobatidae; genus Anomaloglossus; species Anomaloglossus baeobatrachus. The sequence goes on from NC_134358.1 coordinate 178,569,982, forward strand.
CTGTTCTTATCCCCCACGGCACCCGAGCATCAACCATCTAACGGGCCCCAGGACACAAACCCCCTACACACAGAGGGGTTAAACATCAGGCTGCCTCACCATCGTCACCGGGCTCCCCGACAGCAGCGGTGGTCCCTCACCTTACCACACACCGTGGGTGGTGTCACGAACTTCCAATCCCCCTGTACATAGTCCCCCTTTCATTGAGTGGCCACACCACCCCCGGGTCCGGACACCCCTTGAGCCACCGCGGATCCGGATCCGAGCAGCAGCAGCCCGGCTGCTGGCACGGGGGCGGCACACCTACAAAAAACTGGCGTCACGAACAGGATACGATCAGGACCCACTTACCTGGGTGACATGCACCTTGAAAGCCGAAGACCACGAGTCAAGATTCTATTTCCTGCAAATTCCGCAATTTTCCGCCATTTTTTCGTGCCAAAACTAGTCTTCTCTGAGAAAGCATGCAAAGACTAAAGGCCGCTTTACACGCCGCGATATCGGTACCGATATCGCTAGCGTGGGTACCCGCCCCCATCTGTTGTGCGACACGGGCAAATTGCTGCCCGTGCCACACAACATCGCCCAGACCAGTCACACTACTTACCTGCTCGGCGACGTCGCTGTGACCGGCGAACCGCCTCCTTTCTAAGAGGGCGGTTCGTTTAGCGTCGTAGCGACGTCACAGCTGCGTCACTGAACCGCCGCCCAATAGAAGCGGAGGGGCGGAGATGAGCGGGACGTAACATCCCGCCCACCTCCTTCCTTCCGCATAGCGGCTGGGAGGCAGGTAAGGAGAGGTTCCTCGTTCATGCGGTGTCACACGGAGCGATGTGTGCTGCCGCAGGAACGAGGAACAACTTCGCTACTGCTGCAGTAACGATTTCTGAGAATGGACCCCCATGTCACCGATGAGCGATTTTGCACGTTTTTGCAACGATGCAAAATCGCTCATAGGTGTCACACGCAACGGCATCGCTAATGCAGCCGGATGTGCGGCACCAATTCCGTGACCCCAACAAGTTCGCATTAGCGATGTCGTAGCGTGTAAAGCCCTCTTTAGACCCACCCCACGTCTTCCCAGTGAGGCCGGAACCGGAAGTTCCCAGAGGGCCACGGTCAGCGAGAGAGTGCTGCGAAAAGATCGAGGGGGCGGGCCAGAACTAGCGGAAGTGGAGCAGGGACACCAGGACTCACAACGTTCCTGAAAGACGCAGTGGCAAGATGGCGGAGCGAGACTGGTCCCCAGAACGTGCTGTCCCTTGGATCGCGGCATGAATAGAGGAAGAAACAGAGCAGCTGTGCCGGAGGATGCGGACGCAATTCCTCTTCATTCTGAACCACTGGAGGGAAGAGATGAGGAGCCTGGCGGGGGCGGTGCGAGCCCGTGAGATTGAAATCCCACGTGAAGAGAGGGTAAGCGTTACCCAGTCCCCGTAGATTGCTCAAATCCGGCCAAAGAGGCCGAGGGATCCGGACCATCCCCGCTCGTGGTGAACGCTCCACTACAGACTACCCCATCCTCAGTGGACGTCGCGCTGCCCCCACCAACCCCGGCAGCAGAACCTTCAGTTTGTTTATCAGGGTCTCCGGCTGCAGAGATCCAGAAAAAGGCCCTCATTCCAGCCACAGCAGCGGTCACCCAGACACCGGCAAGACCAGACCCGGCCGCATTACAGGGCCCGTCCTCAGAGGCAGAGCACCCAGACTCTGCAACCCCGGCTGCAGAGCAGTCGGTTCATCAGTCTACACCAGCGGGAGCGGAACCAAGATGTGTGCCTGTTCCGTTACCACGCGGCATCCCGACGGCCGCCCGAGTTCAAGTAAAGCCAGAGCCAGATAGGGAGCTGAGGCCGGACGCTGATGGCCCCTACGGGAACGACAACCACACCAGCAACAAATGATGCCAGTGATGACCACGCAAGAGCGACAACAGCAGGAGATGCTTGCCCGAACCTGGAAGGAAAAAGAGTACCTGAGGAAGGCCACCTTCCATGTCCGTGGGCCGCAGCACATGGGTGAAACCGCCAGACGTACCCTGAAAAGGGATGGGGTTTTCTGTGGGAAGCGACTCTTTCAGAGGAAGTGTTTGTCACCCGCTGAGATGTCGAGCAGCATCTCCCCAGTGGTCACCCAGGTCGTAACCTGGAGGCCGGAGAAGTAGTCAGCTACACCCGCCATTGGGGTGAACGGGGCTGGTACACCTTAGATGTGAAGTGGCTCGCTATAGTCAATGAGCGAGTAGTACCAGCCGCCTCTGTTGATTACCTGCCTCCCTCCCAGTGCGCATGAATAAATATAAAAATGTTATAGTACCAGTAGTTGCTATGCCATAGAATTGTTAGGTATCGGTGTTTTCGTTTGTTATTTTGCATAGTTTATTATTTTTCATATTGAAAATGTTAGTAAATAAGTGCCTAATCAACCAGTTTTAATGAAAAGGGTGAAAATTACCTGATTTGCAAGTAAATTGTTGAAATGTGTACAACAGGTACATGGACTCCGTTACAAAGTTTTAAATATATTAAGTAAAAATGGACCACTGTCACAGGACTGGCGTGACCAACACAAACTTGTGTCTTGTATAATAGTTGCACCTCCTGTGCCAACCAGAGTTGTCTAAAATACAACACCCGGGACCTTAACCCGGTCAAGGACCCACCTTAGGTTTCCAGGGGGAACAGGTTGTTTGGGTGGCGGGTTATTGGGATCCAGGACGTTGGGACTGGACTGTCACAGGAAGGGGCTGTAACGGAGTAGGTTGAGCCTCCGTTACCATAAAAACCGGTAGCGTCCCACTGTTGGGCGACGAACTCTTAACAGAATTTTAGTAACGTTTAAGTGAATTGCCTCCCCTGTGTGGGATGGACCCATTAATAAAGATGTGTTAACCCTTATATTTTCCCTTTCCCTGTTTAAAAGCAAAATAAAAATAAACCTCTGGTATCCTGTAGCTCGCGGATGAGCTACGTTTAACCAAGGGGGAATGTGACGCCTTGGCCTATAAGTTCGCTACAGGGTATTGTGCAATCTGCCCTTCTGCACAGTATCCACCCTCCTTAGTTACGAGTCCTGTTTCTTTGGTGTTTCTAACAGCTTAGCCAATAAAATTCCTAGGAACACTCGCACTTTACCCACCAGACACACCATTGGGGGGCCTGAAGGGAATAGTGCCGCTCACATGGGGGGTTGGTGAGGGGAAAGTGAAGAAAGTGACAGTTGAGCTGAGGAGTTGAGCGAGAACAAGCAAAGGAGAGGAGTGTGAAGCGGTGACTATCTGAGAGGGAGAGGTCATCGGCTGGGAGCAGGGCTCCTCTAGTACTAGGTGGCGGACGTTGGTCTGGGCCTGGTAGGAGCTGGAACCCCGGTCACAGGGGATAGTGTCAGGGGGCACGGACAGCCAAGGAGGGCAGCCGGCAGCCTTGAGCTATCACCGGGCAGGGGCCAGGGCACAACGGGGTACGTGGACCCTAGGCTGGAAAGTAGCTTCACGTGTTCCAGTAATTTTCCTGACGGGGGTGAAGAGTTTAAGATTCAACCCCAACCTGCTCCATAGTTGGGGTACTAGAACACCGATGGGATAGGACTTTCCCAATACAATCCAAAGAAATCCTACGCGTGAACCCTGAGCGCAAGCTCACTCCGTTAGCTATATGGGTGAGCGGGACCCAAAGAGTTTTATACCTAAGGGTCCAACAGAGACAGAGGTGCCAAGGACAGGGCCACAGGCTAACAGCAACACAAAGGGCACGGACCCAAGCGTGCTCCCTACAAGCTGCAGTGGTGCTCAGAATTCTGGTTTACAAGCTGTCGGTGTTGTTATTTCCTGGACTGAGTGAGTACACTGGAAACCCCTGTTCTTATCCCCCACGGCACCCGAGCACCAACCATCCAACGGGTCCCGGGACACAAACCCCCTACATACAGAGGGGTTAAACATCAGACTGCCACACCATCACCGGGCTCCCCGACGGCAGCGGTGGTCCCTCACCTTACCACACACCGTGGGTGGCGTCACGAACTTTCAATCCCCCTGTACATAGTCCCTTTTTCATTGAGTGGCTACACGACCCCTGGGTCCGGAGACCCCTTGAGCCACTGCGGATCCGGATCCGAGCAGAAGCAGCCCGGCTGCTGGCAGGGGAGCGGCACACCTCCATAAGGGCCAACACTGTAATAAGGGATGGTGCTATACATTACAAGTCAGGACACTTTGTAATAATGGTTGGTGCTATACATAATAAAACAAAGTTACAAATTTTTAAAGGAAAGCGCTATGCATAATAAGTGAGGAAACTATGCAATAAGGCATGGTACTATAAATAATTATACTATTTTAGGAGGGATGACATCAGATATAACAGAGGACCCCTATGTAATATGGAACAGTGCTATACTTAACAAGAGAGGATACTATGTGAAATGGATAGTGCTATACAGAACGAAGGACCACTATTTAATAAGGGATGGTGTTATGCATATTAAGAGTGGAGAGGACATAATATAAGAGATGGTAGCATAAATATCAAATAGAGGACAATGTATATTAATTAATTGACTGTAGTATAGATATTAAGGGAGTTTCTTTTATAAAATTAGAGTATTACTCACATCATCTACCTGCAATTCATGCAGTGCACATAAGGAATACAAAAATGTATGTTATCGGATTACAGCCATTTTCTTTTGCTTCTTCTCCACCTGGTCAGATCTTCATGTCAACAACTTCCAATCACAAATTATCTTTGCACTTTGTCGTGGAGCTCATTGTGCCACTGAAAATAACAATGTCATATACTGTATATATATATATATATATATATATATATATATATTAATTATATATATATATTTTTATATATATATATATATATATATATATTATATACTGTATATACACCTAGTATATCAGAAAAGTGAGTACACCTCTCACATTTTTGAAAATATTTTATCATATTTTTTGAGACAACACTGAAGATATGACACTTTGATATAATGTAAAGTAGTCAGTGTACAGCTTGTACAACAGTGTATATTTGGTGTATCCTCTAAATAACTCAACACACGGCCATTAATATCAAAACTGCTCACAATAAAAATGAGCACACCCGTAAGTGAAAATGGGCAAATTGTGCCCATAGTGTCAATATTTTGTGTGGCCACCATTATTTTCAAGCATTGCCTTAACTCTCTTGGGCATAGAGTTCACTAGAGCTTCACAGGAGCCACTGGAATCCTCTTCCATCCTTCATGAAGACATCATGGAGCTGGTGGATGTTAGAGACCTCCGCCATCTTCCGTTTCAGGATGCCCCTCAGATGCTCAATAGGGTTTAGGTCTGGAGACATCTTGGTCAGTCCAGCACCTTTACCCTCAGTTTCTTTAGTAAGGCAGAGGTCGTCTTGGAGGTGTGTTTGGGGTTATCATGTTGGAATACTGCTTAGGGACCCAGTTTCCAAAGGAAGGGGATAAATGCTCTGCTTCAATATGTAATAAGACATGTTGGCATTCATGGTTCCCTTGATCCCCCAACAGCCGCCTGCCCTCATGTAGCCCCAAACCATGACACTCCCACCCTAATACTTACCTGAAGGCAAGACACACTGGTGAGGGGTGTACTCACTTTTGTGATATACTGTGTATATATATATTTATATTACTTCAAGAATACAATATCTCTCACAGTGTTCAAAATATGAATTCATTATCCAGCACTATGCCCAATTAAGTATAGTTAGATACTTTTCTTCCACGCAATAAAAAATTTAATTTAAGTTGCCATTGTGCCTTACTCCTACAATTCATTGCACATTCCCATTCTTTAACCCCCTTCTCTCCCCTCATTATTGATTTTAAGTTCCTGTTCCACGTCTTCTCTCCCCACCACCTCAATTTATATGAGTCTCTATTCGGTGTCCTCTCTCCCACCCACCGCATTCATTATAAGTTCTTGTCCTGTGTAATCTGTCCCACCCTCCTACCATCCACATTCGTTAAGAATCCATGTCTTGTGTCCTTTTCCAAACTCTTTTACAGACCAAAAAAAGAACGAGTTTCCTCTCCAGATCATTGCTCATTATGTGCCTTCCTTCAAGGGTTAAAAGGGATCTTCTGGATGGGTACCTCTTAGATAATGCAGGTAGACTAGTGATGTTATCCCACTACCTGATTCATAGCAAAATCACGTCAGGAAGCAGATAATGGCACCGAATACAATGAAGGCAATGGTGTCCATAGCCCCAGCCCCCCGGGAGCCTCAGGCCCCGAATCTTTATCCAGATTCCCCCAAGTATAAGGTCCCCCTGTAGCTCCTACAGGGCTTAGCTGTGGTGTCTCACCAGGAGATTTACCAGGATAAGGTTATCCAAAAGGATAAATGGAGGACACAGGGGCCCCTATTAGTTATGAAAATGAGAATCCCCTGTGTAATTAAAGAGCTGGTGAGAAAGTACAACCACTGTACATTAAATTGATTGCCCAAACAAAACATAATGACATAACATGGGATAGGTCATCAATATCAGTGTGGTTGTATCCTCATTCCTCACCAAACTGACAACAATGGCGGATCTTGTTTCTGCTTGATACCTTCAGTGGCAATTGTTTTTGCTAAGTTGCATGTATTTTTGGTTAAAAATTGATGTTTGCAATAGGGTTTCATTAAACACTGGAACATTTTGCTTCTATATCGAAAGCAGCAGGATATGTAATTCCTATTTCTGTTCTCCTGTACTAATATGATGACGAATATGGTGACAGCCAAACAAAAAAGTACAACTGCACTACTTGATTCCGTTTCTTTCTTGGATCCAGAAGGAGGAAAAAGTAAAGGTCTGCGATATATATCCCATTTTCTTTTAATTCAGTTTGGATTGATCACAAATAAATGTAGAGGTGTGTTCCACTCAAATTATATTTATCACCGCTATGAACATATAGTATACCACTAAATTTAACTTTCTAGGTTTCCCTGCCTGCACCCTTATCTCACCTAAACTGACAATCGGCTATGGCTATGACCGGGGCACTGTTCAGCAGTATAAAAAGCGGCCGTCATTATCCAGGAGCAGATTAACCAGTAAGAGATACTTTGCACACTACGACATCGCAAGCCGATGCTTGCGATGCCGAGCGCAATAGTCCATGCTCCCGTCGCACAGGCGATATTGTGTAGCTATTGTGTAGCTGGCGTAGCGAACATTATCGCTACGGCAGCTTTACATGCACTTACCTGCCCTGCAACGTCGCTCTCGCCGGCGAACCGCCTCCTTCCTAAGGGGGCGGGTCGTGCGGCGTCACAGCGACGTCACACGGCAGGCGGCCAATAGAAGCGGAGGGGTGGAGATGAGCGGGACGTAAACATCCCGCCCACCTTCTTCCTTTCGCATTGCCGTCAGGACACAGGTAGGAGATGTTCCTCGCTCCTGCGGCTTCATACACAGCGATGTGTGCTGCCGCAGGAACGAGGAACAACATCGTAACCTCGGTCCTTCCGAAATTATGGAAATGACCAACGCTACACCGATGATATGATTTCGACGCTTTTGCGCTTGTTAATCGTATCAAAAACGATTTACACACTCTGATATCGACAGCGTCGCCGTATGTGCATCACTTTCGATTTGACCCCACCGACATCACAGCTGCGATGTCGTAGTGTGCAAAGTGCCCCTAATGATTTCCTTCACCAGACTCATGAAAGGCCTTTTTGTTGGCCTCACTGACCAAGAAATTAAGACAGATGCAGCATTGCCCTGATTCCTGTGTCATAACTCTATAATAAGCATACACAATGAATGTTACAAACCAATATCATGTCCAGAAAAATAATTAGGACCCAATCATAAAAGCCAATGAACTAACATTGGGGATTTAAAGGGGTATTTCCATCTCCAACATCCAATCTCAATATGTAGTAGGCGTAAAAATAATAATATTAGCAAATACCTCCAATTAGAAATGTAGTATAGTTCTCTTGATTATCTATGTTTTGACCTCATATGTAGGGCATTGCAGCTAAGGTATTCATGGTTACGTCCACTCATCTAGTGACAGTTAGTTCCTCGTGTCATAACCACAAATACCAAAGCTACTGCTATGCCCTGCACATGAGGTAAGAGATATTGCAATTTCAGGAAAACTATACGAAATTTCTAATTGGAGGTATATGCAAATATTATTATTATTATTACACCTACTACATATTGGGATTGGATTGTGGAGAAGAGAAAACCCCTTTAATATTAAATTCACATGATTCAAAAACATCTATACATATTTTTGTATGAATCTATGTTGGTCACTCATTATATATGCAAGAACTACCTGCTTGTGTTTATTTTTAAATTGATTAATCCAGGTTGCCCCTATTTTGGACCTATGTGACAAAATTTTTCCATATATGTAGCCATTAAAGGACTTTTTGCTGGATAAGTTGCATTTTTGAATTGTACTAATTTAGGGTATACTGAAAAACTTATAATTATTTAGGTAGGGGTGGAAAAAACAGCATTCTTTTTGGGGTTTGATTTTAATGGTGCTCAACTTGTGGTATAAATATTTTAACTTTATTCTTCTGGCCATTACATATCAATTTCATTTAAATAAATTATTTATTTTTATATATATATATATATATATACATATACAGTCATATGAAAAAGTTTGGGCACCCCTATTAATGTTAACCTTTTTTCTTTATAACAATTTGGGTTTTTGCAACAGCTATTTCAGTTTCATATATCTAATAACTGATGGACTGAGTAATATTTCTGGATTGAAATGAGGTTTATTGTACTAACAGAAAATGTGCAATCCGCATTTAAGCAAAATTTGACCGGTGCAAAAGTATGGGCACCCTTATCAATTTCTTGATTTAAACACTTCTAACTACTTTTTACTGACTTACTAAAGCACTAAATTGGTTTTGTAACCTCATTGAGCTTTGAACTTCATAGGCAGGTGTATCCAATCATGAGAAAAGGTATTTAAGGTGGCCACTTGCAAGTTGTTCTCCTATTTGAATCTCCTATGAAGAGTGGCATCATGGGTTCCTCAAAACAACTCTCAAATGATCTGAAAACAAAGATTATTCAACATAGTTGTTCAGGGGAAGGATACAAAAAGTTGTCTCAGAGATTTAAACTGTCAGTTTCCACTGTGAGGAACATAGTAAGGAAATGGAAGAACACAGGTACAGTTCTTGTTAAGCCCAGAAGTGGCAGGCCAAGAAAAATATCAGAAAGGCAGAGAAGAAAAATGGTGAGAACAGTCAAGGACAATCCACAAACCACCTCCAAAGACCTGCAGCATCATCTTGCTGCAGATGGTGTCAATGTGCATCGGTCAACAATACAGCGCACGTTGCACAAGGAGAAGCTGGATGCGAAAGAAGCCGTTTCTGCAAGCACACCACAAACAGAGTCGCCTGAGGTATGCAAAAGCACATTTAGACAAGCCAGTTACATTCTGGAAGAAGGTCCTGTGGACTGATGAAACAAAGATTGAGTTGTTTGGTCATACAAAAAGGCGTTATGCATTGAGGCAAAAAGACACGGCATTCCAAGAAAAGCACTTGCTACCCACAGTAAAATTCGGTGGAGGTTCCATCATGCTTTGGGGCTGTGTGGCCAATGTCCGCACCAGGAATCTTGTTAAAGTTGAGGGTCGCATGGATTCAACTCAGTATCAGCAGATTCTTGACAATAATGTGCAAGAATCAGAGACGAAGTTGAAGTTACGCAGGGGATGGATATTTCAGCAAGACAATGATCCAAAACACCGCTCCAAATCTACTCAGGCATTCATGCAGAGGAACAATTACAATGTTCTGGAATGGCCATCCCAGTCCCCAGACCTGAATATCATTGAACGTCTGTGGGATGATTTGAAGCGTGCTGTCCATGCTCGGCGACCATCAAACTTAACTGAACTGGAATTGTTTTGTAAACAGGAATGGTCAAATATACCTTCATCCAGGATCCAGGAACTCATTAAAAGCTACAGGAAGCGACTAGAGACTGTGATTTTTGCAAAAGGAGGATCTACAAAATATTAATGTCACTTTTATGTTGAGGTGCCCATACTTTTGCACCTATCAAATTTTGTTTAAATGCGGATTGCACATTTTCTGTTAGTACAATAAACCTCATTTCAATCCAGAAATATTACTCAGTCCATCAGTTATTAGATATATGAACCTGAAATAGCTGTTGCAAAAACCCAATTTGTTATAAAGAAAAAAGGTTAACATTAATAGGGGTGGCCAAACTTTTTCATATGACTGTATATATACATTATATATATATATGTACACACATACAAACACACACGCATTTATGTTTTATTACTTTTGTAAAATTAAAAATACTTTTTAATCAATTTATATCATTTATTTTTCTGTTCTTAACTGTCATAAAAGCTGCATGAGGGCTTACTTTTGGTGAGATTAGCACTATTTTGTGCTCACTTATAAAATTAATTGATTGTTTTTCTCCTTTTTTGGGGAAGGGTTGCATAATTTCACTATTGTAAGAAGCCAATTTTACAATGGCTGAAATAATGTGGGTCATTAAAATTGTGGCCAAACATTGGACTTTAATATATTAATTGTTTTCCTTAATAAAACAAAGAAATGAACAGTTTTGCATACTCCCTGTAGGAGTGTTCTGAAGATTTTTTTATTTTTTTTTTACACTTTTATTCTTTTACTGCAGAATTTAACTATGTGATTGCTTACACAAAATGTTTGCACTTTATAGTTATATGCCTGTAAGTGTAAGATTTACAAGCAATCTGAATGACTCGTACAAACTGTAGAGTCTACGCATGGGGTGGCATGGCATCAACTGCAATAATCTGGATTACAGACAACTCTTTTGATCGGCGTTGTGTCCATTCCAGAATATAGCAGCTGATCTAAACAGCTCCTGTGCCCACAGCATCATTATATCACACATTTATGGAGCTTTGTGTTAATTATATATTGCAAGCATTGTAAATATATGGCACTTACCGCCAAGTGGTTATATGGGCTGTACAGGATTTGAAAAACATACCGTAGCTGCCGACTTCCATGAAGCTGTAATTTCAGACAAAAACCATAAACATGTGTGAATTCTTTCTTGAAGAAAGGCTATAAACAGATTTCTGACCAATTTAATTGAATTTACAGATAATAGGCTTCCTGAAATATATGTTTAATAATACAGTTGTCTGTCAGTTCACTTTTAGGACATATTTACAATCATAGCAAGCAGATTGATGCGTTTACTTTAGAATATTGGAATATATACAGTACAGAACAAAAGTTTGGACACACCTTCTCATCTCTAGAACAACTATTAAGAGGAGACTTTGTGCAGCATGCCTTCATGTTAAAATACCTACTAGGAAACCACTGCTAAGGACAGGCAACAAGCAGAAGAGACTTGTTTGGGCTAAGAACACAAGGAATGGACATTAGACCAGTGGAAATCTGTGCTTTGGTCAGATGAGTCCAAATTTGAGATCTTTGCATCCAACCACCGTGTCTTTGTAGAAAAGGTGAACTGATCGACTCTACATGCCTGGTTCCCCCCGTGAAGCATGGAGGAGGAAGTGTGATGGTGTGATGGTACTTTGCTGGTGACACTGTTGGGGATTTATTCAAAATTGAAGGCATACTGAACCAGCATGCCTACGACAACTTGGCACCAGAGTGACTGGCCAAGAAAGAAGTGATTCAATACAAAATTACTATCAAATCATTAAATATTTTATTCATAATAATTGCATAACAATAATGGTATAAACAAGAGAGCCACCTGGGGGGCACATGGTTCCAGATATATTAAGATTATAGTTCCAATCCAACAATCCTGTATATCAAAAAGGTGACATAATAGTATACTATAATACTTAGGCCCAACCCTCCATATCACACTTGTCAACTATTATAGGTTAATAATGGGTACGGGCTGTAGCACTAACCATCACAGTATATACATATTAAACCACAAGTGTATACGTTGTATGAACAGATAATTTTAACATCAAATATCACCATATACATATACTAGAAGGTGGCCCGATTCTACGCATAGGGTATTCTAGAATTTACGTATTGTGTAGTTCATGTATGATTTTTGTTATATATATATATATATATATATAGATGTTGTTGTGTGTAGTTACCAAGTGTTTGTGTAGGGCGCTGTACATGTTCTGGGTGTTGTCTGGGTGTGACGGGGGGTGAGAGCGGTGTTGTATGTGTGTTGCGTTGTTTGTGGAGCGCTGTGTGTCTGTAGCGTTGTGTGTGTGTGTTGCTCGGTTTGTGTGTGTGTGCTGTGTTTTGGGGGAGGTATGTTTTGTGCAATGTGTGTGTTGTGCGGTATGTGCGTATATTTGTGTGTGCCGCGGTGTTTGTGTGTTGGGTGTTGTGTGTGTGCAGCGTTGTCTGTGTGTGTGGGTGTCTGTGTAGGGCAGTTGTTTGTGGTTCCCAGTGTGTGTGTGTGGTGTGTTGTGCAGTGCGCGCGCGTGTGTGTGTTGGGGGGAGGTGTGCACTTCCCATCGTGCTCCATCCCCCATGCAGCGCACTCCCCATCGTGCTCCATCCCCCATGCAGCGCACTCCCCATCGTGCTCCATCCCCTATGCTGCGCACCCCCCATCGTGCTCCATCTCCCATGCTGTGCACTCCCAAACGTGCTCCATCCGCCATGCTGCGCACTCCCAAACGTGCTCCATCCGCCATCCTGCGCACTCCCAAACGTGCTCCATCCGCCATGCTGCGCACTCCCAAACGTGCTCCATCCGCCATGCTGCGCACTCCCAAACGTGCTCCATCCGCCATGCTGCGCACTCCCAAACGTGCTCCATCCGCCATGCTGCGCACTCCCAAATGTGCTCCATCCGCCATGCTGCGCACCCCCCATCGTGCTCCATCCCCCATGCTGCGCACCCCCCATCGTGCTCCATCCCCCATGCTGCACCAGCATCAGCCTCTCTACCCGCAGCATCAGCCTCTCTGCCCGCAGCATCAGCCTCTCTCCTCCCAGCATCAGCCTCTCTGTCCCCGGCATCAGCCTCTCTGTCCCCAGCATCAGCCTCTCTCATCCCAGCATCAGCCTCTCTCCTCCCAGTATCAGCCTTTTCTGTCCCCAGCATCAGCCTCTCTCCTACCAGCATCAGCCTTTTCTGTCCCTAGCATCAGCCTTTTCTGTCCCTAGCATCAGCCTCTCTCCTCCCAGCATCAGCCTCTCTTCTCCCAGCATCAGCCTCCCCCAGCATCAGCCTCTCTCCTCCCAGCATCAGCCTCTCTCCTCCCAGCATCAGCCTCTCTCCTCCCAGCATCAGCCTTTTCTGTCCCCAGCATCAGCCTCTCTCCTCCCAGCCTACCCCAGCCTCAGCCTCCCCCAGCATCAGCCTCTCTCCTCCCAGCATCAGCCTCTCTCCTCCCAGCCTACCCCAGCCTCAGCCTCCCCCAGCATCAACCTCTCTCCTCACAGCATCAGCCTTTTCGGTCCCCAGCATCAGCCTCTCTCCTCCCAGCCTACCCCAGCCCCAGCCTCCCCCAGCATCAGCCTCTCTTCTCTCAGCCTCCCCATCCCAGCCTTCCCCAGGATCAGCCTCTCTCCTCCCAGCCTCCTCCAGCACGTCGTGCTCCTCTGCCGACACTCACAGATCCGATCGCATACACTCACACACACTCACACACACCCGATCGCATACACTCACACACACCCGATCGCATACACTCACACACACCCGATCGCATACACTCACACACATTGACGATATTGCACATACGCGCTCATACTCACAACATCCGGAGATACCACATGCTTCTGGCCATGTGATCCTCCGGCAGGTCCTGGAAGCTCACAGCACAGTATCACCACCGAGAAGCAAGCGATATCCCAGGATGTTGTGAGTGTGTGGATGCGATGTGATGTGTGTGTGAGGTGTGTGTGAGAGTGAGTGTGATCTGATGTGTGTGTGTGTATGTGTGTGTGCTGTTATGTGTGTGCGTGTGTGTATGTTCCGCCGCTGCAGGACCTTGATGCGCTGGTAACTATGCTACCATGGTTACCAGCGTATCTCGTCCCCCGCTCGCACGGGAGCCCACACCAGCATACGCCGGCCAGCCCCAGCAATGCGAGGGAATGTGTCGGCTGGTTTGGCGGCGTACGCTGATGTGGGCTCCCAGGGGTACAGTACTCACCTGGTAGTCGTGGCTCCCTGACCGTGTCGGTTCGGGGAATGCGTGGGGGGGCGGGGCCAGAGCTAGCGTGCATTGCGTGAGGGGGGCGGGGCGGGGCCGAGTTGCCAATGCCTGCAGGGTGCCGGGGCGAGAGGCCAATCTGTGGGGGGGGCGGAGCCTGGGCGAGCGGCCAGCCAATCCGTGTGGGGGCGCAGCCTGTGCGAGCGGCCAATCCGTGCGGGGGGGGCGGGGCCATGGCGAGCCCAGCGGCCAATCAGCTTTGTGTCACCGTAAGGACACAATTTTGGAGCAAGACAGACAGACAGACAGACAGACAGACGCAATTATATATATAGATATCACTTTAAACTCCTATCGCTCAGGCAAAGTGCCCTGAAACACTGTAAGAGTCAGAGGGATATTATAGAAAGCCGGTACACAAACCGCTATGTTAAATTTGAGGGATACGCTCAATTCCCATTAATACCTCTACCTACATACCATGGAAAATATCAGCCGGCTACCATCACCATGTATGTGTGTGTTGCCTCAATTCCTGCCATACAGCGGTAAAGGTAGAATGTATTAAGGTGGAAAACGGTATACTGATCAATATGCTAAAGTTTAGTATATAAGTGTGCCTTATAGTGGCTGACACTGTAAATGGATGTCTGAGTGGTTAGCACTGAGTTGATGCGCACATACGGTGACGGTAACTGGTCAATAATTGCTACCATATGCAGGTGTAAATATTAATGGGAATGATTGTATCCCTTAAACTTTAGCATATTGATCAGTATACCGTTTTCCACCTTAATACATTCTACCTTTACCGCTGTATGGCAGGAATTGAGGCAACACACCCATACATGGTGATGGTAGCCGGCTGATATTTTCCATGGTATGTAGGTAGAGGTATTAATAGGAATTGAGCGTATCCCTCAAATTTAACATAGCGGTTTGTGTACCGGCTTTCTATAATATCCCTCCGACTCTTACAGTGTTTCAGGGCACTTTGCCTGAGCGATAGGAGTTTAAAGTGATATATATGTATATGGTGATATTTGATGTTAAAATTATCTGTTCATACCACGTATACACTTGTGGTTTAATATGTATATACTGTGATGGTTAGTGCTACAGCCCGTACCCATTATTAACCTATAATAGTTGACAAGTGTGATATGGAGGGTTGGGCCTAACTATTAAAGTATACTATTATGTCACCTTTTTGATATACAGGATTGTTGGATTGGAACTATAATCTTAATATATCTGGAACCATGTGCCCCCCAGGTGGCTCTCTTGTTTATACCATTATTGTTATGCAATTATTATGAATAAAATATTTAATGATTTGATAGTAATTTTGTATTGAATCACTTCTTTCTTGGCCAGTCACTCTGGTGCCAAGTTGTGGTAGTCTAAGCTTGAAGTTGTAAATATTAAGCACCGGACAATTGTGATTAATACAGAACCAGCATGGCTACCACAGCATCTTGCAGCGGCATGCTATTCCATCCGGTTTGCGTTTAGTTGGACCATCATTTATTTTTCAACAGGACAATAACCCCAAACACACCTCCAGGCTGTGTAAGGGCTATTTGACTAAGAAGGAGAGTGATGGGGTGCTACGCCAAATGACCTGGCCTCCACAGTCACCAGACCTGAACCCAATCGAGATGCTTTGGAGAGAGCTGGACCGCAGAGTGAAGGCAAAAGAACCAAGTGCTAAGCATCTCTGGGAACTCCTTCAAGACTGTTGGAAGACCATTTCCAGTGACTACCTCTTGAAGCTCATCAAGAGAATGCCTCATATATGAAACTGAATAGCTGTTGCAAAAAAACAATTTGTTATGAAGAAAAAAGGTTAACATTAATAGGGGTGCCCAAACTTTTTCATATGACTGTATATGTGTTTCACTTTTTGTATTGAATTACTGAAATAAATTATCTTTTTGATGATATTCTAATTTATTAAAATGCTCCAGGACTACTAGACTCCTGTAGAAAACGTATACCATCTGGTAATAAAATGTCCAGGAATAAAAAGAAACAATTATGGATAAATAAGACAGTATAAAGCATAGTAGGATAAAACCAAATGAAAATCTTAAAGACTAAAAATACAGAAATAGAATTTCGGGAGTATAAAGATCTCAATAGGAAATGTGAAAAATAAATCAGGCTAGTAAAGTTAGCTACTGAAAAACAAATCACCAGCAAAATTAAAATAAATCCCCTAACATTTATATATATATATATATATATATATATATATATATATATATATATATATCTCAATGCCAAAAGGAAAAAAATGGATGGTAGACAAGTAAAGAAAATTATAGGACAGAGAAACGGCTGAGATATTAAACAGCCATTTTTCATCCGTGTTCACCAATGAACTCACTATTTCAGAGATTATTCAATAAAGGCCGCTTTACACGCTGCGATATTGGTACCGATATCGCTAGCGTGGGTAACCGCCCCCATCTGTTGTGCGACATGGGCAAATCGCTGCCTGTGCCGCACAACATCGCCCAGACCCGTCACACTACTTACCTGCCCGGCAACGTCGCTGTGACCGGCGAACCGCCTCCTTTCTAAGGGGGCGGTTTGTTCAGCGTCACAGCGACGTCACAGCTGCGTCACTGAACCGCCGCCCAATAGAAGCAGAGGGGCGGAGATGAGCGGGACGAACATCCCGCCCACCTTCTTCCTTCCGCATAGCGGCCGGGAGGCAGGTAAGGAGAGGTTCCTCGTTCCTGCGGTGTCACACGGAGCGATGTGTGCTGCCGCAGGAACGAGGAACAACTTCGTTACTGCTGCAGTAACGATATTTGAGAATGGACCCCCATGTCACCGATGAGCGATTTTGCATGTTTTTGCGACGATGCAAAATCGCTCATAGGTGTCACACGCAACGGCATCGCTAATGCGGTCAGATGTGCGTCACCAATTCCGTGACCCCAACAACTTCGCATTAGCGATGTCGTAGCGTGTAAAGCCCCTTAAGGCAAAAATCAAAGTTCGCCACCTGATATATAACTAATTTAAAATTAGTTATATGTCAGTGTTTGAGGAAGTTAAACATTGAAAAATCCGCCTGGCCAGATGATATTAATTCATGGATCTTGAGGGGAATTGAGCTCAGTAATTGACAGACCACTGTATGTCATCTTCTTAGACTCGCTTGTATCAGGATTGGTGGATTGCTGACATGGTACCAATATTTAAGAACCATAAGAAGGTGAATCCAGGCAACTACCATCCGGTAAGTCTGACATCAGTGGTGTGCAAAGTTTTTGAGGGCATTTTAAGAGAGGACATGCAAAAATATATCGCAAAGAATAATATAGTAACTGACAACCAGCATGGATTCATGAAAGATAAGGCGTGTCTAACCAACATGCTGGGTTTCTAGGAAGAGGTAAGGGGAAATCTGGATATTGGTAATCCAGCTGATGTGATTCATGGCTTTGCAAAGGCATTTGATACTATACCACATAACAGCCCTACAATAAAGTTCCAGAAACAGGGACTAGGGGAAAGTATATGCAGATGGGAAAGGAATTGACTAAGAGATAGGAAACTAAAGGGCACGTTACACGCTACGATATATCTAATGATATGTCGTCGGAGTCACGTCGATATTGACGCACATCCGGCACCGTTTGACATATCGTAGCGTGTGACAGCTACGAGTGTCTGATCGAGCAAAAATACTCACCTTATCGTTGCTTGTTGACACGTCGCTCATTTCCTAAAAATCGAACGTCCTTCTGCTCGACGGTTGTTCATTGTTCCGGAGGCAGCACACATTGCTCCGTGTGACACCCCGGGAACAATGAACTGCAGCTTACCTGCGTCCCGCCGGCAATGAGGAAGGAAGGAGGTGGGCGGGATCTTTACGTCTCGCTCATCTCCGCCCCTCCGCTTCTATTGGCCGGCCGCTGTGTGACGTCGCTGTGACGCTGAATGTCCCTCCCCCTTCAGGAAGTGGATGTTCGCCACCCACATCAATGTCGTTTGGAAGGTAAGTACGTGTGACGGGGGTTTACAACTTTGTGCGACACGGGCAAGAAATTGCCCGCGCCGCACAAACAATGGGGGCGGGTGCGATCGCACATGCGATTGCACGAGAAATTGACGCGTGTAAAGCAGCCTTTAGAGTTGTTGTAAATAGTACATTCTCTAAATGGGCTATAGTCAGCAGTTTGGTTCCGCAGGGATCTGTGCTAGGACCGATTATTTTCAATCTCTTTATTAATGACTTTGTGGATAAGATTCAGAGTAGAGTATCTGTCTTTGAATATGACACCAAACTGTATAGGATATTAAAATCCGACCTTTTAAAGTACAATATTACAAAATGATCTGGATAAAATGTCTGAATGGGCCATCACTTGGCAAATTAGATTTAATGTTGCTGAATGTAGAGTAATGTACCTAGTACAGAGTAATCCTACTGTAGCATATAAATAAAATTAATTCTCCAAAGTGTCTCAAGACCTGTTTTTCCACGCAACAACGCTAGGCTGCATGTTGCTCATGCTAATGGAAGCAGTCATCATGGCCTAAGAGTGCCACCATGGCCTCTAAGCAAATCTTGATCATACTTGATATTGAAAAAATCGAGAGGTTTTGAAATGTTGTTAACATTTTTTCATCATTTGCATATTACAACCATGTCTATTCTTCCTGTGATTTCCATGAATTGATGGCTTTTCCTTCTAGGTGTTGTAAATTCAATGCCGAAGAATGTAGAATTCAGAGGAAAGAACAGGTAGGAAGAACATACAATTCCTAGCAATGGCACCGGGGTCATCCAAACAACAAACAATGGGGTGGTTGTCAGGTACAGAATTTGTCATGGGGCCCATAGGACCCCCAAGTACATGTGCATTATAAAATATCTGTTTTTATTTTAATAAATGGGCAAAACCTGTCCAAAAGTAAAGATTCACTTTTTTCTATAGTAGTATTAAACAGATTTCAGACACCTATCATATGGAAAGCCAACAAACTGGATATTATAGTGGAATAGCTGTCAGCAGCTAGAAATTGATATTCATGTGCATACACTAATCAATTCAATATGAAACTTTGATCCAAACTGAAAGATATTTTTAATAGCAATAGCTCATAAATCACTTTATGGCAGCTCACAACAAAACTATAACAGCCTGCCACAAATATGCCTAATAGTAATATCTGGGCAATTAATGCTTCATTGTATCTAGTCACAACGTTTTGTTAATTAGAATTAGCAAAGCCCATTGCTGCCACCCACAGGTTGTATACTGCATAGAGTCATCATGACTACCAAAGCAATGTACAATAAAAATTTTAAATTTTATATCCAAATAAGACAAAAGTTTTCTAGGACTGATATCTTTATTTCCTTACCAGAAAAATTCTATTTGCAAAGCTTTCAGGGCAAATGATTTGTGAACCTTCTTGATGAAGGAGCTTCTGTGCTCTGAAAGCTTGAAAAGCAAATATATTTTTTCTGGTTAGCCAATAAAAGTATTATTATTATTATTATTATTATTTATTTTTATAGCGCCATTTATTCCATGGCACTTCAGAGTATCACTCCTATAATATTTTTATCTTTTTGGGGTACAAAAAATTTTTACATCAATGAATACCAAAGAAAACAAATACAATAAATAATGCTAAAATATTTAAAAAAAGACATTTTAAAATAAAAAAAATTAAAGATTGCCCCTAGGTGAATGCATTTTCTTTTACAGTCTGGGACAGGCTGAGTTCTAGTCCCAAGACGACGACTGCAGTCTATAAATAAATATCCATGGTCAAGAAGATCACTTAGTGGAATTAGGAATAACAGTTGTAATGAAAAGGTATCAACTATTTCAAATACATACAAATATCCAGAACAAATCAATGTGGAGGTCCCTTTGCATCAATGCCTCACTGGCCACCTTTTGTAGACACTGCAACTGGAGCAGCTCTGTGCTACACTGCTGAGTGCAAGGCTGATAGGATGAAAGTGTTCTTTATGATGCAGTCATCTTCTTTATCATACCTCCCCCCATGGCTCTGATATATGAGGTGAATCCAACAGGATCAGGTGGACACAGGAGCCACTGATTCAAGAGGTGCACATCCTCCACACCCCAGTATTTGGGCAGAACCTGCTTAGCACAGGAGTCTCTTAAAGCCACAGTCTCAAACTCAGCTGGGTATACAGTGAAGAAAATAAGCAGTTGATCCCTTGCTGATTTTGTAAGTTTGCCCACTGACAAAGATATCAACAGTCTATAATTTTAAGGGTAGGTTAATTTTAACAGTGAGAGACAAAATATTTAGTGATGAGCGAATGTATTCGTCACTATTCACTACTCGAACAAATAGTGCGTCATTCGGGGTATTCGTTATATAGCGAGTAATAGTGTATTCGCCTCGATAAATATTCGAATGTCCCGCCCAGCATGTTTGGCGCCTGATTTGCAGCCACTAAACATTCTGGGCTTCTTAACCAATCACAGTAATACTGCAGCCATCTTGGTTATGGCATTACTGTGATTGGCTGGCTTCGGCGCCATCAGCCGTTCCCATCGCCCTCATCCTCCCTGGGGCTCGCCCCAGCTGTGCGGAGCTGGACTATCTGAGCTGTGTTAGCTTCAGCCCTGGAGGAGAGCGACATCTCGCAGCAGCGGCTAATTTCTGGCCGTACACCATGGGTGGCGCTGCAAAGCATCCCCCAATCCTATCCAACACTGCTCCTGGAAGAAGGCTCAGTCACAGGAAGGTTCGGCGCTCAGATCACACTGTACCTTCCTGCATGTCACTGCTGTGTTGGTGCTGAACTGGGAGTGGTGCAGGAACTACATTCCATTACACTAGTGAGGGCTAGCGCAGCATTGTTTTCCTTCAACTCTCTCAAATTTGGCTTGTGAATATGTGCCATAGCATCCTCTACAGTATAAACAATTAGGAGTCAACTTCCCCTCTAATGGCCTTCATATATAAATGCCTCAGCAAGTCAAGTGGTCATTTAACCATATGGTGGGAGCATGGCCAGACATATCATGGGTTTAACCTGTGCAACCGCACAGGGGCCCAATAGACAACGGGGCCCAATTCTACCTTCCAAGCAAGTGCAATTTTGCATTTTTATTATCTCTTGGGGTGCAAAGGGCCCATATATTGTTCTTGCACATGGGCCTTTTCCACCTATTTATGTAAGAAGTTTATTCACTGCTAGTGTATATATAGTAAGTTTATTCATTGCTGGTATATACAGTGAGGAAAACAACAAAGAGGGCGGGAGCTAGCACTGCTTTTAATTTAATTAGATAGCCGTATGGCACATTGAAAATATAAATATAGACTAGGACCCACCTATAGAGATTTGCCTTGACGTTGACAGGGGCGGCACAAATTATTGATCAATCATTTGCTAAAAATCTCAATTTGCATTATAGTACAGTTGGAATAATTGTGAATTTACACTAAAAACATTTTTTGTATGCCATTCTCAGGCAGTGCTGGCTCCCCCCCTCTTTAGTGAGGAAAACAAGTATTTGAAAATGGGAGTCTGATTGGATCAAGTTATTTGCAAAAATGTTTAATTTCTTTATAGTATTTATGCATTGAAGAGGCATAAGTAACCTTTATTCACTATGAAACAAACAAACTCAGTATGCTGTAAATAACATGATAAAAAGGTAAGAAAATAAGTATTTGATACCCTGACAACATTGCACGTTTTCCTGCCTTCAAAGAATGGAGAGGTCTGTAATTTTTATTGTAGTTACACTTCAACTGTGACAGACAGAATTAAAAAAACAAAATCACATTCTATGATTTTTAAATATTTAATTTGCATTTTATTGAATGAAATAAGTATTTGATCACCTACCTTGTGTGGATTAGGTAGGAACTGGATGCTTTGGGGACTAACAAAGGTGAGAAAGAGGATGGGGTTTTTTGTATTTTATTTCAAATAAAGGATTTTCTCTGTGTTTTATTTCTTTTCACTTACAAACTAGTAATTGGGGGTCTCATAAACCATATTCTTAGGCTGGGGGGGCTCAATAACTATGGGTCTCCCCAGCCTGAGAATACCAGCCTCCAGCTGTTGGCTTTATCATGGCTGCATATCAAAATGGGGGGGGGGGAACCACACCACTTTTTAAAATGATTTAATTTTTTTTTTTTTTTTAAAAAAAGCCGCATAGGGTCCCTCTTATTTGGATACACAGCCTAGATAAACAAACGGCTGGAGGCTGCAGCCTGTTGCTGTATGCTTTAACTGCGCATCATAATATTGGGGGACCCTAGGCCAATTTTTTAATTTATTGATTTTTACACCACGATGGAGACACAGACAGCGTGTACGATTGAATGCAGTCAGACACTTTGTCACACAGGGTGGGGACGCTGTCTGACTGCAACCAGAGTCACCCTGATTGCCTGTGGGTGGGGGAAGCAGTGCATATGTATGAAGGATAATGAGTGGCCCCGTAAGTAGTATGAGTGCCTGAAAGGAGCCGCACGAGAGACTGCTAAGTATAACGTGCCTCCTTTTGCCTTTTCTTTCTTTATTTTACCTTTCTTTTTATTTTAAATTACCCGAGTTGCTGGATCTGGATAGTAACCCGCAGTTACCTGACAACTCTGGTCCTGGGGTCAGTGCATGGGAACTTTTGAATCTCTGCGAATCCGGACTTTTAGAGTCTGGGTCTGTCCATCACTACTCATTACCTGTAATAATTGCACTTGTTTGAACTCGTTACCTGTATAAAAGACACCTGTCCACAAACTCAATCAATCACATTCTAACCTCTCCACCAGCATAGTAAAGACCAAAGCCTATTCATGGTTGCCCTTTTTAGAGCTGCCAAGTAACAATGCCCCTATGCCTATAGTGTGGATGCTTGATATATTGTTTTATAACTTTTATTTAATGAAAACTGTTTTCTTTTTTTTCTTTTGATACAGGATTAGGTTACTTTCAAATGTGTAAGAATCTTAAGAGAATTACTGAAATGGCTTTATTATTATCATTGATTCTTGTCTCTGTAGTTCTATTGCAAGAAAAGCTTGTAATTTAGCATAAAAAAAAACTGGTTTGAAAAATTTGACTGGATATTCTGGTTTGGTTTGTATTCTTCAACAGTGGGTTAGCTGCAGCCGGGGTTAACTATTGGGACCAAATGTCTTTGTCAATGTTGCATGACTGGTAAATGAAACTCAATGGCTGGAAGTCTCCATCACATGCTACAAAATGGATACAGCCGCACACTAAATGCCATCAATGCATAAGGGAACTCTGGTACTGCATTACTGCTATATGAAAAAAATGAGATTTTTAGTTTATGAATTGGCCAATGCATGTAAGCAATCCTTATACCAGGAGTCCTAGCTGCCCAGACATGGAGGTTAGTCCAGATAGTGGCATTTCAAGTTAGATTTTTAGTCTAGCTGCCCAGACAAGGATGTTTTTAACCTAGATAGTGGCATTTTAGTTAGGGACCCGGAATATTGAGATTTAGCTTGCCGTTTGGTGTCCGGGCTTACATGCATTGGCCAATTCATAAACTAAAAAGCTCATTTTTTTCATATAGCAGTAATGCAGTACCAGAGTTCCCTTATACATTGATGGCATTTAGTGTGCGGCTGTATCCATTTTGTATTTGCTAGGTTTTTTCAGCTGGCACCTATACACACTTGTAGGATGTGCAGGTCAGTCTTTTGAAATATTTCCATCACATGCTGCCACAGATCTCTGCTCAGCCCTAACTCCTGCATCTTCCAGATAACTCACTACATTTCTTTTCGTGTTCTGTTCAGATCTTTTTCAGCCTTTTCTGAACAATGGTTCTGTCCCCTTCTGTTGAGAAATGCAGTTAAATCACACTTGTATATTGTAACAGGCTCTCTCTTTATTATAACTGTGATGTCTCTGCATGGTGTGGAGAATACAAGTACACAGCACGTGTAGTCTGGGCTTTAATTTATATGTATCACAGGTACAGTTACGTATCTTTATTTTACACTAGCACACTTTAAATGTAATAAGTAAATCCCATCAATTAGCTTCAGAAAGTTAACTATAGATAAGAAGAATAGCTGTAGACAGGGTCATGACGATTGCGGTCGCAGCGATCGCGACCGAGCCCAGGGCTACAGGGGGCTGCCGGCCCTAGCGCCTGCTTCAGCTGGATGAGCGTTTGAGTATGCGCATCCAGCTAAAATACATTGCAGCACAGAGACTCCTTGGGTCCCTGCACTGCGATGCGCCGGCCGCTGATTAAGGCTATGAATATTCACTGCTCTCCATGCTCATAATGCAGGGTGTGGGGAGCAGAGAATATGCCAGCACTGTGCAGCTGACCATGCTGTAAGTAGGCCCACAGTGACGTCAAGCGCTGCGCCACTTACACACTGGTCTGTTGCGGCATACCATCATCGGAGGAGGACATCAGGAGGATGAGAGGAAGGTGTGTATAACTTGTTTAATTTATTACTGTATGCGACGCACAAGGGTATCATGTGTAGCAGGATGCGGCCAGGATGGGGACATAAACCAATAAGGATAACGTTTGGAACACCATTCTAAGTCTGAACTGGGTGCAAAAACCTAAAAAAACATCACTATGGGGAGATAAGGTATGCACACCAGTGACTATGTAGGGGGAATACATGGAATAGCAGAAACTGCTGTGTGAATACTGACTTGAAAAATCCAATAGCTATATGTAAAGTGAAAATGTGAAAAATGGAATCTGCATTACTGCCATGAACATATGAATCAAGAGAAATTTAGCTACTGAATTGATCAATGCAATAGAGCCCCAACACTACGCCAAAGTATTTCTCTACGTTGGGGTCCCTAGCTTGTGTGTGTCCTCTCATGCAGTTAAAAAACTTACCGTGTATGGGAGCTGAGACCCAGGCTATATATGCGTATGATATGGATTGGCAATAGGTGTGGTTGGGGAGGGTTCCCAAACGAAAAAATACTAACAATAAGGATAACGTTTGGAACACCATTCTAAGTCTGAACTGGGTGCAAAAACCTAAAAAAACATCACTATGGGGAGATAAGGTATGCACACCAGTGACTATGTAGGGGGAATACATGGAATAGCAGAAACTGCTGTGTGAATACTGACTTGAAAAATCCAATAGCTATATGTAAAGTGAAAATGTGAAAAATGGAATCTGCATTACTGCCATGAACATATGAATCAAGAGAAATTTAGCTACTGAATTGATCAATGCAATAGAGCCCCAACACTACGCCAAAGTATTTCTCTACGTTGGGGTCCCTAGCTTGTGTGTGTCCTCTCATGCAGTTAAAAAACTTACCCTCCCCAACCACACCTATTGCCAATCCATATCATACGCATATATAGCCTGGGTCTCAGCTCCCATACACGGTAAGTTTTTTAACAATAGGTGTGGTTGGGGAGGGTTCCCAAACGAAAAAATACTAACAATAAGGATAACGTTTGGAACACCATTCTAAGTCTGAACTGGGTGCAAAAACCTAAAAAAACATCACTATGGGGAGATAAGGTATGCACACCAGTGACTATGTAGGGGGAATACATGGAATAGCAGAAACTGCTGTGTGAATACTGACTTGAAAAATCCAATAGCTATATGTAAAGTGAAAATGTGAAAAATGGAATCTGCATTACTGCCATGAACATATGAATCAAGAGAAATTTAGCTACTGAATTGATCAATGCAATAGAGCCCCAACACTACGCCAAAGTATTTCTCTACGTTGGGGTCCCTAGCTTGTGTGTGTCCTCTCATGCAGTTAAAAAACTTACCGTGTATGGGAGCTGAGACCCAGGCTATATATGCGTATGATATGGATTGGCAATAGGTGTGGTTGGGGAGGGTTCCCAAACGAAAAAATACTAACAATAAGGATAACGTTTGGAACACCATTCTAAGTCTGAACTGGGTGCAAAAACCTAAAAAAACATCACTATGGGGAGATAAGGTATGCACACCAGTGACTATGTAGGGGGAATACATGGAATAGCAGAAACTGCTGTGTGAATACTGACTTGAAAAATCCAATAGCTATATGTAAAGTGAAAATGTGAAAAATGGAATCTGCATTACTGCCATGAACATATGAATCAAGAGAAATTTAGCTACTGAATTGATCAATGCAATAGAGCCCCAACACTACGCCAAAGTATTTCTCTACGTTGGGGTCCCTAGCTTGTGTGTGTCCTCTCATGCAGTTAAAAAACTTACCGTGTATGGGAGCTGAGACCCAGGCTATATATGCGTATAATATGGATTGGCAATAGGTGTGGTTTGGGAGGGTTCCCAAACGAAAAAATACTAACAATAAGGATAACGTTTGGAACACCATTCTAAGTCTGAACTGGGTGCAAAAACCTAAAAAAACATCACTATGGGGAGATAAGGTATGCACACCAGTGACTATGTAGGGGGAATACATGGAATAGCAGAAACTGCTGTGTGAATACTGACTTGAAAAATCCAATAGCTATATGTAAAGTGAAAATGTGAAAAATGGAATCTGCATTACTGCCATGAACATATGAATCAAGAGAAATTTAGCTACTGAATTGATCAATGCAATAGAGCCCCAACACTACGCCAAAGTATTTCTCTACGTTGGGGTCCCTAGCTTGTGTGTGTCCTCTCATGCAGTTAAAAAACTTACCGTGTATGGGAGCTGAGACCCAGGCTATATATGCGTATGATATGGATTGGCAATAGGTGTGGTTGGGGAGGGTTCCCAAACGAAAAAATACTAACAATAAGGATAACGTTTGGAACACCATTCTAAGTCTGAACTGGGTGCAAAAACCTAAAAAAACATCACTATGGGGAGATAAGGTATGCACACCAGTGACTATGTAGGGGGAATACATGGAATAGCAGAAACTGCTGTGTGAATACTGACTTGAAAAATCCAATAGCTATATGTAAAGTGAAAATGTGAAAAATGGAATCTGCATTACTGCCATGAACATATGAATCAAGAGAAATTTAGCTACTGAATTGATCAATGCAATAGAGCCCCAACACTACGCCAAAGTATTTCTCTACGTTGGGGTCCCTAGCTTGTGTGTGTCCTCTCATGCAGTTAAAAAACTTACCGTGTATGGGAGCTGAGACCCAGGCTATATATGCGTATGATATGGATTGGCAATAGGTGTGGTTTGGGAGGGTTCCCAAACGAAAAAATACTAACAATAAGGATAACGTTTGGAACACCATTCTAAGTCTGAACTGGGTGCAAAAACCTAAAAAAACATCACTATGGGGAGATAAGGTATGCACACCAGTGACTATGTAGGGGGAATACATGGAATAGCAGAAACTGCTGTGTGAATACTGACTTGAAAAATCCAATAGCTATATGTAAAGTGAAAATGTGAAAAATGGAATCTGCATTACTGCCATGAACATATGAATCAAGAGAAATTTAGCTACTGAATTGATCAATGCAATAGAGCCCCAACACTACGCCAAAGTATTTCTCTACGTTGGGGTCCCTAGCTTGTGTGTGTCCTCTCATGCAGTTAAAAAACTTACCGTGTATGGGAGCTGAGACCCAGGCTATATATGCGTATGATATGGATTGGCAATAGGTGTGGTTGGGGAGGGTTCCCAAACGAAAAAATACTAACAATAAGGATAACGTTTGGAACACCATTCTAAGTCTGAACTGGGTGCAAAAACCTAAAAAAACATCACTATGGGGAGATAAGGTATGCACACCAGTGACTATGTAGGGGGAATACATGGAATAGCAGAAACTGCTGTGTGAATACTGACTTGAAAAATCCAATAGCTATATGTAAAGTGAAAATGTGAAAAATGGAATCTGCATTACTGCCATGAACATATGAATCAAGAGAAATTTAGCTACTGAATTGATCAATGCAATAGAGCCCCAACACTACGCCAAAGTATTTCTCTACGTTGGGGTCCCTAGCTTGTGTGTGTCCTCTCATGCAGTTAAAAAACTTACCGTGTATGGGAGCTGAGACCCAGGCTATATATGCGTATAATATGGATTGGCAATAGGTGTGGTTTGGGAGGGTTCCCAAACGAAAAAATACTAACAATAAGGATAACGTTTGGAACACCATTCTAAGTCTGAACTGGGTGCAAAAACCTAAAAAAACATCACTATGGGGAGATAAGGTATGCACACCAGTGACTATGTAGGGGGAATACATGGAATAGCAGAAACTGCTGTGTGAATACTGACTTGAAAAATCCAATAGCTATATGTAAAGTGAAAATGTGAAAAATGGAATCTGCATTACTGCCATGAACATATGAATCAAGAGAAATTTAGCTACTGAATTGATCAATGCAATAGAGCCCCAACACTACGCCAAAGTATTTCTCTACGTTGGGGTCCCTAGCTTGTGTGTGTCCTCTCATGCAGTTAAAAAACTTACCGTGTATGGGAGCTGAGACCCAGGCTATATATGCGTATAATATGGATTGGCAATAGGTGTGGTTTGGGAGGGTTCCCAAACGAAAAAATACTAACAATAAGGATAACGTTTGGAACACCATTCTAAGTCTGAACTGGGTGCAAAAACCTAAAAAAACATCACTATGGGGAGATAAGGTATGCACACCAGTGACTATGTAGGGGGAATACATGGAATAGCAGAAACTGCTGTGTGAATACTGACTTGAAAAATCCAATAGCTATATGTAAAGTGAAAATGTGAAAAATGGAATCTGCATTACTGCCATGAACATATGAATCAAGAGAAATTTAGCTACTGAATTGATCAATGCAATAGAGCCCCAACACTACGCCAAAGTATTTCTCTACGTTGGGGTCCCTAGCTTGTGTGTGTCCTCTCATGCAGTTAAAAAACTTACCGTGTATGGGAGCTGAGACCCAGGCTATATATGCGTATGATATGGATCGGCAATAGGTGTGGTTGGGGAGGGTTCCCAAACGAAAAAATACTAACAATAAGGATAACGTTTGGAACACCATTCTAAGTCTGAACTGGGTGCAAAAACCTAAAAAAACATCACTATGGGGAGATAAGGTATGCACACCAGTGACTATGTAGGGGGAATACATGGAATAGCAGAAACTGCTGTGTGAATACTGACTTGAAAAATCCAATAGCTATATGTAAAGTGAAAATGTGAAAAATGGAATCTGCATTACTGCCATGAACATATGAATCAAGAGAAATTTAGCTACTGAATTGATCAATGCAATAGAGCCCCAACACTACGCCAAAGTATTTCTCTACGTTGGGGTCCCTAGCTTGTGTGTGTCCTCTCATGCAGTTAAAAAACTTACCGTGTATGGGAGCTGAGACCCAGGCTATATATGCGTATGATATGGATTGGCAATAGGTGTGGTTGGGGAGGGTTCCCAAACGAAAAAATACTAACAATAAGGATAACGTTTGGAACACCATTCTAAGTCTGAACTGGGTGCAAAAACCTAAAAAAACATCACTATGGGGAGATAAGGTATGCACACCAGTGACTATGTAGGGGGAATACATGGAATAGCAGAAACTGCTGTGTGAATACTGACTTGAAAAATCCAATAGCTATATGTAAAGTGAAAATGTAGCCTGGGTCTCAGCTCCCATACACGGTAAGTTTTTTAACTGCATGAGAGGACACACACAAGCTAGGGACCCCAACGTAGAGAAATACTTTGGCGTAGTGTTGGGGCTCTATTGCATTGATCAATTCAGTAGCTAAATTTCTCTTGATTCATATGTTCATGGCAGTAATGCAGATTCCATTTTTCACATTTTCACTTTACATATAGCTATTGGATTTTTCAAGTCAGTATTCACACAGCAGTTTCTGCTATTCCATGTATTCCCCCTACATAGTCACTGGTGTGCATACCTTATCTCCCCATAGTGATGTTTTTTTAGGTTTTTGCACCCAGTTCAGACTTAGAATGGTGTTCCAAACGTTATCCTTATTGTTAGTATTTTTTCGTTTGGGAACCCTCCCCAACCACACCTATTGCCAATCCATATCATACGCATATATAGCCTGGGTCTCAGCTCCCATACACGGTAAGTTTTTTAACTGCATGAGAGGACACACACAAGCTAGGGACCCCAACGTAGAGAAATACTTTGGCGTAGTGTTGGGGCTCTATTGCATTGATCAATTCAGTAGCTAAATTTCTCTTGATTCATATGTTCATGGCAGTAATGCAGATTCCATTTTTCACATTTTCACTTTACATATAGCTATTGGATTTTTCAAGTCAGTATTCACACAGCAGTTTCTGCTATTCCATGTATTCCCCCTACATAGTCACTGGTGTGCATACCTTATCTCCCCATAGTGATGTTTTTTTAGGTTTTTGCACCCAGTTCAGACTTAGAATGGTGTTCCAAACGTTATCCTTATTGTTAGTATTTTTTTGTTTGGGAACCCTCCCCAACCACACCTATTGCCAATCCATATCATACGCATATATAGCCTGGGTCTCAGCTCCCATACACGGTAAGTTTTTTAACTGCATGAGAGGACACACACAAGCTAGGGACCCCAACGTAGAGAAATACTTTGGCGTAGTGTTGGGGCTCTATTGCATTGATCAATTCAGTAGCTAAATTTCTCTTGATTCATATGTTCATGGCAGTAATGCAGATTCCATTTTTCACATTTTCACTTTACATATAGCTATTGGATTTTTCAAGTCAGTATTCACACAGCAGTTTCTGCTATTCCATGTATTCCCCCTACATAGTCACTGGTGTGCATACCTTATCTCCCCATAGTGATGTTTTTTTAGGTTTTTGCACCCAGTTCAGACTTAGAATGGTGTTCCAAACGTTATCCTTATTGTTAGTATTTTTTTGTTTGGGAACCCTCCCCAACCACACCTATTGCCAATCCATATCATACGCATATATAGCCTGGGTCTCAGCTCCCATACACGGTAAGTTTTTTAACTGCATGAGAGGACACACACAAGCTAGGGACCCCAACGTAGAGAAATACTTTGGCGTAGTGTTGGGGCTCTATTGCATTGATCAATTCAGTAGCTACATTTCTCTTGATTCATATGTTCATGGCAGTAATGCAGATTCCATTTTTCACATTTTCACTTTACATATAGCTATTGGATTTTTCAAGTCAGTATTCACACAGCAGTTTCTGCTATTCCATGTATTCCCCCTACATAGTCACTGGTGTGCATACCTTATCTCCCCATAGTGATGTTTTTTTAGGTTTTTGCACCCAGTTCAGACTTAGAATGGTGTTCCAAACGTTATCCTTATTGTTAGTATTTTTTCGTTTGGGAACCCTCCCCAACCACACCTATTGCCAATCCATATCATACGCATATATAGCCTGGGTCTCAGCTCCCATACAGGGTAAGTTTTTTAACTGCATGAGAGGACACACACAAGCTAGGGACCCCAACGTAGAGAAATACTTTGGCGTAGTGTTGGGGCTCTATTGCATTGATCAATTCAGTAGCTAAATTTCTCTTGATTCATATGTTCATGGCAGTAATGCAGATTCCATTTTTCACATTTTCACTTTACATATAGCTATTGGATTTTTCAAGTCAGTATTCACACAGCAGTTTCTGCTATTCCATGTATTCCCCCTACATAGTCACTGGTGTGCATACCTTATCTCCCCATAGTGATGTTTTTTTAGGTTTTTGCACCCAGTTCAGACTTAGAATGGTGTTCCAAACGTTATCCTTATTGTTAGTATTTTTTCGTTTGGGAACCCTCCCCAACCACACCTATTGCCAATCCATATCATACGCATATATAGCCTGGGTCTCAGCTCCCATACACGGTAAGTTTTTTAACTGCATGAGAGGACACACACAAGCTAGGGACCCCAACGTAGAGAAATACTTTGGCGTAGTGTTGGGGCTCTATTGCATTGATCAATTCAGTAGCTAAATTTCTCTTGATTCATATGTTCATGGCAGTAATGCAGATTCCATTTTTCACATTTTCACTTTACATATAGCTATTGGATTTTTCAAGTCAGTATTCACACAGCAGTTTCTGCTATTCCATGTATTCCCCCTACATAGTCACTGGTGTGCATACCTTATCTCCCCATGGGGACATAAACCAGGCTGGGGTCACTATGGGGACATGTATATCAGGATGGGGCCATTATGGAGACATATATTCCAGGATGGGGCCATTATGAGGACATGTATACCAGGATGGGGCCATTATGGGGACATGTATACAAGGATGGGGTCATATATACCAGGATATAGCCATGATGAGCTCATACACCAGGATAGGGGACATTAGTACTGAATGGGGTCGGTACTACACAATTAAGGTGGGGGGGGGCAACTCATATGTCTTTATAGGATTTAGAATGCTTCAAGCCCCATACATCTGACCAATATATGGAGGGGGCCAAGCTCAAACTTTGCACCGGGGCCCATCAGACTCTAGATACGATGCTGGCTGTAGATGTAGACTGAGACTATGAGTGACAAACTTATGAAATGTAATCATAAAGTAGTAGGTATCTTGATTCGTATATATACACACCAAATCAGCATGTGGATTCAATTGTATGGATAGATGCATATTACTCTTCAGGTTAATGACAAGGTAACACCGCATCTTGTAGATGACCAGTTCAAAGTTCAATAGTAAAAAGTGGCTTAGCAGCTTAAATTTATGGCCAGTTGGCATCCTACGTGGCAATAAGTACATTTTGAAACTATAAGCAACAGTCAGAAAAAGTTGCGTGGGTAGGAGAATTCATCAAAGGTAAAATCATCTTTGACAGTGCCACAGTAGGTAGCACAAGGCTTTTGTCAAATTCAATGCAGCACAAATTGCTAAGAAAATTCTTCGAGGTATGCAAATTTGTAAATTATTAAAATAAACAGAATCAAAAGCAGCTTTGTCTATATAGTCAAAATCTCAACCAAAGAAAAGGATACTTATTTTCTAAAACACAATAAGCCTTAATAAGTTCTACATAATGCAAGTCTCACACAGGAATGTCAGTGAGTCAGGTCTTGCATATCAGGAATTTTCATCTTTTTATACAGAGGAAACTATTTTGGTGATTTTCAATTCATTCAAATGCCTAAAATACCAAGTGACTTCATTACCTTTTATCACAAGCTTAAAAGGAATTCAGATATTTCCTATTGTACTTCATTACAATACGAATATTTTTAAAATGCTCATGACCAATCAACCGCACTATAGTATGTGAAGGATACAAGGTCATAACTCAGAAAGGATTTTGCATTCACAAACGTTAATAAACATTAGTTTTTGGATGACACTTGGTAGCGATGCCTTACTATACAGGACAATTAAGTAACTGCAATAGACAACTTTTCCGTCTCTTATTAACTACCAATCTCTCCATTACTTGAATCCTTTAATCCAAATATAAAAGGATTTGTTCAGGCTTCTTGATACTCAACCATTTGAACAATTTGCCTAGAAAATGGCAAATCCTAAAACAAACTGCTCCGAGCAGTATAAAGGCATTAGTGAGGAATGAGGGTCTTCTTGAGTGCACTTTGCAGTATTACATGCTTCATTTCCTTAGGGTCATACTCAACAGCCCAACCACTGTACCTTAGTAATGTTCATATTAGGTTTGTCACAAATATGATGCGTTGGTGACTGATGGGGCAGAAAAAGTGCACTGTAGGCTGTTTGTATAGACTCCTGTAGACTTCTTCTTCAAGCAATGTTCTATCAATATCGTGTGAACATAAGAAAACATCCATCCCTGACATAACACACTGAACATTCCATGTAGAGAATGGTGCACATCAATAGTGAGCTAGTTACTAATCTCCCATATGTAACACCCCTTTAAGCCACCTCCGTGGGCTAGGTGTCTGGTATTTCTCACCTTAGTATGGCACAGTACTACAATCGGAACTCAGAACCTTGCTGGTAATTCTTGGAAAATACAGGAGGGTCTTCCTCTTCTGTCAGAGGTGACTCGTAAAAACTCAGTTCATGCTCCATACACACTCATAAGTATCATGATGGTCTCTCGTCATTAGGAGAGTTGTAACAGTTTTGAGGCCGGAGTCTTACTTAGCCTTGTAAGACTCTGGATTTTAAATGTGTTTTCCTTTTCTTTGGTGCAGCGAGGGTTAATGTTAGTTTCTCTGCTAGCAGCTCATGGCTAATTCTCCTCATATGCAGCCGGTTTGTGACCACACCCATTGTCTTTAAATAGTCAGATGTTCCATCACATGATGACGATAATAGAACACTCATTCTGACACTAGTCAGAGAGGTCGCTTTGGTAGCCACTGAAGCCTTGCTGCTGCTGAGAGCCTTGCTGGGGGTTTTAGTTCTTCTGGTGAAAGCAGTGCTGGCTGCAGCCGTGAAGTTGGTGTGTATCCTTTCTGTCTATTCCCTTACCTGTCTACCTTTCCTTGTGTTATATTAGTGCAGTGGTGGGACTAGTGCTTCCGCCGGCCATCTCTCTAGTCAGGGTGAGATTAAGGCAAGTGAGAGTCTAGGCACGTAATTAGAGATGGGTTGAAAGAACCCATTTAGGGACTTTGGGGAGCTTAGGATACAGCCTCAGGTGAGTGCAGTAGGTGTACTCACTCCCCTAGCATTCAGGGCCCACTTTTATTATTGTGTCCTCTATGCTCTTTGTTCGTTCATGCGCAGCTGTCACGTCATCCCCTAGTTCAAGCATGACACAAGATGTACTTTACAGTAGGCCTGAATGTTAACGGAATGTAATGAATTTTGAAAAAGAGTTCAGTATGTACTTAAAAGGCATAATAAAGTTACCGTTAAATACTACCACAGCGTGGAATGACTACTTTTCCAGCAGCATCACAGTTAACCAGAAAACATTCATCTCCTTTTACTCCTCTATATATGCAGATAAAGATTTCTATCTATCCATGGGTGTGACTGAAACAGCTGGATTCTCTATGGTCATATAATGGGGTTGTTACATGCAAATCCTGGTCAGATGAGCACCTCCCCCTAACTTCCTCTACCAAATGCTATATTACCCTATGTGCACTTTTCTGTCTTTTTTTTTTCTTCAGAATGTTGAGTGTCACTTCCCCTTTTTGTGACAGCAGACGCACTCCTAACTGATCACACAACCCACAAAGAGCTGACCAGTGCAAATAATACAGTCCAATGTTGGGGCCTGGTTGCGAAGGATGCTGGTGCGCTTACAGGAGCAGTGTCTGAACTTTAAGGTGAGAATCAAAGCAAAATACCTTTAATAACAGTTCTCTCACAACCTTCATAGCAGTAGAAACAAAAGTTCAAGTAATTTCTCCTCAACAACAGGTCCCTTAAAGATTCCTTAGTGGTTGAATCATATTTCCCTGCAGGATAAACTCACTTCATGCAGCAAACCTTTAGTTAACTTGTCTCTAGCTTGGGGCTGTAGCGTTCAGACACCTGGGAACACATGAAGTGTGGGCAGAATCCTGGGAACACATGAAGTGTGGGCAGAATCCTTCGTTCAGACACATGGGAACACATGAAGTGTGGGCAGAATCCTTCATTCAGACACCTGGGAACACATGAAGTGTGGGCAGAATCCTTCATTCAGACACCTGGGAACACATGAAGTGTGGGCAGAATCCTTCATTCAGACACCTGGGAACACATGAAGTGTGGGCAAAATCCTTCATTCAGACACCTGGGAACACATGAAGTGTGGGCAGAATCCTTTGTTCAGATACCTGGGAACAAATGAAGTGAGGGTAGAATCCTTCTTTGAGATAGACCAGGCACCAGTGGACATCTCCTGGTAACCTGGTTAGTTTGGTCTGCAAATGTGGTTCAGCTCCTCCTGGATTATCTTATCCTCTCACACAGAGAGCAACTAGGCTAGCAACAATATCTCTATATCTCAGTTCTCTGCTCTCAAGGGTTAAGGTGGTGTCACACACTGCGACGACGACAACAACGTCGCTGCTACGTCACCATTTTCTGTGACGTAGCAGCGACGTCCCGTCGCTGTGTGTGACATCCAGCAATGAGTTGGCCCCTGCTGTGAGGTCGCCACTCGTTGCTGAATGTCCAGCTTCATTTTTTGGTCGTCGCTCTCCCGCTGTGACGCACACATCGCTGTGTGTGACAGCGAGAGAGCGACGAAATGAAGCAAGCAGGGAGCAGGAGCCGGCATCTGGCAGCTGCGGTAAGCTGTAACCAGGGTAAACATCGGGTAACCAAGGGAAGACCTTTCCCTGGTTACCCGATATTTACCTTCGTTACCAGCGTCCGCCGCTCTCGCTGCCAGTGCCGGCTCCCTGCTCTCTGCACATGTAGCTGCAGTACACATCGGGTAATTAACCCGATGTGTACTGTAGCTAGAAGTGCAGGGAGCCAGCGCTAAGCAGTATGCACAGCTCCCTGCTCTCTGCACACGTAGCACAGCGACGCGTGTCGTTATGATCGCTGCTGCGTCTGCTGTGTTTGACAGCTAAGCAGCGATCATAACAGCGACTTACAAGGTCGCTGTTGCGTCACAGAAAGTGGTGACGTAACAGCGCCGTCGTTGTCGCTGTCGCTATGTGTGAACCCAGCATTAGATTCACCTCAGTCTGCAATAAAAGAGCACACATATCTCTCTGTGCTCAGCTAGCTCCACCCTTCTTCTCTAACGTGCTCAGCCAATCAGTCCCTTACTCTGCTACTCTTCCTCTTCTGGAAACAAGATAGGACACCCAGGACCACTTTATACATCATAGAGAAACATATGGTCACCCTCAAAAGGACAATATAGAATACTAAGAGAACTAGGAGGGAATGAATGACCAGTATCATAAGTTTGAAAAGAAGTCAATTCAAACGAGGACAGTTCAAGTATAACAATACAATCTTTATTAAATATAAAAAGCAGGTATTAAAAGGACTTGAACAATAATCCAAAGTTATAAGTTATAAATAGAGACAGGAGGTAGAGGAAAAGTTCAGAGCAAAAGGCTGTTCAGGTCTGAGCCATCACCATGGGGGATAGAAAATAGAGGCTCAATCCCGGCATGTACAAATTTGGTATTATAATCCTAGTGGAGGAAAACATGCCAGTTATTAAGAGAAGCATAGTTACTTACCCATGGTGAAGCCTAGTCAGACCAACAGCCACCGCACCCCAACGCGTTTCGTAGTCTTTTTCAAGGGACTGCGACATGGTGTGTGGTGAGGGGGATCTATTTATATGTACCCCAAACAAATGATAGGTCCAACGCTCGTTATCGGCCGCATACAGGGGCGGAAGTTCGTCCGGAGCGTCCATCATCGGGCCGTTCCCGGAAGTGACGCGGACGTATCAGTGTCGTCACACTGCGCCCGCCTCATCCCATTACGGAGGCCGTCATGCAGGAGGCTCGGGAGGGGACCGCACAGCGCATGCGTGCCACGGGCGCGGCCATCTTTGAAAAGGGCACTAAGAAGGGCAAGAATCGTCTCTGGCGATACCACATAAAAAAATGTTTAATATATATCATAAGTGTTAAGAACAGGGTGGGAAACGTTCCCATGTATTAGGGATATCTCATGGGTAGTGTGAGAACAAGGTATATGATCCCACAGAACAATGCAGAATAGAGGGGAAGGGCCAACTGAGCATCACTCCCCCCCATACTACAAACAGGCGTACACTTCACATCCAAAGAGATGTTGCTCACCCAGCTTATCATTCAGGGTCATTCACATCCAATCTGTATGTCAGCCACAGCAAAGGGCAACAAGGAGAAAATCAGGGAAGAAAAATGATCCTAGAAACAACATCTACCCAAAAGGAAATCACATATTAATACATCGATCTCCCAATATAGGGCTATTTGGAGGGGAGAGTTGAAGGAAAGAATTCCCCTCTAAAACATCCTCTTCCTCTTCTGGGATGTAAAGAAGTGCAAAGTCTGCTTGGTCTTGTAGTTCAGGGTAGAGCAGCAAAAGAAGCATTAATGTCTGCTTCTGTGAAAGTCTGTAATCCCAACAGCAGTAATCGCTGAACACATAACTGCCACCGCAGGTGTTACATTCTCTCCCTGGTGAGTCACTGTAGGTTCCAAAACATGAAATGACGACTCAACATCTGAAATACAAACTTGTGGTAAAGCATCTTAACTAACAAGGCCACCAGTCACATGTACATTACGTACATCACTCCTATGTCATATTGGTACAGGAGGAAAATATGGCCACAAACCATTCAAATGGCAGTGTACTACTCTGTAAACCTCAATAATATGTCCTGTCTAGTTATACTTTAGATTCATGTGTGCACTAGTGTCCTGTTTTGGATGGATGTGTACCACCTCATCAACCCTTGATCAAACTCTTGACTTCCAGGCTCAGTTCACTTCTTCACCAGGTAATTCTGCATTCCCTGAACTCTCACCTAATAAGGATGGCATGAGCTTGATGCTGGGCTACACTCCTATTGAGGGTCATCTTCAGTTGACTGATCTATATGATCTCAGTCTACAGAGCATGGATCACCTATCTATATTTATTCAGACTCCCGTTCATCACTGGAATCACTCTCAGTCATTGTATGTTGGTACATCTCTTGCTCAACGTCTTAGGAGATCACTAATATTTCTGTATATTTAAATATTGAGGTATTGCAGTATGCAGAGCAAGCAATTTGAGCCCTTTAGGGAGACTAAAAAAAAGAGAAAATGTAAAAACAAAAACAAAACTTTTAAAATTATAAAAAAAAATATATTAAAAGAAAAAATATATAAAACGTTAATTCACCTAAACCCTTTCCCTATTTAAACAGAAATGAAAAAAAAAATGATACTGTCATGTCTGAAAAAAATCTGATCTATGAAAACACCAAAATTGTATTTTTTGTCACTGCACTTCTCCAAACGAGGAAATAATAAGTTATCAAAACATCATAATTAGCCCAAAATAGTATCAACTAAAACATTATGTTACACATTAATTCCAGATCCAGGATTAGCTCCCCAGACAAAGACATGGTATTAAGACTTTGTGTTGTGGAGTCCTGTTTGCCTGTGGCTTCCAGTGCCTCTGCTACCTAGTTTCCATATTTCTTTCTGCTTATACCTTCTAGTACTTCTGCTACCTGTTTCCTGGTATCCTGTCTATCTATTGCTTCAAGCACCTATGCTAACTGCTTCCCAGTATCCTGTCTTCCTGCAGCTTCCAATGCGGCTACTACCGGTTTCCCGCGTTCCATGTGCCTCACCTGTCTGCAGCACCGACGGCATAGCTCCCAACTGTCCCAGATTCAGCAGTATTGTCCCAATTTCAAGATTCAGTCCCATTATCCTGGCAGGTCAGGGCTTTATCTCAATATCGTCTCACCTCTACTTGTCAGCTCTGTAGATCCTCATCCTCAGGGACGAAGCCAGTATCTCTCTACGCACATGCATAATTTAAAAAAACAATTCTCTTCTCTGGTCTGCCTCGAGACTCAAACTCATTACTTCATATTTGGAGGCAGAAGCTCTAGCAATGAGCCAATTTGGTATACTTGAGCCAAATTGCAGTGATTAGTAGGACAAAAAAGTGGCGGTGTACAGTCATGGCCAAAAGTTTTGAGAATGCTACAAATATTAATTTTTACAAAGTCTACTGCTTAAGTTTTTCTAATGGCAATTTGCATATACTCCAGAATGTCATAAAGAGTGATCAGCTTAACAGCAATTACTTGCAAAGTCAATATTGGCTAAGAAAATGAACTTTAACCCCCAAAACACATTTCAACAGCATTGCATTCCTGCCTTAAAAGGAGCAGTTAACATTGTTTTAGTGATTGTTCCATTAACACAGGTGTGGGTGTTGATGAGGATAGGGCTGGCGATCAATCAGTCATGATTAAGTAAGAATAACACCATTGGACACTTTAAAAGGAGGCTGGTGCTTGGTATCATTGTTTCTCTTCAGTTAACCATGGTTATCTCTAAAGAAACACGTGCAGCCATCAATTGCTCTGCACAAAAATGGCCTAACAGGGAAGAGTATCGCAGCTACAAAGATTGCACCTCAGTCAACAATCTATCGCATCATCAAGAACTTCAAGGAGAGAGCTTCCATTGTTGCCAAAAAGGCTCCAGGGCGCCCAAGAAGGACCAGCAAACGCCAGGACCGTATCTTAAAACTGTTTCAGCTGCAGGATCAGACTACCAGCAGTGCCGAGCTAGCTCAGCAATGGCAGCAGGCTGGTGTGAGTGCTTCTGCACGCACTGTGAAGCGGAGACTCTTTGAGCAAGGCCTGGTTTCAAGGAGGGCAGCAAAGAAGCCACTTCTCTCCAGAAAAAACATCAGGGACCGACTGATATTCTGCAAAAGGTACAGGGAGTGGACTGCTGAAAACTGGAGTAAAGTCATTTTCTCAGATGAATCCCCTTTTCGATTGTTTGGGACATCTGGAAAACAGGTTATTAGGAGAAGAAGAGGTGAGCGCTACCACCAGTCTTGTCTCATGCCAACTGTTAAGCATCCTGAAACGATTCATGTGTGGGGTTGCTTCTCAGCCAAGGGAATTGGCTCACTCACAGTCTTGCCTAAAAACACAGCCATGAATAAAGAATGGTACCAGAATGTCCTCCAAGAGCAACTTCTCCCAACTGTCCAAGAGCAGTTTGGCGCCCAACAATGACTTTTCCAGCATGATGGAGCACCTTGCCATACAGCAAAGGTGATCACTAAATGGCTCATGGAACAAAACATAGAGATTTTGGGTCCATGGCCTGGAAATTCCACAGATCTTAATCCCATTGAGAACTTGTGAGCAATCATCAAGAGACGGGTGGACAAACAAAAACCAACAAATTCTGGCAAAATGCAAGCATTGCTTATGCAAGAATGGACAGCTATCAGTCAGGATTTGGTCCAGAAGTTGATTGAAAGCATGCCAGGGAGAATTGCAGAGGTCCTGAAGAAGAAGGGTCAACACTGCAAATATTGACTTGCTGCATTAAATCATTCTGTCAATATAACCTTTTGGTACTCATAATATGATTGCAATTATATTTCTGTATGTGATGTAAACATCAGACAAACAATTAAAAACCAGAGGGCAACAGATCATGTGAAAAAATAATTTTGGTGTCATTCTCAAAACTTTTGGCCATGACTGTATATTGGGCACTGTAGGTACCAAGGAGCTTACAGTTGATTTAAAAAGGATAATTTATACAAGCACAATGCGTTTCTGGACCACTGCCGCCTTCGTCAGGTGATAAGTAGGGATGATCGAATATCACAAATATTCGGCAATAGTCGGCTTTGCAAATATCCGACGAATTTTTGGCCGCTTTTTTTTGCCGCGATTTTTGCCTCATTTTTTTCTGCCAGAAGGTGCACATTTGTTACTGAAATCATCTGCATCAGATTTCAGCACCAAATTTCCACCTGCTGGCAGAATTTATTTTTCATTTCCATTTTTGGGCCAAGGGATGCAAATTTGGTGCTGAAATTTTTACATCATATTCCTGCATCCAATCTACACCTCCTGGCAAAAAACGTGGTGTTTTGATGCATTTTTTTGCCGTATTTTTGCCAGGAGGTGCACATTTGCTGCTGAAATCTTCTAGAAACACATGCACGCTCCTGTCAGAAGAGTGCTGCTGTGCCGATGATATCAGACTCGTGTGGGTCTGCCAGGCATGACATTACCTAGCACAGCCTGCCGTTCTCTGAGCATGAGCATGCATGTACCTAGAAACACATGTGCACTCCTGTCAGAAGTGTGCAGCTGTGATGTGCTGTCAGACTCGTGCGGGTCTGCCAGGCATGATATCACCCGGCACAGCCTGCCATTCTCTGAACATGAGCGTGCATGTACCTAGAAACACATGCACGCTCCTGTCAGACTCACGGGAGTCCCTCGCAAGTGTGACTACGGCTTAAGAAAAACCTCATGTTTTTTTTTTAATTTAAATAAATAATTTGAAAAAAAAAACCTAATTAGGTCCCCCGTAGTTTTCATCCCCAGCCATGATAATGCCGGCTGGTGGTTGGTATATTCTAGCCCGCAGCCGCCCGTTTTTTCCGCATCTATTAGATGTGACAATCACGGTACATTACCGACCCTTCCCGTTGGCCTGGAGAGAAGGCAATTGGGGGGAATGAGAGGTTAATAGCAGTGCACAGCTGCTACTAAACCCTAGGTTTGTGATGGCACAGACGTCTATGAGATACCTGCATCACAAACCTGTAACCTGGAAACCTGTAAAGAACAGTAAATTAACACACACAGAAAAATCCTTTATTTGGAATAAAGTACAAAACGCACCCTCCTTCACCACTTTATAAACCCTCAACACCCTGCAGATCCGGCATAATCCACACATCCAACTCTTTTATATGTCAGAGCGAGCAGCCATAGAGAAGACTGCCAGCTCTGAGTGTAGCCTATAACTGAGCTGCGATAAGCGATGACTGCACGGCAGAGCTGTCACAGGCTGGGGGGGGGGCGCATAAGCCTGGAACCAATCACAGACGAGAGGACAGCCGGTGGGCGGGGAAAACACGGAAAGCTATGTTTATTCGATTGTACAGGAAGTGAATGCGCGACCCGGAAGCAGTGTGCCGCCATGACACCGAGTCTCGGTAAGTATGAAACTCTCACTTATCTCTTCTTTTCTTTATTTTTACTTTAATTGCCGAATCCGGATCGTGCGCCCAGAATCCTGGGCCCGGGTCTGGCACCCAGAGCATTGAAACCGCGCGGATCCGGACTTTTACAGTCCGGATCCGCTCAGCCCTACTCAAGACACAAAAAAATAAGCCGTCTCTATGCCCCAGATCTCAAAAATTGAAAAAAACATTTGGGGGGGGACAAACTTCTGAATTTTAATCCCTTAGATAAAAAGTAAAATTATACAAGTTTGGTGTGTACAAACTTGTTCCACCCAGAGGCATCACACCCACATATCAGTTTTACCATATAGTGAACATAGAAAGTAGGACTTAGCATCACCTTAGACAGGTGCTCTGGGGTAATAAATGTAGACAAGTAAAAAAGTGAACCCCGGCACACTGTACAGTTTCCCAAAAAATGCGGACACAAGTTCAATTGTCTTGATCTATTGTTTCTTTTATTGTGAATAAGTGAAAAATGTGCTGTACAATAGTAGAAAGTCCACCTCGACG
Source organism: Anomaloglossus baeobatrachus (assembly GCF_048569485.1). NCBI lineage: Eukaryota > Metazoa > Chordata > Amphibia > Anura > Aromobatidae > Anomaloglossus > Anomaloglossus baeobatrachus. The sequence goes on from NC_134358.1 coordinate 178,613,295, forward strand.
TTTCGGCTTCAAGCCTTCATCTGGTCGGACAATCTGACTGCAGTATATTTTACATGTGAAAGAAAGGGGAAACAGTGGTAAATCCTATATTAATCTGGTCTTAGGCGGGCTTTGCACACTACGACATCGCAGGTGCGATGTCGGTGGGGTCAAATTGAAAATGACGTACTTCCGGCATCGCATGCGACATCGTAGTGTGTAAAGGCTCGATGATACGATTAACGAGCGCAAAAGCGTCGTAATCGTATCATCGGTGCAGCGTCGGCGTAATCCGTGATTACGCTGACGCGACGGTCCGATGTTGTTCCTCGCTCCTGCGGCTGCACACATCGCTGTGTGTGAAGCCGCAGGAGCGAGGAACATCTCCTACCGGCGTCACTGCGGCTTCCGTAGGATATGCGGAAGGAAGGAGGTGGGCGGGATGTTTACATCCCGCTCATCTCCGCCCCTCTGCTCCTATTGGTCGCCTGCCGTGTGACGTCGCAGTGACGCCATACGACCCGCCCCCTTAATAAGGAGGCGGGGCGCTGGCCAGAGCGACGGTCGCATGACAGGTGACTCCATGTGAAGCTGCCGTAGCGATAATGTTCGCTACGGCAGCTATCACAAGGATATCGCAGTTGCGACGGGGGCGGGGACTATCGCACTCGGCATCGCAGCATCGGCTTGTGATGTCGTAGTGTGCAGAGTGCCCCATAGTCTTTGGATGAGTTATGAAACAGTGGAGAGAAGGGATCGGACATACCTACTAGATAGGGCCTGGGAAAATTACCCTGATGAAGTGGCTACAAAACCTGCCACCAGTAATCCTATGAAAGGGATAACATGTGTCAGTTTAATCAATGGCATGGTTATCATGTATGAGGATGCAGGTGAACGTAGGAGAACAGAAAAGAGACATACCTGTATGTAGGGTTACAAGTAAAGGTCTGTCAGCGTGTATGAAAGCTTTAAGAGTATCCACTCTAGAACCCTATGTGAGGAATAATACAGATCTCTTTAGTCTATGGTATTGGTGTCATAAAACGACATGTGTGGACAGGAATAAGAAAAGGCGCACCTGTATATACAGTTACAGGGGAAGATCTGTCAGTTTATATAGTGGTAGGCACAGGTAATGTATAAATGATTGTGGTCATATCAGTCTCTAGGAGATAGGAAGCAGAAGTTATATGGTTGGAGTGGATCCAGATGTGGCAAAAAATTATGAAACGAGCCCCTGGGGGAAAGCAGACCATAAGGGATTGGGGAAAACGCATACCATTATATAGTGTTACCAGCAATGATCTGTCCGTTAATATGATGGTAGGCACAGGTAATGTGATAATGGCTGTAGTAATATCAATATCTAAGAGATAGGAGGTAAGGTATGTATGATTAGAGTGGAATAAGATATGGCAAAAATTATACATAAAGTTACCCGATTACCTCAATATAAGGGCATACTGTGTCTCAGGATCAAAAGGTCATGTCTAATATCGCCTTCAATGGCATGGGTCAGTCTGAAAAAATTAGGTATAGAGATAAAAGATAATTTCAATGAAAAGACATCCCACGGTGATAAGGGGTTAATAGAATTGAGTTACCACAATATGCAGGAGACTAGATTGGAGTCAGGATCTGGCTATGGGAGCCTGTGGTATAGACAAGTCCCTGTAAACCGAGTATCCTGGAAGGACCAGGGAAAGGCAAAGGAAAAAGGGGGAAAAATGCATTTAGACCATGGGTCAAGACAGAGAATGGGGATACCAGAGTATCTGGGTGAGCCACTTACCCTCCGTGTGTTGGTGGTCGTGCGCGCTGTGCGTCCGATGCTGGATAATGCTGCAGCTGCCGTTTATAAATAGTAAGTAAGGCCAGGGACGTAACTTCCGGTGTTTGGCACGCGGAAGTAATGTGTATCGGCGTGGAACGCACGCCGCGCATGCTCAGATGCGACAGACGCTGCTGTGACATGAGTCACATGCGAGGCGCGTCATTTCCGGTATTTGGAACACAGAAGTAAAGGGGAATAGACGGTGGGACGCAGATCGCGCATGGGTATTAAACTAGGCACAAATGGAGGTGATGAAGGTGCTTAAACATCGTGCTATGTGGCTCCAGTGTTGTAGGGGATGGTTGCCAGATTATCGGGTGGAGTGAGACGCTGATGGGTGATAGTTGGAGGTGCCTAAGGACGGGATGAATAATTCTGTAATAAAAAGAAGAAATGAATTAGAGAAATATATAATGCACAAAACACATATCATAATAATGATTAGATCTGTAAGATATAGGACAGTATACATATCTGAAAGGGAGATCTAGAGATTGGATATGTGAACACACTGGAAAATCACCAATTGGCATATCATACATGTAGATATTCTGAATAACTATCATAAATGGGATAGTATTGAAACTATATGAAATAACATAGCAATCAGAGTCGTTAAGAAAATATTAGAAACCTGTTTCATATTTCCGATTGAGCCCATGGGGTTCCATGGTGCCCAGGATATGTATCCATCTTGCATCTGTTTCTAAGAGGCGTTTAACTCTGTCGCCTCCTCTACGGTTAACACAGACCTGATCAATGACTTGATATCTTAGCTGAGAAACGTTATGCCCCATTACCAGAAAATGATGGGGGATGGGCAGTAAGGTGCGTCCGCAACGAATATCGGATTTGTGTTTATTTATGCGGTCTCGGACATGCTGGGTGGTCTCTCCAACATATCCGAGACCGCAAGGACATTTGATATAGTAGATGACAAATGAACTGTCACATGTGTAGAAGCCCTTGATGTGGAAAACTTTACCGGTTCTGGAATGTGTGAATGTGTTGCCTCTGGTGATGTTGGAACATTGTGCACAGTTCAGGCAAGGGAAAGTCCCAAATTGGGGGTTGCCTATGAACCGTTGCCGGGGGGTGGTCACGGCGGAGCCTACGTCCGCCCGAATGAGTTTGTTCTTTAGATTTGGGGATTTTTTGTAGCATACTAATGGTGGATTCTGGAACTCTTTAATATGAGGGTAAGATAATCCCAAAAGAGGCCAGTGACGGAGAATGATATTCCTGAGCAAGGGTGAGAAAGGATGGTAAGTATTTATGAAGTAGATACGATCTTGTGAGTCCTGTAGTCTCTCAGGAGCTGTTGTGGTTCTCTTGGCTATCTCCTGGGGATAACCTCTCTGTATAAACTTGCTACTCATTTCTTGATGCCTACTGGTTTTGGTCTCATTATTACTAACCAATCTATCCACTCTCGTGTGTTGTGAAATAGGTAGGGACCACTTGGTGTGTCTAGGGTGGTTACTAGTGAAGTGGAGAAGGCTATTTTGGTCCGTAGGCTTAATATAGATAACAGTGGAAAGCAAGCCTGTAGTATCCTTGATGATTAGACAGTCTAGAAAATTGATCCTCTCGAGATCATGATGTATGGAGAATGAGAGACCGGGTAAGAGGCTGTTAATGTCAGTATGAAAAGTGAGTAAGGAATCCAGATCACCATTCCAAATCATAAACACGTCATCTATGTAACGACGCCATAGAAGCGCGTGCTGAATAAGTGGATGGCTGTGTATAAATCTTTCCTCAAAATGCGTCATGAATATGTTAGCGTAGGGAGGTGCGACATTAGAGCCCATCGCGGTCCCCCTACGCTGAACATAAAATTGATCCTGAAAAAGGAAGAAATTTTGTTCCAAAATAATTTTGAGCATGTCCGTACAGAAAGATCTGCGGTCAATCGGTAAAGTGGTGTATTGCTCCAAGAACCAGCTAACTGCCGAAAGTCCCCTGTCGTGATCTATACTTGTATATAGACTATTGACGTCCAATGTGACCAAAAGAGATAATTGTGGAATATGGTTTAAATCTGTCAAAATGTCCAGAAAGTGGGAGGTGTCTTTGATGTACGATGGAGTGAGTGGAATGAAGGGGGACAGAAATTTCTCAATGGTCTTGGCTACTGGTGAAAGTATTGAATCAGTAGAGGCATTGATAGGTCTTCCAGGTGGGCGGGTGAGGTGCTTGTGAATTTTTGGAAGGGTATAAAAAACCGGAGTGACAGGATGTGGATTATGGAGGAAATCTCTGAGTTTCTGGTCAATAGTGCCTAAATCGTGGTAACGTTTAGCTACTGATTTAATAAGTGACGTAATTCGAGAAGTGGGGTCATTACTAATGGGTTCGTATGTGGATCGATCTGATAACTGACTCTGTATTTCAGAGATGTAGTATGCCCGATCAAGGATGACAATAGCGCCACCTTTGTCAGCCGGCTTGATGATAATGGACGAGTTTTTTTTGAGGGAATTTAGTGCCCTAGATTCCTCTACTGTAAGGTTGTTTTTAAGGTGAAATTCTCCTGTGTGGATCTTTTTTTTAAGTGTACTGACTTCGTTAGACACTAAGGAGACAAATGTCTCGACTGGGTGGTACGACCTGGGAGGCATATAGGAACTAGAGGATTGAAGATTAAGTCCTTTTAAAGAAAAACATAGGTTATTAGTATCAGACATTTCGTTCAGGATATTGCTATCACCAACTTTATCAAAATGTGTTTTTAAACGTATAGATCTAAATAGACGGTTGAGTTCTTGTTCAACTCTGAATGTGTCATAGTAAGGAGTAGGACTAAATGAAAGACCCTTCTGTAACACTAGGTGTTCAGCGGGGGACAAGGTGTAGGACGAAATATTGTAGACAAGATCGGATTTACCTGGGACCTCGTCCACACCCGATCCTCCCGGTGATAACGAGTGGTGTCTACGTCCCCTCCTCATCTTCTTCCTGACTGGCGACGTTGTCCTAAAAAATGAGACTGTTGGCGTAGTGGTCGATATTCGTTGTCCGAACTTCCCGAGGAGGAGTATCCTGTAAATCTCGAGGGGTGCCTTGTGCTGTATGAGTCTCCTGATCGCCATCTATACACTGTGCCCCTTGTATAGTCCTCCTGATCTCTCAGAAATTTCTGTCGTTTTCTATTTTCCAGAGTTTTCCTAAATTCGGTAATGAGATCTTGAGTCTTGTTTCTGAGTTGGTCAAATTCCGTGGTGGAAAGGACTTGTTTGAGCTGGCTTTCAGTTGTCTTGATATTGGTAGACAGTTGTTCAATCTCCTTATATAGGTAGTCAATTGTCAGGGTGATGATGTCCATAGAGCATTTGTTTATTATGGCTTCAAATTTGTCACAATATTCGTTATTATCAGAAAATAGAGTTGGTCTTAACGAGACACGTAGGCCTCGTGGTATGCGTTTTGTGCGGTGATATTCAGCCAATGTGCATAAATGAAGGTCAAGTGTAGCGTGCCTTTGACATTCTTTTTCATAATCCCTTCGTCGTATCTCATCCGTAGGTATACTGAGAAAGGTGCTGGATGTTGTGACTTTGGAAACTATATTGTTTGTCTCCTCCTCATTGTATGAAAAAAACGAAAAGCTGGGTTGCGACATTCGCTCAGGTGGAAATGTCGTATTATTTGAGGGAAGCAAGGGAGCTTAGGTCAAAAAATAGTCAGCATAGAAAGTAGGACCTAGCATCACCTTAGACAGGTGCTCTGGGGTAATAAATGTAGACAAGTAAAAAAGTGAACCCCGGCACACTGTACAGTTTCCCAAAAAAAGTGGACACAAGTTCAATTGTCATGATCTATTTTTTCTTTTATTGTGAATAAGTGAAAAATGTGCTGTACAATAGTAGAAAGTCCACCTCGACGTTTCGGCTTCAAGCCTTCATCTGGTCGGACAAACTGACTGCAGTATATTTTACATGTGAAAGATATACAGAAAAAACAGATATCAGAGAGGGTAAACAATGCATAAAATTACAACGGTAATTGACATACGACATAATTTGTACATCTAGGAGGGGAAGAGAAACAATAAAGGGACCAGTGTCACAATAGGTTAAATGACCCTAGATTATCATGGATAGGGAATTTAGTTTGTGTAGACGGATATAATCAACGGTGTGAGAGATACCGTATATAGTTATAGTATCCAATAGTAGGAGGATAAGATGCTCACCCATCTAATCTCGCATCCGGCAAGATAGAGACTAAGGGGCACTTTGCACACTACGACATCGCAAGCCGATGCTGCGATGCCGAGCGCGATAGTCCCCGCCCCCGTCGCAACTGCGATATCCTTGTGATAGCTGCCATAGCGAACATTATCGCTACGGCAGCTTCACATGGACTCACCCGTCCTGCGACCGTCACTCTGGCCGGCGACCCGCCTCCTTATTAAGGGGGCGGGTCGTATGGCGTCACTGCGACGTCACACGGCAGGCGGCCAATAGGAGCGGAGGGGCGGAGATGAGCGGGATGTAAACATCCCGCCCACCTCCTTCCTTCCGCATATCCTACGGAAGCCGCAGTGATGCCGGTAGGAGATGTTCCTCGCTCCTGCGGCTTCACACACAGCGATGTGTGCAGCCGCAGGAGCGAGGAACAACATCGGACCGTCGCGTCAGCGTAATCATGGATTACGCCGACGCTGCACCGATGATACGATTACGACGCTTTTGCGCTCGTTAATCGTATCATCGAGCCTTTACACACTACGATGTCGCATGCGATGCCGGAAGTACGTCATTTTCAATTTGACCCCACCGACATCGCACCTGCGATGTCGTAGTGTGCAAAGCTCGCCTAAGACCAGATTAATATAGGATTTTCCACTGTTTCCCCTTTCTTTATTTAGTTCATAGGCTGATATCTTCTATTAAATATTTTCAAATTTTTCGATACATACTACAATCTCTATCTTGCCGGATGTGAGTTTAGATGGGTGAGCATCTTATCATCCTACTATTGGATACTATAACTATATACGGTAAATGCATCTTCACATCTGCACTAAAAATGCATCAAATAGAGTGGAAAAGATATAAGAAGTGCAACAAAAATGAAAAAAAACAAAACAAAAAACGAGAAGATTGTTATTGTGTAGTTTGGTGCGGACACTTGCAAAAAAAAACAGTATTTAGGCTATATGCGAACATACCCTTGCAGACACAAAAAAGACAGACAACATAATGAAGCTACATAAAGATGAGAAAGTCCTGGCCGCTATGACTATGAATCAACAAACAAAAAATAAATCCATAGGTCCCACCTAGAGATAAGCAGGACGTACAGATGTCGTCACACCAGTCCTGGCTAATCAGAAGCTGTGCCAGGGACACCAAAAGGTAAGGGAGTTACAGCCTGCCATTCAGCCACTAGATACCACTGACCTGGGCTATTAATTGATCTGATCATCTCTAGTCTCAACTGTCCTTTTTGACAAATCACAGCTGTCATTAACCTCTTATATTACACGAATTGCCACCCCACCATGCCAATTGGGATGAGCTGGGTAAAGTACTAGAATTGTCGCATCTAATGGATGTGACAATTCCAAGGTTTCTGCAGGCTGCTATTTTTAGGCTGGAGGCCCAATAACAACGGGCCTCCCCAGCCTGAAAATACAAAACCCCAGCTGTCCACTTTATCTTGGCTGGGTATCAAACTTGGAGGGGGCCGGCATGCCTTGTTTTTTTAATTATTTATTTAAATAATTTTTAAAAAGCCACATGGGCCACTTGTATTTTGATACACAGCCAAGATAAGGCGCACAGCTGGGAGCTGCAGCTTGAAGCCGTCTGCTTTATCTGTGCTGGGTATCAATATATGGAGAACCCAAACTCATTTTTTTCCAATTTAATTTATTTTTACACTCCTTAACCAACCACAGACAGCGGCATAGAGGGTGGGTGGGGAAAGCAGTGACTATGTATGAGAGTTAATGATTGGACCCAAGCAGTGCAAGAGCCGCGCGGGAAAGTCTGCAAGTATAATTCTCCTGCTTTACTCTCTATTTTGCTTTCTTTTAACTTTTTTTTTATCCGGATGGCCGAACTTGAACAGAAACTTGGACTATCCTGAGAAGTCCATGTTCGGGTTCTGTGAACAGACACTAGGTGTCCAGTACGGATGTTGAACTTTACAGTTCAGGTTCACCCATCACTTGTTACCAGGTGATTTTTGCAGCAAACTTGTATTTTTTTCCATACATCAGTTTTTAAAATGTGTTGTGTCATTCAAAACTACAAGTGCGTTAAAAAAAAATGAAGAGTTCTGGTTCTTGGCAGTGGGGGAGGGAGAAAATGAAATATCTGGTAATAAAGGGGTTAAAGTTGACCAACTATCTTTTATACATTGTATGTAATCCAAAGGAAACAGGGATTTGGAGAAAGATCACTGTTAGTTCTGCAGACCCACAGGTGCATGGATGTGGCTGGCTACCATAAGTCAAATAGACAGGAAAGGTCCAGCACCAAAATTTTCCATAAAAGAGTCTGTCTCCTTTATTGAGAAATCACATATCTGATAAAATCAAATATGTTCCATGATGTGGACCTAATAAGGTCTCCGCCTTTTTTCTATTTGACTTTTTTGCATTGTGTCTTCCTCACTTGTGCAGACTGATGACCTCCTGGAATAGGTGATTGGGCAAATTGAATTTATGGTAAATAATAAATAACTTACAGGGAACCTGTCAGGTCCAATATGCACCCAGATCAAAGAGCAGTTCTGGGTGCATATTGCTAATCCCTACCTAACCGTCCCAGCCTATATTAGCATGGATAAAGGGATCTTTATAAAAAAAGTATTTCTAAAGATCCTTTATGATATGCAAAAGAGGGAAGCAACTAGTTACAAGGGTGTGAGTTCCCTTGGGAGTGCTAACAAGCTAATGAATGCGCAACATCAGAGGCATGGTTGCTCTCACCTCTCTGCTGCCACCATGCCCAATGCTGGATTTCGGCTCAGTGCACATGATCAAAATGTCCCCAGACATCCAGGGGGCCGACTAGCCAAGGTAACGCCCGTATAACTAGTCACTGGGCTCATTAGCATATCATAAAGGATCTTTAGGAATACTTTTTCTAAAGATCCTTTTATACATGCTACTATAGGCTGAGACTGCTAGGCAGGGATTATCAATATGCACCCAGAACCGCTCTTGGTTTTGGGTGCATACACGACCTGACAGGTTCCCTTTAAGACTTGTTTTCCATAAAAGCTCAACATGGAAAATAACTTGTAGAAAGTTGCTTTTAGCCACTAGACCTGTCCTGTTATTAATTTGATAAATTGTATAGCTGTGCATTCCGTTTTTTGTCTAAAGTACTAGACCTGTCCTGGTGACAAGTTCCTTTTTAGATTTAACAAATGCAATTCCATATTCTTAGAAAGGTAGTATGCAAATCCAGAGACAGGGGCACAATTCCTACATTGTCTGATTTAAGTGCCTTTGGTGTGATGACAAAATCATACATATAGTACTTTACAAGCTCCTCAGAAACAGGAGTCACAGATTGTAAAATATAATCCTTTTCAGAGCTGTGAACTGGAAAATAGGGATCATATGATATATTGTGTTGCTCCACATAATCAGCATTATACACACTAGTATAGCTCTATTGGGAATTTATACTAAGGGCCCTATTATATTGTGTCAATTCTAGTGATATGTTCTCTTTAAATGTTATTTTTTATTTATTTTTATTCCCTTATTTCTGGTGCTGGAGAGGAGAAGCGGGGTTAACGCCGCGCTATCACCGAATGAGGAAATGTGTTGATTATTAATACGTTATTTTATTTCGTAGGTCATCAAATAAAAGAATTTATTAATAATCAACAATTTTCCTCATTCAGCGGTAGCGCGGCGTTAACCCAGTTTCTCCTCTCCAGCACCGAACATTAACCCATATGGGGCTGCGGCAGCCACCATTATCTTTCAAGCATTCATAGGGGTTGTGAGTCTCACAACCCTGATAGGTGAGTGTAATCTTCTATACACCACTATTTTTAATTTGGTAAGACCTTATTTACGCTCTCTTTCCTCGGTTTTGTATTCCCTTATCTCAGAACAGATATATATTCAATTATTTCTCAATCAAGGACGTTCAGGGGAGTAGCTTTATGGAGTCTAGTGTCACCTGTACTACTCTGGTCCTAGCGCACGAGGGAGCCCTAAGGTCTCATAGTAACTTGTGACTATTATAAATGACTAGAGATGAGTGAATAAGTTCAAGTGAAATTGAATTCTACTCGAATTTTCCAAAACTTCACATCTGTCAAAAATGTAGATTTTTTTATAATTTGATTTCACATGGAAGCGTTTACCTTTGTGGGCGCATGCGCAGAAACCATCCTATCTAATCCGGAAGCCACAGGCTAGAATGAGAATACTAGGGATTTCAGTTCAGCCAATGACGATCCGCAGATGTGACGAAGTTTGAATGGGTAGTGGTGAGGAGTGGATTGAGTGGCCAGAGATGAAGCATTTTTTTACATATTACATTTATTATCATTCTTTGGGAGTATGGGAAGGTCCAAATGGCAAATAAGGAACAGTAACTTCATAGAGTATAACTTGTCCGCAATTCAAATCTCAAGGAGAGATCCAAGCGAACAGAAATTGAAATTTGCCTATTCTGCTCATCTATATAAATGATACATACCTTTATACAGACTTCACACCTGAGGCTATAAATATTAAGGTTATGCTTCTGCTGAGACATTGAATGGCCACTTTATTTGACAAAATTCAGTATAACTTGCATTTTATTCATATTAGTGTTGACATTTATGTCTGTATCCACATCCATACAGGAAAGACAGTCAGTCACATAATAGGGCTGCTCACTGGACTCCTATGCATACAAAATAGGGATTTCAGTGAATAAAATGCAAGGTCTACTGAAAGTTTATCCACAAGAATGTATATCACTCTGATCATCTCCTCTTGCTCCTTTATATCCTGCCTGCAGATTAAACACTGTTATCAATATGACAGGTTCCCTTTAATTCCTTACCGACATATGAAGTACTGGTATGTCATATGCCGACTCCCTGTGAGGCCACATCTTTCCCGACACATGATAACTGAGTTAATTAGCCAACAAGTTCCTTTAACAATCGCGGGTGGAGTGAAACAGTTATTAACCTGTTAAATGCCGCTGTCAATCTTCGAAATAGGCATTTAACACTCAGCCTCTGACGTGATCACAAGGAGCCAATGGATTGTCATGACAGCCAGGTATCTGCTCAAGACTCGCTCCACCCGCTCCCCCATACCTGTCATTACTATATTTCTGTGAAAGCCAGCATTTAGCTAGCATTCATGGGAAATCATGATTTTCACTATACATAGCAGTGCTAATGTACTGCTATGTATAGCACAAATGATAAGATGATTGCAGCGACAAGTCCCATAAGGAGACTATTAAATATTGTAAAAAAAAGTTTTTAAAAATATGATGAAAAAACCCTGCAGATGTTCAAATCACCCCCTTTCGCCCCATTAGAATAAAAAAAAGTTAGATCTATCAAAATATAAAAAAAATTAACCTGATTGGAAAAACAAGCTAACAAGAAAAAAAACATCGAAAAGTAAGAAATAAGGGGGTTTTTTTGCCTCCAAAACATTGCTATGAGCGGCAATCAAAACATTGGATCTACCCCAAAATGTCATTAAAAATGTCAGCTAAGTCCTGACACAGCCCCATATCCTGAAACTTAAAAGCATTACAGGTCTCGGAAAATGGGGACAGAGGCAATTTTATTTTTTTACAAATTTCTTCATTTTTATTCATCACTTAAATAAAAAATGCATGTTTGCTCTCTATGTAATCATACTGACATGGAGAATCATATTGCCAGGTTAGTATAAGGCCTTGTGCCCACAGGGCGTTTTTCTAGCGTTTTTTCTAGTGTTTTTCATTGCTTTATTTAATCAATAAAAGCAAGGAAAAAGCATCCCAGCAAAGTCTATGAGAATCGGGACTTGCTGTGCCCACGTGCATGAGCTGGTGAATACCGGCGCCGGTAAACGATCTAATGGATCATCATTTTCCTGTCACTTTTATTCCAAAATGGAGATTGAAGAAAATGGGTTGAAGAAGGAAATGATATCAGAACACCTTTTTTTTCATATCCAACTTTAATGAGCTGAAACAAGCATTCATTAGTAACAAAAAAGCATGAAAAGAAGCATGAAAAAAAGGAGGAAAAAAAGCATGAAAGCATGAAAAAAAGCATGAAAAGAAGCATGAAAAGAAGCAAGAAAAAAAGCATGAAAAGAAGCATGAAAAAAAGCATGAAAGCATGAAAAGAAGCACAGAAAAAAGTAGCTTTTTTGTGCTGAAAAAAAAGCACCGTGGGCATGTGGGATGAACTTGTGACGTCAGCGGGGGTCCCTGCAGAGGTGTCCCGGTAAACAATGGGAGATAATGAAATAGCTGCAGACACTGGCTATGTGGCTTTCTTCTATGAAGGAATCTACATAGCCATAGCTTTCTTTTCTCCCTAAAAACGCCCAAACGCATAAAATATAAAGCAACGTGGGCATTACACATGCGTTTTTTCCTGCTTTTTTCCCTACTCCATTGAAGTCAATTGGGGAAAAAAGCAGGGAAAAATGCTAAAACAATTGACATGTTGCTTCTTTTTTCAGCAAGAAAAAAAGCAACTGAAAAAGAAGCAACGTGGGCACAGCAAGTCCCGATTCTCATAGACTTTGCTGGGATGCTTTTTCCTTGCTTTTATTGATTAAAAAAAGCAATGAGAAACGCTAGAAAAAACGCTATAAAAACGCCCTGTGGGCACAAGGCCTTACTGTATAGGGAAATATAGTAAATAAAAAAAAAAATTAAAAGTGTACTTTTTTTTTGCAATTTCAACGTACTTGAATTTTTTTCCTGCTTTCCAGTGCATTACATGATAACATGAATGCAGTCATTCAAAAACACAAGCTCTCATAGTTTTATGTATAATAAAAGCTTTATAGTTTTTGGAAAAAGTGAAGGAAAAAACGAAAACCAAAAAAATGGAAAACTGCCTGGTCATGAAGGGTTTAAGTCAGTATCCCTTACCTAAGCATTGTAGCGATTCCAAGTTTCTACCTTGATGTCAGAAAATGAACCATGGACACAATGGTCATATAGTCATAGATTGGTTTCAGGAAATTGGTGAGCTTTTCTTACTTATCTGGCATTCAGCGTTCCCAACATCTTAAACCTAGAAAACATCTCAAGAAAACTTTGTGGCTTCGTCCTGAGGAAGAAACGCGTTAAATTAAACCGCGTTACTTCTACTTGTGTCTTGGACTCCTTTCCAAGGATATCTTCTACAGCAGCGCAGAACAATCATGAATTTATATTTTCCAATCTCCGGCAAAATAGAACAGGCAGCAACAACGAGAAGTTATCCTGTCCAGATGGAAAAATATTCCTGTAGAAGGATCTCAGCATCTAGTGGAAACTATGAAATAAAAAATTGCTGTGGTTCTGAAGGCTAGATTAGAAGTAAGTCTGTAATAAAATAAGTATCTTTTGGGTATTGAATGCTGTGTTTTCTTTCGAGTGGAACTAGATCCTTACAATCAACATGTTTTGTTAATAATTGTATAACTTTGGATTTGAGGATATAAACTTAATTCACACATTTAGCCCTTCATGTCATATATACACACCTATATCCCTTTAAGAAAGTTTCCTTTAGGAGCCAAACAAGCTTGGAGACAGGAAAACCATATATTGCTTATTCATTTCCACACATGGATTTGGCATCAGAGACAGATTAACAATCCAAGCCATATGTGTTGTAAAAATGGAATTACATTCTTCAGCATTTCAGGAGACGCCCTAGTGTTCTGTGAAATCTTCCCTCCATTCATGGTTAATAAGCCAGAAAAGACGATAGATAGATAGATAGATAGATAGATAGATAGATAGATAGATAGATAGATAGATAGATAGATAGATAGATAGATAGATGTGAGCTTGCCCCAGGACTTGCCGCTCACAATCACGGGTGGTGCCAAGCTTCGCCCGTGATTGTTACCTTGTTAAATGCCACTTTCAAACTCTGACTGCGGCATTTAACACACATGGCGCCATGGGGTTGTTACATTCTATGTGCCGACCCGTGACGTGATTGTGGGGTGTCAATGTGTTGCTATGACAGCAGGGGGTCTGCTGAAGACCTCTGTTCTTGTCATTACAAAGCTCACTTTAAACCTTGCCTGTGGCTGGGCTACAAAGGAGGCCGTGATTTTTGCTATATACAGTAGTGCTAAGGTATTGTATGTATAGCACAAGCAATCAGACGATCACAGGTTATAGTCCCCTAAAAGGACAAACAAATACTGTAAAAAGTTTTAAAAAAAATCTGAAAAATAAAAAAAAATAAACCATAAAAGTTCAAATCTCCCCTCAATACGTATATGTGCTATCGCTGTCTTCAGAAATGTTTAGTATATCAAGATATAAAAATAATTAACCCTCTCCTCAGCAAACATCATAAATGGAAAAAATTCAAGAACAAAAATTACTTTTTTTTTGGTCACTGCAATACCACAAAAAATTATTTCTCAAGTAATCAAAGCATCATACCTATCCCAATATAGTGTCAATAAAAACATCATCTTGATCCATATGAATAAGCCTTCATACAGCTCCATCGACTGAAAAATGAAATCATTATTACAGATCTCGGAAAATGGTGACACAAACCCCCAATTTTTTTTACTAAATTATTTTTTTTTCCCACCATTAAAATAATAATTATTATTATTTATTATTATAGCGCCATTTAGTCCATGGCGCTTTACATGTGAAAAAGGTATACATAATAGGGACAAGTACAATAATCATAAACAATACAAGGCACAGACTGGTACAGGAGGAGAGAGGACCCTGCCCGCGAGGGCTCACAGTCTACAAGGGATGGGTGAGGATACAGTAGGTGACGATAGAATAAATAAAAATAATAAAAAAACCTACTAGACATGTTTAGTATAACTATAGTTATACTGATGAGTAGAATCATATCGCCAGGTTATTTTTACCACATAATGTATACCGTAAAATCAATTCCACCCCCCCCCACCCCCCCAAAAAAAAATGGCAGAATTGCATTTTTTCACATCTTCACAGCACTTGGAATTGTTTTCCTGTTTTCCACTACACTTTATGGGAACATGAATGGTGCCATTCTAAAGTACTACTCGTCCCGCAAACTACAAGTCCTGATACGTCTACATGGACAGAAAAATGAAAAAAACGTATAGCTCTGGGGAAAAAAAGGAAGGAAAAAACAAACAAAAAATGGAAATTGGCGGCTACGTGAAGAGGTTAATGACCCACATGGCGACGTTTCAGTTCATAGTGTGAACCTTTCTCAAGAAGTTCTGTCCAGAAATGTATTTCAAGGTATGACAATTAGAAGCATATTTAGACATCATTAATATAAAAGATCATTTTGTGAAACATAGATATAAATACAGATTATAATCAGACATTGTAACTTATCAATACTGCATGTGTGATCAGTAGATCAATATGACAAAATCCAAAGAAAATAAAGTGCATATGAGTATTTCAAGTGGGTTTTCATGTGGATTTGGGAGCAGAATCCACTATAAAATCCACTTAAAAGAGACATTGAAAGAAGCTTAATACAAAATTTACAATGTTACTCAATGTGTCACACTTGCATTTACTAAGGTAAAAGGTTTGTGTTGTGAGAGCACCACCTTGTGGTTCTATGTTGCAATGACATGCTGACATATTTTTCAGTCAGGTAAGAGTAAATTGATGTTGATTTTTCCCCATCAACCTAGACATGTTTTTCGAGCAGCAAAAGCATTTACAATTGGAAGATTAGGACCAAGGAGCATCGCTCTGCTCAAAACTCCACTGCAAACGCTATTGCAAAAAATCCACAGTTTTATGTTTTAACATTGAAAACATAAAACAGAAGAAGACTTTTAAACCCAATAATTTGTAAAATTTATTATCCCACACTTCTCACTGATTGTTTACATAAAGGACCAGATTATAAAAAAGGCAAAAATTGCAATAGCTAAGGATTGTATCCACTCTCTGCAGGAAGCTCTATCGCCCGATCTGTCAACTCTGCCAACTACAAACGTCCAGAGGGCAGACGTGCCACATTATTTACAAAAGTATGAAAGCAACACTTTTGTTTCTAAGAGGATGATAAGGGGAAGATGCTGGATGTTGAGGTCCTGGGCTGGTGTGGTTACATGTGGTCGGAGGTTGTGAAGCCAGCTGGATGTACTGCCAAATTCTCTGAAACACCTGTGGAGACGGCTTGTGGTAGAGAAATGAACATTCAATTCATGAAGAGCTCCGGTGGACATTCCTGCAGTCAGCATGCCAATTGCGCCCTCAAAACTTGCGAAATATGTAGCATTGCGCGGTGTGATAAAACTGCACATTTTGGAGTGGCCTTTTATTGTGGCCAGCCTAAAGGTCCAGTCACACTAAGCAACTTACCAGCGATCCCAACAACGATAGGGATCGCTGGTAAGTTGCTAGGAGGTTGCTGGTGAGATGTCACACTGCGACGCTCCAGCGATCCCACCAGCAACCTGACCTGGCAGGGATCGCTGGAGCGTGGCTACACAAGTTGCTGGTGAGCTCACCAGCAACCAGTGACCAGCCCCCAGCGCCGCGTGGAAGATGCTGCACTTGGTAACTAAGGTAAATATCGGGTAACCAACCCGATATTTACCTTGGTTACCACCGCACGGAGCTACACGTGCAGAGAGCAGGGAGCAGCGCACACTGAGCGCTGGCTCCTTGCTCTCCTAGTTACAGCACACATCGGGTTAATTACCTGATGTATGCTGCAGCTAAATGTGCACAGAGCAGGGAGCAATGCACAATGCTTAGCGCTGGCTCCTTGCTCTCCTAGTTACAGCACACATCGGGTTAATTACCCGATGTATGCTGCAGCTAAATGTGCACAGAGCAGGGAGCAGCGCACAATGCTTAGCGCTGGCTCCTTGCTCTCCTAGTTACAGCACACATCGGGTTAATTAACCCGATGTGTGCTGCAGCTAAATGTGCACAGAGCAGGGAGCAGCGCACAATGCTTAGCGCTGGCTCCTTGCTCTCCTAGTTACAGCACACATCGGGTTAATTAACCCGATGTGTGCTGCAGATAAATGTGCACATAGCAGGAGCCGGCACTGACAGTGAGAGCGGCGGAGGCTGGTAACAAAGGTAAATATCGGGTAGCCAAGGACAGGGCTTCTTGGTTACCCGATATTTACATTGGTTACCAGCCTCCGCAGAAGCCGGCTCCTGCTGCCTGCACATTTAGTTGTTGCTGTCTCACTGTCACACACAGCGATCTGTGCTTCACAGCGGGGCAGCAACAACTAAAAAATGGCCCAGGACATTCAGCAACAACCAACGACCTCACAGCAGGGGCCAGGTTGTTGCTGGATGTCACACACAGCAACATCGCTAGCAACGTCACAAAAGTCGTTCGTTAGCAGCGATGTTGCTAGCGATGTTGCTTAGTGTGACGGGGCCTTAAGGCACACCTGTGCAATAAACATGCTGTCTAATCAGCAGCTTGATATGCCACACCTGTGAGGTGGATGGATTATCTCTGCATAGGAGAAGTGATCACTAACACAGATTTAGGCAAATTTGTGATCAATATTTCAGAGTAAATTTGTACATAGCAAAAAAATCAGCTCTTTGAGTTCAGCTGAAAAATGGGAGCAAAAACAAAAGTGTTGCGTTTATAGTTTTGTTCAGTGTATTATTGGTAGCGTGAGGAACCTCAACTTAATGGGTCAGCCCAAATATCACAGAACTTGAAAAAACGGTTGAATATCTTTTAGTTAAATCTGAATAAAAAAAATATACCACAACTAGGCCTTGTCACCACTTGCGCATGGCATCTGGTGCAACAGCATTGGATGTGATATACTACTGACACTCAGCCCAAGCTCGTGAGACAATGAACCAAGCAAGTGTCATGCAACTGTGATCCGATCTTGCGATCGGATCACAGGTGCAGAGAAGAGGGATAGAGTACTTTCTCCATCTTCTCCGCTGCCGGTCTGTGCACATAGACTTGTATAGGTGCATGTGAGCCGGACTCGCTGCCAAACGCAGCATGCTTAGATTCTTTTCTCATGCTGACATGGTATGAGAAAGCAGATGGACACTGCCTCATAGTTTAACACTGGTGCGAGTGCAATCTGATGTTTTATTGGATTGCACTCGTCCGTGTTAATCGCAAAGTGGAGCTAGCCATCAAATGAAGCGCATTTCCAAAGGACTAGAAGTATTGCTTAGTCTCAATGGGAGTAAACTCCACAGTAACAGGGCGATCATAGGAGATTGTGATTTGTGCTATACAGAGCACTGCTAATACACTGCTGGGTAAAGCACAGTAAAAAAAAAAAAAATGCTTAAGTCACCCCCCTTTTGCCCCATTTAACAGCAGACAAAAAACAAACAAACACATATTTGGTATCACTACATTTAGAAATGTCTGATCTATCAAGATATAAAATAAATTAATCTAATTGGTAAGGGGCATAAAAATAAGAAAAATTCAAAATGTTAGAATTATGTTTTTTTTGGTCTCCACAACATTGCAATAAAATACAATAAGAGCATTATATCTAGCCCAAAATGGTATCAGTAAAAACATCAGTTCAGGGCACTAAATATAAGCGGCTCACATAGGACATAAATTCAAAAAACATCACAGAAAAATTATCAGCCATTATCAACACAGATTTCCAATACAATAGCAGGAAGGAAGAGCCCGGACTGCTGACCCGAAGGGGCTTAAGGGAGGGCTACATGACAAGGAGGGATGCCAGGCCATAGGGTTAATAAGGGGTTAATGGAGAAAGTCAGTTTGGGCGCGAAATTTGGGGGTGGTGCTAAGGGGCAGTTAGGATCAGGGGTCAGTGTGATTGGTCAGGGGGTGGTGGCTATAGGGGGTCGTATATAGGGCAGGTCAGAGGGGGGTGGGCCATTCCTACCTGGACGTGACTGGAATCGTTCCCGCCCGCCCGCCCTAATTGTGGATTCGACATCGATGAAGAAAAGAAGGAAGATCGTATTTGTCGCAGCGGCGGAAAGGAGGGGGGTGTCTGAAGGTGGGGGTTTGCACAGAGGAGAGGACGGAACCCAGTGCCGGAGCGGGTTACCTCTAGTGGTGCAATTGTTTGGTAAACGGGTCCTTGCTGGGTTGAGTCTCAGCGGGACATAGTGGGGGCAACATCTGGCTTGGGCTCTCGAGTCGGTGTGTTGCGGCTGAGGGTCAGGAGACAGGCTGATGTTGCAAAGAACATTTTGGTTAACCTTCAGGTACCCCCCCCTTCCTTTTCGGGTTCTTCAATGAAGAGTTGTATTGTTACATGGCTGATGTTTATGTCATGAATAAATGGGGCTGCTGTGGCCTTTATATTCCAACGTCACACAGTGTTTGTGTTTATTTTAGATAAGAACCCTAGGGGGTAGGGTGTTGTTGGGGAAGGTCACAGGCCTTCAGTCAGACATTCCGGAGTCATGCCGCCTTGATAAAGCTGGGGGCAGCCCTCCTGATCTAAAGGCCCCTTTACACACTGAGACTTTCTAGCGATCCCACCAGCGATCTCAACCTGGCCGGGATCGCTACAAAGTCTCTGGTAAGTCGCTGGTGAGCTGTCAAACAGGCAAACCTGGCCAACGATGCAACAGCGATCCGGACCTGCAGAACGACCTAGCTAGTCATTGGGGACGTTGTAAAGCAGCTTTTTGAAAGGGAAGTAGCTAACTAAGTCTCTGTAAAGTCCCCTTTAAGCTGGGTTTACACACTGCAACATCGCAAAGGACATCGCTGTAGCGTCACCGGTTTTGTGACGTAACAGCGACCTCCCTAAGTCTCTGTTGAGTCGCTGGTGAGCTGTCAAACAGGCAAACCTGGCCAACGATGCAACAGCGATCCGGACCTGCAGAACGACCTAGCTAGTCATTGGGGACGTTGTAAAGCAGCTTTTTGAAAGGGAAGTTGCTAACTAAGTCTCTGTAAAGTCCCCTTTAAGCTGGGTTTACACACTGCAACATCGCAAAGGACATCGCTGTAGCGTCACCGGTTTTGTGACGTAACAGCGACCTCCCTAAGTCTCTGTTGAGTCGCTGGTGAGCTGTCAAACAGGCAAACCTGGCCAACAACGCAACAGCGATCCGGACCTGCAGAGCGACCTAGCTGGTTGTTGGGGACGTTGATAAGCAGCTTTTTGAAAGGGAAGTTGCTAACAAAGTCGCTGCAAAGTCTTTCACACACTGAAACTTTGTAGCGATGCATGCTGCACAGCGGGAAACAAAGGACCTAGGAATGGTCCTGAACGATTTGTAGCGATCAGCAACTTCACAGCAGGGGCCAGGTCGCTGATGTGTTTCACACACTGCAACATCGCAAACGACATCGCTATTGCGTCACAAAACCGGTGACGTTACAGCGATGTCGTTTGAGATGTTGCAGTGTGTAAACCCAGCTTTACACACTGAGACTTTCTAGCGATTATGCTGCACAGCGGGAAACAAAGGACCAATGAATGGTCCTGAGAGATGTGTAGTGATCAGCAACTTCACAGCAGGGGCCAGGTCGCTGATGTGTTTCACACACTGCAATGTCGCTGGGGAGGTCGCTATTACATCACAAAACCGGTGACGTTACAGCGATGTCGTTTGCGATGTTGCAGTGTGTAAAGGGGCCTTTACAGCATGGGCATCAACAATAAGCTATAAGCCAGACACTGTTCACGTACCTGTGTGACTGGCGCCTTATGCAAGCCTTATCTGTGTGCATGTCTAATACGAACAACCACCGCCTCGTTTAATTGATAGGTTGGGAGTGATTGTTTCATCAGTATTTTGCACCTGTGCTGACCCCACCTTTATCAGGGGGGCCTGCAGTATCCTGCTAGTGTATTGGTAATCTGATCTTTTGTTGATTATGGCTGGTTCTTTTTCTGAGATGTTTTTTTTCCTCTTCACTAAAATAAGCCCTCACACAGCCCCAGATCACTAAAAATGAAATCGATATGAGTGACGGAAAATGGCAACACAAGCAAACTTTTTGGTATTTAAAAATTTTTGAATATTTTTCACCACTTAAATAAAAAAACAACTATACATTTTTGGGATCTACACACTCATACTGACCTGGAGAATCACACTGCTATACAGGTCAGTTTTACCATATAGTGAACACTGTAAATAAAAAAAATATATATCAATTGTAGAATTGCACTTTTTTTAAAAAAAAATTCAATGTACTTCGATTTTTTTTCCCATGGTAAAATGAATGGAGTCATTCAAAAGTACACCTCGCCTAGCTAACAAATAGCTATATTGATGAAAAAATAAGAGTTATGGCCCTTGGAATAAGGGGAGGAAAAAACGAAAATGAAAAAACTAAAATCCTCCAAGAGTAAAGGGGTTGATATATTGCAATCTTCAAGTTATATACAACTGTGAACTTACAATTGCTCATTTTGCTCTTCTAACCAGTTAATTCTTCCCTTTTCTATTGGGTCTAAGACATGATGTGATTAAAAACACACTAACTGAAATCTTCTAAGGTTGGTGTCACGCAAACATAGAGCATCTCATGCGAGAGTATTGGATGTGATATGCTAATAACACTTGGCTCAAACTCTGCTCCGAGTGTGATCCGAGTGTCATTCTACTGTGCTCCAATTTGCTACTGAAGAGAAGATGGAGAGACTAATTTATATTGTAGTGCACTTGTGCCGCCCCCGCGACAGCCGACGGGTTGCTCGGACTCGGATCCGCAGTGGCTCGAGGGGTCTCCGCACGGCTCGAGGGGTCTCATGCGGCTACCTCGGAAATAAAAGGGGGGGGGTTTGGGAGGTGAATGGGATAATGTTCGTGATGCCACCCATGGTGTGTGGTAACGTGAGGGACCACCACTGCCGTTTGGGGGGGGGAGGCACGGGGACGATGGTGTGTGGCAGCTCGATATGTTAACCCCTCCATGGGCAGGGGGAGTGGTGTCCCAGGATCCGGTGCTGGATGGAGTGGGGAACCCGTCGGGTGAAAAGGGATATCGGGTACTCATACAGTCCAAAGTCACTGACGCTGACACCAGGTAAACCAAACTCTTGAGTATCCTGCTCTCTCTGGGTCCGTGCCCCTTTGGTGTTGCAGGTTGGTCTGAAGCCTTGTCCCTTGGCACTGTGTGTCCTACGTGTGGATCACTCTCACATGAAGCGATTCGGGTCCCGCTCACCTGAGTGGCTAGCAGGGTGAGCTTGCTCTCAGGGTTCACGCTTGGGATTTTCTGGACGGTTGTGGGAAGTCCTATCCCCCTTCTTGCGCTAGTACCCTGATTCTGGAGTGGGTGGGGTTCCTGAAGATTACGTTCCCGTCGGGTAAATTACTGGGCTGCGTGAAGCTTCTTCCCAGCCTAGGGTCCGCGTACCACGTCGTGCCTTGGTCCCTACCCGGTTGTAGCACAAGGCAGCCGGCCTGCTCTCTGTAGCAACACCGTGTCCCTGTCACTACCCCCTGCGACTGGGATTCCAGCTCCTTCTGGCCAGGCCAACGTCTGGCACCTGAGACGGGTATAGGAGCCCAGCTCCACAGCGTGACCTGTCCTGTCACCGCTGCTCACTGCTCACCTACTACTCTACAACTGACATCTCTGCCCTCCCTCTTCCATCCCCCCAACTAGGTGGCCCTATTCTCCTCAGGCTGCCCAGTGGGTGATTGGTGGGTGTAGTGCAGATTGTTCCTCAGGATTTGTGTACACCTGTTGGTAGCAACATCAAATTGACAGGACCCGTAACCAAGGAGGAGCGGGTACCATGCAGAAGGGCAGATTGCACGGCACCCTGTGACGACCTGATAGGCCAGGGCGTCACACACTCAAAATATATCCGAGTGCAGTTTGATGTTTCACATGCACCCAAATACTTATATGGCTATGCGTGGTCTTAGACATGCTGCCTCACTCCTATTAGAGCTGAGGAAAAACTCACAGATATGACCTGCAACATGGACTAACATTGGTCTAATGCAAAATTTTCTTGCATTTCACTCGTCCATATTATATACCAGTGTGAGCAAACCCTAAGCTCTGTGTAGAAAGTGGAAGTCTCTTTTCCCTTCATGAGTCCTCATTAGAACTACAAAATGTCTTCAGTAGCATAGATTATATTAGCTCTAATAAATAATAATGATTCATGTGGGGCATTTTATGTATTGGACAGGCCCTTTAAGGCTAAAAAGAAAAAGAACTGTACGTCAGAAATAAAATTTACACTACATTTCTTATACAACTCAACCCTTCTATGAACTGATTGTACAATTTTCCTGTTCTAACTTTTTAAATGAAATATTAATTGGGATGACATGTCTATTACCTAGACGTTTACTTTATATGTGCTATATATACATACACGCTTCAAATATTTTTCATATACATATGAAAAGAACGCCAAACAAAAGGTAAAAAAATTCCAAAAAGTCAATGGAAAATACAAATAATTTTTATTACGAACACAAGTGATCATGTGGTCTGAGGAAACAGGTAGGCGCCCACATAATGAATAAAAGATATAAAACTTTGTTCAAAAAAATTGCTAGACCAACAATTGCTAGTCAAATGCAGTAACATGTATTTAACCAGTCTGACCACTGTGAATGAGGAATTACAGACCAAGCACAATACACATAGATGATAATAAAACAGTTACCGTATATCTGTGGGGCTACATATCAGTCATGCCTGGAGACTAAATGTTAATAGGTGCAAAACTTTGGGTCACATGATTGGCCAAATTCCATATACTGTATGTGCCAATGTGTCCATAGCTCCAACAACGGAACTCCCGGAGGTGAGCCAACCTGCCCCGTCCGGGATCCCTACTCTCTCCCCGCCGCTGATTGTCCAGGCCGCGGGCTTGAGTGCTGCCCCATCAGAGGAGGTGGAGGAGGCGTGCCAGGCCATGGTCTTAAAGCTGTCTCGGGAGGGGGGAGGAAAGGGAGACCCGAAGGGCCCAAACCAAGACTCGTGATCTGCAAGAGAAGCAGACCCTCCGGATGGCCACTTAAGGAGCCCGTGGGGTCCGCTACATGGGAGTAGTGGACCAGTTCCACCAGAAGAAAAGTTGGGGATTCATTTCTGAACCGGGCCTCAGTGTGGGTGTGTTCGTGTCCCGTCGGGACGTGAGGGCCCACCTGCCCAGGGGTCACCCTGGACGGGACCTGAAAGTGGGCGACGTGGTGTCCTATACCAGGCGCCATGGGGAGCGGCGCTGGTACGCTCTAGATGTAGAGCCACAGCCAGCTAAGGTTGTTGAAGAAGCACCAAGCCCCGCACACCCTTCAGCAACCCCACAATAAGATAACTGTGCCCAGTTATTCAGTGACTGCCAACCTGTTCCAATTACCCCAGTTGACTGAGTTAAAGTTTACAGGAAAATGTTTAATGCCTTGAATGCCTCTAAATCACACTGAACTGCATCAGTATTTATGGCTAGAACAGCTTGTCCCCCTGCCATAGAGATAGTTCTGTTTCATATAACTTGTTCTTTTTTTTTTTTTTTTTTTTTTTTTTACTGCACTATTCTAAGTCCTGTTGTGTATAAATACGTGACTCTTCAGATTTTGTGTTATACCATGCCTGATGAAGAGACCTGAGTAGTCTCGAAAGCTTGCAATTATTACCATCTTTTCAGTTAGCCATTAAAAGGTATCAACCACTGAGGACTCTCTGTTCTTTTAAACAATTTTTTGAACATTTTGATAATTTGCAAAAGTTATGCTTTGAAAAACTTAACCATGGACCTAAGTCACAGGACTGGAAGTGACACAAACATTCAATGTAAGTAGCTGCATTATTGTGTGCTAAAGTTGATTAAACCTGCAGCCTGCTGTACAGGACTGTTCCCAGGAGGGTGGCAGGCGCTGGAAGGGTCCGTGGTGGAGCAGGCTAGGACCCCGTCACCACAGGAACCGGTGACGCTCTCCCAGCACTTTATCACCTTGTTGCTCATCCAGGAACAAAAGGACACCAGGGACATTGGGTGGGAAACCACTAAGCAGTGGTGCCAGAGACTTTGGGTGGCGGGTGGTAAGGAAGGTGAAACCAGGTTGCAACGTTAAAGGAGATGTGCCTCCCGCAAGGGAAGAAATGTTTGAAAATGTTGTTGCTATGCATGTAAAAAGTGCAGTATGACCTGTTTGCATTACAGCCCGCGGACGTGCTGGATTTAACCAAGGGGAATGTGATGCCCCTGCAGTAACCAGGTGTCACAAAAACAAGGTAACAACAAGGTAACAGCTCGGGTCCTACATGACTGTGCCAGTCATCACACACTAGCACACCAGGACATATACACTCACAACCAGGGTGGGAGACCCCCCTTAGAGCCAGGTGACAGGGTTGGGCACTGTGAGCTAACAGGCAGCAAACTGGGAAGGGAGGGACCAGACCTGGGGGAGGAAAGAGTGACCTGAGGAGTGTGAGTAGACAGCGGGAGGAGTTAGTCAGAGAAAGGAAGTGAAAGAGGAAGGAGTTGAGGAGAGAAGTGAGCGGTAGTAAAAGGAAAGGTGTCAAGACAGACAACAGACTCTTGAGACAAATTGAAAGTAGCAAAGAATCCGCAAAGACCTGAGTAGAAAGATCAGCCACTCCGAGGAGAAAAGTAGCTGGAGAGCGAGAGAGAGCAAGCTCCAAGGACAGAGGGATCCTGTGGGGTGGATATCCAGGGCTCACAGTACTTTGCCCGCACGGGGTGCAGATCCCAGAACAGACCAGGACTTCAAGCCATCTGTTAACTCTGCCAGGCAGGTGGGTTCCCAGGACTTATCTGCCACCACTAATGTCCGAGGCATCCGCAGCAAAGAGGGGACCGGGAGAAATTCCCTTAAATAGTTCAAGCTGCCTGCGCCAGAAAGACCTCCAAGTGCTCCACGCCAGGGAGGACTGACAAATACACCAGAGTGCATCGGTGGCAGAGTGGCACCAGGTTGGCTGGCACAGCTATAAAGGACACGGGCGCACCTGGGATCCAGCACGTCCCCAGGGCGCGAATCCAGTAAGTAAAGACAATCAAACTGCACTCCCTGTCTGGACTGACTTATTGCTGCGTGCCTCCTTGTTAACCCTTCACCTACCCCTGGGGAAAAGCCCTGCCCGCTCGGCTCCACCATCCACGCTGCCCCCATCCATCATCCCCAGCGGGAACCCGCAGCAGTGGCCCTACCATCCCTTGCCGCAAACAGCGAGTGGCGTAGTCGGACTTTTTATTATATTATTTTTCTTTTCGTTTAAAACTGTTCGACAGTGCCCCCGGATCCGGAACCCCTCGAGCCACGGACCGTCTGGATCTGAGCAGCTCGGCTGCTCCGGGGTGCGACACTATCACCAACCTTTGGCTGACCTTTTTATTTAACCCCTTAAGAAACTCCGAAACAAGTAAAAAGCACCCCCTGATGAATGCAGCATGTCTCAGTTGTATACTATAGCTGACATCTGCTGCATTGTGCTCGGTTTTAGCATTGATCACGACTGTTTAACCACATAGATGCCACTGCAAATCATGACAATAGCATCTAGATGGTTAACAGAGGAGAAGATCTACCTCTTTAACCCCGTTAGACCCTGCCATAAGCTGGGGATAACAGGCTGTGTCAATGTGAAATTGACAGACAGGTCTCATGCACTGCACTACAGAAGTATTTCAGTATATGAGATCAGTATTTAAACAGAAAATATTCAAGCCCACATAGTAGTGCTAAGTGAAAATGTAAAAAAAAAACAAAAAAAACAGAAACATATTTTGTGTAAAAAAAATAAAATAAAAAAAAATAAAATAAAAAGTACTTATAATTGATATTGCCGTGTCGGGAACAACCCAATCTACAAAACTATCCCATTATTTATATTGTTTGATGAAAAAAATGGCAAAAAATGAAGCTTTTTCATCATTCTGCCATGCAAAAAAATTGAATAAAAAAGGTCAAAAATCAGCGTCCTGCAGAAATAAACCATCATATGGCTGTGATCCTGGAAAAATAAATAAACAGTAAAGGCCGCTTTACACGCTACGACATCGCTAGCAATTGCTAGCGATGTCGAGCGCGATACCACCCGCCCCCGTCGTTGTAACGATATGTAGTGATCGCTGCCGTAGTGAACATTATCGCTACGGCAGCCTCACACGCACATACCTGCCCTGCGATGTCGTGGTGACCGGCGTACCGCCTCCTTTCTAAGGGGGCGGTTCGTTTAGCGTCACAGTGACGTCACAGCAGCGTCACTGAACCGCCGCCCAATAGAAAAGGAGGGGAGGAGATGAGCGGCTGGAACATGCCGCCCACCTCCTTCCTTCCTCCTTTTCCGGTGGACGCAGGTAAGATGTTTGTCGTCCCAGCGGTGTCACACATAGCGATGTGTGCTGCCGCAGGAATGACAAACAACATCGTTACTGCAGCAGCAACGATAATTGGGAAGTGACCCCCATGTCACCGATGAGCGATTTTGAACGTTTCTGCGACGATTCAAAATCGCTCATAGTTGTCACACGCAACGACATCGCTACAGCGGCCGGATGTGCGTCACAAATTCCGTGACCCCAACGAGATTGCTTTAGCGATCTCGTAGCATGTAAAGCCACCTTTACACCTCTCAGAATATGGCGATGAAAAACAAATTATATTTTGTAAAATATAACTTTTAGTGAGCAAAAGTATCAAAGCATGAAAAAAAAAACCTAAATCTAGTATCACTGTGATCGTACTGACCCAAAATACTAAGCTGTCATCACTTTTGCTGCACAGTAAACGGTGTAGAAAAAAAAGAATTAAAACAATTCCTGAATTGCGGCGTTTTGTTTATATTTTGTACAGAATAAAATGAATAAAACACAACCAGAAAGTGTTATGCAAACTAAACTGGTACCAATAAAAACTTCAACTGATCCAACAAAAAACAAGCCATCATACAGCACTATTCATGAATAAATAAAACTGCTATAGCTCTCAAAACATAGCAATGCGAAAAACAACTTAGAGTATGTATTGTAATAAAGCATTTTTAGTATATAAAGAGTAGCAAAACATAAAAAAAAACATAAATCTGGTTCCTACAGTTATCTTAAAGCGCCTGGAGGGTGGCAACACATGATAAACCTACTGCGGCGTCATGTGGCTATAAGTTCTACGAGTTGTGGAAAGACCTGGTGACCTTAAATAGACTCTCCACCATGAAACTCTATGGATCAGAATCAATATACTTCAAATATGGTGCTAGACAGTGGGAACTGCAGACTGGACAGCATCATTCAAGCGACTAGGGTGGAGCAGAAGCAGATCCAAAGGAATAAGATGACGCAAGAGGCGGAAACCCAGATGGAGATCCAAGTGCTGATGTAGTTATGATGAAAAGAGCTATCTGAGCTGCAAAGTACAATATACAATTGGAATGTGGAACGTGAGAGGGATGTACATTACTAGGCCAAACATCATCAAGAAGCAATTGTAAAGAATGAGTGTGGACCAAATGGGTGTCAATGAACTGCACTGGACTAGATCTAAAGACTTCAGCCAAGATGGTTATACCATTTATTACCCAGGCACTGCTGATGTGGGTCTGATCACCAACTTCTCATAGCCAAATTCAGGCTCAGATTATGCAAGATCAAGCTTGCAGACATGCAGAGAAAGTTTGATGTTAGTAAGATCCCAGCACAGTATGCAATCGAAGTAAGTAACAGGTTGAATCTAATCATAAAGGAAGAAGGTGGCCCAAACAAATTGTGGCAGATCAAAGGAATCATCACTGAAACTGCTACAGAACATATGTAGCACCCACAGGGCAAGGGTAAATTACTCGTCGCCGGGCCTGGCTATGTCGGGTCTAGGTCTGTCACGGGGTGGCCCTTTCTGCCTGGTTTCGTGGCCCCGAGGTGTACAATAAAGGAGGGGGTGGTGATGGATGATGGTGGAGGTTCATTTTGTGACGCCACCTGCGGTACGCAGCCAGGGGACCGCCGATGCTGCTGTCGCTGTTCTCCGGGGCAGATGGAAGTAGCAGCCGAGATGTTTCTGCTCCTCACAGGTGGAGCGGGCCCCGGGGAGGATGATGAGTGGAGTAGTAATGGCGGGCGCCGAAGCGCGGGGCGGCGGCACTGGGAATGACAGGCGGAAACACTATCTGCGGGTTCCAGGTGTTTTACTCACAGTTCTTTAAGTAACCCGAAGCACTGGTCACCGCTATGATGGGCCCAAGCCAATCCCGAGCAATTCGAGGTCACCGCCATTGTTCCCACTGTGAGTCCCTTCTGGTCGGGGTCCCTCCAATCCCAGTGTATGTGGAATATGGAATGGGTCACGGGTGTTTCCTGCACTCACCGCAGATCCTGGAATTCCATGTAGCTGTAGAGAACCCGGATTGTGCTGGATGCTCCAAGCCTCGGGTCCTACGACGCTCCCAGAGGTTTGAGTAGAAGAAGATTGGACCGAGGTCCCAGGTGTGTGTCTCATCCCAAGCTGTTCCCGGGACTAATTGACTATGTGTAGAGATGCTCCTTCCCTTTTCCCTAAGTGGTGCCCGCCCCCAGGTGGCTGTCCCAGTGATTGGGAAAGTCCCATGCTTCGTGATGGCCACCCCCTAACTACCCCAGGTCATCCCCCCAGTGGGAAGGCACCTGACTGTTTGTGGTGTGTGAATGTGAGAATCACCAGCGATTAGCCTCTCCTTACCCGGGATGAGTACTACATCTTAAAGGAGATGCAGTACCCTGTGGCGACTGAAGCCTCAGGGGCGCCACACATGTGCCCTACAGGAATCAAGGACATGGTGAGAACGTGTAAATACAACTACCCTCCAGATCACTAGTAAGAGGAAAGAGGTCAAGGCTAAAGGCACACTGAATGATGCGTTGCGACTCAAAACTGACTTCCAAAAAGATGCTATGAAAGACAAATACAACTGCCAGAATGTCCTAAGCATGACGCTTATAAGAAGGGTCACACCAGAGAATTATTTGTCATAGTGAAGAAGCCTTTCTTAGCACTCAAAACAACCATCAAAGACCTTGAAGGGAATTAAATTTGCAAACAGCAAAACATCAAGCAGAATTAGAAAAGAATACTCAGAGGAACTATAAGCTAGTGATAGCACTGAACATCATTGGGAGCGCGGGAGCTATGAGGAACCCATTTTCACCTATTTAACCTTTTTAAAATAAAAATTTGTAGCTAATATAACATCTAAGAGGTAGATATTGTATTTTTTTATTTTCATAACCTAATGTAATAAAATATAGTGAAGCACTTGGGGGTTAGATTTTGTCATGCAATGTTCGGTTCCAGACTCATTAGGTGTCACGGCGGCAGCAGGCTATGTTCACACTGCAGAGCCTGACAGGCAACCTGTCTCCTAGTTGTTCAGCCAGAGCTGAGCATCGGCTGTTTCATGTGCACTGTTCCTCAGTCCTGCAGGAGTTAGTTTCTGTTGACATGGGGAATTCTGCTAGGAGCTCAGGTTGCTAATTACTAATCACAGCAGTCTCCTTCTTGTATAAGATTCTGGATCCTGCCACTCAGTGCCAATGATAGCTCGTGCTTGTGCAGCAATTCCGATCTATTGTGGTGATCCAATTGTGGTGAACTGTGGTGTGCGTATTGTGCAGTGTGGAAGTTTCCCAGTTTACTTATGATAACTTGTTCTATCAGTCAACATAGGGATAAGCAAACACAAAATTACAATTTGCCAGTGGCAACTAGATCCCTAAACTAAAGACTAATCAAATAATATATAACTTTTAATTCATTTCTTAAGATCATAGGACAAACAAAACTATTTAAAATGCAGAGCGCTGTGATCTATCTCAAGTTAGATGATGTTACGGGGGGACCGGCAGATTAGGACCAGGGGGTATATATCCTAATCGCCAGTCGGGGCCCACCGTGCTCCAGATGACAAAGGAGCTGCTGGCACCTGAGGGTTAGGCGGAGACTATAGAGCTGGATGGCTCTGAGATAACTCAGGAACTCTGGGAACCGTTCACGTGTGTTGGGACACGTCAGACCGGACGACAACCCGATTAGCGTTTTGGTGCACCTAGCGCTACACCAACCACGTGTGCAGGAAACACGTCAGGCCGGGTGGTAACCAGGTAGCGTTGACCGGAAGACCGCCACGAAAGCGCCCTGTCGGCCACGTGTGTAGGACACGTCAGGCCGAGCGGTCCTCCGATTAGCGTTTCTGGCCACCTCTCGCCTGGCCACGTGTGTGTAGGACACGTCAGGCCAGATGGGTACACCAGTAGCGTTGATCGGGAAGCCGAGGAGGATAAGGAACACCCTGTTAACTCCACAGGGGTCCTGGGGTACGCTGTCCGTGCGCGTAGGGGGCACAACCGGACAGGTGGCGCAGCAGGTGCGTTGTCCGTGTGCGTAGGGGGCACAATTGGACAGGTGGCGCAGCAGGTGCGTTGTCCGTGTGCGTAGGAGGCACAATCGGACAGGTGGCGCAGCAGGTGCGTTGTCCGTGTGCGTAGGGGGCACAATCGGACAGGAAGCACAGCAGCCGCAGCCCAGTTAACCTTGCTATAGCAAGACTGGAACGGCAGGAGGGAAGCACGGCGCCTGATCCTGATGTGCCGAGCCACGAATCTTGGCGTGACAGGCACCGTTCGCCTAACCCTACCTACCGCTTCCCAACATAGGCTTATGCCGCAATGAGGCTCTAACATGGAGGTGTGCTCTGACTGAGCAAAAGTGAAGACTACGCACCTCCATGTTGTCTCCAGCCCCTTTTATAACCTGGGTCCGCCCCAAACCCAGGGTAGAACCACCAAGGTCCAATAGCAGAGTGCCATGTCATCAGTGACGTCACATGCGACCTATCCGGAACCGCCACGTCATTGATGACCTCATGGCGGCCATGCCCCAATCACTTCACCAGTCATCGTCTGACGACCAATACTGAGGTGCCAGATCATAGGGGTGGGCCTCTGCGAGCCAGTCCGGAGTTGGCACGTCATCAGGACACCTGACACCCTCTGCCCTATCAGGGCCTGCCACCTCACGGACATGCTCAGTGAGGTCCTTACCGGACCTAGCCTCTGATGTACTAAGTGCCTGAGCATGCTCAGTAGCCTGAGCCACAGGCTTAGAAAGCAGACTATCAGTTTGAGCATGCTCAGTAGGCACATCCCAGAACTTAGACACAGCACGAAGTCCAAGTACCTGTGCAAAGAGGCTGTTAGGGTTAATTGTGGGAGCATGCTCAGTAGCCTTAACTGAGGACTTAGTCTCAGACATAACACAAACAGGCTGAGCATGCTCACTAGGCAAAACACCGGGCTTAAACTCTGGCTGGGGTAAATCGGCGCACGTATGCGCACTAGCCGCCTCTCCACACTTAGACGTGGTGGAAGGAACAGCCAACTGGACGACCAGAGGCACGGCCAAGAACGGCAGCCGGCGCCTGGGCGCAACAGGAACCGCAGCAGGCTGCTTGCGGCTACGGCGGCGCCGGTTCGTAACAGATGAGCAGTCATTCTAGCCATCAGACACTCTCTATTCAAACTTGTCAATCATATGTCTGTAGCATAATTTGTATGTTATTCTTATAATTCATGACCACGGCAATTTATTTTCAAAAATATATATACTAATAATCATATAAACTAAGTTGTTTGATAATAAATTGATATAATGTGGCACTTGGAGTATACTGTGTGAAATGATATTCAATATATGGCAATTAGATTAGAAGAATATTCCCCATGTGAGAAGACTATATAATTTATTATATTCTACAAACAATTAGAAATTACAAATCGTATATATATATATATATATATATATATATATATATGATCTCCACATAGTGTACAAGTTAGGATTATACAATTTATGATGAATTATTGAGATTTATCATAATCTAATATTCACATAATAAAAATTATGCACCCCTGTCCAGTCATCCCATCTCCGTGACAGAAATTCTCACTGCACACCTTGAGCAGTACAATTTCCAAACTTGGTTAACTTGTCGTTTTTTTACTGATCTGGTTCTGCAAATGGCAACAGCAATCTATTCAAACAAAATGTACTTTCCAAAAGCCAAACAATACTACCTTCTAAGCCCCACTGTGTGCTCAATTAGAGGTGTACAAGTACATATGTGCAACACGTGTTTCGCTTCTGACCCTTGACGAAGCACACTAAGCGAAACACATGTTGGGACGTCGGTCCCCACGTGTTATCCCGGCTTTCTGGTGATCTGATCTCTGGTAGGTAACTGCCCTTTGTACGCTATATCTGGAACTTTCTTGTTTCGTTGCTGGCAACTTTTGCACTTTTTTGGGCTACTAATTGCCTAGCGGGCATTTAGCCCTGGGAATTTTTCTTCAGATCTCCTGGAGACTTGTTCTCCTCTATCTTCCTCCGGGACACATGGGGTCTTTTCCCCCTCACCACTTCTTACTCCTTGGTCCTCTATAAATATATGTTTATGTCTTTGTTATACCCTACAGCATCTATATAATAAAATGTTTTATACATTTCTAACTATGGCTTGTTTGGGTGTTTCTGTTACTGAGCAAATCTAAAGACTCTACTCTCTCTGATTCTTATGTATTCTGAGTTGTTGCCTGCATTATATGCCAATTTATGTGGTCCTTCAATGTTTTATATTATATAAAATGTCTAGGTGCCCAGATTGGAAAAGTTAGCCATTACATAAAATGTGTAGGTATTATAAAGAATGACAAGAACTGCTCAGATCAAAGTCTGATATAATGCCCAGATTGGAAAAGTCTTTAGTAACAAACAGTCAAAAAACTAATGAAAGAAGTAACAAACAGTCAAAAAACTAATGAAAGAAGAAATCCTAAATGAACAGGATAACTTTACTGGGAAAACACAAAGAAACAGAAGTGTCATTCCTGACTATTAGTCTTCAGTAACAAACAGTCAAAAACATGAAAGAAGAAATGCAAAATGAACAACAGGATTATCTTGGCTGGGAAAAAAAAAGGAATCAGAGGTGTCATTCCTGACTATTTGTTGCAGCATGGGAGGCTAGAATGGCATTTTAATGCTAAGGGCAACTGAGCCAGTTTCACAGATCTGCTGCTGCCTGCTCTGTCCACCTACTTTTGGACGGACCACCCCTGTAGTATTCTACACGCCACCTGTTTGTCATTTAAGTATTCTATACTGTAGAATGACTAGGAAATGTACGAACATCTGATGTATTTCATACTTTGACGACCCATTTCCTGCATTGTATACATTGCCTAGGTATTCTATAGAATGCCTGTTTTTACACATTGCCGGTAACATATACACTATATTATAGGTTTGAACTTTGCAGCAGTATGACAGTTTATATTATAATTATTCTATTATCTGGCTGTTATTTATCCCATGCCCCTGATTATTATACAATAGAACTTTTACCTACATATTTTATTAAATTAATTTTGATTAAAAATATAAACTATTTTGCTTTCTTAAAGTTTCATTTGTCTGAATACCTATACTCAGACTATGTTGAGATTGATATACATGAAATTTGCAGAACCTGTAGGCAATATTTCCTCTAATATAAGTGGGACAGTTAGGGACCTGGGCATAGTTCCCTTTAAGCCTGGAAATACAAAGTCCCATCAAATCAATCTTTTGTTTTCATGTTTGCATTTTTACCTACCCACCTTCCATGAGCCATAACTTTTTCATTTCAGTTGAAATAGCTATATGAGGTCTTCTTTTGCAGAATAAATTGTAGTTTTAAATTACACCATTCATTTTACCATACAATATGGGAAACAATAAAAAAAAAGGGTGGGATAAAATGGTATAAAATATAAATTTTCATAATGGTTTTTGGGGTAAAAACTGTCATACACATTAACAACAGCCGAACCCACCGATAAAGCAGACTTAAGGCCGCTTTACACGCTACGACATCGCTAGCAATTGCTAGCAATGTCGAGCGCTAAAGCACCCGCCCCCATCGTACATGTGATAGCGTGTGATCGTTGCTGTAGCGAACATTATCGCTACGGCAGCGTCACACGCACATACCTGCTCTGCGACGTCGCTGTGACCGGCGAACCGCCTCCTTTCTAAGGGGGCGGTTCATTCAGCGTCACAGCAGCGTCACTGAACCGCCGCCCAATAGAAGCGGAGGGGCGGAGATGAGCGGGACGTAACATCCCGCCCACCTCCTTCCTTCCGCATTGCAGGCGGCTGCAGGTAAGGTGAGGTTCCTCGTTCCTGCGGCATCACACATAGCGATGTGTGCTGCCGCAGGAGCGACGAACTACTTCGTACACTGAGCAGCAGCGATAATCGAGAATAGGGTGGCATGTCACGGATGAGCGATTTTGACCGTTTTTGCGACGATTCAAAATCTCTCATAGGTGTCACACGCAAAGACATCGCTAAAGCGACCGGATGTGCGTCACAAATTCTGTGACCCCCAACGAGATCGCTTGAGCGATGTTGCAGCGTGTAAAGCGGCCTTAAGTCGACAATCTAATGTGTATGGAGGCCTGCCAACTCTTTCCCGACATATGATGTTGGGAGACATAAGAATTAGCCAAGTCCAGTTTTGGACTGTTGATCCTTTTCTTCTCAGGGATATAAGCCACTACCAGAGGAGTCTGACTACAGCTCTCTTACAGAAAAAAGACGGCCATCAGCACTGCAGAAAATAAAAGACACTAGGAAGAGCCTTGGAGATTTAGACTCTATCCGAGAAGTGTGTGTAAAGCACAGTTTATTGTATTTTTTTTTACAGTAAGCGGCAACAGAAGACAGGGTTTTCTGAAAGCAGAGAATCACTTATAGGGGTTGTCCACTACTAGGACAACCCCTTCTGATTAATCATGCTTCCCCAAGGTAAAATAACAAAGCCTATACTCACTTCTGCAGCCGACATGGCTCCAGTGGTGCCGGAGCTCAGATGTTGTTGTGATGTTACGCGAACTCTGAGACCAATCACCACCAGTTTCTGTTTCCCTGCCCTTGAACAAACGAGTTAATCAACAGGATATGAGTGCTGCGGCTGCTGCTCACTTCCTGTTGATTGCTCATGTGTCCAAAGGCAGGGAGACAGAGGCTGGTGCTAATTGGACGCGGTGTTTGCGTGATCTCACAACATCATGTGAGCCCCTCCAGTGTAAGCCCCAGCACCGCTGGAATCATGTCGGCAGGTGGTGAGTATAGGCTTATTCATTTTACCTGGGGGATACATGTGGAATCAAAAGGATTTGTCCTAGTAGTGTACAAGCCCTTTAAGCTAGGATCTTTAGATGATCTGGGTTTAGAAAACATGAAACTAGTAGCATTGTCCTGTAAAGCTTCTGAAGCCACCCTCCAAGCTCTACTATTCTTGCTATCCAATAGTCACATACAACATTCCAATGTACAAATTACAAAGAAACCTGACTTGGCCTGACTCAGGAAAGTATGTCAGGCATCTCGGAGAATCTAAGGCATTGTCATTCTGAAGGGATAGAAGATCCAACGCAGAACTGGGAAGGCGTGCCTAATAAAGACAAAAAGCCATTTCACTACAACTTCAGATCTTTGTGTCAGAGTACGGTAATGCTGCTTATAACATAATGTAAAAGCTGACAAGTTAATCTCCATGTAGATAGATTTATACTTTCAATATAAGAAAATTCCCCTTCTTTTTCCATTTGGCTGCATTTCTTTTAAATGCTTCAATTTATTCAATAAAACATTTTACTTTTTCATGAAAAAAATTGCACTTAGCAGAATATACATATAAAGTATTTGTTCTGATGATTTATCTGTGCATTGCATTACATTTATTAGTCATATGACCCAAAAGTGCTGATGGTATATTACAACTTACTTACATGGTCCATTGCTCGTTTACATTTATATTAGATGACTAGGTTTTCAGGGAGTTGAAAAAACCCTAATACGCATTTGAAAAGTAATGTACAAGTAACATTTTTTACTCCCAAATCCTAAATTTCATTGTAGTAGTCATCATCACTTGTTTTCTTCTTTACCAAGAGGCACACTAGTACAACATGTGAAACCAGTCATAAGAGTATTTTTGCCCTATTCACATATTTGTATGGCAGTGGCATAACTAGTGTCCAGTGGGCACCAGTACAAAGTTTGAACCTGCCTCTCAACACACATGTACAGTACAGACTAAAAGTTTGGACACACCTTCTCATGCAAAGAGTTTTCTTTATTTTCATGACTCTGAAAATTGTAGATTCACATTGAAGGCATCAAAACTATAAATTAACACATGTGGAATTAAATACTTAACAAAAAAATGTGAAACAACTGAAAATATGTCTTATATTCTAGGTTCTTCAAAGTAGCCACCTTTTGCTTTGATTACTGCTTTGCACACTCTTGGCATTCTCTTGATGACTTCAAGAGGTAGTCACCGGAAATGTTTTTCACTTCACAGGTCTGCCCTGTCAGGTTTAATAAGTGGGATTTCTTGCCTTATAAATGGGGTTGGGACTAGAGATGAGCGAGCCTCTAGAGGCTCGAATTCGGGGTTCGGTTCGTCGAATGGAGGCCGCGTTCGAGTTCAGTTCGGCGAACGGCCCGACAAACCACTAGAACCCCATTGAAACCAATGGCAGGCAAACACAAACACATAAAAACACATTATAAATGTACACATACAGTTAATAAACATTGCTATAACACTTACCTGTCCCCGCGACGCGTCCTGCACTTTTCCTTCCGATAATCGCTGCGTCCTCCCGGAAACCAGCACTGATGATAGGACCTTCCGTGATGTCAAAAAAGCATGTGACCAGTCACGTGTCTATTATCTCATTGGCTACAGACTGGTCACATGGCTAGACGTCATTGCTAGGTCCTGTCAGTGCATCTGTCCGGTACGCGGTGCTCGTTTGTGCATCCCCGTGTATCAGCGAGATGCTCTGGCACATGGTCAGCTCCCCGTTCTGCTTCCCCGTTCCATTATTCACCGGCTGCACAGCCGGTCAATAACGGAAATCACCGTTGCTATAGCAACGCGCCTGTCAGCGGTGACGTCACCGCTTACAGTCCTAAGCTGCTGCTCACTCACTGAGTGATATAGACTGCACAGGAAGCAGCGTCTTCCCCCATGCAGTGCTGTCTGATGTAGCAGAGCTGCATGGGTTGAAGGAGAAAGAAGACAGAAGACCATGGATCGTGGAGGGAAGAGAGGGAGTAATAAACATGGAGTCTCTAATGCGTCTGTGTATTTCTTTCTATTAAAGTATTTTTTCTCTGTGTGGTGTGTTTTTTTAACCTTTTATTGGAGATACTTAATGGCCGGGTCAAACTTGCCTGACATTAAGAATCTCTGACTTAATACTAGCTAGTAAAACAAAGCTAGTATTAACTCATAATTACCCAGCGAGCCACCGTCACCAGGGCAGCTAGAAGAGTTTGATATAGCGCCAGATGATGGCGCTTCTATGAAAGCACCATTTTCTGGGGCGGCTGCAGACTGCAATTCGCAGCAGAGGCGCCCAGAAAGCTCGGGCTAACCTGTGCTGCAGATTCCAATCCCCAGCTGCCTAGTTGTACCCGGCTGGACACAAAAATGGGGCGAAGCCCACGTCGTTTTTTTTTTTTTAATTATTTCATGAAATTCATGAAATAATTAAAAAAAGGGCTTCCCTATATTTTTAGTTCCCAGCCGGGTACAAATAGGCAGCTGGGGGTTGGGGGCAGCCATACCTGCCTGCTGTACCTGGCTAGCATACAAAAATATGACGAAGCCCACGTCTTGTTTTTGGTGGACAAAAAACTCCTGCATACAGTCCTGGATGGAGTATGCTGAGCCTTGTCTTTCTGCAGCTGCTGTCTGCTCTCCTGCATACACTAGTGAATGGAGCATGCTGAGCCTTGCAGTTCTGAAGCTGCTGTCTGCTCTACTCCATACAGACAGACAGCAGCTGCAGAACTAGCTGAGCAGATTCAGGATTTGTCCCTGGAGGTAGCAGAGCTTTGGTTACCTGTTCAGCAGCAGTAGAGGTCTGAGACTCCCAATTTGGGGGATTCTGTGGGTAGGCAGGCCCACCCAGAGCCCAAGATTGCTCTCCCAGACAGATTTGTAAGGTGTAGAGACAAATGTTTGGTGTTCAAAGAGGCCTGTAAATTGTAACTGGGGCTTCAGCTTTACTCCTCTGCGAATGAGGAGCAGTGGCAAGAGATCGTGATCTCACTGTTGCAGGAAGATCCGCAATTCTGGGCTTTCTCTTTGCCACGTTGATGTGGTTGCCTCCGGTCGGTGGATGGATTTTTTGAGGCCATAGGTCTCATCTATGATGATGCTGACCACCACAGGTATTGGCTAGTCAGAAGAAATTGCAGAAATAATTTTTAGGGTCCAATTTCTTGCTATCCTTGCAAAAATGAAAAATTTAGGGCTAGGGCAACATTGTTGTGTGAAAAATCTTTTTTTCTTTTTTTTTTTTCAATTTTACAGCTTAACTTATCACATTCTGTGAAGCACTTGTGAGTTCAAAGTGCTAACCACATCTCTAGATAAATTCCTTGAGGGGTGTAGTTTCCCAATTTGGGTCACTTGTTGGTGGTTTCCACTGTTTAGGCACATCAGGGGCTCTGTAAACGTGACATGGCATCCATTATCTATTCCAGACAAGTTTATGCTCCAAAAGTTGAATGGTGTTCCTTCTCTTTCGTGCGCCCAAACAGTAGTTTTCGACCACATATGGAGTATCGGCATACTCAAGACAAATTGTGCAATGAATTGGGAGGTCCATTTTGTCCTGTTACCATTGTGGAAATGCAAAATGTGAGGCTAAAGCAATATATTTGTTGGAAAAAGTAAAATGGCTCACATCTAATATATAAAGCTGAGTATGTAGTTGAAATCAGAAGTTTATAGACACTATCTATAAAGACACATCTGCATGTTTTTCTGACATGAAATCAGAATAAATCTTTCCCGTATTAGGGCAATTAGGAACCAAAATTATTTATATTTGCCAAATGCCAGAATAATGGTTTCAACTGTATGTGAGTATGTATGTTGTGAGATGCCGAGTGAAGTACTAGAGAACAGGTATGTTTCCCCTCGGTTCATTTCATATGCCTCCATGTACTGACTGTGGAGCAGCCAGCCCATGCAAATGGGCTGGGAAAAGCTGGGAAAGTTTTATCTGGCTCAGCAATAAGTTAGTCACTGAAGCCTGTTTATTTCAATGTAATTTTGGGCTCGCTTTTTCCTGGAGCAATCAGTATGAATGGCAGTGGGACTACTTGCTCCCTTCTCCACATTCAATCCAGGTTTTGATTCCTCACTGGATCAGCTGAAATAATCAGGAGGCATTCAGAACAAAGAGCCTGCTGAGGAGAGCAGGACATGCTCATGGCTGCTGGTGCTGATGTGAAGCCCCACAGGTGTTGTTTCTGTGCATTACCTTCAGGGACTCCACATGGATGGAACAGTCTGGTCACAGGTAGGGAACCTTCTCTTTAGGATTTTCATGACGCCACTCTCAGTATTGCGGTCAGGGTGACCGCCACTGCAGATTAAGGGGTGCCTGGGGCTGATGGTGGGTGCAGTCAGTTGTAGTGGCCTCCCGAGAGTGAGGCAAGCCCCAGGGCCCTGTGTAAGTGTGTGGAACCACAGGTCGCAGAATGACTCAGGCACAGTCCAGACAGTCTTTCAGGGTTTTTACTCACAGTTGATGGCAGGTGAGTAACCCGGGCCTAGCTGGGATGAACCAGGCTGGAACCAGGTATCCTTCCGGCTGGCTGATGAGGGTGACTACCAACTCGCCTTCCTTAGCCCTGTGTGTTTTTGTGGTGACCCTGACTTGAAGTCCCTACGGGGGTCACCCATGGAAGTTGCTGCTGCCTGTTCTCCACTCGTTTCGGCCCGTTTGCTTGTAGCCTCGACCAGGTCACTCCGGCTGCTTGCCTCTTGTGAGCTATGGGCCCTCTCTTTGCTATGTGGCTGCGGACTCTGTGGTGGTATGGTTTGGGTCTGAAGTGCCCCCACCGGCAGGTTTGGCATGAGAAAATTGGATAAATCTCTGCACTGGGACCTGTTACCCTTGTGGGCCTGGTACCTCCCTGGCAGTCCCCTTACTCTGCCACTCTGTTGCTCTCCTGTTATGATCCGGAACCATGGAAGACCATCAAAAATCATTGGCAAAAAGGTGACAAGAGCATTGGCAACTAATCTGGCCGCCATCCCCTTACTAACCAACACAACTAGAAGTAGCCAAGGGGTGAACTAACATCCTGTGCACCGCGAACCCAGCCGGAGAACTAACTATCCTAAAGGTAGGAAAGATGAATAACTCTCTGCCTCAGAATATAGACAAGAATAGCAAGCCCCCCACATTCAAAGACTGCGGTGATATAGGAAAAACACAATACACAGGTAGATGACAGGATTAGCAAAAGGTGAGGCCCCCGCTGACTAAAATAGGAAAGGACAGGAAAGGGACTGATGGTTGCCAGAGAAAAACCCTGCAAAATACCAACTTCCTGATAGTACAAAAAGGCCCTCAGATCGCTCGATCTGAACTCCGTCCTATACCAGGTTCCCTTGTCATACCAATGAACAGAAAAAAAGAATTATAACAAATTCAACAAGCCACAAACACATGGACCCAAAAAGGACCTGTACTCCACACAGAACTGCAGGGAGTTCCTCAACAATCCACTGAGGGGGAAAATCCCTGGAAGGAAATAAACTGAAACCAACCACAACAAATGACAAACCCAAATAAGCAAAGAACCAGACAATAAATAAAGAGCAAGCACTTATCTGGGGAAGATGTGGTGTAGAGCAGGATCAAGCCGGCTAGAGATACAAAGAACAACTGACATCCGGCAACAGCCTGCAATCAGACCAGGACTTAAATAGGCAGAGAGTTAGGAAAGGAAACACCCACTAAACAACACACCTGGTCTCTATCCAAACCCTTCCTGGCCACCAGAGGGAGCATCCCAGCAGCCAAGACATAACTAACATTCACAACAGTACCCCCCCCTTGAGGAGGGGTCACCGAACCCTCACCCACGCCACCGGGTCGCTTGGGATGAGCATGATGGAAGGCGCGAACCAACCTGTCCGCATGAATGTCAGAAGCCACAACCCAAGAGTTATCCTCCTGCCCATAACCCTTCCATTTTACAAGGTACTGAAGCTGACACCTACTGCGACGGGAATCCAGAATTTTTTCAACCTCATACTCCAGATCCCCTTGTACCAAAACAGGGTCAGGAGGCGCTGCTACAGGAACTGCCGGCTCCACATGTTTCTTCAACAAGGACTTATGGAAGACATTGTGAATCTTAAATGACGCAGGCAGAGTCAAACGGAAAGATACAGGATTAATAATCTCTGAAATCTTATAAGGTCCAATAAATCTGGGCTTAAATTTAGGAGACGGAACTCTCATAGGAATATTTTTAGAGGACAACCACACCATGTCCCCTACTTTAAACCGGGGACCAACAGTCCGACGCCGGTTGGCAAACTTTTGGGCAGTTTCTTGGGACTGAAACAATTTATACACTACCTGCCCCCCACTCCATAGGCTCCAAAGGCTGTTCCACAGGCACAAAACCAGCAGGTATCTTCCTGCGCTCACGTAAATGCCTATCAATCTGAATGGCCAAGGTCATAGAGGCATCAAGACCAGAAGGGACGGGAAAGGGACTGATGGTTGCCAGAGAAAAACCCTGCAAAATACCAACTTCCTGATAGTACAAAAAGGCCCTCAGATCGCTCGATCTGAACTCCGTCCTATACCAGGTGCCCTTGTCATACCAATGAACAGAAAACAAGAATTATAACAAATTCAACAAGCCACAAACACATGGACCCAAAAAGGAGCTATACTCCACACAGAACTGCAGGGAGTTCCTCAACAATCCACTGAGGGGGAAAATCCCTGGAAGGAAATAAGGGTCATTCCGTGTCAAGTGGACCAGTGGTCCCCACTCGACGTTCTCCGATTTTGCTGAAAATTTATAAGGATGTACATGTATGTTTGAATAGAGGTTCTGTAAATTTTTAGGGCCAGATCTCAAATATATTGGGCACTGTCGACCTTTCACTGGAGGCCCCCCCCCCCCCCAAGGCTGCGGCTTCAGCTAAGAGGATTTTGCAAACTTTGGCACATAGCCATTAGAGTTCTATACTGGCTATGATGCTTAAATTTGGCATACTACCTCAACATTTGCTGCTAAACGTGATAAAATTATTACCGGCTATGACAAAACAATATTTCGGCCGCAATTTTGTGTCAAAGTAGCTTGCAAAACGCCTCGCATAAAATTTATGCCAAACTTTGCCCATATATAACTCAAAACCAAAAACCAATAGGAACTGGTGCTTTACCATGTACAACAAACATCTTCATGACTTTGCATTGCTGCAATATCACGGTCAAAGCAT
This sequence comes from Anomaloglossus baeobatrachus, assembly GCF_048569485.1. Taxonomy (NCBI): domain Eukaryota; kingdom Metazoa; phylum Chordata; class Amphibia; order Anura; family Aromobatidae; genus Anomaloglossus; species Anomaloglossus baeobatrachus. The sequence goes on from NC_134358.1 coordinate 178,656,613, forward strand.
ATGTATTTATGAAAATATTCACACCCACATATGATGACAAACTTAAAAAAACGAATTTTACCTATTTTTAGGTCAAATTTCCCAAAAAGGGTACCCCTAAAATATATTAATTCTGTTATCATTTAAAAGAGCACATTTTTCTCTACAAGGATCATTGGGGGTTTTTTTGGAGTCTCTCCATTTAAGAAACAAAATCAATGCATTACGTGCATACATAACACCATGTTCAGTGGCATTTTTCTTTTCTTAAATGGAGAGACTCCAAAAAAAAACCCAATGATCCTTGTAGAGAAAAATGTGCTCTTTCAAGTGATAACAGAATTAATATATTTTAGGGGTACCCTTTTTGGGAAATTTGACCTAAAAATAGGTAAAATTCGTTTTTTTTAAGTTTGTCATCATATGTGGGTGTGAATATTTCCACAAATACATATGCTTTGACCGTGATATTGCAGCAATGCAAAGTCATGAAGATGTTTGTTGTACAGGGTAAAGCACCAGTTCCTATTGGTTTTTGGTCTTGAGTTATATATGGGCAAAGTTTGGCATAAATTTTATGCGAGGCGTTTTGCAAGCTACTTTGACACAAAATTGCGGCCGAAATATTGTTTTGTCATAGCCGGTAATAATTTTATCGCGTTTAGCAGCAAACGTTGAGCTAGTATGCCAAATTTCAGCATCATAGCCAGTATAGAACTCTAGTGGCTATGTGCCAAAGTTTGCAAAATCCTCTTAGCTGAAGCCGCAGGCTTGGGGAGGGCCTCCAGTGAAAGGTCAACAGTGCCCAATATATTTGAGATCTGGCCCTAAAAATTTACAGAACCTCTTTTCAAACATACATGTACATCCTTATAAATTTTCAGCAAAATCGGAGAACGTCGAGTGGGGACGATTTTTAAAACTGGTCCACTTGACACGGAATGACCCATAAACTGAAACCAACCACAACAAATGACAAACCCAGATAAGCAAAGAACCAGACAATAAATAAAGAGCAAGCACTTATCTGGGGAAGATGTGGTGTAGAGCAGGATCAAGCCGGATAGAGATACAAAGAACAACTGACATCCGGCAACAGCCTGCAATCAGACCAGGACTTAAATAGGCAGAGAGTTAGGAAAGGAAACACCCACTGCACAACACACCTGGTCTCTATCCAAACCCTTCCTGGCCACCAGAGGGAGCCTCCCAGCAGCCAAGACATAACTAACATTCACAACACTCTCCCTAGCCTTGGGTGGATTTCGGTGGCACTACCAGGTGACCGATCTCCCCCGTCGGTAGTCACTGCGCGTACGTTGTCAGATTGTGACAGACTCCAGGGTCTGCTCCTCACGTCTGCTCTCCCTGAGCTGCACTCACTAACTGGCTCACTACTCCCTCGTCTCCTGTTCTTGCCTACGCAACCTAGCAACCAGGCTCTCTACCACACCCCTTGAGTGGACATGGAGGCTACTCCCCCTCCTGGATTCCCCAGGGGTTCTCCCAAAGGTAGATGTGTGAGACCTGATTACTATGCGCCTGTGTAGTCACACCTCGGTCAGCCTTCTGGATTACCTGTATTGTACTGCCCCCAGCATGGGTGCAGTACTCAGTGGTGCCTGACCAGGTCAGGGGCGCTACATTCCCCCTTAGTTATCACCAGCACGTCCTTGGGCTGCAAGACAACATTTTTAAAATGCATGCATTTGCGTTTCGTTTGATACCATCATACCGCTCTGATCCCTGGAGGCTACAACATCTAAGGAGGTCATTATGCCACTATGAAAAATGAATAAAGCAAAAAATCTCCTGATTAACTCCGTTCACTATTTAGATGAAGTGAAACGCGTCAAGATCTTTTTGATTTGAAATATTGGATGTTTCTAGGCACTCTGCTTTAAAGAAATGACAGATAAGTGCTAAATTAAGTTAAAGTCCTATTGATCATATATATTGAAAGGTCTTTGTGACTAATGCCCTGTGATTAATATTAGGGAATATAGGACATTTTTAGGGCTAGCCGCCGAGGAATGGGGGCACCAAAAAAATAAGGGTGTACTCCATTGCTAGGTAGGTGAAAGAGAACTGAGGGATAGTCCAGTAGAACTTTATTACAAATTATTACATTTTGAATGTTCCTATATGGTTTTGTATATTCTTGTATTCCCTTATATGTTAATTGGGTGCCAAGAAACATTAGGGTGTTTCTGTTATCACTGGAGAGGTCTTTAAACTATAGTCTGAGAGGGAGAGTTAGGAGTAGAAAAAGGGAGATCCGCCGAGGAATGGGGGCATCGGTAAAGTAAGGATGTGCTCCATTGGTAGGCAGGAATACACCCTGTTAGGGTGAGAATAAGGAAAGGTATTTTTCTCCCTGTTCCCCTTTCAGTATAAACTGTCTGAGACATTTGTTGACTAAAAAAGTCACCTACTCTTTACCTGCTAAGTGCCTCAATTAGTGTGATAAAAAAAACTGATACCCTGGTAATTTTTACCTTGTGGAGAATCATTTTTGTGTGTTTGTCTTTGTTTTTTGAAAAAAAATGTTTAATGTATATTAATAAAAGTAAAAATTTGAATATTAGTCTATAACAGTAATTAGGTATACAAAGGTATTTACAGGGGATAAGAGTTTGTGATGCCACCCGTGGTTCGCGGCAAGGGGAGTACCGTCGCTGCCGATGGGAGTACCCGGGGGAGATGGAGCGGGGCAGCCAGATGACGTTCCCTCCACGGGTAGGGGAAGCCCCGGGACTCTGGATGGTGGATGTGGGGTAGGAGAGCGTAGTGCAGGTTGGAAGCAGGGGAGGACAGCGTACTCACTCAGGCAGTGTTGGTAGTGATGCGACCGCAAAACAGACTCTGACACAAAGGTAAACCAAGTCTCTGGGTGCCGCTGCCACTTCAGGGGAGCTCGTCCCTTTCGTATTGCTGATAGTCTGTACCTTACCTCCATGTTCTGTATTTTAAATGTTATGAGTGACCCCTCTGCTTGAAGCTGTCGGGGTCCCGCTCTCCACTGTTAAGTAGGGAAGCTGTGCTCTCGATAGCTGACACTTGGGATTTCAGTGGGCCGCATAAGCTGGAAAGACCTATCCCCCTTGTTGTGTTGATGCCTTTGATCTCTGAGCTCTTGGGGAAAGTTCATAAAGATATTATCCTCCACAGGTTAATTATCAGGTTGCGTGAAGCTACTCCCTGATCTAGGGTCCAGTACCCCACCGTGCTCGGTACCAGTTCGGTTACTAGGTACTTCGGTGCCGACCGTTCCCCAAAAACTAAGCCTGGCACCTTTCTCCAATACCCTGGCACCTTTCTCCAATACCCTGCAACCGGGTCTCTGACCCCTTCGGTCCCAGACCACCGTCTGCGACCTAGCCAACGTCTCCTAGGGAGCTCCAACACCTAGCTCCTCATTCTCTGAGGGCTATCACTCAACTCACTCTGCCCCTCCCACCAGTCTGTCTGACCCCTAGGCAGGTGGCTCTGTTCCAGCTAGACCACCCACTGGTGTGCCTGACAGAGTGTGGTGTGAGGTGTAACTAGAATTTGAATGCTGATGGAGCAATACCAAAAGTTAGGATCCCAGAACCATGAGGGGTTGAGTCCTGTACCAGTCAAAAAAGGGGTGCAGTACCCTGTGACACCCTGACTAGTTCAGGGGCGTTACAATAGTGCCCTTTTGCAAGCCCTGTGTGCATGTTTAATACTAGTAACTGTAATGCTCATGGGTGTGAGCGGGAATTTGACTGACTGGGCCATAGCACACTGCGTACCTAAATGGCGTGACTATGGCTCACACCAGGTTTTCATCAGAGCCTCTGCTGACGAGAGTGGATTTGCGCTGCATGAGGAAACCAGGTGCCAGTCAGGGAGACTCAGTACTGCGACAGCTGACCCCAGGGGTATGGACACAGACAGTCTTTAATGAGGCAAATTAAGTTGAGACGGCTGATGTGACAGGCTCAGCCAATAGTGTATGATGCAGTGGGGGCCGGTTACAGCAAGCTTGGCCTATTGGGTACGATACAGCAGCAATGACTGGGATAGCGGACGTGGACGATATTCATAGTATCATAGTATCATAGTTTTTAAGGTTGAAGGGAGACTCTAAGTCCATCTAGTTCAACCCGTAGCCTAACATGTTGATCCAGAGGAAGGCAAAAAAAACCCCAATGTGGCAAACAAGTTCCAATGGGGAAAAAATTTCCTTCCTTCGTCCACATCCGGCAATCAGACTAGTTCCCTGGATCAATACCCTGTCATAAAATCTAATATACATAACTGGTAATATTAAATTTTTCAAGAAAGGCGTCCAGGCTCTGCTTAAATGTTAGTAGTGAATCACTCATTACAACATCATGCGACAGAGAGTTCCATAGTCTCACTGCTCGTACAGTAAAGAATCCTCGTCTGTGATTATGATTAAACCTTCTTTCCTCAAGACGTAGCGGATGCCCCCGTGTTCCAGTCGCAGGCCTAGGTGTAAAAAGATCTTTGGAAAGGTCTCTGTACTGTCCCCTCATATATTTATACATTGTGATTATATCCCCCCTAAGCCTTCGTTTTTCCAGACTAAATAACCCCAAGTTTAATAACCTGTCTTGGTATTGCAGCCCACCCATTCCTCTAATAATCTTGGTGGCTCTTCTCTGCACCCTCTCCAGTTCAGCTATGTCCTTCTTATATATCGGTGACCAGAATTGTACACAGTATTCTAAGTGCGGTCGCACTAGTGACTTGTACAGAGGTAGAACTATATTTTTTTCATGAACACTTATACCTCTTTTAATACATCCCATTATTTTATTAGCCCTGGCAGCAGTTGCCTGACACTGTCCACTAAAGTGAAGTTTACCATCCACCCATACACCCAAGTCTTTTTCTGTGTCTGTTTTACCCAGTGTTCTACAATTAAGTACATAATCATAAATGTTATTTCCTCTACCCAAGTGCATGACCTTACATTTATCTACATTAAACTTCAATTGCCACTTCTCAGCCCAATCCTCCAATTTACATAAATCTCCCTGTAATATAAAATTATCCTCCTCTGTATTGATTACCCTGCAGAGTTTAGTATCATCTGAAAATATTGAAATTCTACTCCGCATGCCCCCAACAAGGTCATTTATAAATATGTTGAAAAGAAGCGGGCCCAATACTGACCCCTGTGGTACCCCACTATGAACTGAGACCCAGTCCGAGTACGTACCATTAATAACCACCCTTTGTTTCCTATCACTGAGCCAGTTTTTAACCCAGTTACACATATTTTCCCCTATCCCCATTATTCTCATTTTATGTACCAACCTTTTGTGTGCGATGCAGCAGCGGCCGGGACAGCAGACTTGTAAGTAATACAGCACCAGCACATAGGTAGGGGACCTGCTCAACTATCAACGCATTTCTAGGATTTAGAAAAGGTGCACGCACACGCCCCAAGAGAGCTCCAAGGAGGCTTGTGCGGTGTACACAGGCCCCAGGAGTTGACAGCAAGGACAAGGGATGGAGCAGTCAGCGCTGAATGGCCGGGAGGGCGAGTGTGCTGGCGTCCCCACCGGGGGAGGTGGCAGGACAGTGCGGGAACACCAGTAAAGGCAATAAATTAACCACCTCCTGCATGAAATGATAGGTTGTGAGTGGTTGTTATTTTGCACCTGTGCTGCCCCCACCATTATCCATCCTGCTAGTGCATTGGTAATCTGATCTTGTGATGATAATGGCTGCTTCTTTTTCTGTGCTGTTTTTTGAGTTTACATCCTATGTGAGCAATTTTTCAATTCAATTTGGTGTAGGGACTCGCAAGTATGTGGACCCTTGACGTTAGGTTGCGAGCTTGTGTAGTTTGGCCAAAATGTGGACCAATAGCTCATGTATATTTTTTTTATCATTTTTAATCTTTTTAGTGCTATTTTAGTGCCCCCATCTTTACAAGAGATTCAGCCACGCCCTTTAGTGTTGGTTGAGAGAACTGTGTCTATCCTGTGGGATGCACTCATATAGTGCTGGGTAGCCCGCTTGATCTAATAGTATGGGCGTCATTAATAGGCTATAAGCCGTACACTGTGCATCACCTATACCTGTGTGACTAGCGCTCTATGCAAGCCTTATCTGTGTACATATTTAATACTAGCAGCCATCTCCTCTAGGAAATGATAGGTTGTGAGTGGTTGTTTCATCAGTATTTTGCACCTGTGCTGCACCCACTTTATCATAGGGGCCAACTGCATCATGCTACTGCATTGGTAATCTGATTTTGTGTTGATAATGGCTGCTTCTATTTCAGTGATATTTTTTTCTTCCACATTGCTTTTGCTTTAATTCCTGTGAAGCACCTAAAGGGTTAATAAACTTCTTAAATATGGTTTACTTTTGGGGGGTGCAATTTTTAAAATGGTGTCACTTGGGCGTATTTTCTGTCACATAGGCCCCTCAAAGTCACTTCATATGTAAATGAATATGCAAATTGCATGGCGTTTAAGTCTCCTCATATTAGCATGCCAGACCATGTCACTCTCCACAAGGAGAAAACTTACCCCTTAGATCTCAAATGGAAAAATTAGAAATTCCTTAAAAACTTTTAACCCTTCTAACATCATAACCCAAAAAATGTTTAAAAAATGGGGCTGATGTAAAGTACAAATCTGATAAATTAACTACCGTATTATTCAGACTATAAGATGCATTTTTTTCCAAAAGATTTCGAAAGAAAGTGGGGTGTGCTGCTTATTATCTGGATGTACCTGGCTGTGGGGGAGGGGGGGAGAGGAAGGTGGCAGTGGAGAAGCTTGTCACAGGAGGCAGGAGCAGGGTCGCAGGAGGCAGGAGCCAACGCTTGGGCTAATTGAGTGCTCGCTAATAAAGACAATGAAAATTCACTGCTCCTCAGGCCCATAATCCCACCCACCTCTCAGCACTGAAGCAGACGCCGAGAAGTGGGTGGGATTATGGGAGTGGGAAGTGTGCCGCCCCCGTGCCAGCAGCCGCCGCTGCTCGGATCTGGACCTTCTTGAGGGTCTCTGGACCCGGGGGTCTCGCGGTCACGCCGAATAAAATGGGGGACGTATATGTAGGGACTGGGCCGTCTTGAGTTTGTGACGCCACACACGGTGTGTGGTGAGGTGGGACACCACCGCTGCTGTTACAGGGCACCCGGGGGAGATGTTGTGCAGCCGTTGGCTCTGGTGCAGGGGGAATGACGACCGCAGAGGGTGCTGGTGTACTCACAGTTAGGAAAACACACAAGTCTCTGGTAAACCAAGGTGGTGGTGGCCGGTGTCGCGGCCGGTTGCGTTCGGGATCCCCCACCCGGCTGGTGGTCTCTATCCTTTTCCTGCACTGCTTAAGTTGAAAAGACTTCCTTGTATGAAACATAGGAGTCCGCTCCCGGCTGGATGTGGCCTAAGGAGCCGTGCCCGCAGACGCTGGCCCGTGGGATCTATGAGCCCTGGCGGTGACCTCTTATCCCTAATCGGTGGGCTGTTGTCTTCTATGAGGGACTTTGGGTGGGACAAGACCTCTAGTCCTGGCCTCAATCGGTTAATTAACCAGTACCAGTAGGTTCTGGTTCCTAGCTTCAGGGTCCGAGTACCCCCCTTTGTGCTACGGTTTCCGGGTCGGTTCCCCGTGTCGGTACCGGCGGGCTCAAACCCTGGCCCGGTCCACCTCGGTTCCACCGAGCCGTCTTCCAGTCTCCTGCTGACGGAGACCACCGTCTGCCTCCTAGCCAGTGGCACCAGGGCTGCTACCCTGGTACCTGTCAGTTTGCTTCAGGCCTGACACACAGGCCTGACCTCCACTACTGAACTCTGAACTGATCTGCTGCTTTTCCCGCCTCGGGCAGTCTAAACCCCTGGGTGGGTGTGCACCAACCGCCTGGCCACGCCCACTGGTGTGTCTAACTGTCCCTAAGGGGGGATGACTAGGGTTTAATGGTTGGCTGTGTGTTTCCTAATGAGGGAAAGGTGTAATGTGGGGCCTAACTGTGACTACCTGGTTTTGCCAGGGCGTCACAGAAGCACTGAATAGTCATTCTCTTTAATAGCTTGCCCATGTGATCGCCCAGCCATCGGCTTTCTTCAGCGGCTGAGTGATCACACGTCAGCTATTAAATATAATGAATATTCACTGCTCCCCATGCACATAATCCCAGGCTTGGGGAGGAGTGAATATTCCGGCAGCTGACATCAGCATGTAACTGAGGATGACATCATGCACTGTGCTGCTTACATACTGAACTCAATTGCCGGCATCAGAAGAGGACACCACGCACCGGGGGAGCGGAGCGATTTTAAGGCTATGTGCACACGTTGCGTAATTGCATGCAGTTACGCTGAGATCTGCACCGCAGCGTAACTGCATGCGTCCTGTGTCCACAGCACAATCTATGGAGATTGTGCAGGAGCCGTGCGCATGTGGCGTATTAGAGCGCAGCGCTTCGGCTGCTGTCAGAAGCGCGCAATCTAAGAAGTGACATGTCATTTCTTTCGTGTGCTCTGCATGAAGTCCCTGCTCTGTCTATGGGAGGGGCTGGGAGGGGCTACATGCAGAGCGCATGGAATCGGCTTTTGTTTCTGCAGCGATTTGAAGCGCATGTGTGCTCTTTAAATCTCTGCAGAAATTTCTGCAGGGCCAGTACGCAACGTGCGCACATAGCCTAATTGTTTATAAATTGTTTTACGTGTACGGTTTGATGGGAGGCATATACACTGGAAGTCAGACGGAGGCCAGGAAACAGGTCCCAGGAAACTTACAGAAGACATGGCGGTTTCGTATATTCTGACTACGTCTAGTCAATTTTTTCAGGTGTTGTTGAATACAGACGACAGCGTGAAAGATCTTACGGAGCAGGCGTCAAAGCCTCCCTTGGACTTAAAATACGAAAGGATGTTCTCAGACCAGGGACGGCTGTACCAGGTAACGATCCAGAAGGGTTCACTGGAGGCGTGGCCTAGGGACCGACAGTTAGTTGTACCCACCGGTTGTCAGGATGATGGGAAAGTGGTATCCATAACATGTCACGGGGTGGGAAAGTGGTACCCACGGCTGGTTCAGATGGTGGGGAAAGTTGCACCCACTGCCAGTCCAGAAGATGGGGAAGTTGTGCTCACTCAAGTTGTGTCAGCGTGATGAGGAAGCAGTACCCATAACCTGTCAATGTAGGGAGGAAGGTTTTCTTACAGCCGGTCAGGGTGATAAGTAAGTTGTACTTATAACCTGTCCGGATGATGGGAAGGTTCTACCCACTAATTGTCCGGCATATGGGAAAGTGGAAACATGTCCCATGAGGAACAGGTGTTGCCCTCAGCTTGTCAGGGAAATGGGAAAGCGGTATTCCCAGTTAGTCAAGAAGACAGGAAAGTGTTATCTGCAGCCAGTCAGGCTGATGGGAAGGTGTCCTTCTTCTATAGAGAGAAAGCCTACATAGCCGCTGTCACCCGCAGGCTGAGTATCAAGACTGCAGGCAATGTACTGCCTTCTGGGCCCTCATTCTGCAGAGGGATAACAAGACTAGATGATGACCCAGAACAGGTCCCAAAGGGTCCCTGTGGAGTTGGGGCCTTAACGCCACTTCTGGCAACCTTTAACCAGGGATTTTAGATTGCACTATCCGTGGGTGCCAGTCCTGGGACGCAGAGTGACCTCATGGAGAAGCCCAGCTCCAAAGCCAACATGGAGAGAGTACTGTTGGATCCCAGCAAGGGGGGGTTCTGGGCTCGTGGGGGGGGGCATAGGAATGTGCTACCCCTAGTGCCTTCTAAAGAGGGGAGGTGTGAGGAATATGGAGGATATCCGGGCATGTCAAACGCTTATAAATCCCCAGATATGGCCACAGCTGTAATACTAGAGGTCACTTCACCTTCTCCAGCAGCTGTCTTTCAGAGCAGTAATAGGCTGCTCCAGCTACTAAGAAATAGTGAGGTGTCAAAGTTAAACTAAGGTAGAAGCTGTATCTTGGGAGTGGGCGATTGCTAGTCCCAGAGAGCTTCAAACTGAATTTCCAGTCTTATCGGCACCATAATGTCAAACAGAATTATGGAAGTACCATCTACGCAAGCCCTACACAAATCATATCCCTAGAATCGAAAGAGAAAACCACACGTGAGACATATTTTACTTTAATTGTGGGACAAACAGATCAGTCTTAAATTAATATCAAGCAGCTGGATGACAGTACACACATTATGTTTCCTATCTGTTAATAGGTAAATTCCTAATAGGAAATATGATAATATCTTTTGCATGAGATGCTCAGAGTTGGAGATATGGGGAAAGCGGTAATTTCATAATTCTCTACAACCTGAAGCCACTTCTATCTTTCTATATTTCTTCTTTCCCTAGATCAATGCATTTGTGTTCTGATTCTAAGCGGTGTGTTGGTCCTGTCTGTCTACTCTGGTCTCCATGCCTCCAGCATCAGTCCTGCATGCAACCAGTTCTGCTATGCTGCATCTGTCCTGTTTCCCTTGACCTGTCCTGTCTGTTGCCTGGTACTAGCCATAATCCTACACCTGTGTCCGTACCTGCCTGTATCATGCACCTGTGCCCGCCTGGATCTGTTGTCCTGTCTGCCTCAGCCGTCCCAGCTGTACCTGTGTCCGATATCTGCACCTGATGTTCCATGCCTGATGACCTGGACCCTGATGACCGGAGTTCCCCCAGATATCCTGTCCTGGCCGCACCTAAGCCTGACAACCATTCCCTTAAGATTTGCACCTGCCTGTACCCATCCTGCCTGTTCCCCATCCGGACTGTGTTACTTTTCTGCCCTGTTGTTCTGCTAGTGTCCGTCCTAGCTATTCTGTCCGTTACCTGACCATGGTCCTGCTGTCCCCCTGCTCCGCTCAGCTGCCACACTCCCAGTTACTGCCCTGGGAGTGACACATGGCCTTCCGCCTCGCGATGGGCGCTTAGTCAAGCCCATCCCACTAAAGGGTAAGCCTGGGTTCTCCTTGTGGTCCAGTGGGTCCACTCCCGCCCTCACCACTCTCCATTAGTACACATGTAATAACTCCAGAATAGAAGAAGAAAGGAGGTGGCACTCACCAAGTAAAACTCTTAATTTATTCTTTAATAATAGACATCAAAAAGCAGGGAGGGATGTGGGGGTGTCAGAGATGATGGCGGACGTTTCACGCTAACGGGCGCTTAGTTGAGTCTAGACCCGACAAAGCGGCCGTGAGCACGAAACGGCTACTGTAGTCTCTGACGCCCCCCGCATCCCTCCCTGCTTTTTGATGTCTGTTTTTAAAGAATTAATGAAGATTTTTACTTGGTGAGTGCCACCTCATTTCTTCTTCTATTCCATAGCAATATAAACATGCATTACTGCTATGAAAACATTGAGATAATTATCACACAAAAATGGCCAGTTTTATGTGAGCCCAACAGCCAACACCAAGGCGTGTTAATACTCCTATAATCATTGTTTGCATAGCATAGCACTACAGAATGCAATGCAACTTTCTCTTTTATGTTAATACTAGCTGTAGTACCCGGGCGTTGCCCGGGAGAGTAGCTGTCTCTCTGTCTCTCTCCCAGTCTGTCTCAGTCTGTCTGTCTCTGTATCAGTCTCTCTATCTGTCTCTCTATCTCTGTGTCTGTCTCTATCTCTGTGCAGGGTTAAATTTTCCCGTCCAAACATAGTCTATGACGTTCCCAGAGTCACATGGGGTGTTCTGTGCAAAATTTCATGATTGTAAATGCGACGGTGCGGAATCCTTTAGCGGACACACACCGTGTGCAGAATTATTAGGCAAGTTGTATTTTAGAGGATTTTTTTTATTATTGATCAACAACTATGTTCTCAATCAACTCAAAAGACTCATAAACATCAAAGCTTAATATTTCTGGAAGTTGGAGTGTGGAATTTTTAGATTTGGCTATCTTAGGAGGATATCTGTTTGTGCAGGCAACTATTACTGTGCAGAATTATTAGGCATCTTAATAAAAAACAAATATATTCCCATCTCACTTGTTTATTTTCACCAGGTAAACCAATATAACTGCACAAAATTTAGAAATAAACATTTCTGAAATGCAAAAACAAAACCCCAAAAAATTAGTGACCAATATAGCCATCTTTCTTTATGATGACACTCAACAGCCTACCATCCATAGATTCTGTCAGTTGCTTGATCTGTTTACGATCAACATTGCGTACAGCAGCCACCACAGCCTCCCAGACACTGTTCCGAGAGGTGTACTGTTTTCCCTCCCTGTAGATCTCACATTTTATGAGGGACCACAGGTTCTCTATGGGGTTCAGATCAGGTGAACAAGGGGGCCATGTCATTATTTTTTCATCTTTTAGACCTTTACTGGCCAGCCACGCTGTGGAGTAGTTGGATGCATGTGATGGAGCATTGTCCTGCATGAAAATCATGTTTTTCTTGAACGATACTGACTTCTTCCTGTACCACTGCTTGAAGAAGTTGTCTTCCAGAAATTGGCAGTAGGTCTGGGAGTTGAGCTTTACTCCATCCTCAACCCGAAAAGGTCCCACAAGTTCATCTTTGATGATACCAGCCCATACCAGTACCCCACCTCCACCTTGCTGGTGTCTGAGTCGGAGTGGAGCTCTCTGCCCTTTACTGATCCAGCCTCTGGCCCATCAAGAGTCACTCTCATTTCATCAGTCCATAAAACCTTTGAAAAATCAGTCTTGATGTTTCATCTTATGTTTCTTATTAAAAAGTGGTCATTTTTGAGCCTTCCTTACTTTGGCCATGTTCCCGAGTATGGCACACTTTGTGCTTTTTGATACACCAATAACATTGCAGCTCTGAAATATGGCCAAACTGGTGGCAAATGGCATCTTGGCAGCTTAACGCTTGATTTTCCTCAATTCATGGGCAGTTATTTTGCACCTTTTTTGCCCAACGCGCTTCTTGCGACCCTGTTGGCTATTTGCCATGAAAAGCTTGATTGTTCGGTGATCACGCTTCAAAAGTTTGGCAATTTCAAGACTGGTGCATCCCTCTGTAAGACATCTCACAATTTTGGACTTTTCAGAGCCCGTCAAATCTCTCTTCTGACCCACTTTGCCAAAGGAAAGGAAGTTGCCTAATTTTTAAGCACGCCTTATATAGGGTGTTGATGTCATTACACCACACCCCTCCTCATTACAGAGATGCACATCACCTGATTTACTTAATTGGTAGTTGGCTCTCAAGCCTATACAGCTTGGAGTAGGACAAAATGTATAAAAGTATCATGTGATCAAAATACTCATTTGCCTAATAATTGTGCACACAGTGTACATACATACATACATACATACACTCAGCTTTATATATTAGATATCTCATGTTCAGTATACACCTGCTCATGCTAGAATGTCAGGCTGTGCCATCAGTCTCTTTCTCAGCCCTGCCGTGGGTTAATAAAAACAGAAGCAGACATTTTAGGAGTGTTCTTTTGTGGGTGGAGGTCACGTTGTGAAACGTGCTGAAAGCAACCTAGGAAACACCTGGCTCCACAGCGCCTCCATATGGCATGCCAACACCAAGGCCTAGCAACAAGGAAACTAGTAACTGATTTAGGGGTCTGCATATATCTTTTTGTGTTACCTCTTATTTGCATCTCTTACTGTAAAACCTGTAAATTAATCATGTGTATACTGTATTGTTTTATCTAGTGCGTCCTTTAAAATTCAGATGGAAATTTAAAGGCAACCTATCACCAGGTTTTTCCCTTATGAGCTGTGGCCACCACCAGTGAGCCCTTATATACAGCATTCTAGAATATTGTATACAAGTGCCCAGGCCGCTCTGTTTAACGTTAAAAACACCTTTATTATACTCACCTAGGGGGCGGTGAGTGTCCCTGCTCTCGGTCCAGTGCCATCTTCCATCTTGTGAGGATTGCCATCCTCCTGCCCTGCTCTGTGTGCATGATGTGTCCTGCGTCATTCACAGAGAGGTCTCCATTGCGCTTCTCCGTATGCGCACTTTGATCTGCCCGGCTGATCAAAGTAATGTAGTGCGCATTTGTGGGCAGTCTTTGATCTTTTCTCGCGCCTGCGCATTACAGTACTTTTCTCTGACCTCAGACGGGCAGATCAAAGTGCACATCCACAGGATCGTAATAGAGGCCTCTCTGTGAATGACGCTGGACGCGTCATCCACATGGGGCTGGGTAGGAGGACGGCAATCGCAAGAAGAGAGGAGGCACCAGACCGAAACCAGCGTCACCCATCAGACCAGACCGCCCCCTAGATGTTTTTTATGTTATAAAGAGTGGCCTGGACACTTACATACAGATTTCTAGAATGCTGTATATAAGGGCTCACTGGTGATGGCCACAGCTCAGAAGGGAAAAACCTGGTGACAGGGTCTTTTTAAACGTGATAAACTATACCCACTATTGCAGGGTGCTTTCTGTTACTTATAACTAGAGAAGAGCGAACCTGAGGTTTGTTTTTCAAACCGAATACCAAATTTGAAAATCAAGGTTCGGGTTTGTGGATCGGATGCTGCATGTGCGAACAAAACTTGTGCGAGCAACGCTGTGCTCAGGTCCACTCGGTGCTCAGCCCAGTGCGAGCCACTTGCAGTGTTTGAACGGCGCACACTGGGGGTAACAACAGAGTGATCAGATGTAGGGTATGTGCGCACGTTGCTTTTTACCTGCTTTTTTGCTGCTTTTTCTTCTGCGCTGTTTAATGCCAAAATGGATGTGTTCTTCTATTCAAGCAAAGTCTATGGGAATTTGGGTTTCTTGTTCACACTATGTTGTTCAAAATGCTGCCTTTTTGTGGCAGAACTTTGGTCAAAAACTCAGCTTTGCAGTGCAAAACCCAAATGGCAAAAACAATTGACATGTTGCTTCTTTGAAAAGCTGAGTTTTTGACCAAAGTTCTGCCACAAAAAGGCAGCATTTTGAACAACATAGTGTGAACAAGAAACCCAAATTCCCATAGACTTTGCTTGAATAGAAGAACACATCCATTTTGGCATTAAACAGCGCAGAAGAAAAAGCAGCAAAAAAGCAGGTAAAAAGCAGGTAAAAAGCAACGTGCGCACATACCCGTAGTGTGTAAAAAATAAATAAATAATTTGAAAAAGCCCACCCTCCCCAGGAAGTATTCTGCTTATGGCTGGCTGTATGTGGACGAAGACTCAAACTGCCAATCAGTGACTTGATCCGGGGTTGGGGGTCAAGCTTGAGCCTGTGGACGTAGCTCATTTGATGCCGGCGAACTGAGCCTCGACGGAACCGGTTATCTCTACGTATAACCATCTAGATGCCACTTATGCAATGGTTAGTGACATCTAAAATCAGCCTTTGTCAGCCAGAAAATCGATTGTGACTGATGCAGCAGGATGTCAGCTGTCATATGCAGCCAATACGTCACTATAAGGCTAGGTTCGCACACTGCGTCTTTTTGACGCTGCGTTTTTGTGCGTTTTTGGCCGCTAAAAACGCACAAAAACGCACCTGCGTCGAAAAAACGCATCAAAAAACGCATGCGTTTTTGCCGCAATTTGGTGCGTTTTTGGCTGCGTTTTTCCAATGCATTGCATGAGGGGAAAACGCAGAAAAACGCAGGAAAGAACTGACATGTCCATTTTTTTTTTTTAACTCAAAAACGCAGGTAAAAAAAACAGATGTGTGCGGACAGCAAAAATGAAAACTCAGACTTTGCTGGGGAAGCAAAGTCCTGCAGTTTTAAGGCCAAAAACACACCCGAAAAACGCGCAAAAACGCCGCGAAAAACGCACTGTGCGCACATAGCCTAAGGCCTTGGTTTCACTTGCACATAGCTTCCTATCTGAGAGCATCGTAAGCAATATGCTAATGACCCTCTGCTGCGAGTGTGAGCCGAAGGTCATGCGACTGTGATGCGATCTTGTGATTGGATCACAGCTGCGGAGAAGAGGGAGGGAGCACCTTCTCCCCATCTCCTCCACTGCCTGTCTCTTCGTATATCACACTGCACTCGGATGACATGCGAGTGCAGTGCGATGTTTCACACGCACTCATAGAGTTGTATGGGTGCCCATGAGCCGAGACTCACTGCCAAATGCAGCATGCTGTGATTCATTTCTCATGCCGATATAGCATGTGAAGTCAATCGCAGATGGGCACTGCCCCATAATTTTGCACTAGAGTGAGAGCAATTCGATGTTATATCACATCGCACTCATCCTTGCAAAACGCAAGTGCAACCGAGCCCTAAGACGTATTGGCGGTCGTTAATTGGTTAAACCTAATGGTGAACGGTATTTAGAAAAAATTCTTAAATAAAATGTAGAATTGCTGAAAGAGCAGAAAATGTCAGCAATGCATACTGCAGGTTATCATGGCAAAAAAGCCCTTGTATCTGCGCTGACGGAGAATTGTGACTTTCAGAACACGGCGACACAAAAACAAATTATTTTTTCAAAGTGAATTTATTGTATAAAAGTATTAAAAAGTCAAAACAACTATACAAATTTAGTATCGCCACCACATCCGTACTGACCGGCAGAATAAGGTTAGCACTTTAATTGTGTAACATGTGACACAACACAGAAAACTTGTTACAGAATAGTTTTGTTTCTATTCCTCCCCAGAAAGAGTTACTAAACATTTGTCAACAATTATATGAACCCCAAAACCATACCCGAAAAACGCCTTCAACAAAAAATAGAAACAATTATGGCTCTGATAGTTTGACAATAAAAAATGGAAAAAACTGATTTCATGATGAAATGTATGTATTTCTCCTCCGCACACATCCAGCCGAGCCCCCCACCGCACGGGTGCCACCTCCCCCGAGCCCCCCAACGCACGGGTGCCACCTCGCCCGAGCCCCCCACCGCACGGGTGCCACCTCGCCCGAGCCCCCCACCGCACGGGTCCCACCTCGCCCGAGCCCCCCACCGCACGGGTCCCACCTCCCCCGAGCCCCCCACCGCACGGGTCCCACCTCCCCCGAGCCCCCCACCGCACGGGTGCCACCTCCCCCGAGCCCCCCACCGCACGGGTGCCACCTCCCCCGAACCCCCCCACCGCACGGGTGCCACCTCCCCCGAACCCCCCCACCGCACGGGTGCCACCTCCCCCGAACCCCCCCACCGCACAGGTGCCACCTCCCCCGAGCCCCCCACCGCACGGGTCCCACCTCCCCCGAGCCCCCCACCGCACGGGTCCCACCTCCCTCGAGCCACCCACCGCACGGGTCCCACCTCCCTCGAGCCACCCACGCACAGGTCCCACTTCCCCAAAGCCCCCCACCGCACAGGTCCCACCTGAGCACCTGCCCCGAGCCCCCCACCGCACAGGTCCCACCAGCCCCGAGCCCCCCACCGCACAGGTCCCACCAGCCCCGAGCCCCCCACCACTCACCTCCCCAGAGACAACCGTCACATACCGCACACATCCCCGCTGAGACCTCCCACAACTTAGATCCCACCCCCCTTGAACCAACCATCACGTACTGCACAACTCCCACTGAGCCCCCCTACCACACTCCAAACCCCCCAATACTCACTTCCCTCAGAATCCCCCCCACCGCAATCCTCCCACGGAACCCAATAAAAAAAATCACCTCCTGCCGTCCCCCTGCCCGGAGGCCCCCACCATTCACCACATACCACCCCCAATACTCACATACCCCAAAGCCTGCCACCATTACTCACTTCCCCACCCGCTCCTCCCGCCGTGCCCCCCACCACACCTCAGCGATGTATGAGCGCTGCTCCCCGTCCTCCCCGTCCATAGAGGGCGCTGTGTCGGTGCCGCGCTGCTCTGCACTCCCCGTCCCGTTTCCTCTCAGACATTTCCGTGTAGCCCCCCAGTGACCGCCGCCAGGACGCCCCGGCCTCCTCCTCGCAGTGTCCCCGGGCTGGACCGGACGTGGCCGGCTCGGTGCTGACGTAACGTCGCACGGTGGATTGTGTGAGGACGGCTCGGATGTGTTAATGGATTCGAGGCCCGGATACCACAGAGGATTCGGGGGCGACGGTGGGAACAGCAACAACATCCCGTACGGCGACTCCCCGGCTCTCACGGGCGCTCATGGCCGCAGGAGAAAGCAGCCTCCCCGGCCCGCGGACTTCAAACTGCAGGTCATCATCATCGGGTCCCGGGGAGTGGGGAAGACCAGCCTGATGGAGCGCTTCACGGACGACACGTTCTGCGAGGCGTGCAAGTCCACAGTGGGTAAGAGCTCCGCGGGCTGTAGTACCACGGGGGGTGCACAGGGGACCCCGGCGGCCATGAGCAGCGCTGTACAGTCCAGTATCCGGCTCATATCATGGGAAACTCAGTGTTGTGGTAGCCCAGCGCCGCGTCCCAGGGGTCATGGTAGCCCAGCGCCGCGTCCCAGGGGTCATGGTAGCCCAGCGCCGCGTCCCAGGGGTCATGGTAGCCCAGCGCCGCGTCCCAGGGGTCATGGTAGCCCAGCGCCGCGTCCCAGGGGTCATGGTAGCCCAGCGCCGCGTCCCAGGGGTCATGGTAGCCCAGCGCCGCGTCCCAGGGGTCATGGTAGCCCAGCGCCGCGTCCAGGGGGTCATGGTAGCCCAGCGCCGCGTCCAGGGGGTCATGGTAGCCCAGCGCCGCGTCCAGGGGGTCATGGTAGCCCAGCGCCGCGTCCCAGGGGTCATGGTAGCCCAGCGCCGCGTCCCAGGGGTCATGGTAGCCCAGCGCCGTGTGTCGGGGGTTGTGGTAGCCCAGATCCGCGTGTTGGTTGTGGCCCATATGGGAGTTGGGTGTCACTGGTAGGGTCTGGTCACATCACCTTTGACTGACTCCTTTTGAGGTTCTATGTGAACCCCTGCAGGAGAGATTCTGACTTCTCTTGGAGGGAGCCCTTCACTATAATGATCTGGACGGAGCTCCTCTGGCCTCGGTTCTGCAGGTGTTCATCGGTGGTGACAGTAGTGTAATGAGGTGCCAGGGGGGCCTCCGGCCTTGTAGTCGTGGCCTTTGTAGATTCAAGGCTCTCCCCTGGCTCCATCACTACTTCAAGGTCGGGAGCTGACTTGGTGGGGCAGAGTGTGGTGATGTCATCGTCAGTCGTTGTACAAACAGTCTTCAGGCGGGATGTGGTGAAAAAAAGACATCTTTATTTACACACGAAGTCACAATCCGGCTGTTGCAGAAAAACAAACACCTTCTGGGGCTGGGGGACAACCTGCCCTGACGTACCCTCACGTGGGGATGTGCCCTGGTTATTCCACTTCGCCGGGCTCCCACTGGCGGTTACACACAAACCGGACCCACACCGGTTGCTTCACTCTCCGAGGTTCCGTACACTCCTGTTCTCTCCGGCGTCCCCTCTTAATTCAGCCCCCACACTCTGCCCCTTGATCTTCACTCTCTCACGTCCCGGATCCAACTCCCTTTCTCACACACACATACACTTCTCCTTTCCTCCCCCCTGATTTCTGCCGGCTCCTCCTCCCCACTGTGGTGACAGCCGTCCCTCCCGGCCACTAGGGGTACCCTAACACAATATACATGCATATACAAATAAAACATTTTTATTAATAACATCTCCGGTCAACTAAGCTTCCTTTGTAGGGGTATGCTCACCCACTACACACCTCCCCTCTTAAAACCCGAGCCTCCCGGCAAGGCTCCATCATAAAATAACACACATATTTAAAACTTGGCACATCATGATGAACAAACTACGAACCAGTCCACAACCGGCGGCCCGGAAGAAGGGGCACCAGTCCAGCGCCCGGTCTTGGTAATGCCCGGAGGCTTAGCAGCGCTCCCGGTCTTTGGTGGTGCCCGGAGGCTTAGCAGCGCTCCCGGTCTTGGTTGTGAGCAACAGGAACACAAAACTTTTTCTCCATGACGCGGAGGAGCCCCTGGCCCAGTCCGGCAGCAGACTCTCTCCGGGCTCAGTCACTTAAACGTTGCTGAACTTCAACTGTAAACGAAAACTCGGTCTTCCAATCAACCGGTCAAAATGTTCTATTCTGGGTGCAACACCCGCTTCCACTCGGCTCTCTGAGCCCTGATGTAATCGGACAGAGATTGCCCGGGCTGTCGGCGCAGCCGCTGAAAAGGCTCGTAGGCAACGGCAGGCTTCGGTGTCATGGCCTCCTCAGTCACCGATGGAGGCGATGGGGTCGCTACCCTAGGCGGTGGTGGTATATCCAAAACGATAACCGGATTGCTGTTAAGACTCTGGCTGATAGCCAGCACCGCCGGGGTTCCCCTCTCCGAGTCGGTAGGTGGTCCGGGCTTCACTTCTGGAGCGACGGCTAGAGTGTGTCTTGCCTGAGAGGATTCACCCAGCACCGGTCTTGACTGCGCCCGCCGCCGGCATTGGTGTTCCTCCCACTCTAGCTCCTGCTGCCACTGAATAGCTTCTTGGGAGGTGGGCATACGGGAGACACTGACCGCAAAGAGGCCGCGGCACCCCACTTCAGGTATAAACCGGACTTTCTCTCCTGGGTAGAGCGTGTGTAGACGCTGAGGTAAGCCCTCGACATCCAAATGTACCCGGTTATAAAAATAATCGTCACCGGTTGTCTCTTCCCTGATAAAACCGTAGCCCCCTTGCTGGTTAAATTTCACCACTATACCCGTGGTAAACTGTAACTCCAGCTCTTCACCCCGGGGACCGGTCATCATCTCCCGGGCGACAGTTTCCGCGAGCAGTCTCTCCTGTACAGGGTCCGGCTCTGGGGACGGTGACTTCCTGTGAGGTATGGAAGACGGCTGCACCGGGTCCCAGAAAAAGCCCCAATTATCCTGTTCTAGCTTCCGGGTAGGTGAGTCCTCCGGGGCTTGCACAGGAGCAGGGGTCGGCAGTTCCACCGCGACGGGCGGGGGTGTCTCTGAGTCTGGAAGGATTCCCGGAGGCCGATTCCCCGCTGGCAGCGGATTGGTATAGGTCGCCCGGACCTGTGTTGTGGTTCCCCCGGTCACGGCGTCCCACGTGGTGATCCAGGTTATTTTAGACGGGCGTCCTTGTCCGACAGGAGCGGCCGGTAACGCAAGCGGTGACACACCCGCAGCTGCAGCCGCAGACTGCTTGGGGCGTCCTCTGCCCAGGTGGGTGAGTGCCATCGCTGTTTCTATCTCCTGTTGCTGCCTGGAGGTCTCCATTGTGCAAACGCTTGGTAGCTCTGGCAATGGCGGCGAGGTCAGTGGAGATACTGGAGGAAGTGGAGGCGGGTCTATTTTTCCCGCTCTGGAGCATACTCCACCCCCAGCCTCACACATCATATTGACCCCTCCGCGGCGGTTCTTCTTTTTCCTCAAAACACCGCCCACTTCACATGTTTTTCTGCGTGCCCTGGGACTGGCGCCTCCCCTCTTTGGGCGGAGTACTCCGAACTTCTTCTTCGGCACCGGCCAGCCCCAGGCTCTTCTTTTGGCGCCAACTTTTCGCGCGCTTTCTTTATCTTCACAGACGACGGCCATCTTGCCGCCATCTTGTGCCCGGTCCAACGCTGCAGGCACCGTATCTTCTTCCCACCATGGGACTGGAAATCTTCTCGCATAGTCCGGATCCTGTGCCCTAGGCACCACTTGATCTCCGGTTTCTTGGGTCCCCGGCAGGGAATTCGCATCCTGCCGACTACGCCACATGTAATGAGGTGCCAGGGGGGCCTCCGGCCTTGTAGTCGTGGCCTTTGTAGATTCAAGGCTCTCCCCTGGCTCCATCACTACTTCAAGGTCGGGAGCTGACTTGGTGGGGCAGAGTGTGGTGATGTCATCGTCAGTCGTTGTACAAACAGTCTTCAGGCGGATGTGGTGAAAACAAAAGACATCTTTATTTACACACGAAGTCACAATCCGGCTGTTGCAGAAAAACAAACACCTTCTGGGGCTGGGGGACAACCTGCCCTGACGTACCCTCACGTGGGGATGTGCCCTGGTTTTTCCACTTCGCCGGGCTCCCACTGGCGGTTACACACAAACCGGACCCACACCGGTTGCTTCACTCTCCGAGGTTCCGTACACTCCTGTTCTCTCCGGCGTCCCCTCTTAATTCAGCCCCCAAACTCTGCCCCTTGATCTTCACTCTCTCACGTCCCGGATCCAACTCCCTTTCTCACACACACACATACACTTCTCCTTTCCTCCCCCCTGATTTCTGCCGGCTCCTCCTCCCCACTGTGGTGACAGCCGTCCCACCCGGCCACTAGGGGTACCCTAACACAATATACATGCATATACAAATAAAACATTTTTATTAATAACATCTCCGGTCAACTAAGCTTCCTTTGTAGGGGTATGCTCACCCACTACAGTAGCATCGTAGAATACGCGTTTGTGAGCGCCTAAAAAGTCTTACACCTCCAGATCTCCAGCCAGATGGAATCCAAAGTGGCTCCCTCTTCATTATAGTGAGGTGTTCCCTGAGGGGCTCGTATGAAGCACATTTTTGTGGGGCTTATAGTGTCACAATTGTATAAGCCAAACATGATGTGGACGGGCTGACATCCATCACACTGGAAGCAGAAGCTTCATAAGACCGGGCACACAGTGCCCCTTTAATGAAATGACCGCCCATGTACTGGATAGAGAAGTTACAGCCAAGTTGATGTGATGGACAGTTTGTCACAGGTTGATAATCGCTGACCGCTTGTTTCTGATTATCAGCGCATTGACATGTTACCATTTATCACCAACATACACAGTCTTACCGGCAGCCATCGCATCCCCCACCCTCTGAATCCCACCTCATCATATGGCTGCACTGTTTGTCAGTCTTTCTATATATTCCTGAGTCTCAGAAATGCAGTCACACCATGTGCACATATCCTCCACAGGAGATAGATTATTGTAGCTTGAGTCTCAAGCGTTTCCATTAGGTTGTTGTTTTTCCTTTTTTGCACCATCTTATTTGTAATTTTTGTTTTCTGCCATTTTATAAATGTTTAAGAGAAGCCTAGGTGTGAAAGCACCCCTCATAAAGCAATGTATACAGTGGACCCTCCATTTCCGGTGTCTCAGATTACAATAATTTATCATACAATGTTCTTTCTTGGGTCATTATAACTTAAAATCACATTTGGCATACAGGGTCAGGTCAGACGTCCCTTTCTATGGCATGTGTGATTGGTGATAAATTCCATCTGTCCACCATTGATTATTTACTCTTAAAACAAACATATATTACTCAAGTGTACGCTATAATTGGCTGTATAGTAGCACCTCTCTATAGTACAGTGCGGTACTACATGTTTCGTACTGCTCTCTACATATGGCAATATATGCCAATGCGATTGCAGTATTCAGGTGGCAGGGAACGGGATCGCTTACCTCTCCCTGGTGATCGGGTGCCTATAATACGATCACAGGGACCCAATCACTGCCATGGCAACCCTGGGTCGTCACCATGACGACCCGGGATTACTGAGCTATGGAGAGCCTCACACACCATGCTGGATGCATGGTGTGAGCGAGTGCAGCACTGACGGATATCCATTGCTGTGATCAACCGCAGTGGATTATATCCACAGGAAAAACTGCAGAAAGAATTGACAGGCAGCAGATTTTTTTTGCACTAAAATCTGCAATATACGCACAGCAATTCAGTATTCTCATAGACTTGTGGGATATTTTTCTTGCAGTATTAAATCTTCATGAAACAGCGCAGCGGGCACACAGTCTCATAGTCACTCACAAACATATAATACTGGTGAGTACTATCCGAAGTTTTACTCTGGGGCAATGCCGATATGCGTTTTTGTTTTTTTTCCCCTCCCTCATGTCGATTCGTCCTGAGGAAACAAACACAGCATGCTGCGAGTTCCTCCACAAATCAGATCACACGCACCCACATGAGTCTATGGGTGTGTGAAACATCGGACTGCGTTCAGTGACACCTGAGTGCAGTGCGATATACACACAGACAGGCAATGGAGAGGATGGCGAGATTAAGCTCTCCCTCCTCACCCGTGCGAAGGAATCGAGACAGTATAATGACACTCACGCTGACAGCAGAGCTTGAGCCGAGTGTCCTTAGCATATCGTATCCGATGCTATACACCAGTGTGACCCTGGCCTAACCTGCAGGCTTGAGGAGCCTCTGTGTACACTTCATTCTATTGCTATAGCTGTAAAGTAACATCTGTCTGCAGCGTTTTTCAACTAAAAAAAGAGATTGTGAACACGAGTCCAACCCAATGCTTAATAGAGCATTTCTGATTTGAAGACCCTCTAGTGTCACTTTCAAGGTCATGGCCTATTTTTACTTTTTAGCACTGGTTGTAGTGTACAATAAACTGAGCCCTCTATAAATGCCAGTACAAACAAGGTTTTCATGGGAAGTCAGCTGGCATGTTACTCCCTCCCCCTTTCAATAACATGTGCATTTGATTAAAGGGACTCTGTCAGCACCAAATGACTGTTCAAACCAAGTGCAGGCACTTGTGCATCATGATGGGGCTAAAGCGGTTAAATGCACCTTCCCACCTGCTTGTTTACATGTATTTCCTCCTTTCTCTACTCTATGAAGCCAGAGTTATCAGAGAGGAGGATGGAGATAGAAGGACAAACAGATGGGAAGGTGCACTTAAGTGATTGATCATGTCATGATGCACCTGTACTTGGCTTGAACATTCATTCTGTGCTGACGATTACCCTTTAAAGGGACTCTGTCCGCACAGAATGACTATTTGAACCAAGTGCTGTCGCTCGGTGCGTCATGGTGGGGCCAAACATTTAAATGCATTCTCCCACATGCTTGTTTCCCTATCTGTCTTCTCTCATAGAATAGGTCAGTGGTATCAGATTGGCGGGGTTCTGACACGTGACATTAGCACCGATCATCAGCTCCGGCTTATGTGATTGGAGACTCAATAGCGCGGCTCTGTACACAGTGTTGTGGCTGTTGTTGAGAACCGCAGCCTCCACCAATCTGATGTTGATGACTTATCCCATGTATAGGTTATCATTATCAAAATAATGGACAGCCCCTTCATTATACCTACGGTATTACCGCCATGTTCATCAAGAGCTGCAGTTTGCCCAATGCAAACTGTGTAATGCACCCAGCTTTAGGCCTCTCTCATATGTCCGTGTAAAACCATGCACATTTTTCACGGACGTGTCAGAGGTGCGTATTGCCCTCCGTGAGCCGTGTTTATGGCACCCGTGTGTTCTCCGTGATAACACACGGAGAACGGGAACTTTCTGCTCACCTGTCCCTGGCGTCGCTGTGGTGCTGATCTTCGGTCTCCGGTTCTGCCGATTCCCCGCGGCTGCAGCTTCCGGCCGCAGTGAAGTGAATATTCAATGAGCATAATGAGCGGCGGACAGCAGCGGCAGAGACTGCAGGACTGGAGAAGGTGAGTAAAGTTGTTTTTTTTTTTTTTTTCTCACAGACACATGTCTTCTCTCTGGTGTGTGTCACACGGAACACATCCGTGTTGTCCGTTTGCATTACGTGTGACACGTTTGCGTTCAGTGTGACACCCGTGATGCCGGAGAGAAAACGGACATGTTGCCGTGAGAAACACACGGTTACGTAAGTACGGAACGGACACACGTTCCTTGCGCAAATACTTACGTGTGTCCAAAACCATAGGAATCCATAGGTCTATGTGTGTACGTGTCTCCGGTACGTGAGAAAACTGCCAAACATATACCGGAGGCACGTACGTGTGAAAGAGGCCTTGGCATTTAACCCCTGCTTGCCGGTTCCAGCGGTCATCAAATAGCCACAAGTATGCTATTTACTCATGGTCATGAGCCGACTAGAGTCTCCGCTGCATCTCTCTGTAGAACATTGTGAGATGCCACTGAGACTTTAGCCATCATGTGGCTGCACGTATATAGTGAAGTCACACAATTGCAGTCACTTGAGTATTGTTGGAACTGGTAAGCAGTCAAATCCTAACAGTGTGTACATTACACACTATTATGATTCAGCAAGCTGCAGCTCTTGATGGATATTTCGCCATGGTCGGACAGCCCCTTTAATATACTCAGTACCTGCATATCAATATAATTATCCTGTTAGAAAATCTCATCTGTGGTTGTGTTTATAGAAGGTGCAATTCACAGATTGCGGTGACGTGTGACTCTGTGCATCACCTCATCTATAAGGTGTGAAAACTTGGTGGGTGGATTGTTATAAAGGCACATGGTAAGGCTCAGTAGATTTTATGTGAAGGAGCAGGATGGGTTTATGCAGCCTCTCTAGAGAAACCTTACAATTGGGGTGGGGTGTAACTGTATAAAATACCCCTCGATGGCCATTTGTCCTTCCACCCTATTCACCCTCTGGGGAAATAGGTAAGAGCATTGCTTGGATGAGATATTAAAGATTGGAGAGCTTTGTGCTTAACATGATGAATATAAACGTTGCACGGGTTTTCCAGAAAGACACGTGTAGTTTATTAGGGTCTGTTTACTAAACTGACCAGCGGCGTTAAGACCAATACTTCAATCCATGAATATTTCTGGATCGTTGGACCTTGAAAAGCCTGTTTACACGGGCAGAGACTGCTCTAGATGTTGCGCCATGGACGGCCTGTCATTGATTGTGCTGTACACATAAGCAGCCATTGTTCTCTGCTCGAGTCCTGTTTACACAATAATGCGCTGCCAGGGACAATGATTTCCAAGCAGGCTTAAAAATCATTTCACCTGACGAACAAGAATTTTGCATGTTCGTAAGGTGATTGTCAGCGTGTCTGCACTACCGATTTATCTTGAAAATCCTAATGCAGTAGAACTTCGGTTTACGAGTATTTCGCTATACGAGCAAAGCTTACCGTAAATTTGTAACTCCGTTTACGAGCAAGCTTTGCTGTACGAGTTAAAACTCACCGCACACACTTCTGGGTCTGTATTTTAACCGCACTCTGACTCGCTCTTGCATTCCGCACAAACACGCACAAGCACACACATATTATGCTCACCTTACCTTCTGTTCCATCACCGGCCTCCTGGTTCTTGTAGTTCGCCGGTACAGGATGTGTATCAGGCAACCATCGCGACGATGGGGGAACTTCCGCTGTCCGGCGCTACTCAAAGGCAGCGCATTAACCAATCAGTGGCAAGCGGCTCCTGCCTTTGACGTCAACGCGCTGGCAGCGGACGTTCCTCCATCGTCGCAATGGTTGCCCGATACACATCCTGTAACTGAGGACTACAAGAACCTGGAGGCCGCCGATGGAACAGAAGGTAAGGTGTGTGTGTGTGTGTGTGTTGGCACAATAAGGGATCAGGATGGGACATTGAACAAGTGGAACAAATTGTCTGAGCTTGCATTATTTCCTATGGGAAATGTTGCTTTGCTAGACAAGTAACTTGGTTTACAAGCACACTCCCAGAATGGATTATGCTCGTAAACCAAGGTTCCACTGTATTCCTGAAAACACTGCTCTACGATATCTTTTGCACTTTTACATTACAGTGGAACCTTGCTTAACGAGAACAATCCGCTCTGGGACTGTGCTTGTTAATCAAGTTACTTGTTAGACAAAGCAGAATTTCCCATAGGAAGTCATTGCCATGCTAATGATTCGTTCCACAACTTGTTAAATTTCCCATCCTGGTCCCCTATTCTATCATTCCACACATGCACAAACACGTACAAACACACATGCACGCACACGCATATATTATATGCTCACCTTACCCTCCATTCCATCGCTGGTCTCCTGGGACTTGCTGTTCTCTGGTACGGGACCGGGCCGTGTATCGCGTTACCATAATGACGAGGGAGGAACTTCCTGGCCAGAGCGCTGACGTCAAAGGCAGAGCCGCTTGCCTCTGATTGGCCAGTGCGCTGCCTTTCAGTAGTGGTGACAGGAAGTTCCTCCCTCGTCGCTATGGATGCAGATACACAGCGTGGACTGGAACGCAGCGGCAAACTACAGGACCCAGGAGGCCGGCGATGAAACGAAAGGTACACATATTATGTTATATTTTATGCTCACCTTACCTTCTGTTCCATCGCAGGCCTCCTGGGTCTTGTAGTTCGCCGCGAGGACGTCGCGTTGTACCCGGGAACTACAAGAACCAGGAGACCGGCTGTGGAACGGAAGGTAAGGGGAGCATAATACTGTATGTGTGCGTGTGTGTTTGTGTGGACTGCAAGTGCGGGTCAGAGCGCGGTGGATGTATGGAACCGGAAGTGTGTGCAGTGAGGATTTTGCTCGCACAGCAAAGCTTTCTCGTAAAGCGGGTTACAAATTTACAGAAAGCTTTGCTTGTTAAGCGAAATTCTCGTTAAGTGGGTTACTCGTTAAGCGAGGTTCCACTGTACGAGCAATGTAGAGAGGGTTAAACAAATCTCTTCTAATTATTGTGGACGTTTTGTGTGTGTAAATTGACACGTGGGGCAGATTTTCCACCCTGCAGCATGCCTATTTCTCCTTGTGCAGTTCATTAGGGACCTCATCCTTGTAGTATATAAGGTGAAGTATGCGGCAAAGGCACAATAAGGGTATGTGCGCACTAGGCGTTTTTTTCACGCTGCGTTTTTATGTGCGTTTTTGTCTCAAAAAACGCACCCGCGGCTAAAAAACGCGACGAAACGCATGCGTTTTTGCCGCAATTTGGTGCGTTTTTTGCTGAGTTTTTGCTCACTGCGTTTTTTTTTTTTTTTTTTTTTTTTTTCCAAAACGGTTTTTATTGATTTTTCAAATTTGTAAAAACATGACAAGTATCATTGCAAAAGAAGAACATTCGTCTGACAAAATGTGACATAGAGGTGGGTGATACCCCAATTTGGAGTTCCATGTTGCTGTTCGATTTAAGATAGTATACAGTAACATTAAACCAAAACATAGGTAATGAAATATAATATAACATATGCAATACAATTCGTTAAATCTCTGTGTCGTCCCTGAATGATTTCAATTTTGCTAGCGTGTCTTGGTATTCCCAACCGTCTCGTCTCCCCCTCCCGCCAGAGCCCCCTCCTAGGTGATTCTCAGTTTACCCAGGCTGTCCTGGATATCGCTCAGGATATACCACTCCGAGTGAACAAAAGGTGCCATCAGGTTAATTATTTCTCCCTGTGTGAATTGGCTTTCAATAAAATGTCTCCATCTCACAAAAAACTTGGCTGTCAACCCATCTTTATCCCTCTCCGCTTCTAGTTTTTCCCACTTCAGAAGGTTGTGTAGTTCGCCCACAACCTCCTTTATGGATGGGCCCTCCCTTTGAATCCAGTGTTTTAAGATGCAACGCTTAGCTATCATGGCTATGTCATGCGTTATTGCGTATTTCCTCTTTTCCTGCGTGCTCGGTCCTCCTCCTACTCCTCCCTCAAAGGAGTGGAAAATCCACACCATTAAGTCTAGTTTGCTGAAAATTCCCCATGTTGACTGGGCAAATAGTCTGACTTGGTTCCAGAACCTAACGATTGTCTCACATTCCCATAGCCCATGCAGCATATCCGTTTTTTCTTTTTGACACTTAGGACACCACCTATCCCTACCTGGTATGTTGAAACCTATAATGGCCCTATGTAGAATTCTGAATTGAGTGTCTCTCCATCTCTCATTGGTAATGTGTTTCCGCACTTGTACCCATCCTCTCAGTATATCATCCACCACTTCTTCCCTTCCCAATTGTTTCCCCCACGCTTTTAAAGTCCGACTATCCTCCCGAGAGATAAGCACCCCCCTTAGCGATCGATAAATTTTAGAGACATTTATACTTGTTACATCACATTCCAGTAACTCATCAATCGAACTTCTGTTCAGCTCTCTTCCAACCACACCCAGGTCTCCTATTATTCCATGTTTCAATTGTTCATACTGGATGACATGTGAGCTATTAAGGTTGTACTTATCCAGCACTTCCCGACCTGTCATCCACCTCCTGTCCTCCACATTCATAACATCTATCATTCTCCTGACTCCCCTCTCTTTCCATCTAGTAAATAGCTTGTTTTCTCGTCCCAGGGGAAAATTTGGGAATGCCCAGGGGTTCAAGTACTTGGACACTTTCCATGAGAGCCCCAGTTTTTTCCTTACCGACTTCCATGTTAGCATGGTGTCTCGGAATATAATTGAGTTCCTTATGTGCCCTTCAACCCTGGATAGTGGGGAGTGCAGAATGGACGTCAGATCCCACGGTGACGCATATTTAGTTTCCATCGCATGATCTGAGTGCCTACTCGTTCCTCTCACCCAATCAATTACATGCCTCATGATACATACAAGATTATACCCTTGGACATCTGGAAAGTTTAGACCTCCCTCCTCTGCTGACTTCATCAGCGTACGCAGCTTTATTCTGGGTTTCCTTCCCCTCCACAGAAATTCTGTATACGCGGAGTTGAGCTTATTCACATCCTTTAGTTTTAGCAATAGCGGGATTGTCTGGAAGGGATACAGCAGCCTAGGAAAGCTCATCATTTTTATCAGGTGACATCTTGCCAGTAATGGAAGTGGCAGACCTTTCCATCCCTTTAATTGAACTATAATTTTCCTGATTAGCGGTCCATAATTCAAGTTATAGATTGTTTCCACCGATCTTCCTATATGCACTCCCAGGTATTTAATTGAAGATTGTGCTATAGGAATTCCACATAGACAGCCATCCCTTATTTGTCCCCCCATTGTCCCATGATGCCCCTTTAGGAACATGATCTCGCATTTTTTTTTGTTCAGTTTGAAACCGGAGAATGAGCCAAATTTTTCAATCAAGGCAAGAGTCTGTGGCAAATCCGCACCGGGGTCCCCCATATAAAGTATGATGTCATCAGCAAAAAGCGCTGTCTTTACTTCTGAACCCCTTATCTTGATTCCTTTAAAGCTATTTTGTCCCTGTAGTATTCTTGACAACGGCTCGATTGCCAGGTTGAATAAAAGAGGAGATAATGGGCAGCCCTGTCTTGTTCCCTTCATCAAAGGGAACACGTCTGATAGAAAGCCCGGAGTGTGAACCCTAGCTCCCGAGTTGGCATAAAGGTTTCTAATGTAAAGTCTCATCTTGCCTACAATCCCTATGGCCTCCATTACCCTGTCTAACCACCCCCAATTTACATTATCAAACGCTTTTTCTGCGTCGAGTGTAACTAGGGCAGGTCTAGCCCCTCCCTCAGTGAGACCCAGTCTAACCGCGTCTACCACTAGAATTGTCTTTCGGATATTGGTAACGGCATTTCTCCCCTTAATAAACCCCACCTGGTGATTCGTAATGATCCTAGGTAAGATCTCGGCCAGTCTATTAGCCATGATCTTGGACATAATTTTTAAATCCTGATTTATGAGCGATATAGGTCTATAACTAGAGGGATCATCCAGGTCCTTGGTTCCCTTGGGGAGTAATTTAATATATGCTATGTTGGAATTTTTGGGTATTTCCGCCCCTCCCAGGAAAGCATTAAAGACTGAGGTTAGATCCGGCGAGATCAGATCCTTCAGAGCCTTATAGAATTCACTATTGAAACCGTCAGGTCCCGGTGCCTTGTTGGTGTTAAGCTCCCCAATTGTTCTCGTCACCTCCTCTACTGTGATATCTGCGTTTAAGGCACTCAAATCTTCCTCCGTCAAGCTAGGCATTTGGGCTTGTCTTAGCCACTCTGCCTCATCAGTCATGTCGTTATTCCCTGACCCATATAGTTTTCTATAGTAATCTCCCAACAGTTTATTAATGTCCTTAGGATCCGTAGTCACCTCTCCCCCCTTTGTTTTCAGTTTAGAGATCACTGTCATCTTTCTGCTGCCCCTTGCCAGATTGGCCAACATCCTTCCCGCCTTGTTGCCAAACCTATGTAAGTCAACCTCCTTGTGCGACCAGAATAGTTGTTCCTTTTTTTTGGCCCATTCGTCAAATCCCTCTTTTGCCTCCAACCATCTGCCTTTTGTCATGGGAGATCTATTTGTCACATAATTTGTATATGCTACCCGTACTGCTTCACTATGGAAATTATAATTCTCATTGGTTTTCCGTTTGATCATGGCTGCGTACCCCACCAGACGGCCCCTTAGGACCGCTTTTGCCGTTTCCCAAAATATCACTGGGGACTCTCTATGTTCCTTATTGTCCTCTGCGAATTCTCCCCACCACTCCTGTAGCACCTTGTGGAAATTATCTTGCCTGAGAAGGAACGATGGGAATCTCCATATGATATCTGTACCTCTCCTGAATTTCTCTCTAATGCCCAATCTCACCGGACTATGATCAGAGATCACCATATTCTCTATCACACAATCTTGCGTTCCACTCAGTAAGTCTTGCGAGATCCAGAACTGATCAATACGTGACCAGCTATCATGAGGGTGAGAGAAGTGTGTATACTCTCTGTCATGTGGGTGAGTTAGTCTCCAGATGTCTTTCAGTCCTACGTCTTCTAATGTTACATCCCTATTGTCTAAACTCCTGCCCACATTAGCTGTCCCCTCCTCGCCCCTCCTCCTATCTTCAGCTGAGTCTGGGACGGTGTTAAAATCGCCTCCCACTATAATGTTAGCCTCCCCATCTGCTAATATGGTGGCCTTTATGTCATCATGGAATGTGATTTGTTGTGAATTTGGGCCATAGACATTATAAATACTGAGTTTACCCGCTGGACTAACGATTGTTAAGTGCTGCCACCTTCCATGGTCGTCTGCCTCATGTGCCACTACCTCATGACTGAATTGTTTATTTATTAGAATCATAGTGCCCCGCTTTTCTACCTTGTGCCGCTGCCCCGTAAACGGTGCCCACCCAATGTTTCTTCATGCGGAAAAAGTCCTCCCCCCCCCAAGTGGGTTTCCTGTAATAAGGCAATGTCTGTCTTTAGTCTTTTCAGATGTCTCAATATCATTGCTCGTTTGTTAGGTGATCTCAGCCCTTTAACATTCCACGTAGTTATCTGTATCATGTTAACCTGTGTATTCTGCTTTTACTACTCCCTCCCCTATGGGCCCCTGCATCAAGGAAGACGAGATGTTCGACACTAGAATCACAGTTGGTACCACAAAATCGACACTCCCTTTCCCCACCTTGCAAATATAACAAATACAACAAAAAGCATGTAACTGTAAAACATATTTTCCCTTCCGAGAAATCCACGGCGTTTCCCGCCACGTTGGTGAGCTCCCCTATTCCTAGCCAAAATATGTAGCTCCCTAATCACCCCCCAAAAAATATATGTTCTATCCCCGGACTAACTTGAATAAGCCTTTGAAAATTATGCAAAAATTAGCACAGTATGTCAAAACCTCAGCAAGATTCTCCAGTCCTACTTATCTCTGACTCCAGGTAGCCATCAGTCCGCCCAGAACAGGCCCACTTCATTTGAATTTGGATGATGTTCCTGGACAAAGGAGAAAAAGAAAAAAAGAAAAAAAAAGACCAAGGGGAGAGAAGATGGAGAAAGAAAGGAGAAGAACAAAAAAAAAAAAAAAAACAAAAAAAAAAAAAAGAGGGGGGGAAGAGGACCCAGACTTTGGGATGTTTTCCTCTCTTTTCTCCCTTCCCCCTCCTCCTCTCACCTCCCCAACCCTCTCTCCGTAATGCATCCTCCTCAACGCCTCTCCCTGTTTGGGAAGAGAGAAAAAAAAAAAAAAAAAAAAAACAGGCAAAAAAAGGAAAAACAATGAGCGAGTTCCAGTTCAGGTATCATGGTTTCTCTCCAAGGGTTGGTTCCTGTGTTCCAGGCGAGAATTATGCTGTCGACCCGGACTTGGCCTCCTTTCCTCCCTGGTCTCGACTTGCTTTTGTCCCCCAAGACGTCCCACATCTCTTCCTGAGCTTGTGGGGGATCCTCTTCTATTATTCCCTTCTCCACTAGCTCCTTTTTCTTGCCTTTCTGACCTAGTCTTGTTGAGCTCTGCCATGAGAATGTTTTCTGCTTCTTTGTAGTCCTTGTAGTATACAAACGAGCCATTGGGGTTTCTAACTTTCAGTGTAGCAGGGTATAATAGCTGGCACTTTACTTTTTTGTTGTACAGAAATGAGCAAATTTTGGTAAATTCTTTTCTCCTTCTGGATACTTCCGCTGAATAATCCCCAAAAATTAGCAGTCTGTTGCCTTGATATTGTAGTGGACGCTTTCGTTCTCTAAAGGCCCTCAATATTTCCTCCTTATGCTTATAATCAAGGTACTTGACAATCACCTGCCTGGCTCTTATCGGGGTATTCTTGTTTGAGTTTTGGCCCTCTCCCTTATTCGCCTCCTGGTGTCTCAGTGGACCCACTCTGTGGGCTCTTTCAACTCTGAATTTCGCCTTTATGCCCAGGGCCTGCGGTAGCTCCAACTCGCATATATTATCCAACCGTCCAATCGACACAGACTCTGGCAACCCGACTATACGTAAGTTGTTTCGTCTCGATCTGTTTTCCAAATCGTCCGCTTTATCCTTCAAGTATTCATTAGATTTTGCTAGAGCTGCTATTTGTGCTTGCATAGCCAGTATTGTCTCCTCGGAGTCAGATATTCTCTGCTCTGATTCTGCCAGTCTAGAGGCATGGGCATTTATCTGTTTTTGCATATTAGCTAATGATGTTTGTATGGCTGCCTCAATAGCCACTTTAACCTCTTTTGACAAGTGTGATGTCACTTCTTCAGCCAGTTTTTTATAGTCCACATTAAGCTTTTGTGTGTACTTGTCTTGGCCTGCAGGTGGTGCTGTTTTCTTAGTTCTCTTTGTCTGGACTGGGCCACCACCTCCATCCCCCAATAGCTTGCAGGCTTGTGATGTTGGTGTAGTAGGCTGCTTTTTGTTTCCTTTGGAAGGGGTACTATGAATTCTTGCATTTGACTTCCTGTGAGTCTGAGTGGGATTAATCTCCCTGTGCTGTTTGTCAGTTTCATCCTCCAACACTGCTGTGTCTCTGAGCTGCCCTGCTTTGTCTGCATCTTCTCTCCCCTCTGCCTCCATATCTCCTTCATCCTCCCATTGCGATCCACCATCATCAGTCCCCTGCATCCACCTCTCTCCTGCTGTGTCCTCCTGTGACTCCTCGCTCATATCTTCCTTATCTCCTGTCTCCTCGCTCATATCTCCCTTATCTCTCCCCTTCCAGCTCTGTGTTTGCTTTTCTGTGTCTCTCACCATGCGTTCAGGCTCCTCCCCCATCAGGCTCGGTGCCATTATCTTATCTTCTCCTCTGTCCATATCAAAGCTTCTCCAGGCTGATTCACTGCTCCCAGAGCTTCTCAGGAGGTACCGTTCCATAGCTGTCTGCTTTAGGTAACCTCCTGTGCTGCTCTCTGTTTGGTGGCTCGTCCGGGGGGTCTGTTTTTAGTCGGTTTCTGTGAGGGGTGGCAGGAGCTTCTCCCCTAAGCTGCCACCTCAGCCAGGACAGGAACCTCACTGCGTTTTTAATCAGTGCACAATGCCATTAAAGATTGTTGATGAAAAAAAAAAAAAAAGGTCTGATGTCATTTCCTTCAAAATGTTCATTGTATGCAGGAGAGCAGACAGACAGCTGCAGAACTAGTGTATGCAGGAGAGCAGACAGCAGCTGGAGAACTACAAGGCTCAGCATCCTCCATTCACTAGTGTATGCAGGAGAGCAGACAGCAGCTGCAGAACTACAAGGCTCAGCATCCTCCATCCAGGACTGTATGCAGTTTTTTGCCCAAAAAGAAAAAAAAATGACATGGGCTTCGCCATATTTTTGTATGCTACCCGGGTACAGCAGGCAGGTACGGGCTGCCCCCAACCCCCAGCTGCCTATTTGTACCCGGCTGGGAACCAAAAATATAGAGAAGCCCTTTTTTTTTAATTATTTCATGAATTTCATGAAATTAAAAAAAAAAAAAAAATGACGTGAGCTTCGCCTAATTTTTGAGTCCAGCCGGGTACAACTAGGCAGCTGGGGATTGGAATCCACAGTGCAGGGTGCCCAAGCTTTCTGGGCACCCCCACTGCGAATTGCAGTCCGCAGCCACCCCAGAAAATGGCACTTTCATAGAAGCGCCATCTTCTGGCGCTGTATCCAACTCTTCTAGCTGCCCTGATGCCGGGTGGCTAGCTAGGTAATAATGGAGTTAGGGCTAGCTGTATATTATCAGCTAGCCCTAAGCCCGAAATTCATGGTGTCATGCCAATATTAGACATGGCCACCATGAATTTCTAGTAATGATAAAAAAAAAAACCACAACGCACAGAAAAATATTTTTATTAGAAATAAAAACACAACACAATTAGTGACTCCATCTTTATTGAAATAAAGAACCCCCCCCCCCCCCCCCCCCCCGCAGTAATCCTGGGTCAAGGGTCCCGCGCCGTCCAATCAGGATCCAATATCATCTGATCGGTTTGCTGGAACGCAAAGCGGTCAGATGATGTGTCAGGATCAAGTGCCTGAATCCCATCACACATCAGCTGATTATACAATCGGCTTTTATACAATCAGCTGATGCATCCGTGCAAAAAAAAAAAATAATACTCACTTATGTGCTGTGCTGATTACCGGCAGCTCCTGCAGCGATCGATTGGACAGGAGTCTGATCCCGTCCGATCGCTGCAGCAGCTGCCGGTAATCAGCTGATGAAGTCCCCTGACGGCAGGATCAGCTGATGGCCGGCCGGGCGCAAAAAAGCCGGTCAGACTACGATCAGCTGATGCGTCAGGTGACTGCATCAGGTGATCCACCGCCAGGTCCTGCAAGCAAGGTCCTGCCCCGGGGAGACTGCACACAGCCAGAGCGGTGGTACCAGGAGGAGCTAGGAGCGGGCATGGCACCGGGACCCTGCAGAAAGGTGAGTATATATGACATTTTTTTTTTTCTACTGTTCACTTTGGTTTTCGCCGCTGCCTCCACCTCCCGCCCAGACATGGCGCCGCACGGAGCTGACATGCACAGGACGGGAGGTGGACGCAGCGGTGACGGTACCGGGAGGATTCATGCTTCTGTGTTTACCAACAGAAGGAATCCTCTTCCTGTACACGTCACTTTACTGCCCACCCCTTGCGTTTATAGCTGCGTTTTTAGTCATAGAAACGCGGCTATATGCGTTTTTCATTGCGTTGTTGAACATCTCATTGAACTCAATGGGTGAAAAACGCAGAAATAATTGACATGCTGCGTTTTTGTGGTCACCACAAAAACGCAGCTACAAAAAAACGCTGTGTGAGGACAGCACTTCTGAAAACCCATAGACATTGCTGGGGAAGCAATGTCACTGCGTTTTCAGCACAAAAACGCGGTAAAAAACGCCGCTAAAAACGCCTAGTGCGCACAAGGCCTAACATCTATGGTAAAACCTGCCGTGAAGCTGTGTACAGACCCCATATCAACACCTCCCTGGAAACGTTTTTGACGTACTAGGCTGTTCCACAATTATTTTTTCTGTTTACTAGCATGCACGGGCTACCTGGAATCAACGAGTGCAGTGTGAACATAGCCTTACACATGTCTTCAGCGACCTTGCTGTACGTAATTTAGTGTGATATGCACAGGGGCCATAAGAGAACACGTCCATATAGAAGTTTATGTGAGTAGCTGTGTGCGCCATATCCACATGCCAGTGGTTTTAGTCTCTGGCATTTGCTGTAGTCCAGGCCCATCCTGCTTTGTCACATAACAGATAAGATGGGGGGATGAGAGAGGGGATAGACTCAACAAGTGCGGCCCGTGTTCACAGGGCAGTGCATATAAGGCTGCAGATCCCGGCACCATCCTGTGTACTAATGTCACTGACTTGGCGTTCCTCACCAAGCTGTTTTCTGCTGTCCGCACCTGTTTCACCGCCTTGTGACTGGGGGAGGGGCGGCATACTACATTTCACTGCTGAGATGTGAATATAACCTTACCAAATGAAAACTACACTACCACATGCCATTGAACTTTCAGTAATAATATGTATGTCCATCCATAATCTGCAGCAATATGCTGAATCATAGGATTACATTTCTTTGGGCTCTGTTTACACTCATGACTTTTAGTCTATGGAAGTTCCAAAAGAGTTACATTGACTTTAATGAGTTATTTAAGACTTAAATAGTGACGTATTCATAATCAGTGGCCAGAAAGCAGTGTATCAGATGGATCACAAATGCTCCATACTGCCGAGTACTGCACCTCATCTCTGATTCATTTGAATAGGGCATAAGCTGAATTACCCGGCTGCAGGCACTAAACTGCACCGAGCACATGATCCACTCCACACATCACTTATATCTGGCCACTGCTGGTGCAGATATAACCTGACTGTGGGGAGTGTCTGTAGCCAACACCTGCCAAGCTGAAATTGATGACCTGTCTTTTACATCAATATGTGCATCCTGGACAAACCCTTTAAGGCCCCATCACACGTCAGTGATTCCAGTACGTATGATGACAGTCTTCATACATACCGGAGACATGTACATACGCAGACCCATTAAAATCAAAGGCTCTGCGCACACATCATTGTTTTCTCAGGGACGTGTCTACGTGGCGCACATTCGTTTCCGTGTGTTCCGCATGGAGACAAGTCCTTTTTCTCCGGCATCACTGATGTCACACAGAACGCACACTGATGGGCTCCGTGTGACATCAGTGTGACACGTACTGGAGAAAACATGTCTTTGAAATAAAATTATTTTCTTAACCCGCCTGTCTCCAGCACTGCTGTCTTCAGCGCTATTGTCAGTTGCTTCTGGGTCCCGCTCATTACATATTCACTGCACCACGAACCTGGAAGCAGGAGCGCCTGAGACAGCAGCACCTGGGACTGGTGAGTAAAAGGTTCCTTATCTCTGTGTGCTATGTTTTTTTTTTTTTTTTTTTTTATTTTTCTCTCACCCTGTGACTTGCATCGACGACTCATGTCCTATAGATGAGTGCAATCCCTGCATGCTGCAATTTTTTCATCAGTGTGATCTGAGCTGAGGACAAACTCACGGATCTGCTCTGCCCATTGGCTAGCATTGGTCCGAGTGCAATGTGATTTTTTTTTTTTCTCACGTTTTATACGCCAGTGCGAGAGTACATTTAACTGTGTACTGAGCAAATGATTGGGATATAAAATACCAAGACAGGTATATCTGTGATTGGGCACATTGTCCTCACTAGTATATTGTATTACCTTTTTCCAGCAATAGTGGAAGGTCTGTAAATTAAAGTTGTAATGCAGATGCAAAAATTTGTTAAATCCAACTTTGGCATTGGCAGCTACCAAATAATGTAGTTGTCTGCAGGTGTGGTATGTAATGTAGGCATGTATCACAGCTAGTCATGCTCTTACTACGGAGGAAATAATTGAAACATTTTTACTTGTCAGCATTTCTTATAGATTGTAAGCTCTTGTGAGCAGAGCCATCTATCCTCTTGAATGAATTGTGTAACTACCATATTTTTTCGTTTTGAGACACACACACACCCCAAATTTAGAGAGGAAAAAAAGGTGGTGGGTCCGTCTTTATACTTCGAAGGTGTCTTACTGGGGGGGGGGGGGCTGTGGTGGTGGAGCGGGGTCATAGGAGGCAGTAACTGTGCTGAACTAGGTTGATGCTGAAGGGGCTGTGTTGGCTGCGGTGGGGGCTGTGCTGGCTGCGAGCGCCGTGCTGGTTGTGTGGAGCAGAGCGATGCGGCGGATGTCACAAATGCTCTGTCGGCAGTTCCGTTGTTCCCATAGACTTGTATGAGCAGCGGATTGTGACTGATGTTGCGTTGCATCCTCCGCCCGACTGACCAGTCGTGGAACGACTGAACGCAGGGCGGAAGGAACGCAGCTTGTAACATTTTTTGAGCAGCGCAATCCGTAGGATTTCGCTGCGCATGCTCTCTCTGGCTCCCTGCACACGTAACTAGGATACACATTGGGTTACCAAGCAATGTGCTTTGCCTAGTTACCCGATATTTACCCTGGTTACGTGTGCAAGGAGCCAGCGCTAAAGCGGTGTACGCTGGTAACCAAGGTAAATATCAGGTAACCAACAAAGTGCTTTGCTTAGTTGTTACCTGATATTTACCCTGGCTACGTGTGCAGGGAGCTGGACACTTCCCCGCTCGGCTCCGCCCCCTCCCGCACTCCGCATGTATATACATACACACACACACACACACACACACCTGTCCCCAGCCATGCAGAGCGCGTCATTGACGTCCTCAGCGCCACGGCCCCACTCGGCTCCGCCCCCTTGCACTCCGCGCCCCGCACACAACGGAGTCCGACAACGAATTCTGTTCTTTGTCATCCGTTGTACAACGCATCAGTCACATGTGTCAAGCAACGCATGTGACTGATGCAAAACAACGGAAATGTGTGAACCTAGTCTAAGACGCATCCCTCGTTTTCCTCCCAAATTTTTTTGTTTTTAAGTGCTTCTTACAATCTGAAAAATACAGTATGTTTGTAACAGCTGATATTGATTGTACTAGTTCTTAC
The DNA here is from genome assembly GCF_048569485.1 of Anomaloglossus baeobatrachus. Lineage (NCBI taxonomy): Eukaryota > Metazoa > Chordata > Amphibia > Anura > Aromobatidae > Anomaloglossus > Anomaloglossus baeobatrachus. Next base: position 178,696,784 of record NC_134358.1, read on the forward strand.
CTCTGAATTCATAAGCTGATAGTGTTATGGAATAGGTTAATATTTAGTTGTGTTTTTTCCCTTACAGGTGTCGACTTTAAAATCAAAACTGTAGAATTAAGGGGAAAGAAAATTAGGTTACAAATATGGTAAGTATGTATGTGTGTGTGTGTGTGTGTGTGTGTGTGTGTGTGTGTGTGTGTGTGTGTGAGATAAATTATTGTGTCGCTTTGTTACCAGCATGATTTACAACATGATTTTCAACTATACAATGATTTTTTCCTCTGTGTTGATCTATCATTGTAGAGGTTTCTAACCCTTGCATGCCATTTTCAGTTTATACACAATGAGACATTACTCTCTCCAGAATAACATATAATTTTGTGCAATTGATCACCAAATAGGATTTTGTATGTGTAATACTTGGACTAATGCTGGCCATACACATTAGAGCAGGGGTCTCAAACACGCGGCCCGCGGGCCGCATGCGGCCCCTGAGACTGTTTGTTGCGGCCCGCAGACCCCGTGACAATCGCGGCTCCATGCTGAGGGTCGGCGCCGGCAGGAACTTGCATTTGAATCCATCTGCGGTGCCGCGCAAGGAGCTGTCAGTTCTATCCCAGTTGCTGCTGCTGTCTGCCAATCAGATGCAAGGAGGTGACGTCATACAGCGACGTCACTTCCTTGCATCTGATTGGCAGGCAGCAGCCATTGGTCCAGACACAGCTCCTCTGCGCTGCACCGCAAATGGATTCAAATGCAGTGAAGTTTCTGCCGGCGCCAACCCTCAGCACAGAGCCGCGATAAGCAGGTAAGGTACGTGCTGAAGATCAGGACCCGCTGCGTGCTGGACACAGCGCGTCCTAATCGGCGGGGCCGCAAGTCTCCTCCTTAGGAGACCGCAGCTGCCCGTGCCTGCGATCAGGGGTTCGGGCCGCTGCGGTCTCCTCACTGTGCTCTCCCTAGGGAGGACGCTTCAGACGCCGCAGCATAAATTCACATGCTGCGGCCTCTGGAAGCCATACCGCAGTTCCGTTTTCACTGCGGGCCGTACACGCACAGTGGGCATGGGATTTTTAGAAATCCCATGCCCACTGTGCTTTTACCATACATAGCAGGGTTTTGGACGCAGCTGAAGCATGCTGCATCCAAAACTCTGCAAGTACTGATCGTGGGCACACAGGGAACGGAGGAAAGGTGAGGAGATTTTTCTTTTTTTTTGTTTGCATATTACTAAAGGATGGGCAGAATACTACAGGGATGGCCACAATACTACAGGGATGGGCAGAATACTACAGGGATGGCCACAATACTACAAGGGTGGGCAGAATACTACAGGGGTGGGCAGAATACTACAGGGGTGGGCTGAATACTACAGGGGTGGGCTGAATACTACAGGGGTGGGCTGAATACTACAGGGGTGGGCTGAATACTACAGGGATGGGCTGAATACTACAGGGATGGGCTGAATACTACAGGGATGGGCTGAATACTACAGGGATGGGCTGAATACTACAGGGATGGGCTGAATACTACAGGGATGGGCTGAATACTACAGGGATGGGCTGAATACTACAGGGATGGGCTGAATACTACAGGGATGGGCTGAATACTACAGGGATGGGCTGAATACTACAGGGATGGGCTGAATACTACAGGGATGGCCACAATACTACAGGGATGGCCACAATACTACAGGGATGGCCACAATACTACAGGGATGGCCACAATACTACAGGGATGGCCACAATACTACAGGGATGGCCACAATACTACAGGGATGGCCACAATACTACAGGGATGGCCACAATACTACAGGGATGGCCACAATACTACAGGGATGGCCACAATACTACAGGGATGGCCACAATACTACAGGGATGGCCACAATACTACAGGGATGGCCACAATACTACGGGAATTGGCAGAATACTACAGAGCACAATACTACAAGGATGAGCACAATACTACAAGGATGAGCACAATACTACAAGGATGAGCACAATACTACAAGGATGAGCACAATACTACAAGGATGAGCACAATACTACAAGGATGAGCACAATACTACAAGGATGAGCACAATACTACAAGGATGAGCACAATACTACAAGGATGAGCACAATACTACAAGGATGAGCACAATACTACAAGGATTGGAACAATATTACTGGGCACAATACTACAAGGATGAGCACAATATTACAAGGATGAGCACAATACTACAAGGATTGGAACAATATTACTGGGCACAATACTACAGGGCACAAGGATGGGCACTATACTACTGGGCACAATACCACAAGGATGAGCACCTTACTACAGGGCACACGGATGGGCACATTACTACAAGATTTTGGCTAAGATTACTATATGATGCTGCTAATTGTAAAACAATTACAAGAAGGTGATAAAATGTAAAAAAAAAAAAAAAATCCTAAAGCATGACTTTTTTTATTTACATTAAAAATGCTTTTCTGTATATAAACTTAACAGAAAAAGTACACGTTTGTTATAATAAACAAGCGAAAAATGTTTACAAAAGTGATCCAAGATGTATAGAAAAAAAAACATGGATTCATTAAAAATGTTCACTTTGTCCTGCAAATAATGCGGCCCCCCTCATTTTTTTTTTTCTATATGCGGCCCATACACCCAGCTGAGTTTGAGACCCCTGCATTAGAGGGTGCTATTGCTCTCTTTCAACTCAACCATACTACAGTAAACACCTGCAGCTTACTTGTCAAGGCATGTATGTGTATTGCATGGGATGAAGTACAACAAGCCGTGGTCAGTGCTTCCTTCTTCCTCTAATTCATCTGTTTAATGAGCTCAACACACATTATATGGCTGTCTGATCCTATGGTGTAATACATTAATTTCCCATGTGCGTACAGAGTACAGAACATTTGATCAAGCCAAAATCAGAATAGAAATTAAGCCACACAAGCTATAATCACTGAAACATAGGCAAAATGTTTTTTAAAAAAAAAAGTGCTTAAAGTGGTTCTCCGAGAGTTCTTATAAATTGAATAATAAACATGAAAATATTTTTTTTTTAAAATCTACATTTCTTTATTTAGCAAAAGGTATGCGTTATATAGTGCACTCATCCATGCCATACATCAGTGTGCACCCATCCTACAGAAATGAAGTTTCATTCATCTGTTCAGTCAACCTGACAGGACACTAAGCCTGAGTGGACTAAAGGAGAAGATAAAGGCCTTTCTTTAGCGGCCAGAGAATTAATATCCATCTGTCAGCCTGACAGTTTTAGTGCACTACATGGAGTATGCCTGTCTTGCTCTCCACGCAGCCCATCCTAGAACGGCTGAACACTGCTGGATTGAAATTGCCATCTTTAAATTCTGATTGTACTGTTTAAGGCCCCCTTCACACGTCCGTGAAAATCACGCACGTTTTTCACGGACGTGTCAAAGGTGTATATATCCCTCCGTGTGCCGTTTTTATGGCACAACGTGTGTTCTCCGTGTGTTATCGGTGATAACACACGGAGATCGGGAACTTTCTGCTCAGCTGTCCCTGGTGTTACGGTCCGTGGTGCTGATCTCCGGTCCTGCCGACTCCCTGCTGCTGCTGCTTCCGGCCCGTAGTGGAGGGAATATGTGATGAGCATAACGTGTGGGAGTCGGAAGCAAGTGACAGCAGCGGCAGAGACTGCAGCACTGGGGACAGGTGAGTATAGAAATTATTATTTTTTTATCAACACTTGTGTTTTCTCCAGTATGTGTTACACGGATCACATCCGTGAGGTCCGTGTGCGGGCCATGTGACACCCATGATGCCGGAGAAAAATTGACATGTCTACATGTGGAGCGCACGGGCACACGTATGCTCCACATGTACACACGGTCCATAGCAAAATACGCACGTGTGTGCAGACCCATTGATTTTAATGGGTCTACGTGTGCCCGTGTCTCCGGCATGTTAGGAAACGGACCAAACACGTACCGGAGAAACGGACGTTTGAAGGAGGCCTTAGGCATACTTTTTTCTGAATCGAGATTTAGGGGAATGCATAAGCCGACATGCACACATTGAGTATTTAGTGAGGGTTTTTTACCTCTGTATTTGTAAGCTAAAACCAGTAGTGTGAAAAAATAAATCAATAAAAAAATACAGAAGTGATGCCCGTGTTTTTATTATACTTTTCCTCTGTTCCACTCTTGGTTTTGGCTTACAAATACTGAGGTAAAAAATTCACCAAATTCTCGACTTCTGCATGTGGTCTAATATTTAAAAGTATCTTATTTATATTTTCATCTTTCTCCAAGAACCCCTTTAACCCCTTCACAGCCTTGGACATACCAGTACATCTTATTTTATAGTGCATGCTCAATCACCCCCGTGTCTTTGGCTCATTTGACTACTGAGCCCGTGGCTCTCAAAACCAGCAGCGATCCCTGTACCGCCTCTCGCTGTTTAAACCCCTTTATAGTGATTGCAGCATTTAGAGGCTCGGAGAGGGGAGAGCGATCCCTCTCCCATGGGTGAGCCTGATTGTTGCCATGGCAACCCGATGTCGTCATGATTACCTCCAGGTCACCCAGCTTTGGCAAACCGACTTAGACCATACCATCACCATGGTCTGAGAGGTTTGTCAGTGTAAAACTGACAAGTATAATTCATTGCAATACACAAAGTTAATGTCCCATATAAGGACTAATTAAAAAATGTAAAATTTAAAAAAACAAAACAAGAATCAATCAATGCGTATATGTATGTAAAAAGATAGACAAGAAAAGTACACTTTTAATATAGCAGTGTTTGGAACAACCCGATCTATAAAACTGCCTCACTATTTAACTCTTTCAGGGAACACTTTAAAGAAATGGCAAAAAAAACCCTATGTATTTTCATCATATCACCAAAAAAAGTGGAATAAAAGTCGATCAAAAAGTCATATGTAAATAAAAATGGTAAAGCTGGAAACGTCATCTTGTCCTGTAAAAAACAAGCCGCCATACAGCTGTCAGTGGAGAAATAAAAACTTGCTCTTTCGTTTTGATTCTGCATCACAAAAAGCGAAATGGAGAGCGATCCTAAAAAATTGTAACCCAAAATGGTACTAATAAAAACTCCAACTCATCCAGCAGAATATAAGCCCTCAAATTACTCTGTCGGCAGAAAACTAAAAAAATTATAGTCTTCAAAATTCGGTGATGTAAAAAAATCTTTATTTTGTAAACCAAAAAAATGTGTTTTATAGCTAGAGCTGCTCGGACTCGCAAAAAAAAACGGGACCGGCGGGTCGCTGCTCAATTAAAAAAAAATCATGCACCGCGGCTTCAGAATAAGGAAAACAAAGATATCTTTGTTTTCATTATTCTGAAGCTGGCATGAATGATGCGTACTACGTTATACACACTCGCCGGCACCAACGGCCTGTGCAGGACCTCAATCGTGGCCTGTGTGCATGATGTACGACGCGTCATGCTCGTCGGCTTCAGAAGAAAAGGAGGACCAAGATGGCCGAAAGAGGAGGCGCCGGTCCCGGAGAACATAGACACCCATCTGACCAGTCTGCACCGGAGTGACCTTCTAGGTGAGTAGTATAAAGTGTTTTTTTTATGTTCTGCACAGTGGCCTGGGCTCTTATATACAGCATGTTAGAATGCTGTATATAAGAGCTCACTGGTGGTGGCTGCAGCTTATAGGCCCCAGATCTGGTGACAGGTTCCCTTTAAATAACAGTGCGTTTCACAAACGTTGCTTGCCTATATTTCTGAAAATATACATCCGATCTCACAAGTAAAGGTATGTATAGAATCGGCCTGATAGCGCCAGTATTGCACTGGCTTTAGTTTATATATGAAAGTCCTGGTGGTTGGTCCTCTTTTAATCACTTTTCATAAAACTTTCATCTCCGTGTGTGTTTCTGTTTAGCCATGTGACTAATGTATACACCTTAGTCTACGTATGTGCTTTATATATTGTCTTTTTCTCATTTGTTCACCATCTCATTAACCTCAACATTTTCTTATTTTGCTTTCATCTGACTACATTGATGCTTTCCACAGCGATCCACTAATGCTTGAATGTGTATGTACCCTTGTCTTGGTCGTTCATCTGTGCGTTCCTGTTGTTGCCACATAGCTGGTTATGTAGCAGCTCTTGTCTGCGGACTCCTCGCGAGGTAACACATTAATTTTTACAGCTTTTTGTCACCCATCTGCCTTCATATATTGTGAAATTGTCTGTGTGCGTTTGGTGTCTTGTGTTCTCTTCATTAAGCCAAGCTACCAGACTATTCGTCATTTGAATTGATTGTATGTTTTTAATTGCACATGTGTGTAGTTACATAGGTTGAAAAAAAGAGTCCAACTAGGATGTTTTCCCCATAAATCCATATGTTGTGAGAAAAGTGTGCAGCTTTTATGAAATAGTGGTCAGTTGAGAATAGTCAGTGAATGACCGCATGTATGCAAAATGTATGTGTGTGGTCATGAGACTGCTCGCTGCAACCGATGGTCTTGGAAAATCCAAACGCCAAGATGCCATAGTACCGCAATAAACGCTGTAAAGCCTGCTTTACATGTTCCGATTTTGCATACGATATCGTATGCGATAATAACCGCCCCCATCGTATGTGCGGCACTGTCAATTTGTTGAATGTGCCGCACATACGAGTAACCCCCCCCCTCCGTCACACATACTTACCCTTCCTTACGACCTCGCTGTGGGCGGCGAACGTCCACGTACTGGAGTGGGAGGGACGTTCTGCGTCACAGCGACGTCACGCGGCAGCCGGCCAATAGAAGCGGAGGGGCGGAGATGAGCGGAACGTAAACATCCCGCCCACCTCCTTCCTTCCGCATTGCTGGCTGGGAGACGCAGCTAAGATCTGTTCATCGTTCCCGGGGTGTCACACACTGCAATGTGTGCTACCCCGGGTACGATGAACAATCTGACGTTCAATTCATGAGGAATGAACGACGTGCGTGCGATGAACGTTTTACTGTTCAATCGCACGTAGCTGTTACACACTACAATGTACCTTACGATGCCGGATGTGCGTCACTTACGATGTGACCCCGCCGACACATTGGAAAATACATTGCAGCGTGTAAAGCGGGCATTAAGAAATTATCAAAATGCCATATCTGTCCCAAAATGGTTTCAATAACAAAAGTTTGCACTCTGTAAAAAATAAGCCCACACAGCTCTGACGGGCAGAAAAATGAAAATGTTACGGGTGTCGTAAAATTGTGACAATCCCCCCCCTCCAATTTCTACAATTTTTTTTTTGACAACTGAAATAAAAAAAAAAAAACTGGACAAATTTGGCATTGCTGTTATCTTCATGAGGAGAATCAAATTGCCATGTCATATCACTTTTATTACACAATGTAAGCCATAAGACTAAACCTTTTCAGTTTTTTTTTGTTTTTTTTTTCACAATTTCACTGCACTTTTTTTTTTTTTGTTTTTTTTTTAACATTTTCCAGTACTCTGTAGTAAAATAAATGGTTGAATACTACAACTCGCCCCACAAAAAAAACAAACCCTCATACACCTATGTGTATAGTAAAATTAAAAAGGCTAGATAAAAACAGAAATTGACCTTGGCAGATTAGGGGGTAAGGATGATTTTGATTTTATTCTAATTTGTTTTGTTTTTTTCTTTTTTTAATTTGGGTGTTCTTAATGGGAGTGTATGGCCATCAAATGTACTATAATCTACTCTAGCTGAAAGGGAGCCTCACGTCGATAAATCAGCTACTAATCAATCTGACCCCATGCTCCTGCAGACAATTTATTGGTAACAGTGGTGTTTGTAGCTAAACTGTGCCATTCCTCGGTTTACCTCCTTGTGTGTAAAACCATAACGCCAAGTCATCAGGGTAGTACAGCCTCCTGACAGCCATTCTCTTTTGATTGATCGCTCCATATTCCTAACCGGTAGCAGGAGTGGTACTCGGTGGTGAGGCTGAGATGTGTCCGACACAGATTTTCCGAGCCCTGACTCTAAAGGCCCATTTACACACAACGATATCGCTAACAAGATACCGTTGGGGTCACGGTGTTGGTGACGCACATCCGGCCTCGTTAGCGATGTCATTGTGTGTGACACCTTTAGCGATCAGTAACGATCGCAAAAAGGTGTCAAATTGTTCGTCGTTTACACGGCGTTCATTTTTTAAAAAATCGTTCCTCATTTGGAACGTAGGATGTTTGTCATTCCGTAATTGCGTGTGACGACGCCGTAGCTATATTGTTCACTACGGCAGCGATCACCCCGTGACGCGCCACCGACGTGAGCGGGTGCTATCGCTCACAACATCACTAGCTACGTTGCAGCGTGTAAAGGTTGCTTTAGGCTTGGTGAGTTTTTGATATTGCAGATTTTCTGCAGTATTTCTACATCAATTGGCTATTTTAGGTTATGTTCTTTTTGTGTTTTTGACTCTTCGGGTTGTCTTATATATTTATTTTTTTGGCATGTACAAAACTACTGTCATGCGTGGATCACATGATTTTTTTTATACATTTTTTTTTTTTACTGCTGTGAATTTTCCCACTTAAAACTCAGACTTCTCGGACCGCAGATTAGTTTACGCTGCGTAGAAAAGAAAAAAACCTGTAAAAAAACAACCTGTGAACTATAAATCCCATTTGGTTTGGTGAAACTCTAAGACATTGTTTTTTGCACATTAAAAATTCCAAAGTCAAAAGCTCATCAAATGATCTTAAGAGTGCACAGGATTTCAAAGACGTTACCAGGCCGTGGAGCAGTCAAGCAAAAGAGAATGGGCGGGCGTCTATGGATGACTCGGTAATTCAGCCAGGATGCTGAGACAAACTTATAAAGTGTTGTGCACTACTGACCAACCAAAGCATACTTAGGTACCACAATATAAACATTGTGTGCTCACCTCCCACGTCAGCGCCATTCTGGCTTTGTCTGTGCCACTGTTCCCGGAGAGAGACGTGACTTGTTTTATTACGTACCAGCTCCAGCTATGAGCGGCCACCGCTTGGCTGCAGCTCATCAGTATTCCGGACGTTTGTTCTGATGAGGTGGTAAAGGCTGCGGCAGGCACATGACACAACATTGTCACATCACTTTCCAGGAACACCTGTGCCAACATCGCTGGAACCAGCATCGCTGTAGGTGGTAAGTATAGACTGTTTGTGTTTCTTAGATGTTTCTTTGGGGGAAACAGGAATCATGGCTTATTTGCTGCCACCTGACACCTACACCTGAGCAGCTGACCTCCAGCTATCCAGTTTCTTTAGTGTCATGTTGGAAGTAAACACGGGTTTGAGTTTCAGACCGGTGTCTGCCTTGGATTTGGTAGGTCAGGGCCTAAAAATCTTTGTCCCTTCTGCGATACTGGTATTAGTTTTCGCACCTCAGGGACTTCATATATTTTGGACCCCTATGTGGCTGCACAGGTTGCACCCATGATATGACCAACCAAGAAGAATAAATACAAAATTGCAATGACAGGCAGCACCTATATACACAGGTGATAAAGAGCCAACAAGGCTTTCCCTTCTTTCACATTGACCTTTGCACAGGCTCATTACACACGTCAATACTTCAGTATTTGTTTTTATCTTATTTACAAAAGAAAAAAATATTTTTTTAAAATTTAACATAAAAACCTGGTTTAAGTTATCTTTTGATGAAGCTTCCTTTTAAAATGTACAGATTGTCTAGCGATAAGCCACTGATGAGATGGATGGGGTAGATTTTAAAATTCATGTAAAATACGCACTTTTGACCTCCTCAAACACTGGATACGCGAGGAAGCTCACTTGTATCACTCGCTGTAAAGAAACAATAGCACACAGTCTAATAAGTGACACATCCCTGAAATCAGTGAATCAGCCCCTATCTCTTCCTGTCCTGAGATTACATAGCATAAAATTTCTGACAGATTCCCTTCAATGACCTAAATGTTTATTACCATCACCATTTACATGTTTGTCCTCAGAGCAATGTGACAAAAATACAAATATTAGCAACTACTAGAACACGCTAACTCCCCATTAGGGTCTTACAAGGCTCTAATTTTGACATTAATAAAGAGTGATTCTGGATTTTCTGAAGTCAGCGGCGGGATGCTTGCGCTCCTTTCATGCCCTTACAGATCGGGCTTTGTTCTTCGCAGTGTGAGTAGGTGTGAAGCTGAATGCTAATCACTTCTCTAAATGTGGGATGTATATTGCATCTTTTTCTGTTTTCTGCTATCCTCTCCTCATTTTTTTTTTCTTTATAGGGACACAGCTGGCCAGGAGCGCTTCAACAGTATTACTTCAGCTTATTACAGAAGTGCCAAGGGTATCATATTAGTCTATGATCTCACCAAGAAAGAAACGTTTGAGGATTTACCAAAATGGATGAAAATGATTGATAAGGTGGGCATAATGGATACAAGTGTGACAGCCAGTCCTTTTATGAGAAGACTGAATTGACCATTATGAGTAGTCTCTATATAATGTAAGTTCCTGTACAGGCCAGCATTTCAAATTGGACCCACCATGCCTGTACCTGGGAGTCTTACAAAGAAGGAGGTCTGCTCCTCAGGGTCAAGTGTAGATTACACCTTCTGCGGTGTGAGTTGATGCAGTACTCCTTTTTGGAATCCGTACTATAATAAAGGGGACATTTTTAATTGATCTGTTTGTCCCTGCATCACACATGAAACTATAACTTTCCAATGTATAAGAAAGTGTCTGAATAAGGCCCTGTGCGCACTAGAAAAAGGAATTTTCGAAAATTCCGGAGGCTCAGAAAGATTTCCACACCTGCGGGAAAATGCTGCACCGAAATCCGCATCCAAATCCGCATACGGTTTGTTGCTTTTTGCGGCGGATTTGGTGCAGAAATGCCGCAGCCAGCGTCGGACTGGCTACTGGAGGAATCTCCAGTAATACCAGTCCTGGCCGCGGTCACCTGCACTGAACTCCGGAGCTCCCACCTGAGCTCCGGAGTGCAGCCTAGACTAAACTGCGAGCGCCGAGTGATTGATTCCCCTGCGATTACCGTTTAGTGCAGGCCGGGCTGATCTCCGGAGCTCAGGTGACAGATCCGGAGTGCAGCCCAGCCTCTCTACAGCTGTCACCTGAGCTCCGGAGATCCTAAACTAAACTGCAATCGCCAGGGAAACAATCACTCGATCCTCGCAGTTTAGTCTAGGCTGCACTCCGGAGCTCAGGTGACAGCTCCGGAGTTCAGTGCAGGTAACTGAATCCAGCCCTGGCATTACTGGAGATTCCTCTGGTAGCCAGTCCCGCAGCTACCTGTGGAAAGGAAGTGATAGCAATTGTTTTTGCTGCGGGAATCCTGCAGCAAAACATGCAGCTGTCAAAATCCGCCCAGTGCACACAGCATTTTTTTTCCCCATAGGATTTGCTGGTGATTCACTGCAGAGATGTTCTGAACATTTTCTGCAGCAAATCCGCGGGAAATTCCATCTAGTGCGCACAAGGCCTAACAGTTTTATTGTGCTAACCAAGCTATAGTAAAACATGAGTGATTTCCAATTTGTGTTTAATATAGTATGCGTCCGAGGATGCAGAGCTCCTTCTAGTTGGAAATAAACTGGACTGTGAAACTGACAGAGAAATCACTCGGCAGCAGGGAGAAAAGGTATGGACTTTACCCATTGCATTGAAATTTATGGAATTAGTGTTAGCTCTGCAACAGATATATATATACTAGAAGGTGGCCCGATTCTACGCATCGGGTATTCTAGAATTTACGTATTGTGTAGTTCATGTATGATTTTTGTTATATATATATATATATATATATGTTGTGTGTAGTTACCAAGTGTTTGTGTAGGCGCTGTACATGTTCTGGGTGTTGTCTGGGTGTGACGGGGGTGAGAGCGGTGTTGTATGTGTGTTGCGTTGTTTGTGGAGCGCTGTGTGTCTGTAGCGTTGTGTGTTGCGCGGTTTGTGTGTGTGTGGTGTGTTTTGGGGGGAGGTATGTTTTGTGCAATGTGTGTGTTGTGCGGTATGTGCGTATATTTGTGTGTGCCGCGGTGTTTGTGTGTTGGGTGTTGTGTGTGTGCAGCGTTGTCTGTGTGTGTAGGTGTCTGTGTAGGGCAGTTGTTTGTGGTTCCCAGTGTGTGTGTGTGTGTGTGTGTGGTGTGTTGTGCAGTGCAGTGCGCGCATGTGTGTTGGGGGGGAGGTGTGCACTTTCCATTGTGCTCCATCCCCCATGCAGCGCACTCCCCATCGTGCTCCATCTCCCATGCTGCGCACTTCCCATCGTGCTCCATCCGCCATGCTGCGCACTCCCAAACGTGCACCATCCGCCATGCTGCGCACTCCCAAACATGCACCATCCGCCATGCTGCGCACTCCCAAACGTGCACCATCCGCCATGCTGCGCACTCCCAAACGTGCACCATCCGCCATGCTGCGCACTCCCAAACGTGCTCCATCCGCCATGCTTCGCACTCCCAAACGTGCTCCATCCGCCATGCTGCGCACTCCCAAACGTGCTCCATCCGCCATGCTGCGCACTCCCAAACGTGCTCCATCCGCCATGCTGCGCACTCCCAAACGTGCTCCATCCGCCATGCTGCGCACTCCCAAACGTGCTCCATCCGCCATGCTGCGCACTCTCAAACGTGCTCCATCCGCCATGCTGCGCACTCCCAAACGTGCTCCATCCGCCATGCTGCGCACTCTCAAACGTGCTCCATCCGCCATGCTGCGCACTCCCAAACGTGCTCCATCCGCCATGCTGCGCACTCCCAAACGTGCTCCATCCGCCATGCTGCGCACTCCCAAACGTGCTCCATCCGCCATGCTGCGCACCCCCCATTGTGCTCCATCCCCCATGCTGCACCAGCATCAGCCTCTCTACCCGCAGCATCAGCCTCTCTGTCCCCAGCCTCAGCCCCTCTCTGTCCCCAGCCTCAGCCCCTCTCTGTCCCCAGCCTCAGCCCCTCTCTGTCCCCAGCCCCTCTCTGTCCCCAGCCTCAGCCCCTCTCTGTCCCCAGCCTCAGCCCCTCTCTGTCCCCAGCCTCAGCCCCTCTCTGTCCCCAGCCTCAGCCCCTCTCTGTCCCCAGCCTCAGCCCCTCTCTGTCCCCAGCCTCAGCCCCTCTCTGTCCCCAGCCTCAGCCCCTCTCTGTCCCCAGCCTCAGCCCCTCGCATCCACTCACACACACCCGATCGCATCCACTCACACACACCCGATCGCATCCACTCACACACACCCGATCGCATCCACTCACACACACCCGATCGCATCCACTCACACACACCCGATCGCATCCACTCACAGACACTGACGATATCGCACATACGCGCTGATACTCACAACATCCGGACATACCACATGCCTCTGGCCATGTGATCCTCCGTCAGGTCCTGGAAGATCACAACAGCACAGTATCGAGGCCGAGAAGAAGCAAGCGATATCTCCAGATGCTGTGAGTGTGTGGATGCGATGTGTGTGTGAGGTGTGTGTGAGGTGTTTGTGAGAGTGAGTGCGATCTGATGTGTGTGTGTATGCGTGTGTGTGTGCTGTTATGTTTGTGCGTGTGGAAGTCGCGCCGCTGCAGGACCTTGATTTACTGGTAACTATGCAAGCATGGTTACCAGCGCAACACGTCCCCCGCTCGCACGGGAGCCAAAACCAGCATACGGCGGCGTACGCTGATGTGGGCTCCCGTTGGTGAGGGGGGAAAGGGGGGGGGAGTACAGTACTCACCTGGGATTCGTGGCTCCGTGACCGTGTCAGTTCGGGCAATGCGGGGGGGGGGGGGCGAGAGCTAACGTCTATTGCGTGAGGGGGGCGGGGCGTGGCGTGGGCGAGTTGCCAATGCCTGCAGGGTGCCGGGGCGAGAGGCCAATCTGTGGGGGGCGGCAGAGCCTGGGCGAGCGGCTGGCCAATCCGTGTGGGGGCGCAGCCGGGGCGAGAGGCCAATCCGTGTGGGGGGGCGGGGCCATGGCGAACCCAGCGGCCAATCAGCTTTGTGTCACCGTAAGGACATGTCACGGTGACACTGTCACCGTGACACAATTTTGGAGCATGACAGACAGACAGACAGAATAAGGCAATTATATATATATAGATATATATATATATATATATATATATATATATATATATATATATATATTACTCACATACATATACATATATATATATATATATATATATATATGTATATATATATATGTATATATATATATATATATATGTATATATATATATATATGTGTGTGTATATATATAGATAGATATCTATCTATCTATTATAGATATCTATCTATGTGTGTATATATAAAAAAATATATATTTTTTATATGTGTGTATACTTTGATGAGTTCACACACTTTACATTGCTGCACTATATTGCTGCATTTCGGTGTGAATTCTATAACATATCCTCAGATTCCTCTTGTTTTTCATAGCAAAAATAGCACTGCATTCACCAGACGGACACCTTAGCAGAACTTGAGGGCCCCTATTATAGGTCATTGGGGTTCGTCATGAGACAGATGGATCCAGCATTGTGTGTTTTCTATAAACTGAAGCCACAATGTAGATGTGAGAAAAGCCTACACGCATACATGTAGGAACCTGCATAATACAGTGGTTCAGTCACGTCCTGCATCTGGATATTGTTCCATGTCTGTTAATTGCCTATATTTCTGTGATTAAGTTTGCACAACAGATAACTGGGATGCGGTTCTGTGAAGCAAGTGCCAAGGACAACTTCAATGTAGATGAAATCTTCCTGAAGCTGGTTGATGACATACTAAAAAAGGTAAATGTGTTCTCCATGCCTTATTCAATTATATGAAAGGTCTTCAAAAAGGATTGTTTTATATTGTTTGAAATCTACTGAAACTAAGTTCCAGAATGATGTGTAGTGATGTTATCCATAATTACTTTGTCCTCTGACTTAAAGGGAAGCTGTCACCATGTTTTTCCGCTATAAGCTGCGGCCACCACCAGTGAGCCCTTATATACAGCATTCCAGAATCTATATATATAATTGCCTTATTCTGTCTGTCTGTCTGTCTGTCTGTCTGTCTGTCTGTCTGTCTGTCTGTCTGTCTGTCTGTCTGTCTGTCTGTCTGTCTGTCTGTCTGTCTGTCTGTCTGTCTGTCTTGCTCCAAAATTGTGTCCTTACGGTGACACAAAGCTGATTGGCCGCTGGGCTCGCCATGGCCCCGCCCCCCCCCCCCCGCACGGATTGGCCGCTCGCCCAGGCTCCGCCCGCACACGGATTGGCCGGCCGCTCGCCCAGGCTCCGCCCCCCACACGGATTGGCCTCTCGCCCCGGCACCCTGCACGCATTGGCAACTCGGCCACGCCCCGCCCCCCTCACGCAATGCACGCTCGCTCTGGCCCCGCCCCCCGCACGCATTCCCCGAACCGACACGGAGCCACGACTCCCAGGTGAGTACTGTACCCCCGGGAGCCCACATCAGCGTACGCCGCCAACCCAGCCGATACATACCCTCGCATTGCTGGGGTTGCCGCCGTAAGCTGGTGTGGGCTCCCGTGCGAGCGGGGGACGGGATACGCTGTTAACCATGGTAGCATAGTTACCAGCGCATCAAGGTCCTGCAGCGGCGGAACATACACACACACACGCACACACATAACACACACACATACACATCAGATCACACTCACTCTCACACACACATCACATCGCATCCACACACTCACAACATCCTGGGATATCGCTTGCTTCTCGGCGGCGATACTGTGGAGTGACCTTCCAGGACCTGCCGGAGGATTACATGGCCAGAAGCATGTGGTATCTCCGGATGTTGTGAGTGTGAGCGCGTATGTGCGATATCGTCAGTGTGTGTGTGAGTGTATGCGATCGGATGTGTGTGAGTGTGTTCTGCTGTGTGTGTGTGTGTGTGTGTATGCGATCAGATCTGTGAGTGTCGGCAGAGGAGCACGGCAGGCTGGGAGGAGAGAGGCTGATCCTGGGGAAGGCTGGGAGGAGAGAGGCTGATGCTGGGGGAGGCTGATGCTGGGGGAGGCTGATGCTGGGGGAGGCTGATGCTGGGGGAGGCTGGGAGGGGGGAGGCTGATGCTGGGGTAGGCTGATGCTGGGGTAGGCTGATGCTGGGGTAGGCTGATGCTGGGGTAGGCTGATGCTGGGGTAGGCTGATGCTGGGGTAGGCTGATGCTGGGGTAGGCTGATGCTGGGGTAGGCTGATGCTGGGGAGGCTGAGAGGGTGTAGGCTGATGCTGGGAGAGGCTGGGAGGAGGGAGGCTGGGAGGAGAGAGGCTGATGCTGGGGACAGAGAGGCTGATGCTGGGAGGAGAGAGGCTGATGCTGGGAGGAGAGAGGCTGATGCTGGGAGGAGAGAGGCTGATGCTGGGAGGAGAGAGGCTGATGCTGGGAGGAGAGAGGCTGATGCTGGCGCAGCATGGCGGATGGAGCACGTTTGGGAGTGCGCAGCATGGCGGATGGACCACGTTTGGGAGTGCGCAGCATGGCGGATGGACCACGTTTGGGAGTACGCAGCATGGCGGATGGAGCACGTTTGGGAGTGCGCAGCATGGCGGATGGAGCACGATGAGGGGTGCGCAGCATGGGAGATGGAGCACGATGGGAGGTGCACACCTCCCCCCAACACACACACACACACACACACACACACACACACACTGGGAACCACAAACACCGCTCTACACAGACACACACAGACAACGCTGCACACACACAACACCCAACACACAAACACCGCGGCATACATAAATATATGCACATACCACGCAACACACACACATTGCACAAAACATACCTCCCCCCAAAACACACCACACCCACACAAACCGCGCAACACACACACACACAACGCTACAGAGACACAGCGCTCCACAAACAACGCAACACACAAACAACACCGCTCTCACCCCCCGCCACACCCAGACAACGCCCAGAACATGTACAGTGCCCTACACAAACACTTGGTAACTACAGACAACAACATATATATATATATATATATATATATATATATATATATATATATATATATATACAAAAATCATACATTAACTACACAATACGTAAATTCTAGAATACCCGATGCGTAGAATCGGGCCACCTTCTAGTACTCTATAAAAGAGCCCAGACCGCTCTGTAGAATGTTAAGATTGCCTTTATAATACTCACCTACTGGGCAGTCTGGTCTGATGGGTGTCGATGCTCTCAGTTCGGCGCCTCCTCCATCTTTTTCGATCACTGTCGTCCTGCCCAGACTGATAGAGAGGCCAGCATTGCGCTCATGCGCATGCACACTTTGATCTGCCCTGCTGAGGGCAAAGCAAAGTACTGTAATGTGCTGGCGTGAGCACAGGTCAAAGACCGCCCTCTAGGTGAGTATAATAAAGGTGTTTATGTTACGTTCTACAGAGCGGCCCGGGCACTTATATACAGTGTTTTAGATTGCTGTATGTAAGGACTCACTGGTGGTGACCATAGCTTATAAGGAAAAACCTGGTGACAGGTACCCTTTTAAGCCATTTCGATTGTTTTTTGGTTTCTTGTTTGTTTTTGTTTGTTTTTGTTTGTTTTTGTTTTTTTACAGTTTCTCATGTTACAAAATTGTAATATACAGTGCCTTGCGAAAGTATTCGGCCCCCTTGAATTTTTCAACCTTTTCTCACATTTCAGGCTTTAAACATAAAGATAAAAATGTTAATGTTATGGTGAAGAATCAACAACAAGTGGGACACAATTGTGAAGTTGAACGAAATGTATTGCTTATTTAACCCCTTAACGACCCATGACGTACTGGGTACGTCATGGATCGAGGTGCCGGTAAGCCCCGCCCCCTGCCGCTGGCAGGCGGCGGCGATCCGCACACATATCAGCTGTTATCAACAGCTGACATGTGTGCCTGCTAGCCGCGGGTGGAATCGCTTCCACCCGCGGCCATTAACCCCTTACATTTCGCTGCCAAAATTTTGGCAGCGATATGTATATGGGCGCCGCCATGATAGTCACTTACCCCGCCCCCACCGGAAGTCACGTGACATGATCACGTGACTTTCGGCGGTTGCCATGGTAGCACAGGGTCATGTGATGACGCCTGTAGCTAACATGACTCACTTCCTCTCAATGCCTGAATACAGCCGGCATTGAAAGTGAAGCAGCAAATCTGCAGTTCTCAGCTCTGTAGCTGAGATCTGCAGATAGTGCAAAGGATCGGATTGCTGATTGCTATAGCCCCCTAGGGGGACTAGTAAAATAAAAAAAAGTAAAAAAAAAAAGTTTTAAAAAATTAAAAAAAAATAAAAAACCCTAAAAGTTCAAATCACCCCCCTTTCACCCCATTGAAAATTAAAGGGTTAAAAAAATAAAAAATACACACATATTTGGTATCGCCGTGTTCAGAATTGCCCGATCTATCAAAATATAAAATCAATGAATCTGATCAGTAAACGGCGTAGTGGCAAAAAAATTCCAAACGCCAAAATTACGTTTTTTGTTCGCCGCAAAATGCAATAACAGGCGATCAAAACGTAGCATCTGCACAAAAATGGTACCGTTAAAAACGTCAGGTCGACACGCAAAAAATAAGCCATCACTGAGCCTCAGATCCTGAAAAATGAGAACGCTGCGGGTTTTGGAAAATGGCGCAAAACGTGCGCCACGTTTTTTGGACAAGCTTGTGAATTTTTTTTAACCCCTTAGATACAAGTAAACCTATACATGTTTGGTGTCTACAAACTCGCACCGACCTCAGGCATCACATGGATACATCAGTTGTACCATATAGTGAACACAGTGAATCAAATATCCCAAAAACTATTGTACGATCACACTTTTTTTGCAATTTTTCCGCACTTGGAATTTTTTTGCCGTTTTCCAGTACACTATTTGGTAAAACTTATGGTTTCATTTAAAAGTACAACTCGTCCCGCAAAAAACAAGCCCTCATATGGCAAGATTGCTGGAAAAATAAAAAAGTTACGCCTCTCGGAAGAAGGGGAGCAAAAAACAAAAACGGAAAGTGCCCGGGGGCTGAAGGGGTTAAACTTTTTTAAAAAATAAATAACTGAAAATTGGGGCATGCAATATTATTCAGCCCCTTTACTTTGAAGCGCCACCTTTAGCTGCGATTACAGCTGCAAGTCGCTTGGTGTATGTGTCTATCAGTTTTGCACATCGAGAGGCTGAAATTCTTGCCCATTCTTCCTTTGAAAAGAGCTCGAGCTGAGTGAGGTTGGATGGAGAGCGTTTGTGAACAGCAGTTTTCAGCTCTTTCCACAGATTCTCAATTGGATTCAGGTCTGGACTGTGACTTGGCCATTCTAACACCTGGATAACTTTATTTGTGAACCATTCCATTGTGGATTTTGCTTTATGTTTTGGATCATTGTCTTGTTTGGAAGACAAATCGTCCCAGTCTCAGGTCTTTTGCAGACTCCAGCAGGTTTTCTTCAAGACTGGTCCTGTATGTTCCTCCATCCATCTTACCATCAATTTTAACCATCTTCCCTGCTGAAGAAAAGCAGGCCCAAGCCATGATGCTGCCACCACCATGTTTGACAGTGGGGATGGTGTGTTCAGGGTGATGAGCTGTGTTTTTATGCTTTTATGCCAAACATATTGTTTGGCATTGTGCCCAAATAGTTCGATTTTGGTTTCATCTGACCAGAGCGCCTTCTTCCACATGTTTGGTGTGTCTTCCAGGTGGCTTGTGGCAAACTTTAAACAACACTTTTTATGGATATCTTTGAGAAATGGCTTTCTCCCTGCCGCTCTTCCATAATGGCCAGATTTGTGCAGTGTACGACTGATTGTTGTCCCATGGACAGACTCTCCCACCTCAGCTGCAGATCTCTGCAGTTCATCCAGAGTGATCATGGGCCTCTTGGCTGCATCTCTGATCAGTGTTCTACTTGTTTGACACGAAAGTTTGGATGGACGGCTGGGTCTTGGTAGATTTGCAGTGGTATGATACTCCTTCCATTTCAGTATGGTCGCTTGCACAGTGCTTCATGGGATGTTTAAGTTGTGGAAATCTTTTTTTAACGAAATCTGGCTTTAAACTTCTCCACAACAGTATCATGGACCTGCCTGTTGTGTTCCTTGGTCTTCATGATGCTCTCTGCGCTTTAAACAGAACACTGAGACTATCACAGAGCAGGTGCATTTATACGGAGACTTGATTACACACAGGTGGCTTATATTTATCATCATCAGTCATTTAGGACAACATTGGATCATTCTGAGATCCTCAATGAACTTATGGCGTGAGTTTGCTGCACTTAAGGTAAAGGGGACGAATAATATTGCACGCCCCAATTTTCAGTTTTTTTTTTTTTTTTTAAGTTTAAAATAAACAATACATTTCGTTCAACTTCACAATTGTGTCCCACTTGTTGATTCTTCACCATAAAATAACAACTTTTATCTTTGTCTGAAGCCTGAAATCTGAGAAAAGGTTGAGAAATTCAAGGGAGCTGAATACTTTCACAAGGCATTGTATCTGGAAAATTGAAGGATACACTGGTGATCCATATGCATCCAACTTTTCTCACATTGTACCGGTTTCTGAGTCAATCGCAGCATGCTGAATACAGAAGAGAAAAAAACACATTTGCACAGAGTCACTGAATAACTTTGGTTCTAGTGCAATCCCTTTTTTTTTTTTTTTCTTTTATATTCAATTAGATTGCACTTGTCTAATTTATATGCTCATCGGTAACCTAAAAGCGGCTCTGTCCCCCCCCCCCCCCCTCTGACTCAGGCAGTATTCCTTGTGTGAGTGTGGAGGAGGGCTGCAGGGAAGCGCACTCTTCTTACGGATTGTCTCAACACCTGCACTGTAATGCAGCTACTAAGACAGAGTGAACCATAACACTATAAATGCTGACCAATTACTAAAGAGAAAAGTTTACTCTCTAAATGCTGCTGTAAGAGATTCTCTTCTGTTGCTGCAGTTGAAGGCTATGTGCGCACTAGAAAAGTGATTTTTCTCAAGAACATTTCTTGAGAAACTTCTGGGAGTTGAAGATTACCGCACCTGCGGTAAAAAAAAAACACGGGAAAAACGCATGCGATTTTGCCGCGGTTTTTCTGCAGGTTGGTCCCTGCGGTTTTGTTATGCTGAACTGCAATAAATAATATAGATAATAGATAGACAGATAATGGATAGAGGGAAAGATGGATAGATGAATAGATAGATGAGAAAGACCTATATAATGTCCCACCTCCCTGCATATTCTAAGCTGGCACCCTTTAGTGACTTTCATGTGGCACTAAAGGGTGCCTAGCCTTGTATTTAGCCAAAAAATAAATTAAAAAAAAAAATGACGTGAGATCCCCCCCATCTTTTGTAGCCAGCTAGGGTAAAGCAGACGGCTGCAGCCTGCAGACCACAGCTGGCAGCTTTACCTTGGCTGGTAACCCAAAACAGAGGGCACCCCACGCTGTTATTTTACATTAAATAAATATTTTAAAACAAACGTGTGGTCCCCCCCAAATTGGATCACCAGCCAAGGTAAAGCGGACAGCTGGGGTCTGATATTCTCAGACTAGGGAGGTTACTGTTATTGGACACTCCCCAGCCTAAAAATAGCAGGCTGCAGCCGCCCCAGAAGTAGCGCCTCCATTAGATGTGCCAATCCTGGCGCTTCACCCCAACTCATCCCGTTGCCCTGGTGCGGTGGCAAAAGGGTAATATATGGGGTTGATGCCAGATGTGTAATGTCACCTGGCATCAAGCCCTGGGGTTAGTGATGTCACGCGTCTATCAGATACCCGACATCACCAACCCAGTCAGTAATAAATAAAAAAATAGACAACAAAAAAAGTTTTATTTGGAAAAAACACTCCCCACATTCCCTCTTTCACCAATTTATTGACAAGAACAATCAAATCCTGGTCCGGCGTAATCCAGTAAGGGGGTCCCACGGCGATCCATACCATAGTCACTGTCCCAGTCAATGAAGAACAGAATGTTCCCCATTGGCTGGGAGAGCAATGCAATGACTTGAGCTAACCTCATGAGGTCAGCCTAGGTCACTGCAGGGGATGCCGAGCGCTGCCATCAGGAGGTTAGATGAGATCATTACCTGCTGTGATGATCACTTGCAGTCCTGCCATCAGCGCTGTCACTGACTTCTATTCCCGCCGCGTTCTCAGCAGTATCGCGAGAGCCCGTGACGTCACCGCTAGTGACAGTCTCGGGCCGCGGGCATAGACGGCAGTGACAGCGGTGACGTCAGGAGGCAGGAGATCGTCACCGCAGGTAATGATCTCATCTCACCTCCTGACAGCAGCGCTCGGCATCCCCGCGGCTGCACGCACTGCAGCGTGACAAGCTGCTGATACTGCGGGCAGACAC
Source organism: Anomaloglossus baeobatrachus (assembly GCF_048569485.1). Lineage (NCBI taxonomy): Eukaryota > Metazoa > Chordata > Amphibia > Anura > Aromobatidae > Anomaloglossus > Anomaloglossus baeobatrachus. The sequence goes on from NC_134358.1 coordinate 178,719,098, forward strand.
TGACACACAGCAGTGCAGGCAGCCGCGGGGCTGGAGCGGGACACAGACTGCACGGGCACCCGCCGGAGGTCACACGGAAGTGCGTCTGTGCGGCGTCCAGGGAGTGTGACGTCTGTGTTTACTCTGCTCCGCTTCCTTTTCTGTCATAATGACATCACTCCCTGCAAAACCACAGGCATTACCGCAGGTAAATCGCGGCTATACCGGGGGTATACCGCACATCATTTGCTACCTGCGGTATACCCCCGGTATTTCGCAATTACATTACAGTGAATGGAGTGAAATTCCGCAGGTACCTGCGGAAAAGAAGTGACATGCACATTTTCTCAAGAAATTTTCTCAAGAAAATCTTCAGAAAGAATTTTCTTGAGGAAAAAAACGCAGTGTGCGCACAGCTATTTTTTTTCCCCATAGGTTTTGCTGGGAAATGTCTGCAGCAAAACCGCGGGTAAAAACCAGGGCTGTGGAGTCGGTAAGCCAAACCTTCGACTCCCGACTCCTCAATTTCTCTTGCACCGACTCCGACTCAGGCTCCTACATATATTGCTTATAGTTAGGTGAAAAATTTCTTGTAGTACATGTGTATGTGAACATCAGACATTTAATAATTTTTATGATACAATAATCAATATATTTGGATAGAACATAAAATATATTAATTGGATACAACTTTAGAACACAAAAAACTGTAATAAATTGTAAATATGTAATACAATATGTAATATACAGTAGACTACATATATATCTTGTGTGTGTGTGTGTATGTATGTGTGTATATATATATATATATATATATATATATATATATAATTATACATATATTACATATTTACAATTTATTAGTTTTTTGTGTTCTAGAGTTGTATTCTAATAAGTATATTTTATGTTCTATCTAAATATCTTGATTATTGTATCATAAAAATAATTAAATGTCTGATGTTCACATTGTACTACAATACATTTTTCACTTAAATATAAGCATTATACTAAATATTATTTTGTAAAATATTCAGCACATTCTGCATTGCACTACTGTCCCCAATTTATTATATATTTTAGGAGTCGGTGCATTTTATACCGACTCCGACTCCACCAAAATGAGCTCCGACTCCACGACTCCGACTCCACAGCCCTGGTAAAAACCGCCTAGTGCGCACAGGGCCTTAAGGCAGATGGTGGCTATGTAACACAGCTGGCATATGTTTTGTCTAAAATATGCTCTCCTGAGATGGCTTCATTCACTCTTTATCCATGAAAAAAATACACATCAAAGGTCATTTTGTGATGACACATTGCATTTTAAACTCAGTAGGGATTGATATGTCATTGTAGTGAGGGGTAGGCCATGAATCATTTTCATACCTAAAGTTCTGAAATGCTGTTTAATAGTTGTTTTTAAGACAATCCGCTCTGTACACTCTCTATAAACGCACTTGCTCTCAATGCTATACAGATGCTCGCTTAATTTCTCAATGCTATGCTAGCGCTCGCTCTGCCCACGCTAAATGTATGTGGTATATGCGGCTCCCCAGCATCAGGAAGAGACGCGGCTTATGTGGAGTGAGAACACCAGCCAGCCCGCAGCTGTGACCCACTTTGTCCTCTTTAATGCTAATAATCAATGTGCATAGGACTGGGTGGTATTTTTGTTTTTTTAAGACATGTGCCCATACTGAATTGTAAGGATTTACATGCTGATCCACTTTTACATCCGGATAGAATCCAGAACAGTTCCGTGACCACACATGCGAATGGGAAAACATCAGCATAAAACGAGAACTACAATTTTTAGCACCTTTTTTTTCTGAACTTCATAGGGATCTTTTTTTTTTTTTATTTAATTTTTAGTTTAAATGCTCTGTGAGGTAGCGACCACCAATGTGGTAAATGGTCACTATATGTCACAGTGGAGAAGGTACCTGCGATATTTAAACGGAAGAGGTTGCTATGGGACTTGTAGTCCACAAAGGTTTCTTGCTGCATATAAGGGTCAGGTTCCCTTTAGTAATCCCAGTGTGCTGTGCAGGTCTGTGAATCACAGACCTCCACCTGTGGGTGTGTCCAGCTTGATTTAGGAGACTGGCAGTGTGTGTCATGAGAGTGAGAGCAGAGCAGAGAGCTCTGGATGGAGCAACCTGTGTGGAGGCTGAGCACAGGGCTCTGAAATTGAGTCTGAGTCGAGACTGAGGTGAGTGCAGCCAGGCTAGGGCTGTAGGGTCGAACCTCTCCTGGAGGAGACACAGACCTAGTGGTCTGCAGAGGGCCCTGGGGGCTGAGAAGGAACCTCAGCTAGAGGTGTCTGCTGGCAGGTGCCAGAGAGTGGGGAAAGTGGTTAAACTTCCACTATGGACTTATAATGGACTGGAAGCCATGGTATGTGGATAGTTTATGTACAAGAGCAGTTTATGTTGGGAGTATTTTAAATAAACTGCTGGAATTGTTATAAAGAGACTGTACGTGTGTTGCTGACGCTACCTGACGTGTGGCCCCCATACACTCGGGGCCCACACCGTCACAGCTCGTTGTCTGAATTATCCTTAGAAAACTGCCAGTCTTGGTCATCAGACCAGTAGTGGGACCTACAGGTGCAACACAGGCGCAGAAATTCAACCCCCCCCCACCACCACCACCACCACCACTCACCCAAAAAAAAAAAAGGGCCATAATTTGGTAGAGCACCACAGAGTCCACTGCTGCACAACACTTTCGCAGGAAGAAAAGCTTTTCCTGAGCTGCACCAATCCTCTGGAACGCTCTACCCCAAGAAGCTAGGACAAATCACAACTTGCTCAGCTTCAGACGCTCCCTAAATACGCCTATGGCGGCCTATCACACTCTCTAGCCAAACTAAATTTACATAGACCCTCCACACCTTCTCAGAACATAACCCCACGTCAAACTCCATGGCACCCAAAAGCATCTCGTGTCTCTGGCCAACTGGTCCAGGAAGCCATTATCTAACCCCCATTTCCTTAACCCCATAGCGACGGCCTAACGTCTCAAGACGTCGGAAAAACAGGGTACTTATTCTGTTCCGACGTCTTGAGACGTCAGGCCGGAAAAAGCTTGTAGCGCCCCCCAGTGACGAAAAATCTCGGGGGTTTCAGCTACCGGAGGTAGCTGAGACCCCCCAAGATTATGAATCGGGGTGTTTTTTTTGGACCCCGTTAATGCGATCGCCGGTATACACCGTATACCGGCGACAACATTAAAAAAAAAAAAATGGCCGGTAAAATTGATTTATTTCTCATCTGACGTGATCAAACATGTCAGATGAGAAATAAATATAATCCTCTAGTGCCCCCAAAGCCCCCGGTACCGGAGAGTCCCCCCACCACCCCTACCCCCCCTCCGGAAAATCCAAGATGGCGCCGACGCGCGCTGAAAACTGCCGCCGCCGCCGGCTCTGTATTCATTTCCCTCCGATCTGAAATGATCAAACATTTCAGATCGGAGGGAAATGTCCTCCCCCTGACCCCTCCTCCGGTACACCGGAGATCTCTGGTCCCCGGAGCCCCCTCCGGTTCTCCAGAGCCGCCTACCCCCTCCCCCCTCCGGAGCGTGGAAAATGGCGGCCGCATTCATCCTACTCTTTCTGCCGCATGTGACACGTCACATGCGGCAGAAAGTTGTCCCCAGGTCCCCCCGTCACCCTCCGTCACCCCCCCCCAGCCCCCGGTCATACGTTACCTGTCTGCTGGTGCTCCGGCCCCGCGATCACGCCGCCTCCTTCTCTTGAATGCTGGCGGCGCATGCGCAGACAGCGGCTGTCAGCTGGATCCCTGCAAGCAGGGATCCTGCTGACGTCGCTGATGCACAGGCTCCACTGTGGACCGGGGGAGGGTGAGTGCAGTGATCTGCAGCCACACTCCTCACATGGAGAGGCTGCTGTTCCAGAAAATGGGGGGTACGTTCTGTGAGCGTGCCCCTCATATTCTGGAATGAGGTTACTGCAGGTCACTCTGCCCTAGGTTGGACCGGGGCAGTGTGAGTGCAGTATTCTCAGATTACTGCACCCACACTGCTCATGGAGAGCTTGCTCTTCCAGAAAATGGGGGATACGTTCCCTGAACGTGCCCCCCATATTCTAGAAGATCCAGAGACGGCGTGGGACCTCAAAAATGGATTACAGCGACCGAAATTTATTTATTTACAATAAATTGGTAAAAGAGGAATGTTTCGGGGAGTTTTTTTTCAAATAAATTTTTTTTTTGTCTTTATTTTTTTCTATTTCTTGACTGGGTTAGTGATGTCGGGTATCTGTTCAGATGCCGTGACATCACTAACCCCAGGGCTTGATGCCAGGTGACATTACAGCTGGTATCAACCCCATATATTACCCCGTCTGCCACCGCACCAGGGCGCGGGATGAGCTGGAGCGAAGCGCCAGGATTGGCGCATCTAATGGATGCGCCACTTCTGGGGCGGCTGCGGCCTGCTATTTTTAGGCTGGGAAGAGTCCAATAACCATGGCTCTTCCCACCCTGAGAATACCAGACCCCAGCTGTCTGCTTCACCTTGGCTGGTGATCTAATTTGGGGGGACCCCACGTTTTTTTTTTTTTTTTTAAAAAACGCCTGGGGAGCCCTCCAAATTGATCACCAGCCAAGGTGAAGCTGTCAGCTGTGGTTTGCAGGCTACAGCTGTCTGCTTTACCCTAGCTGGCTATCAAAAATAGGGGGGACCCCACGTCGTTTATTTTAATTAATTTTTTGGGGGGCTAAATACAAGGCTAGGCACCCTTTAGTGCCACATGAAAGGCACTAAAGGGCGCCAGCTTAGAATATGCAGGGGGTGGGACGTTATATTTGTTTGACATCTATCCATTCATCCATTGTAGCATTTTAGGCTGTGCGCCCACAATCGGGATTTGCAGCGTTTTGGGCGCAGAGTGTTTTCCCTGCGTCCATAACGCTGCATTGTGCAGTAGAAGCACAGTGGAAGGATTTTTAGAAATCCCATGCCCAATGTGCTTGCCCAATGTACTTCTCTTCTCCGCAGCATAAACCGACCTGTGGCGCAGCTTCCCGAGCCTCAGCATGTCAATTTATGCTGCGGAGATGAGTGTTCTCTGCAGGTAGCATAGAACTCCACAGCGGCCTGAACCCAAATCGTGGGCATGGGCAGCTGCGTTCTCCCGTGGACAACACTCACATCTCTGCAGGAGGCTGACACTGTGTACTAGACGCCGTGTCGCTGGATCATGGCCACATAGCCTAAAAGTGAGACATTTGTTGCTACAGCAACATTTTTGTGAAGTACCTGTGGATTCAAAATGCTACTATACTCCTGAATAAAATCCAGTTTCCAAAATGGAGTCACTTGTGGGGGGTTTCGAATGTATAGGTACCCAAGGGGCCCTGCAAATGTGACATGGTGCCCGCAATTTATCTCAACTTTTCCAGAATTCAAATGGTGCTCCTTCCATTCCAAGCCCTCCCATTTATCCAAACAGAGGTTTTTGGCCACATGTGGGGTATCCCTGTGCTCATAAGACATTGGATAACAACCTGTTGGGTCCACGGTTTGTTGTTGTCTCTTGAAAAAGTGAGAAATTTGATGCTGAAGCAACATTTTTGTGAAAAAAATGAAAATTTTCAATATGGCAACCTAAGCTTATCAAAATCTGTGAAGTATTCGTGGATTCAAACTGCTCACTATACACCTAGATAAAAGCCTTGAGGTGTCTTGTTTCCAGAATGGAGTCACTTGTGGGGGACAGCCACTGTTTAGGCACCTCAGGGGCTCTCCAAATGCAACCTGGCGTCCGCTATTGATTCCAGCCAATTTTGCAGTCAAATGGCACTCCTTCCCTTCCGAGCCCTGCTGTGCACCCAAACAGTTGATTTCCACCACATATAAGGTATCGCCAAACTCAGGAGAAATTGCACAATAAATGTTATGCTGAATATTTTCCTTTTACTCTTGTAAAAAAAAAAGCTACCTGGTTGAAATAACAATTTTGTGGTAAAATTTTATTTTTTTTTTTTCATGGCTCAACGTTATAAAATTCTGTGAAGCACCTGGGGGTTCAGGGTACTCACCAAACATCTAGATAAATTCCTTGAGGGGCCTAGTTTCCAAAATGGGGTCACTTGTGCGGGGTTTCTGCTGTTTAGGTACCTTAGGGGTCCTCCAAATGTGACATGGTGCCCGCAATCTTTTTCAGCCAAATTTCCTTTCCAAAATTCAAATATTGCCCCTTTCGTTCCAAGCCCTCCCATTTGTCCAAACAAAGGTTTCAGACCACATGTGAGGTATCACCGCGCTCATAAAAAAGTGGTTAACAAACCTTGAGGTCAAATTTTTGGAATTACCTCTTGAAAAAGTGAGAAAATTGATGCTAAAGCAACATTTTTGAGAAAATTATTAAAATTTTCAATATGACAACGTAACGTTAACAAAATCTGTGAAGTACCTGTGGATCTAAAATGCTCACTATACCCCTAGATAGAATCCTTGAGGGGTCTAGTTTCCAAAATGGTGTCACTTGTGAGGGATTTCTTCTGTTTAGGTACCTTAGCGGACCTGTAAATGCAACATGGTGCCCGCAATCTATTTCAGCCAAATTTGCTTTCCAAAATTCAAATATTGCTCCTTCTGTTCCGAGCCCTCCCATTTGTCCAAACAGAGGTTTCTGATCACATGTGGGGTATTGGCGCGTTCATAAGAAAGTGGGGAACAAGTTTTGGGGTCCATTTTGTTGTGTTATTTCTTCTAAAAGTGAATAAATTTGGGTTAGAGCAACATTTTTAGGTAAAATTTAATTTTTGCTTTTTTTTCATTCCACATTGCTTTTGTTCATGTGAAGCACCTGAAGGGTTAATAAACTTCTTGAACGTGGTTTTGAGTACTTTGGGGGGTGCAGTTTTTAGAATGGTGTCACTTTTGGGTATTTTCTATCATCTAGGCCTCTCAAAGTCACTTCAAATGTGATGTGGTCCCTAAAAAAATGGTTTTGTAAATTTTGATGTAAAAATGAGAAATCGCTGATAAACTTTGAACCCCTCTAACTTCCTAACAAAAAAAAATTTTGTTTCCAAAATTGGTCTGATGTAAAGTAGATAAGTGGGAAATGTTATTTATTAACTATTTTGTGTCACAGAAATCTCTGGTTTAACGGTATAAAAATTCAAAAGTTGAAAATTGCAAAATTTTCAAAATTTTTGCCAATATTCAATTTTTTTCATAAATAAACGCAAAAAATATTGTCCTAAATTTGGTACTAACACGAAGTCCAATATGTGACGAAAAAACAATCTCAGAATCACCGGGATCCGTTGAAGCGTTCTAGAGTTATAACCTCATAAAGTGACACTGGTCAGAATTGCAAAATTTGGTCTGGTCATTAAGGTGAAAATTAGCTCCGTCACTAAGGGGTTAAGATGGCTGGATTGTCATTGTAAATAAGCACTTGTACCTTGTTGTCCCCCCCCCCCCCGATCGCATTGCAGATTGGAAGCTCTCACGAGCAGGGTTGCCTTTATTTCCTTCAATTATTGTATTTTCTATAACTGTTATTTGTTTGTATATGAACCTACTGAACTGTAAAACGCTGCGGAATATGTTGGCGCTATAGAAATAAAGATTATTATTATTATATTATTAACACTAGAAGTCCCAGAGAGGGATCATTTGACATTTCTACCATTAGAACCCTATGGAGCTCGAAATTCCTGGGATTTCTGGTGTTAAATGTGTAACTTACTGTGGATTTTGGATGTATTTTATAACCAAATACAATGTTTTGTCTTTGTAGCATCACTATTCCATATAGTAACCCCTTAATATGTCTTGTGCAGATGCCGCTGGTTATGATGCGGAGCGAGTTATCCAACAGCATTTTATCTCTTCAACCAGAGCCAGAAGTCCCTCCAGAGCTGCCTCCACCTCGAGCACCGGTCCGTTGCTGTTGATTTCCTGCTGACACAGCAGGAGGGTGACATTCAGTCCGTGTCCTGTGATACAATCATTAGGAAGGTCCCATTTTGCACTTGTTTCTCAGTTAAATTTGTAAATATGTAATCAACGAGCAAAGGTTTTAAGTCCGAAGTGTTTCTTTTGCTCACCGGAGCAATGGTCCAGAGCTTGCACTATATGAATGGGCTCTGGACTGGAAGGATTGGCCCATCTATCGAAGCGCTGTACCGCAGTGGTTCCTGCAAAGCACTTTATTTCAGGCTCCACTAGTTGTGTAGTTTTTAGTGTTTTCAGCTCAAAAGTTTGGTTTCTTGGTTACCAATCTCTTTGGATTTTTTTTAATTATATCTAGAAGCATATACGGTGCTTTGCTAATTGTATTATCACTCCAAAATATTTAACTATTTAAGGTTTCCAGTAAATAAAATGCTTCCATATACAGTATTATATTTAGTTTATAAAACAGTGCAATTATTTTAATATTCTTTTTAATTGTAGCAATAGTTGGTTACTGGACTTGCCACGAATATTAATGTTTGCTCCAGTAATATTTATTAACGTCTAATATTGAAGGATATTTTGTTTTATTGTTTAGTTTTTTTTCTTCTTCTGCTCTAGTAGAGTTTCTATAACATGAGCTGTCAATGCCCCTTCTGTTCTCTCTAATGCTCCTTGCACAGGATTTGTGTGGTATTAAGGCACGCTGAAGAAACCGAACACATGTGGTTTATGAACTCGATGGAGACTTCTTTGCACACAGCATTTAATGGGCTGACTTGGAAGTAAGGACTGAAGAGACTGCTAAGAAAGCAGCACTACTGTTCCATTTGGGAATGGAAATAAAACTGTTTTTTATTAGTATCCAGCTACTAATCTTTGCATTTAACCATTACACTTTGGATTTTTTTTTTCCCCAGGGGGGGTTGGAAAAGTATGACATTACACCTAAATGGCACATACTGTTTTCATAACGGTGGTTTTGTGAAATACGTCTTTGATATCTTTATTGAAATGCACTGTATAATCCATTGTGGACAGAGCAGTGCCGGGATATACATTTGGATAAATGTGTGTCTTTGTGGTATTTGAAGCAACATAGTATTTCTAACTAATGTAGTGAAAATAAACCTTTTTTATTTATGAATATTTGTGTATTATTTGTCAGATCCTGATGCTTCCATTTTATTCTACTATTCATAAATTGATAGCTGTTTTGGTGCCCATAGAATGCCACACCATCTAGCCTGATGGAAGAAGGGTCCACGGGCAGGAGAGTAACTGGTGGGTGCAGGGCTTCCATAAAGTCTGTTTGGCCCATTTGAGAAGACCAGCCATATTAAAGAACAATGATGGGTCGAGCCATGGGGAGATTTAAGATTGGGGCCGCCAAGCCTCATGTTACGGGGCTGGTCACAGGCAATTTAAGCATATTAAGGCCCTGTGCGCACTAGAAAATGGAATTTTCTTAAGAAAATTCTGCACCGTCTGAACGATTACCGCACCTGCAGTAAAAAACAGCAGCAAACTGCACCCGAAAACCGCGGCATTGCCGCGAATTTTCCACAGGTTCCCTGCGTATTTTTACCATCTACGGCAAAAACTGCAGGTACCTGCGGAAAAGAAGTGACATGCACATTCTTTTTGCTGCAGAAAATATGCAGCAAAACCTGTAGGTGAAAAAAACCGCAGTGTGCGCACAGCATTTTATTTTACCATAGGTTTTGCTGGGGAAGGACTGCAGCAAGGTTATGAACGGTTTCTGCAGCAAAACATGCAGCAAAACAGCGGCAAAAACCGCAGCATGCGCACAGGGCCGAATAGGAATATACAAGCGTAAAGAAAAAGGAGAACCTAATGAAATCTTAAAGGGATGTTTCAAAAGTAAAAAAAAAAAAGATAAGACATAGACCATTATTTACCTGATAAATTCTCCATTTGCCCATTGGCAGTCTGTTTACATGATAGTGATAAGCATAGCAGTCATTAATCTCAGCGGTAATATGCCTTCCATAGTTTTGTGGTGGCAGTTTTTTCAAATAAAACCCTTTTATTCTTATTGGGGAAAAGTTAGCCACTATAATTGCATTGCAGCAACTTCCAGACCCAGGCATTAGGTAGGGCAGAATTAGGGAAACACTTGACCAGAACTTAATCCTAATAAAATATTATTTATTGGTTATAAAGTGACCGGACAAAAGAATAAAAAACATAATACATGACGATGTCAAAAAGTGGTAGAACAGTAATGCAGCGTACAAAATACAACACTAAATAAATAAGAATAGCCTGGAGATTGAAACATGATTGAAAATAAAATAATTAATGGCTTTCTATAAAGTACAAAAGTGCATACAAATCATTCCATTAGATGGATAACCATCTGTCTAAGGTTATGTGCGCATGTTGCGTAATTCCATGCGTTTACGCTACATTTTTAACCACCTGCGTCCCCAGCACAATCTATGAAGATTGTGCATAATCCATCCGCACGTTGCGTTTGAGAGCGCAGCGATTTGCATCCTGACATTTTGATCCAAATCGCTGCGCTCAAAAAAGTAACATGTCACTTATTTGGTGCGCTTTGGATGCTGCTCCCACTCTGTACTTGGGAGGGGCAGCATCCAGAGCGCATGAAATCGGCATCTATTCTGCAGACACACTGCATCCATTACACAGTGTTTCTGCAGCGATTTGAAGCGCGCATGCACTGCCAAATCGCTGCCGATTTTTCAGCATGGACACAACGCAACGTGCGCACATTGCCTTAAGGGTGCTTTACACGCTGCGACATCGCTAGCGTTCTCGTTAGCGATGTAACACGCCAGATCGCACATGCGATTTGCCGAGATCGCACGTGTGACCGGCGCTACAAAAATAACCTATGTGCGATCTCGGCAAATCTTATCTGCGAGCTGGCGTGTCACATCACTAACGAGATCGCTAGCGATGTTGCAGTGTGTAAAGCAACCTTTAGAGTCAAGTGAAGTGCTAGTGCATGATAAATAATGCAGTCTATAAGCACTTCTGGTCCTCCCCCTCCCAAAGCGCGTTTCATCTTCGCTTCCTCAGGGAATGGTGAAGTTTAGGGGGAGATCAGCTACAGTGGTGTACAAAAGTCTGGACACCCCTCGTCAAAATTACTGTTAGACCCCCTCACACGTCGGTGATTCTGTTACGTATGTGCTTTTTTTTTTATGCGTACCAGAATCACTGACATGCAGACCCATTATAATCAGTGGGTCTACTCACATCAGTGATTTTTCACTGAACGTGTCTACAAGCAACGTACACGCGTGTCTGTGATTGCCACACGGAGACAAGTCCGTTTTTTTTTTCTGGCATTACTGATAACCCACGGACCACACTATGGTGTGATCCGTGAAACACGTACCAGAAAAACACTGACATAGAAAATAATAAACATTTTTAACTCACCTTTCCAGCAACGCGCTGTGCAGCCTCCACTCTCTGCAGCTTCTGCCCAGCTCATGAATATTCATGAAAGCAGGAACAGCCGACCCGGAAGTAGCTGCAGAGAGCGGTGGGCGGACACTGCAGAGCCGAGGAGTTCAGCACCATGGACAGCAGGAGAGTAATGTCCATTTGCAATCACGGAGTGCACATGGACAACCCACGTGTGCCGTGAATCACGGAACACGGAGGGACATCTACGTGTTTTACACGTCAGTGAAGAACGTCAGTGTTTTTCACTGACGTGCGAAGGGGGCTTTACTGTGAACAGTTAACCAAGTTGAAGATGAAATGATCTCTAAAAGACATGCAGTTAAAGATAACACATTTTCTTTGTATTTTAGGCAAAATAATAAATATTTTCATGTTTTACATTTTTAAATTAACAAAAAAGGAAAATAGGCCCATGCAAAAGTTTGGGCACCCTGCATGGTTAGTACCTAGTGGCACCCCCTTTAGCAAGTATCGCAGCTTGTAAATTCTCTTTGTAGCCAGCCCAAAATCTTTCAATTCCTGTTTGAGGGATTTTCATCCATTCTTACTTGGAAACTTCTTCCAGTTCTTTGAGATTCCTGGGTCGTCTTGCATGCACTGCTCTTTTGAGGTCTAGCCACAGATTTTCAATGATGTTCAGATCAGGGGATTGTGAGGACCATTGTAAAACCTGCAGCTTGCACATTGAGGTACTGTAGTGTATTGTGGATTTTGACGTGTGTTTAGGATCATTATCCATTTGTAGAAGCCATCCTCTTTTCAACTTTAGCTTTATTACAGCAACTTAAACGCTTTTGCTATCTTCTTATAGCCTTCCCCTGCTTTGTGGGCCTTTACTCAGAGTGCTAGGCAGCTGCTTAGAAGGAACACATGGCTGCTGATTTTTGGCAGAAGGATAGAGGAGGTTAGGTTTTTATAAAGCTTTGAAATTTGCATCACCTGACCTTTCCTAATGATGATGGTGACAAAGCCATAACCCTTAAAATGTCAAAGATGAATATATATAATATATATATAATATTTTTATATAATTTTTTTTGCCTAAAATACAAAGTAATTGTGTAATCTCTAACTTTATGCCTTTTTAGAGATAACTTTATCTTGCTTAACCCCTTAACGACCGTGGGCCGTAACATTCGTCCTAAGCCGAATAGTTGTAATCGCCGGTGAGCAGCGCACATGTCAGCTGATTTGAACAGCCGACGTGTGCCTCGCAGGCACGAGTGGATTGCGGATCCAATCATGTCTGTTAACCCCTTAAATCGCATTGTCAATGTGACATCGCAATTTAAATCCCTGGCGCAGTTATCTTCACTCACCTGGCTCAATCAGTGGCACCGTGATGTGATCACTGTGATCCGATGGTTGCCATGGTAGCACAGGGTCATGTGATGACTCCTGTAGCTCATATGACTCACTTTCTGTTTCCCCTGGCTGAGTGCTGCCTGTAACAAGAGGTATTTCTGTTGATCACAGCTGTGATCAACAGAAATGAATAAGCGATCAGGCTGCTGATCCTTATAGTCTCCTAGGAGGGACTAGTAAAATAAAAAGGGAAAAAAGTTTTAAAAAAACTTAAGTTTAAATCACCCCCCATTCGCCCCATTGAAAATGAAAGGGGTAAAAAATTACACACATTTGGTATTGCAGTGCCCGATCTATCAAAATATAATAATTAATCTGATCGGTAAACGTCGTAGGGGCAAAAACATTCTAAATGCCAAAATTACGGGGTTTTTTTGGTCGCCTCAAAATGCAAAAAGTAAAAGTAAATCTATAATGTTTGGTGTCTACAAACTTGTACCGACCTGAGGCATCACACCGACACATCAGTTTTACCATATAGTAAACACGGTGAATAAAATATCCCAAAACAATCATGCAATCACACTTTTTTTTGCAATTTTTCCACATTTGGAAATTATTTTTGCAGTTTTCCAGTACACTATATGGTAAAACTTTTGATTTAATTTAAAAGTACAGCTCTTCCTGCAAAAAACAAGCCCTCATATAGCAAGATTGACAGAAAAATAAAAGGTTACAGCTCTCGGAAGAAGGGGAGCAAAAAAAAAAAATATGCAGAATCACATATCAGGTGGCGTGGCCTGCTTGATGCTTAGTAATAGCTGATAATAGGTGTTTCTCTGCAGTCCAAAAACAAGGGGTGTGACCACACACCTTCCACGCCCCCCTGATCTTTGAGAGAAGCAGATATTGGGGCAGGCTGTTATTACAGCATGGAACAGACCACGTCCCCCTGATGTGTAATGTAACATCCCAGAGGGTAGGGGGAGCAGTGAGAGCAGCTGCCAGGTCACATTGAATTACAGGTATTGTGAGGATATAGCACTGCACTGGGCATCTCATCTTTATAGTTTGAGGGCAGGAACATTAGAAGAATGTGTTGTTTCCTTGGCGTACCCTTCTTAATACCATCCATTATTTTTTTCCCTCAAACCAAGTGAGTATTAAAAAGCTGGAAAACTAATAGTAGTGACTGCTTTGTGCACATGAAGATTGCGTAGTCTGGGATGCTAACCAGGCAGCACACCGAAGCCTCCAGTGCACGTGATCCTGTCCTGGTGATGGACCTAGAAGATAATACACAACGCTTTGTTTCTTTCTGTAGACTTCTGCGGTTGGCTCTGCTGCTATTTAGAAACAGTATTACTGAACCTTGTGGATAAATAAAAAAATATTTTTCATAGTCTTTCGCTGTATTAATTTAAATATAACTGGAGGTTTAACAAAATATGAATTCCTCAGACAAGACAGTGTTTATTTTCATTAATATTTTAATCATGACTTTTGAATTATTTTTAATGTTGCCTCTTGGTAAATGTTGGCTTTCTAAAAAATTGATGCAGAATGGCTGCATTGTCAAGTTAGACGTTTTATTAAAGCAACTTTTTAAGAACCACTATACAATGCATTCTAAAAGAATTAAGACCCCATTCCTTTTCTTTCACATTTTTTTTTTCTCATCCACACACAATACCACCAGAAGCAAAATATTTTTTTATATATTTATTTTAAGACCAATTTCAACAACTCCACATTTATCGTGAACATGACTAGAGATGAGCGAACCCGAGGTTTAGTGTTAGTACTGAACACAGACTGTACAAAAAAACAAAGTTCTGGTTTGGAGTTTGGGTGCTTTATGTATGAACACCACTTGCGTGCGCATCGCTGTGCTCGGGTACGATCGGTGCTCAGCCCAGTGCGAGACGGTTTGCAGTACTTGATCCACTCGACTAGGAGTAAGAACAACATGATCAGATGTAGTGTACACCAATAGAAAACAAAAAATGGAAAAACCCTACCCACCCTCTCCTTGAAGTGTTATGTTTATGACTGGCTGCTTGTGAGCGGAGACCCGAACTGCCCAATTAGTAATTTCCATTGAAGTTCAGATCTAGTCCGAGTCCCAAACCAAACTTTATCTGAAGTCTGGCTGACCCTTCGTCACCGAACTTCAATGGGTCCACTCATCTCTAAACATGACCACTTGATACACTGGCTGTATGATCTCAGCTAGGTATGTTTGACTCAAACACTACAGAATTTCAGAGAAAAACATACAGTATTTTAAAAGCCACTGGGGACCAAGCTGTGCTGGAGCCTAGTTGTGCACATATAGTTAAGGCCACGTCACACTAAGCAACATCGCTGCTGAGGCGCGACTTTTGTGACGTAGCAGCGATGTTGCTGTGTGGGACATCCAGCAACAACCTGGCCCCTACTGTGAGGTTGTTGGTTGTTGCTGAAGGTCCTGGACCATTTTTTAGTTGTTGCTCTCCCGCTGTGAAGCACACATCGCTGTGTGTGACAGCGACAGAGCAACAACTAAATGTGCAGTGAGCGGGGAGCCGGCTTCTGCGGACGCTGGTAACCAATGTAAATATCGGGTAACCAAGAAGCCCTTTCCTTGATTACCCGATATTTACCTTAGTTACCAAGCGCAGCATCGCTTCCACGCGTCGCTGGGGGCTGGTCACTGGTTGCTGCTGAGATCTGCCTGTGTGACAGCTCACCAGCAACCCGTGTAGCGACGCTCCAGCGATCCCTGCCAGGTCAGGTTGCTGGTGGGATCGCTGGAGCATCGCTTAGTGTGACGGTACCTTTAGACGTCTGTAATTCCAGGGCAGTGGGTAGATGAAAGCAGCCTGGGAGCAACCTGTCTGACTAGTCTCTTTTGTGGCTGTGACCAGCAACTCTTAAAGCAAACCATACCTGGCTCATATCTTGCAGCCAGTGCCTGATTGATGCTGCCCGTAGATCTGGCAGCATGTATCAGCTATTAGTTTTACTTTAAAGTTCTCTTACATGTGCATGTTTGACTCAGGTTTCAGTTTTAGGATCTCTGTTGAACTCTGAGAATGGGACTCACTCCTTTCTTTGTTTACAGAGCTGCCAGAGCAAGCCAAGTACAGCACTTGGCTATTTCCATCAATCCCATACATATATAGAGGAGGTCAAGCATTGACACCTCTGCTCCATTCAAGAGAGAGGGCTCTGCACAGCCTCATTCTCAGGATTTTTTTTCCTCCACAAAATAATGCTATAGCCCCAAATTTAGCATTTTCGCAAAGGGTAATAGTAGAAAATGTACTGTGCTGTCCAATTAGTTGTACAACTTCTGAATACGTTACTACACCACATGTGGTAGAAAACTACTGTTTGGGCGCAAAGTGGGACTCTGAAGAAGCACCATAAGACATTTGGAGCTCAAAATTGGCCTGAATTGATAGCGGTGTTTGCAGAGCCCCTGATATGCCTAAACAGTGGAAACACCCCCCCCCCCTCCCTTCCCGAAGGGCCTCCATTTTTTAATCTAGGCCCCTCAAGAACCCTTCAGTTTCTCATTTTCACAAGAGTAACAGGAAAAAATGGACCATGCAGTTTGTTGTGCAATTTTTACCGAGTACGCCGATACCCCATATGTTATTTTGAGTTTGTGGGTGTTTTCCAGAAACACACAGCAATGGGTATTGCCAAGTGAAAATTGCAAATCTACCAATGTAGTATTCAAAACATTGTAGTATCTATAGATTGTGCCCAGCTCATGCTTCTGGAGACATGCACTTCTTAAACTAAACAGGCTCTCCTCACTACAGTCATATCAAACATGAGCGCTAAATGTGGATTAGTCCCACTGTGGGGCTTAGAAGTAGTGTAGTCATTTGGATTTGGTAGAATAGATTTTGCTGGGTTTCTTTTTTTTTGGGGGGGGGGCGGGGGGGTGCATAGTGCTTTTTCAGAGGCTTTGTGTTACCAGTAGTGTTAACCCCTTTGATTCCATTGACTGATGATGGACCTGAGTGGGGACTTGTTTTTTTGTGGATTGAGTTGAAGCTTTTATTGGGAACATTTTGCATAGCAGTTTGGATCGTATTTATCCTGTGGTCTACACTGAGCACTTGCATCAGGATTTACATCTAAGGCCGTGCTCACGGAGTCATAGATTCTTTCATGCAAGAGAATAGGAACGATTATGTTAAATTCACTCTGATCACACTGCCAAAGTTTGAGTCAATTGTCACCTTAATATCAGAGAATTGGAGCACAGGTTCAGAGAAGACACAGAATTGAATTTCTCCATCTGCTCCATTGTCTGTGTCTGCGGTAATCGAACTGCACTCAGATGACATGCTAGTGCAGTCCAATGTTTCACACGCACCCATTGATTTGTATGGGTGCGTGTTGTCTGGATATCGGAGCCACTCGCCTCGCATCATGCTGCAATTGTTTTCTCTTGCGGAATCTGCATGAGAAACAAATAGCAGATGTGCACTGCCCCATAATATAACACTGGTCCTCGTCATGTCCGATAAAATATGGGATAGCATTGGGCCATGTTATACACTCGTGTGAGCAAGCCCTAAATCTCTGAATCAAGTGATACAGATGACATTCACACTCTGGACTCCATTTGATCTTTGTACAACGAAGTATGTCTTTTCAGAAGTACACAAAACTATGGCCGACCACTCTTTTATGTACCACTGAAAAGTTTGATACCTCCAGATAATGGGACAGACTGAGTCCAGGGTGACTCCCTTTGCCTCATTCTAGTGAATGTTCTGTCAGGGGTTTTGTTTTGAATCATGTTTTTCATAGATTTACACATAAACCTCAGTGTAAGCACTCAACAAGATAAATGTAAGCTGAGCCTGACTGCGATCATTGGAAGAATGAATAAATCAAGAGCAGATCAAGGATTGCTTTTATTTATTTTTTTTTATGCCATTCACCATGGAATATAAGGGATTAGGCAGCAATACCAGATTTATATAGCTTTTTATGTTTGGCTATGGTCACACACTAGAAAACGCTTCTATTACAAAAAATGTTTTTGCATCACCATTAGAGATGGGTGAACCCGCAGATGTTCAGGTTCGGCAAGTGTGGACAGACTTTTAAAAGCAAAAAAAGTGTGGTTCGGCACCGGACTTGAACCAGAACTTGAGCACGGACCCCGAACCCTAAATAAGTCTATGGGAACCTGAACTTGTGTGCTGTAAAATGGTGGTAGTAAGGGTTAGGGGGCTGCAAAAGGAAGCAAAATTGCAATTAAAGCAGGAGAGGTATGCTTAAGGAGCCTCCATGCAGCTGTCACACTGCTTCTGGGTCTGCTTATTAAACCTTATGAATATGCACTGCTTCCCCGCCCACACTCTGAGAGCGTCTGTGTTTGATCCCAGTCAGACTGCCGGTGTGCCAGCATCTGTGATTCATTGCCCTCACACTAGCTGTCTGGGTTCCGGATAGGAATCCGTGTAAAAATAAATAACTGGAAAAAATGGTGTAGGGTCCCCAGTATTTTGAAACCCAGTGCAGATAAAGCAGACAGCTACAGGCTGTAGCCCCCAGTTGTGTGAGTTATTTTGGTTGTGTATCAAAATACGAGGGACCCCATGCAGCTTTTAAAAATTATTTAAATAAGTAATTTTTTTAAAACTGCATGCGGTGTACCCAGCTTTGATACCCAGCAAAGACATAGCAACTACCTAGGGGCTGTAAACTCAGCCTGCGAAAACCCATGGTTATTGCGCCTTCCCTAGCCTAACTAGCCCATAGCCGCCCCAGAATTAGCTTTTCCCACTTGCTCTGGAGTGATGGCAATCGGGGTAATATAAGGGAATAATGACAGATGTGATTGGTCAAAAAATCACAGCTGCCATGAAGCCCTAGATTAGTAATGGGTAAGGGTTTGTGAGACCCCCCCCATTATTAATCATGTAAGTAAAAACATAACAGAAGAAAAATCCTTATTAAAAAACAAAAACCCTTTTTCTCCAATTTATTAGCCTCCAGATCAATCTGCAGCTCGGATGTAATCCACAGACACAACGTTGCACGACGATCCCAGCTCTGCTACATCTAAGGTCATGCTGCGCGGTCACATTAGAAAATGTGACCAATCACTGCAGCCTGCAGGGCACACTGACGGAGCCGCAGCTGTGAGAGTGGTGATGTCAGTGAGGACACAGCTGGTGGTTCCCATGGTAACTCAGCTGTGACCTCAGGTGAACTCAATGAACTCAGTAAACGCAACTCATGCGAACTTGATGAACTCAATGCCAGATTAAAGGCTTAGGTTATGTACGTACATTGAGTATTTGGTTGCAGAAAATTTGCATCTTCTGGCAGAAAAACACACCAAAAACGCAATGCATTTTGATGTTCGCACTGCACAATTTTTTTTTTTTTTACTCCTGAGGAAGAAGTTTGTAATTACTTTGAAACACGTTGACTAATAAACTACTTGGATTCCATTAATCTGGCTTTATTCGTCTTGTTTTTTTCCACCAGCAGATTGGATTTTTAACCCATTCTTTCCTGGTATATCATCCTTAACTCCTTGTGGCTGCAGATGAATGGAATCCAAGCAGTTTATTATTCAACCTGTTTTGAAGTAATTAAAAACTTCTTCCTCAAAACAAAAAAAAAATGCAGTGTGGACACAAGAGCATTTGAGATGAGCACCTCCCGGAGATGACGTTCTCTGAGCCGTGGTACTCAGTCACCACGACCAGCTCCTACTTGAGAAGTCAGAAGATGTTATCTCCAAAATTACATCTAAATGCACTGACTGATAAACTACTTGGATCCTATTCATTTGGCTTCATGCTTCTCGTTCTTTTCTACCGGTAGCGCTGATTTTAAAGCAATTTTTTCCTGATATACTATGGGACACCGTAGCTCTCAGACCCAGAGGACATTATTTGACCGCAGGTTGTCATGGTAATGATCGGCAGCCCACTGTTACATGGCAGGGCTGTCAATTCCATGGTGGAGGGTGCACATTCCCTCTCACGGCCTCCTCAATGCTACGATTGCAATTGATCTCAATGTAAAGAAACTGAAAAGACAAAAGGCACTAATAGGGTACTAACATTTAAGAACGTTTGTAGGTAACATCAGATGTGCTCACCTAATGCAGTTCTCAGGCGAAACTGGAAGAAAAGCGCAAATAGGGTCTTATCTGATAGACATGTGGGTATAAATGGTGAGACAGGTACTCACCTATTGCGGTTGTGACAGGCACAACTATGTAAGCATGAAGCAATTTAATGCATAAAGTGGTCAGCCGCAGCCCCGATTTTGCAATAGAAGACACAAAGTGGACGGAAGAGTTGGGCTTAATGCGCTAGAAAACCACAAATTCAGGAGATGAGATGAATTCCTTTCTTTATTTTTCACTCTTCCGTCCACTTTGTCTTCTGATGCAGTTCTGAAATAGTTACAACTCCTCTAGAAAGCGTATAAGTTACGGCTGCAGCAGGCACCACAAGGAGGTTAGCGTCCAACGATCAAATAGAATTTGACTCCCACGCTGTCGTAAGAAGATGGTCAACAGTAATGGTTAAACATGATTTAATTACGTGTTTCAGAGATTACATCTACTTCCTTAGATAAATCAAACATGTACATCGGCGTGTTTTCGCTGCATCCAAAATCATGCGTTGTGTAGTACAAGCACAATGGATGGAATTTATAGAAATCCCATGCCCACTGTGCTTCTTTTCTCCGCAGCGTAAACTAACATACGATGCGGCTTCCTATGCGGCAGCATGTATATGTATACACCAGGGTAACAATACAACAGTAGGCCCTGATGCTATGGAAAGGGGTCAGCTCCTAACACTCACCTGTGGCTGATCACTGCACTCCCTAACGTTCTTAGATGAGTCCTGCCCTCAGTAAGCTGATCGTGTGCCTAGGCTCTCGCTGGCCCTGAACTCAATGTGACTAGTGAGGGCCAGCGAGACGCTAGTTTCACTACTGCAATAAGACAACACAACGTAGGAAAGACAAACCGGTGGGGAAAGACACAACAAATAACACTCCAGCAGGAATTTCTCAGCTGGCAGCAGAAGCGACACCTCCGCTTTCTCAAGAGACTGGCTCCTTCCAAGTGGACAGCGTAGGTATGAACCATAGCCGGCATAGGAAGGCATGAGGAGTGGATACTTATAGCAGAAGGAAGTGGCTGTAGCTGAGATTACAATTTCTTGTTATATCACTGCAGGACAGAAATAAAACTTAACCCTTCAGTACCGGAAAGAATTCAATATTCTCCAACTCCGGGTAAACAGCAGGCGATAAAACGAATCTGTGATCAACAACACGCTGTGACCTTCTAGTCGCTGATCCCCCGAGATTACATCAGGCTGTGACTCACTCATAACAATACTTTATTAATACTTTTGTTATGCAAATTCATTTTACTGTATTATTACATCCCTATGTACAAGTACATACAGTATGAATAATGGCTGCTTTTATTCTAGATTATTATAGCTTGGTATTATATTTCAGAGCTTTGATTTTTTTTTCCAGCTTTGATAGTGTCATGAAGAAAGGACTGAGCAATGTGTTACTCACCGAGCACTGGGTAACAAGAATTATAGGTTGCCATAAAAGCGATTTATCACATCATATGATCTGGTGACTTTTTTTAAACTATCTGATTTCTGTCTTTGGTGAACTAAATATACATTTTCCGTTTCTGCAATTATTTATCCAATTGATCCATGATGCATCTTAAAAGGAACCTGTCTCATGGGTTGATGCTGCCTGAGCCATGGGCAGCATGAATCACAGACTGGCTCATGCTTTACAAACATTTCTGTGTTTAGGTCTCATTCACACATCTGTGTTTAAACACGTACTTGAAAAAAATTATACCAGTGTCCTCAGTGTGTGGTCCATGTGTCCATTTTTACCATCAGTGGGTCATCAATGTTTTTCACTGATGGATGAATAAATAAATTACAAAGCTTCTCTTATGCTTTTCAATGTTAAATACTTACAGCACACAGATCCTGTATATGCTATCTATATGCTGTATGTGTTTTACATGGACCTATAGACCTACTGGCTTTTTTCAGCCATGATACTGGAGAAAAATGGACATGTTTCATTGAGTTTTTCGCAGACATATGGTCCATGAAAAAACACAAACGTGAACAGCGCCAAAGATTATAATAAGTATGTGTTCAATCCATGAAAAAAGTGGATATAACACATATGTGCAACAAGGATGTCTTAGTGAAGCCATACTTTGAGATGCTACAACATTTCACAGAAAAACTTAGCCAGTGATGAAGGGACTAGCCTCTCCCTTGCTTAATACATAGGAAGAGGCTGGCAGTCTAGTTCAGCTGGTGAGGAAAAGCTGGCGGAGACATACAGTTAGGTCCAGAAATATTTGGACAGTGACACAAGTTTTGTTATTTTAGCTGTTTACAAAAACATGTTCAGAAATACAATTATATATATAACATGGGCTGAAAGTGCACACTCCCAGCTGCAATATGAGAGTTTTCACATCCAAATCGGAGAAAGGGTTTAGGAATCATAGCTCTGTAATGCATAGCCTCCTCTTTTTCAAGGGACCAAAAGTAATTGGACAAGGGCCTCTAAGGGCTGCAATTAACTCTGAAGGCGTCTCCTTCGTTAACCTGTAATCAAAGAAGTAGTTAAAAGATCTGGGGTTGATTACAGGTGTGTGGTTTTGCATTTGGAAGCTGTTGCTGTGACCAGACAACATGCGGTCTAAGGAACTCTTAATTGAGGTGAAGCAGAACATCCTGAGGCTGAAAAAAAAGAAAAAATCCATCAGAGAGATAGCAGACATGCTTGGAGTAGCAAAATCAACAGTCGAGTACATTCTGAGAAAAAGGAATTGATTGGTGAGCTTGGGAACTCAAAAAGGCCTGGGCGTCCACGGATGACAACAGTGGTGGATGATCGCTGCATACTTTCTTTGGTGAAGAAGAACCCGTTCACAACATCAACTGAAGTCCAGAACACTCTCAGTGAAGTAGGTGTATCTGTCTCTAAGTCAACATTAAAAAGAAGACTCCATGAAAGTAAATACAAAGGGTTCACATCTAGATGCAAACCATTCATCAATTCCAAAAATAGACAGGCCAGAGTTAAATTTGCTGAAAACCACCTCATGAAGCCAGCTCAGTTTTGGAAAAGTATTCTATGGACAGATGAGACAAAGATCAACCTGTACCAGAATGATGGGAAGAAAAAAGTTTGGAGAAGAAAGGGAACGGCACATGATCCAAGGCACACCACATCCTCTGTAAAACATGGTGGAGGCAACGTGATGGCATGGGCATGCATGGCTTTCAATGGCACTGGGTCACTTGTGTTTATTGATGACATAACAGCAGAAAAGAGTAGCCGGATGAATTCTGAAGTGTACCGGGATATACTTTCAGCCCAGATTCAGCCAAATGCCGCAAAGTTGATCGGACGGCGCTTCATAGTACAGATGGACAATGACCCCAAGCATACAGCCAAAGCTACCCAGGAGTTCATGAGTGCAAAAAAGTGGAACCTTCTGCAATGGCCAAGTCAATCACCAGATCTTAACCCAATTGAGCATGCATTTCACTTGCTCAAATCCAGACTTAAGACGGAAAGACCCACAAACAAGCAAGACCTGAAGGCTGCGGCTGTAAAGGCATGGCAAAGCATTAAGAAGGAGGAAACCCAGCGTTTGGTGATGTCCATGGGTTCCAGACTTAACGCAGTGATTGCCTCCAAAGGATTCGCAACAAAATATTGAAAATAAAAATATTTTGTTTGGGTTTGGTTTATTTGTCCAATTACTTTTGACCTACTAAAATGTGGAGTGTTTGTAAAGAAATGTGTACAATTCCTACAATTTCTATCAGATATTTTTGTTCAAACCTTCAAATTAAACGTTACAATCTGCACTTGAATTCTGTTGTCGAGATTTCATTTCAAATCCAATGTGGTGGCATGCAGAGCCCAACTCGCGAAAATTGTGTCACTGTCCAAATATTTCTGGACCTAACTGTACTTTTTAGACTAGTGGCCATATTTCCTTCAAATGCTGCTGCGACTCAGAGTAAAACATGAATATTTCGCATGTAGGAGCCGGCCTCTGGTTTATGCTGGAGGTGGTTCAGGCAGCATGAAACATGTGACAGGTCCTCTTTGATCTAACCTAACCTTTATGTGAGAAAGTATTGAAAATTATCTTCAAATGTGTTTACGTACACATAAGTAGTTGTCGACTACTCAGACTACCCCCTCTCAATTCCTCTGGTGCGGGCACTGATCCAGCGGTTTCGGCACTAGCTCTACCGGGGATCACATCCGTCTGATTTGTTCAAAGAAAAGGAGACTGAAGCGAGTGCTGAGTGACCCATCAGAGATGCACCACACGAGAGCCAGTTCTGACACCGATGGGGCGAAGATGTTATTATTTTACTTGGTGGAAGTGTAGGGTTTCAGAAGGATTTGTCTGAGTAGTACACAACCGCTTTTGAGGCTTACACCTAACATTAAGGTTATCTACTATATAAGTGATATCTTGTGGAACCCCCAACCCTCCGTGCCCCCCCCACCACCACCACCACATGCGCACACACACACACACACACCACCTCTCCCACCACCACCCAGAAAAGTGATAACTTTGAATGTTGGAATATAACTAAGGATATATACAGATATAGCTATATAATACCACTAGAGGACACTAGCGCTCTAACTATCCTCAGAGTGATATTGTAAGCATCAGTTGACTGTGCTGTACTGTATATAGCAGAGTTCGCTTTTTTTCTGGATAACTTATCCAAAAATCAACTGCTAATTTTATTGATGAGCAGTTTGGAACATCATTACCATACATACTGATTGTAGGTGATATGCTTACTGTATAAAAAGTGATGTTATCAGATTTGTAACATTCAGCGTGACCTATAAAATGCAGAAAATTGTAATAACTTATACAAAATTCCTCAGTTTAGAAAATCCTTTCGCTCATTTATGTACACTGGAAAAAATCCTAGTTTTCTAGTTAAAAATCATACATGAGCAGTTGGAAAATTGGTTATAGAGCAAGTTCTCTGGTATGTCACACTGTTACAACCCAAGTGTACAATATAAGGAACCATCATTTTTATTTCATAAATCAATAGCACACATATAAATAAGCAACTTGGTATTATATCTTATCAACTGGAATGATCCTTCACTCTTAATTCATGTGTATAATTTGTATTCAGTGAAGATATGTAATAGAGGCTTCATCGCGTTTTATTTCCTTTTTTTCCGCTTTTCAATTTCACCACTCCATTGTAGAGATATAAGGCTGCTTTCACACATCCGTTTTTTGCAGTGCCGCTAAATCCGACTCTAAAACCTATGCAACAGATGCGGCGAAAAAAACGCATCCTTTGCATACGTTTTTACATGCGGCCCATCCGTTTTTTGCCGGTTGCGGCACGCTACTGAGCATGCGCAGTGCAAAAAAACGCATGCGGCGGCCGGATGCATTTTTTGCCGCATCGCGCCGCATCCGGCGTCGATAGGCATGCATTGGAAAAAGCGCCGCATTTGCCAGACAAAAAAACGTGCCAGGCAACGTTCTATCCGGCCGCCGCATGGGCTAAATATGCCGCATCCAGCAAAAACCGGACCGAACGCAAGGCCATGCGGCACAATCCGGCACTAATGAATGTCTATGAGGAAAAAACGCAACCAGCGGCAAAAAAAACCGATTGCGTTTTTTCTGCAAAGAGCCGGATTGTGCCGCACAGCCAAAACCGGATGTGTGAAAGCAGCCTTAGGCTAGGTTCACACACTGCGTTTTTTTGACGCTGCGTTTTTGTGCGTTTTTTGCGGCAAAAACCGCACAAAAACGCACCCGCGGCAAAAAAACGCGGCAAAAAACACACGCGTTTTGCCGCGATTTGGTGCGGTTTTTTGCTGCGTTTTGCTGCGTTTTTGCTCACTGCATCTTTATGCGTTTTTTATCAGTGAACAAAAAAAAAAAGGTCTGATGTCATTTCCTTCTTCAATATGTTCTTCATTCTCCACTAGTGTATGCAGAAGAGCAGACACCTGCAGAACTACAAGGCTCAGCATACTCCATCCAATAATGTATGCAGGAGAGCAGACAGCTGCAGAACTACAAGGCTCAGCATGCTCCATCCAGGACTGTATGCTGGAGAGTCAGGGGGAGCAGACCTACAAGGCTCAGCATCCTCCATCCAATAGTGTATGCAGGAGAGCAGACAGCAGCTGTCGAACTACAAGGCTCAGCATCCTCCTTCCAGGACTGTATGCAGGATTTCTTTGCCCCCCCCAAACAAAAAAAATGACGTGGGCTTCGCCATATTTTTGTATGCTAGCCGGGTACAGCAGGCAGGTACGGGCTGCCCCCAACCCCCAGCTGCCTATTTGTACCCGGCTAGGAACCAAAAATATAGGGAAGCCCTTTTTTTTTTTAATTATTTCATGAATTTCATGAAATAATTAAAAAAAAAAAAATGATGTGAGCTTCGCCCATTTTTTGAGTCCAGCCGGGTACAACTAGGCAGCTGGGGATTGGAATCCACAGTGCAGGGTGCCCATGCTTTCTGGGCACCCCCGCTGTGAATTGCAGTCCCGCAGCCACCCCAGAAAATGGTGCTTTCATAGAAGCGCCATCTTCTGGCGCTGTATCCAACTCTTCCTGATGCCGGGTGGCTCGCTGGGTAATAATGGGGTTAGGGCTAGCTGTATAGCTGGCCCTAAGCCCGAAATTCATGGTGTCACGCCAATATTAGACATGGCCACCATGAATTTCTAGTAAAGATAAAAAAAAACACAACACACAGAAAAATATTTTTATTAGAAATAAAATACAACACAATTAGTGACTCCATCTTTATTGAAATAAAGAACCCCCCTCCGCAGTAATCCTGGGTCAAGGGTCCCGCGCCGTCCAATTCGGATCCAATATCATCTGATCGGTTTGCTGGAAGGCAAAGCGATCAGATGATGTGTCAGGTTCTAGGGGCTGAAGCACATCACACATCAGCTGATTGTATAAAAGCCGTTTATACAATCAGCAGATGCATCAGTGCAAAAAAAAAAAATACTCACTTATGTGCTGATTACCGGCAGCTCCTGCAGCGATGGGGCGGGAGTCTGATCCTGTCCGATCGCTGCAGCAGCTGCCGGTAATCAGGGATGAAGTCTTCTGACGCATCCGCTGATAGCTTAAACCGGCCGGGCGCCCGCGTCACCGCGATACCTACGATCACCTGATGCGTCAGGTGACTGCATCAGGTGATCCATCGCCAGGTCCTGCAT
This sequence comes from Anomaloglossus baeobatrachus, assembly GCF_048569485.1. Taxonomy (NCBI): domain Eukaryota; kingdom Metazoa; phylum Chordata; class Amphibia; order Anura; family Aromobatidae; genus Anomaloglossus; species Anomaloglossus baeobatrachus. The sequence goes on from NC_134358.1 coordinate 178,746,125, forward strand.
CTATCGGAGATGTCCCGGCCGTCTGCACACAGCCGGAGCGGCGATACCGTGAGAGGAGATGGGAGCGGGCATGGCACCGGGAGTGTGCAGACAGGTGAGTATAACTTTTTTTTTTTTTCTACTGTTCACTTTTGTTTTCGCAGCCGCTTCCACCTCCCGCCCGAACATGGCGCCGCACGGCAGCTGACATGCACAGGACCGGAGGTGGAAGCGGTGGTGACGGTACCGGGAGGATTCACACTTCTGTGTTTACTGACAGAAGGAATCCTCTTCCTGTACATTTCACTTTACTACCCACCTCCTGCGTTTATAGCTGCGTTTTTGGTCTTAGAAACGCACTAAAACACACCAAAATGCACCTATTTGCGTTTCTCATTGTGTCTTTCAACATCCCATTGCACTCAATGGATGAAAAGCGCAGTGAAAAACGCGGGAATAATTGACATGCTGCGTTTTTGTGGCACCACAAAAACGCAGCTGAAAAAAAACGCTGTGTGCAGACAGCAAAAATGAAAACTCATAGACTTTGCTGGGGAAGCAAAGTAATGCAGTTTTCTGAGCAAAAATGCACCCGAAAACTGCGCAAAAACGCCGTGAAAAATGCACTGTGTGAACTTACCCTTAGCAATCAAATTATTTAGCACCTATAGAGATAATTTTGTTAAATCCAAATGGGTTTTATCAGATATTTTTCACTGGAGAGCGTATACTTCCCCATGAATAAAGTTGCCCAATATCAAAAACAGGCAGCAACACACAGCAGAAAACACATTGACACAATACCTTAGGGCACGTTTTTTAGTGTCTGAGCTGTATAATATCACCAGGGTTGGAATGACCTGGTTGGAGACTGGATCATTTTTCTGAAGTACCAGGGTCATTCGTGGTTCCCAAGCAGGAAGTGAAGGGGACCCGTCAGTAACAGCGCTAGTTTCCATGCTCATGATATGCTAATTTTTCATTTTGAGTCCAGCTGGATTTCTCCCAGCCTTGAGTGCTCTAATCACATTCACTCAACAAGACTGAGATCTTCACTGTGGTCAGTCCTATCATAGCTTAGTGCAAGATGATGTTTGCCAGCATGAGAGCTCCTCTTTATGTAGCAGAATCACCATGGAGAATAAAAATCAAATTCCAACTCTGAATGGAACAATTCACTACAATAGAGTCAGTGAACAGTCCAATTTGCACACAATGCTTATACAAAACAAAATCGGATGGGAAAATAGTCCATGTTATCACCAAGGCTTGCACAAACTTAAGGCTGCTTTACACGCAGCGACATCGCTAGTGATGTCGCTCGTGAAAGCACCCGCCCCTGTGTTTTGTGCGTCAAGGGCAAATCGCTGCCCATGTATTGCTAGTACACGTCACACATACTTGCCTGCCTAGCGACGTCGCTGTGGCCGGTGAATTGCCTCTTTTCTAAGGGGGCGGTTCGTGCGGCGTCACAGCGACATCACACGACAGGCAGCCAATAGAAGCAGAGGGGCGGAGAGCAGCCAAAGGAAAGATACGCCCACCTCGTTGCCTGAGGACGCAGGAACGTTGTTGTTCGTCGTTCTTGGGGTGTCACACGTAGCGATGTGTGCTGCCTCAGAAACACCGAACAACCTGCGTCCTGCACCAGCAACGATATTTGGGATTTGAAAGACGCGTCAACGATCAGGTGAGTATTTTTGATCGTTAGCGGTCGTTCGTACGTTTCACACACAAAGACGTTGCTAACGAGGCCGGATGTGCATCATGAATTCCGTGAACCTAACGGCATCTCGTTAGCGATGTCGTTGCGTGTAAAGCCCCCTTTACTCCTGAGCAAATGGATAAGGATTTGTCTTTTATGCTATTTGGTGTAATTAAAGAGGCTGTTTGCACTGTCAGGCTTTTCCAGTGCCAGTAGCATGCAGGTGCGTGACAGCAAGTATGTGATTTGCATACATGCAGTCTTCTGCCAACTAGATGTGAATGGCCTCAATGCAAGTGAATTGATGGAGGCTGAATAAATCTAGTCGGAATATGGCTGGAAGTATACAAACCTCATATTTGCGGTCACATGACCGCTTGGCTCTGGTCCAGGAGAATCCACACAGCGCTTAACATGACTACATTATTGTACCCCATTTCTGGACAACCCCTTAAAACCATACTGTTATTTTGCCGTAAACCTGCAATAAAGAAGCAACTGCCTACTGCGAGTTACATAGCAAACTAAAAGCCTGTTACTTGTGTGTAGCTGTTAAGCTCTGTGCTTCAAGTTTAAGGCCCCATTCACACAGCAGTGTTTATATGCTGATTACATGTCCGTATTTTCACACAGACCATATGTCCATGTGAACCACTCAAAGATACAGTGCCTTGCGAAAGTATTCGGCTCCCTTGAATTTGTCAACCTTTACCCCCATTTCAGGTTTCAAATATTAAGATAAAAAATTTTAAATCAATGGTGAAGAATCAACAACAAGTGGGACACAATTGTGAAGTTGAACGAAATTTTTTGCTTATTTTAAACCTTTTTTAAAAATAAAAACTGAAAAGTTGGGCGTGAATATTATTCGTCCCCTTTACTTTCAGTGCAGCAAACTCACTCCAGAAGTTCATTGAGCATCTCTGAATTATCTAATGTTGTCCTAAATGTCTGGTGATAATAAATATAATCCACCTGTGTGTAATCAAGTCTCTGTATAAATGCACCTGCTCTGTGATAGTCTCAGTGTTCTGTTTAAAGCACAGAGAACATCTTGAAGACCAAGGAACACAACAGGCAGGTCCGTGATACTGTTGTGGAGAAGTTGAAAGCCAGATTTGGTTACAAAAAGATTTCCAAAACTTTAAATATCCCAAGGAGCTCTGTGCAAGCGATCATATTGAAATGGAAGGAGTATCATACCACGGCAAATCTACCAAGACCAGGCCGTCCCTCAAAACTTTCATCTCAAACAAGGAGAAGACTGATCAGAGATACAGCCAAGAGGCCCATGATCACTCTGGGTGAACTGCAGAGATCTACAGCTGAGGTGGGAGAGTCTGTCCATAGGACAACAATCAGTCGTACACTGCACAAATCTGGCCTTTATGGAAGAGTGGCAAGAAGAAAGCCATTTCTCAAAGATATCCATAAAAAGTGTTTACAATTTGCCCAAGCCACCTGGGAGACACACCAAACATGTGGAAGAAGGTGCTCTGGCCAGATGAAACCAAAATCGAACTTTTTGGGAACAATGCCAACACAGTTCATCACCCTGAACACACCATCCCCACTGTAAAACATGGTGGTGGCAGCATCATAATTTGAGCCTGCTTTTCTTCAGCAGGGACAGGGAATATAGTTAAAATTGATGGGAAGATCGGTGGAGCAAAATACAGGACCATTCTTGAAGAAAACCTGTTGGTGTCTGCAAAAGATCTGAGACTGGTACAGAGATTTGTCTTCCAACGAGACAATGATCGCAAACATAAAGCAAAATCTACAATGAAATGGTTCAAAAATAAATGTATCCAGGTGTTAGAATGGCCAAGTCAAAGTCCAGACCTGAATCCAATCGAGAATCTGTGGAAAGAGCTGAAAACTGCTGTTCACAAACGCTCTCCATCCAACCTCACTGAGTTTGAGCTGTTTTCAAAGGACATATGGGCAATAATTTCAGTCTCTTGGTGTGCAAAACTGATAGAGACATACCCCAAGTGACTTGCAGCTGTAATCACAGCAAAAGGTGGTGCTACAAAGTATTAACTTAAAGGGGACGAATAATATTCCATGGGCGTACCCACGCTGGGGCAGGGGGGGGTAGCTGCCCGCCCCTGGAAGCAGGGCAGGGCCGCCATTAGGGCATTACTACTGTGCCTGGTGTACCGGGCTCGGTGAAGAGAGGGGGCCCGGTTAGGCCCGGGGTAATTACTTGGGTTTGTTAAGCCCCAGGCAGGATGGGCCCCTTCTCTTCACCGGGCCCCAGTCACAGGCGCAGCAGAGGGGCCCGGCTGTGTTGTTTCTTCCACTGCACACATGGCTAAATTGCAGGTGAAGCCCTTCTAGGACATCACATGCAAATTAGCCATGTGGCCGGAAGCGAGTAGCGCGGGGAGGCGGCGCGTCATCACACAGCACTGTGATGAGGTCATTACTCTGCGCCTCATCACAGTGCTGCGTGCGTACAACGCGGAGATGGCGAGGACCTGGCATCCAGCTGGGACAGGTAAGAGCTGTAAGCTGAAGACGATTGTCGGGGTGGTGAGGTGCTGATCCCAGCCCGAGGGGGGCCCGCTAAGCTCTGCCTCGGGCCGCGCGCATACCTGTCGACTGCCGGATCGCAGACCCGCCGACCGCAAGCCCGCAGACCCACCAACCACAGGCCCCGCCGACCACAGGACCCCCGACTGCAGGCCTGCTGACCCCTGCCTTGCTTCAGCTACATCAGGGGTGGGAAACCTCCGGCCCGTGGTCTCATGCCTCCCTGCTGTGGTCGTCCTGCCCCTCTCCTGTGGGCCTCCTGCCCCTCTCCTGTGGGCCTCCTGCCCCTCTGCTGTGGGCCTCCTGCCCCTCTGCTGTGGGCCTCCTGCCCCTCTCCTGTGGGCCTCCTGCCCCTCTGCTGTGGTTCTCCTGCCCCTCTGCTGTGGGCCTCCTGCCCCTCTGCTGTGGGCCTCCTGCCCCTCTCCTGTGGGCCTCCTGCCCCTCTGCTGTGGGCCTCCTGCCCCTGTTTCCTTGAAAATTTCTGTATATAATTCTATATGTATAGTGAAGTGAGACTGATGGGCTGTGCAGCAGTATAGTGGGGTGAGGGGGATGGGTGACGCAGGGTACAGTAGATGAGGGCAGAGCTGGTCGTGCACTGGTATAGTGGGGTGAGGGGGATGGGTGAGGGTACAGTAGATAATGTGCATGCTTCCCAGCATTCCTCAGTAATGTGTATGCCCCCCAGCCCCCAGTAATGTGCATGCCTCCCAACATTTTTCAGTAATGTGTATGCCCCCCATTGTCCCTCAGTAATGTTTATATCCCACAGTCCCCCAGCGTCTCCCAATAATGTGTATGGCCTCCCTCAGTGTCCTCCAGTAATGTGTACGGCCTCCCTCAGTGTCCTCAAGTAATGTGTACTTGACCGACCATGGCTTGCCCCCCCCCCTAGTTTTGATCCTGGGTACGCCAATGTTGCACGCCCCAATTTTCAGTTTGTTTGTTTTTTAAAAATGTTTAAAATAAACAATAAACTTCACAATTGTGTCCCACTTGTTGATAATTCTTCACCATAACATTAAAATGTTTTATCTTTATGTTTGAAGCCTGAAATGTGGGTAAAGGTTGACAAATTCAAGGGGGCCGAATACTTTCGCAAGGCACTGTATGTCCATGTTTTGTTGGCAGCACGGACTACAATGGCCAATACAAGTCTATAGGGTGCTTTACACGCTGCGACATTGATAACGATATATCGTCGGGGTCACGTCGCTAGTGACGCACATCCGGCGCCGTTAGCGACATCGCAGAGTGTGACACCAAGGAGCAATGATCAACGATCGCAAAAGCATTAAAAATCGCTGATAGTTGACACGTCGCCCCTTTTTATATTATCGTTGCTGCTGCGGGTACAATGTTTGTCGTTCCTGCGGCATCACACATCGCTATGTGTGACAACGCAGGAGCGACGAACATCTCCTTACCTGCGTCCACCGGCAATGAGGAAGGAAGGAGGTGGGCGGCATGTTCCAGCCGCTCATCTCCGCCCCTCCTCTGCTATTGGGCGGCCGCTTAGTGACGCCGCAGTGACGTCGCTATGACGCTGATGCACCTCCCCCTTGAAGGAGGAATTGTTCGGCGGTCACAGCGACGTCGCTGAAAAGGTATGTGCGTGTGACGCTGACGTAGCGATAATGTTTGCTACGGCAACGCTCCCCAAATGTCGCATGAACGACGGGGGCGGGTGCTATCGCGCACGACATCGCTAGCTATCGCTAGCGATGTCGCAGCGTGTAAAGCACCCTTATGGGTCTATGCAGCACACAGATGACATCCGTGTATGTGATATGCACCAGAATTAAGTGCGTTAAAAAAATCCTGATTTTTATGTGTTAAAAATGTGGAAAGAAGATAGACAGACAGGTGTGGTGCCCCTGAGGCTTCAGTCGCCACAGGGTATTGCACCTCACTTAAGGAGCTGTATTCATTGCGGGTAAGGAGGAGGTTATTCACTGGTGTTTATCACACTGCATACAACATACAGCTTAGTAGCCAACCACTGGGACTGGGCTAGAGGTGGCCGTTATGGAAACGGGACTTTCCACTCACTGTTCAGCACCTGGGGGGTGGAGCTACACACTGGGGAGTAAGGTGACACACAGACACTTAGAACAGACACAGACAGGGAAGATGTGAGACGCAGGAGGACACGGTCACTGAGTGGAGAGCTTGATAGCTCCCTCAGGACTGGTGCAGACGGGGTGCGGAGCCCTAGGTTGGAGGAACTTCATGTCCCTCTGACAAATCCACCAGGCAGGGGATTCCAAGTCTACTGGCCCACCACAAGTGCCCAGGGCAAAGCAGCACATAGAGCCAGAAGTTGTGATCACGATCCAGCCCATAATGGGCTCACGCTGCCTGCTATATGGGATGGAAACAAAACCCAGGACACAGATCTCTGTAGGACTACAAGTCACAGGGATCCATTAAACACAGCGTAAGGAGGAAGGGCTCACAATCCACAGTACTGGTTCTGGCCTCTGACCTGTCCGGGATCGACTGAAGTCCATCACAGCGGGGACTAGCGCTCCAATAGTGACGACCTTACAGTGAGTAACTTGAACTGCACCCTCTGTGTCATCTTATTTCTACCGTCGCCCCTGCGCTCAGGCACCATAGACTACTACTACCAACATCCTCCCTGGGGCCAAGCTCTACCTGTGGAGAGCTGCAACACCCGAGCTGCATTACCATCCGCCCCAGAAGAGAGAGACCCTCCGCAGCGGTGGCTAATACTTGCCGCACACCACAGGTGGCGTCACGAACAACACCCCCCATCGTCCCCATCCCTTCATCTTTATTGACATTGCCGGGGTTACGGAACTGGGTAAGGCCACCACGGCGACCCAGGAGAAGCACCGCGGCCCAGTGAGGAGTAACCCCCGACCCCGTGGGTGCGTCACAGGCAGATAGATAATCGATAAAAGATAGATAGCTAGATACATAGATAGATTGAACAGCTTTCTATTAACTAAATAAATACTTAAATGAAAAATATGATGCGGGGTCTCCCCTATTTTGATATCCAGCCAAGGTAAAGTAGACAGCTGGCAGGATGATATTATCCATGGTTATTGGGCCTTCCCAGCCTAAAAATACCAGCCTGCAGCCACCCCAGAAGTGGGTCATCACATTAGATGCATCAAATTTTGTGCTTCGCCTCGACTCTTTCCGATGCATGGTGACTTAGCCATCGGGGTAATGGTGCTTGGGGTTGATTGATGTCTGCTATGAGGTGTCCAAAAATACAGCTGAGTTCAAGCTCAGGTGCTAGTATTGGAAAGGGGTCTATTAAACATCCCCATTACTCACCCAGGAAAAAAAGGAAAAAGAACACAACCACTAAATTCTTTATTGAAAGAAACACTCTCCAACACTTTTCTTTGTTTACTACTTTATTTAAAGTGTGTCAGACAATACACGTACACAAGGAGGAGACACAGGCAGCACTCACATACACAGGGATGACACACAAGTGCACACGGATGGCCACATGGATAGTCAAAATGGAATGTACCCCATGTGCGTTTTTGAATGCTCATGTGTGAAGGGGGTCTCGTGTATCTGCTGAGATTTGTGCCTTTATTCTGTTGTGAAACTAAAAAGCTCTGTGTCTCAATGTAGTATTATATGTGCAACTGCCAAAATTGTGCCAATATTGAAAGACTACCTGCGACACCAGTTGAGTTACTGAGCCATCGTTCAATGGGGTGCCAAGTTGAGGGTTATAGATCATACGCCAAACTGACCCTCTTACACAAAGACCCACATCACACATATGAAAGCGTTTTATTTAGATCACACAAAACATTTGTTACATAAATTGAAAATATTGGCATTTCTTTTTGTCCGTTGCATAACATAAATACTTGTTTAACAGAAATTACAATTTTGAAACAAACTTGAAATATAACTCTAGGTCAAAGACAAAGTCTGTTGGATGTTGCTGGCACTGAACTAGCACATTGACTGCTTACAATGTTTCCACTGGTAGAATGTTCCCTATAGATCCATGATCCCTTGACTATCAAGGTCCAGAGAAGAAACATTCTGCACTGTGCAAATTTCTTCATAGCCTTCAGTTATAATTACTATCAAAAAGGAGGTTGTCAGCCTTGGGTACAATCCACTTTCAAAAGTTAGGTATAATATATAGCACTGGCAGTAATATTCACAAGATGTTATGGTAGCCAGCTTACACAAACTACGAGGGGCTGCTGATAAGTCTTTGGCTTTACCCAGAAAGAAACGAGATAGGATGATGAAACTTTATCTTTATTCCACATACTCTCCACTGGTGTCAACACATTTCTTAAATCAGTATTCCAAGTTCTGTAAGCCTAGCAAAAAGAAGGATTTCGGTTGTGCCTCAAACTAGGCATCCGTAGCAGCTATGGCATCAGAAATGGTGTGAAATTTGGTACCCTTGAGGTGTTTCTTCAGGTTTGGAAACAGATGATAATCGAAGGGAGCTAGATGTGGTGAATAAGGTGGTGGGTGGTCAACCAGTTGGGAGCCCAGCTCTGCCAGTTTTGCTGTGGTCGCTTGTGCAGTGTGAGCGGAGTCATTCTCTTGCAAGAGCAATACTCCTTTGGACAGCTTGCCGCACCTTTTAACCTTCAGAGCTGCCTTCAATTGGTCCAAAAGTTCAATGTAATACCTTGCATTGATGGTGGAACAGTTTTGAAGGTAGTCCATTAGCAGCACGCCCTCCTTATCCCAGAACACAGACAGAACACAGACGCCATCACTTTAGTGGCTGATTTTTGCACCCTGAACTTCTTTGGATGAGGAGAACCACTGTGCCTCAATTCTTTTGAGTGCTCCTTGTTTTCAGGGTCATACAAATAAATCCAGGTGTCATCCATAGTGACCAGTCAATCCAGGAAGTTCTTATCAGTCCGGAAACGCTGACAAATGGACCGGGAAGTTTTCACTCGCATGCTTCTCTGATCTGTTGTCAAACATTTGGGGATCTACTTTGCAGATAGCTTCCACATGTCCAAATTTTCATGGATAATGACACAAACACGTTCACGGGAAATCCACATGATGTCTGCTAATGCTTAAGCTGAAATTGATTGATTCTCCAGTATGAGGTTGTGCACAGCATCGACAATCTCTAGAACAACAACCACTCTCGGTCGTCCAGGACGTTCCTCATCATTGATGCTGAAGTGACCCATTTGAAATTTGGCAACCCAGTTCTTAACTGAGGAATATGAAGGGCATTGATCCCCCAATGTCTGCGACATATCCCCATGGATATCCTTTGCGGACTTTCCTTGCAGAAACAAGAATTTTATCACTCCTCTGCTCTAAGTTGCTGTGAATATCGCATTAGATTCCGCCATTTTGTTTTCCCGCATGCGTAGAACACTGTTGCCATAAGCAACAAATAACATTTTGAAAACATATATTAGACACATAAGGCTTTCATGTGATGTAACATTTGTTACCATAGAAACAAAAAAAGATCACAAAGCCAAAGACTTATCAGCAGCCTCTCGTATAAATGCAAACCTAAAAGAGCTTAAAGGGGAGTTCATAAAACCCACATTGCCTATGAGGGAATGTTAATGAGGAGGAACTCTGTTCAGGAGTGGAGAGCTACAAAGATTGTATCTGACTCTGCAGGAACTATCCTCTTATTGATTACACAGGCAACCGATGAGCTTAATGGATGCAATATAATTCTTTACTCTCTTTGTGGTGGCAATAATCACTGCCAGGTATCTCCAGAGATTGCAGCTGGTCACTGGGGATCCCATCTGTGGGAACATTTTATGATCAACTTATAGTCAAGAAGACCCTTTCAAGAGATGTGGATTATCCAAAGTGGAATAAAGCACGCACCGCTGTGTCAGCTCACCTCAAATCCCCCTGTGATCCACATCTGTATGTAGTTTAGTTAGTTACTTGTTAGGTCTATATTTTGAACTGTTCAGTATTATTTGCATTTGTGCAATTTGAACTATATTCACAATCAGCTCTTCTACTGGCATCCTGGAATAAGAGGTGTTTTCTCTGTTTTTTATTGAATTGTCTTTTAAAAAAATATATTTAATAAACTTATATTAATTATATCTATGCATGTGTGACGCCCCTGGACTATCAGGTCGTCACAGGGTACTGCACAAGCTCCCCTTCCGTGCAGTATTCCGCCTCCCTCTTGGTTCTGGTGGTGTTGCCTCCAACAGCAAATCAAATCCTAGAGACAACCTGCACCACACCCACCTGACACACCAGTGGACGGCTTGAATGAAATAGAGTCGCCCATGTGGGGTGGGTCAGGGAGGGGAGGTCAGGAGTGTAATGAATCGAGTCTGTCTGTGAGGGCAGAAGGAGTTGGAAGAGGCCCTCGAGCTGAGAGGAGCTCAGAGGAAGTCGGGAGTGGTGACTCTTGAAGTAACTGCCTAGGTTGCAGATGGTGGTCTGGGCCTAGAGGAGTCGGACCCCCGGTCACAGGGGATTGTGGCGAGGTGCTCGTACCTGTCGAGGAGGACGGCCGGCAGCCTAGCCCTATCGCCGGTCCGGGACCGAAGGCACAACGGGGTACATGGACCCTAGGTCGGGGAGTAGCTTCAGGCAACCCGACAAGTAAGCTGAGGAGAACAGAGTCTTTACGATCCGTTCCCACCTTCTCCAGTGTCGGGGCATTAGTGCAACGAGGTGGATGGGACTTTCCAAACAAAACGGTCCAGACAATCCCAAGTGTGAGCCCTGAGAGCAAGTTCCCATACTTAGCCATAGTAGGGAGCGGGGCCCAGCTAGTTCCATGCTACCGGGCCATCAAGTTGAAGTCAAACTAAGTCCCAGGAGGCAGGTCACGGATCACCAGGCAGCACCACTTGGGGACGGGACCCGGACGAGCTCCCCTCAGCGGCAGTGGTACCCAGAGACTTGGTTTACCCGATTGTCAGTGTCTGCCTATGAACTGAGTGAGTACGAGAGTGACCCCTGCATCTCCACGGCACCCCCTCACCGAGTCCCGGGGCACCCCCTTACCCGTAGAGGGTTACAACACCTTGCTGCCCACGCTCCATCATCCCCGGGTACTCCCAACGGCAGAGGTGGTACTCCCAATTATCACACACCACAGGTGGCATCACGAACTATAACTCCCCTGTAAATACCCGCCTTTTTATTCGAGTGGCCGCACGATCCCCGGGTCCGGAGACCCTCAAGCCACAGCAAACCTGGATCCAAGCAGCTCGGCTGCTTCCACGGGGGCGGTACACATGAATCTCTTTGTCCATGGCTTTACAGGTAGAAATTTAGGTGTTGTTACAGTTAGGCACTTTAGCAGACCCCTGACTGTCATGGCAACTCATTGGCATACTATGTTCATGGGGTTGCTGATGGGAGCTTAGAATAATGCACTTCCCCCCCCCGGGGTCACGTGCTGTAAATGCCATTGTCAGAGATTCACATAGCCAGCAAGAAAGCATGCTCAGTTTGTGAGCCTGCATCAAAGAAGGGAACCCGACATATAAATCATATTTTCAGGAAGGGATTAAAAGTAACTTTATGTAAATTTATAATAAATAGGAAAAGTAGGTGACATTTTTGCCAAGTCAAAAAAGAGATCGGCCCTCCAGATTATAAAATGCTCTACTTAGGTGCCAAATAGCCGTAAAATCCATCAGAAAGTAGTGTACAAACGTGTTTCCGATACCTGGTGCGTCTTTAGTCATGGCTATATCAGATCATGGCCGGATCACTTCTCCCATAGAAAACAAGTGCATTCACAAAGGAGCTGAAATTATAATGCTTATGTTTCAGATACCTTTTTCTTTCCTCTCCATTTTGTTTTTAATATGTATCTTCTCCTTTAACTGAAGCCAATCACTGATGAGAAATAGTGCATATGATTTTTTTCCTTTAATAAAACATCTTGCTGAAAGGGAACATTGCCTATCATTTTTCTTTGACATTATAAGGAACTTACGTACTAACGTAATAAAATTATGTGTTCTGGTGAGTCAGAGCAGTGGCTAGTATTATTATATGTAATAGCAGGAGGATGATGCACAGAGCCTTGTTTCTTAACCCCTTACCGCCGAAGCCTGTTTTCACCTTTGTGACCAGGCCAAATTTTACAATTCTGATCAGTGTCACTTTACGATGTAATAACTTTGGAATTCTCCAACAGATCCCAGTGATTCTGAAATTATTTTCTTGTGACACATTCTACTTCATGTTTGTGATAAATTTAGGTAGAATTTGTTGTGAAAATATCGGAATTTTGGCAAAAATTTAGAATATTTTGTAATTTTTTTGATTATTAATTTTTATGTCCTTAAATCAAAGTGTTATGTCATACAAAATAGTTCAGAAATAACATTTCCCACATGTCTAGTGTACATCAGCATCATTGTTGAAACATAATTTTTTTTGTTAGGATGTTGGAAGGTTCAAAGATTATCAGCAATTTCTCATTTTTCTAACATTCACAAAAACAATTTGTTTAGGGACCACATCACAATTGAAGTGACTTTGAGAGGACTATATGACAAAAAAATACCTAAAAGGGAAACCATTTTAAAAACTGCACCAATCAAAGTGCTCAAAACCACATTCAAGAAGTTTATTAACCATTTAGGTGCTTCATGGGAGTTAAAGCAATTTTGCATTTTCACAAGCGTAACAGGAGAAAATGGACCATAACCTTGTTGTACAATTTCTCCTGAGTATAGGGATGTCCCATATGTGGTGGAAAACTGTGGTTTGGAGGCCCGGCAGGGCTTGGGAGGGAAGAAGCAGCATTTCATTCGACTTTTAAAGCTTAAAATTAGTTAGTGGATGCCATGTCACGTTTGGAGAGCCTCTGATGTACCTAAACAGTGGAGCTCCCCAACAAGTGACCCCATTTTGGAAACTACACCCCTCAAGAAATTTAACTAGATCTGTGGTGAGCACCTTAAACCCCCAGGTGCTTCACAGAATTTTATAATGTTGAGCTGTGAAAATGAAAAATTACATTTTTCACACAAACATGTTGCTTTTGCCCCAATTTTTTATTTTCACAAGGGTAACAAGAGAAATTGCACAATACAATTTGTTGTGCAATTTCTTCTGAGTTTGCTGATGCTGCATATATGGTGGAAAACTACTTTTTTAGCATCTGGCATGGTTCAGAGGGGAATAAAGCACTTTTTGAATTCTGGAGCGCCATTTTGGTTGGAATAGATTGCAGGTGCCATGTCACATTTGAAGAGCCACTGACATGCCAAAATAGCAGTAACCACCACAAGTAACTCCATTTTGGAAACTACACCTCTCAAATATTCATTTAGGGGTGTAGTGGGTAATTTTAACTATCAGTCAATTCACAGATTTGTATAACATTGGGCTGAGTAAATGAAAATGTTCTTTTTTTCAATAAAATATTGCTTTGGACCCAAGTTTTTAATTTTCAGAAGGGGCAATAGGAAAAAGCGAATGGTACAATTTGTTATGCAATTTCTCCTGAGTATTCCAATACCCCACATATGGTCGCAAACTACTTTTGAAGCACAGTGCAAAATTCAGAAGGGAAGGAGCGCTATATTATAGTGTAGATTTTGTTGGAATGGTTTGTGGGTGCCATGTCACACTGGCTGAGCCCCTGAATTGTCAGAAAAGCAGAGCCACCATAAGTGACCCAACTTTACATACTACACTTCTCATTGAATGCATCTAAGGGAGGATTTAGCATGCTGACACCATATGTGCCTCACAGAAGTTTATATTATTGGGTGGTTATTAACGAATAATTGCATCTTTACCACTAAAATGTTGTTTTAGGCCCTCTGGGGAACTTATCCACAGGTGTAGTGATGATTTTGACTCCATTGGTATCTTCCAGAAACAAGCAGCAATGGAGGTTGCCAAGTGAAAACTGTCTGCCATATTAGAGCACATACATTGTAGTGCCCATACATTGTGCCCAGCTCATGCTTCTGACACGCACTATAAAAATGTGGAACACGTGGATGCTAAATGTGCTTTAGGCACACACTGTGGGGCTCAAACAGGAGTAGGGGATTTGGATTTGGGGGTGCAGATTTTGCTGGATTTCTTTTTTGGGAAGCCATGGCACTTTTCCAGACCCTTTGTGCTACCAGTAACGTGGAAGCCCTCTATAATTCCATTGACAGGTGGACCTGAATGGAGACTTGATTTTTTAGTGGAATGAGTTGAAGCTTTTTTGGGTACATTTTATATGACATTTTGGATTACATTTATCCTGTGCTCTACGCTCAGCACTTACAACGGGGCTTCCATCTAAATCTCTGAATGACGTGATTCAGATGAAACCCCCAAGGGATCCATTCATTATAACAAGGAAGATCGACAGTGGCGTAGTCACTGCTTTTGCCACCCGGGGCGGTCGTCAAATTTGCCGCCCCTTTCCGTTGGCCGTCAATAATCCAGAAACCTTCAAAAATCCAGAAAGCCATCAAAATATTTATTTTTCATGGAACTACAATCAAAGATCTAATTGTAGACTGCTGCTATTAGTCCTAGACTTTCACCTTTTGCACACATATGTAGGCCTATTATACACACACACACAGCTCTGCTGCATACATACAGACAGACACACACAAACAGCTCTGCTGCATACATACAGACAGACAACTCTGCTGGATACATATAGACAGACACACAAAGCTCTACTGCATACATACAGACAGACACACACAACTCTGCTGCATACATACAGACAGACACACACAACTCTGCTGCATACATACAGACACACACAACTCCGCTGCATACATACAGACAGACACACACAACTCTGCTGCATACATACAGACACACACGCGGCTCTTGGGGTCCCACACACGCGGCTCCGGAGGGGGGGGCAGAGCATACACCTCAGGGGGGGAGAAGCCCATACAGCTCACTGGGGCCCATAAACCGGGTGGCTGGGAGGGAACATACAGAGCCCACACAGCGCCGGAGGGAAGCACTGTGCTGAGGGTCGCTGGCTGGCACTGTGCCTCCTTCATTTGTGGGACTGAGCAGGACGCCGCGCAGTAGCTCTGCCCACAGATGAAGCTCAAACTAGGAGGAAGCAGCGAACGACGTGGTCTGTGCACCTTAAAGAGACGGCAGCCACAGTTTCCTGCCGAGGACTGCGGCTACCGGAACTAGGCCCGGGGGCAACAGAACTGAAGGCGAGTGGGCCCGGCCCGGGGGCAGCAGAACTGACGAAGGCGAATGGGCCCCACCGGTTATCCAGGGCCACGGCATTTGCCCGGGTTTGCCGGGTGGTGACGCTGGCCCTGCCAAAAATGCCGCCCCCCTGACACGCGCCGCCCGGGGCAGACCGCCCCTTACACCCCCCCTTTGCTACGCCACTGCAGGCAGATATACTTTGGAGTTTGACCTCTGTTTGGTGGTGTTTGTCCTTCAGAAGTGCACAAAACTGGTTGACCACACTTTTATGGAAATTTAAAAGTCGGACACATCAAGATCAAAAAGCAGATACTGTCCAAAGTCACTCTATCTGCCCCATTAAAAGGTAATCTTCCTTCGTCAGTTTCTTCGGAATCATGTACATTCATGGACAAAAGCTTTGGCTCTCTTGAAATTGTTCCAGAAAATGAAGCAGTTCTCTCAGAACATTAATGCAATTACACATGTTTTGTTATACATGTTTATTTTGTTTGTGTGTATTATAACAACACAAAAAATGCAGAGTAAAAAAAAAATTGGACCTAATTTCACAAAAAACTCCAAAAATAGGCAAGACAAAATTGTTGGCACCCTCAACTTAATATTTAGTTGCACACCTTGTGGAATAACTAACAGGAATCAGTTTCTTCCTATAATCTTCAACAAGCTGTCATGGGTGTATCATAGTTGACAGATAACTCTGTGGTGTCTGGCTGCAGAAGGTCGCTGCGTTTAACTGTACAAACTGCTCCTTGATATTCTATCCTTTCCTCTGTGGAGTGAATAGAGTTTTGTGTGCCTTCTTTGTTAGTGTTTACTTTTTCCTCTTTAGGACCCTGCAGAGATCTTTTCCTTTCAGCTGTTAATCATTATCCCTCACCCTCTGTGTCTTTATATACCTGCATTTCCCTTTGGTATGTTGCTGGTGATAGAGTTAAGTTTTTATGTAGTCCTGATTGTAAGCAGTTGGCTTGTACTCATCTGGAGAAATCTTGTTGTATGTTTCTGTTCCTCTCCCTAAGTCATCTTGGATATAAGTTGCCTGTTTGATTTCCCCTGTTTGTTTTCCTTGTGTGTTCTTTACGATTTAGTGATATTGACTACCGTAGCATCATCCCGCTAGTTCATTACGTAGAGCCCAGTTCTGGGTCAGCCAGTTTTGAGAGAGTGTGTAATTGGCATGCTGACTATAGGAATGTCTACCAGAGCTGTTGCCCATGAATTGAATGTTTATTTCTCTACCACAAGCTGTCTCCAAAGGCATTTCAGAGAACTTGGCAGTACATCCAACCGGCCTTACAACTGCAGACCACCTGTAACCAAACCAGCCCAGGATATCTACATCCAGCATCTTCCCCTCCAAAATCATCTGAGACCAGCCACCTGGACAGCTACTGCAACAATCGGTTTATATAATCAAAGAAGTTCTACACAAATTGTCAAAAACCATCTCAGGGAAGCTCATCTGCTGCTCATCATCCTCATAGGAGTCTCCACCTGACTGCAGTTCATAGTCGGAACTGAATTGATTGGGCAAATGCTCACATTCAATAGCATCTGGCACGTTAGAGAGGTGTTCTCGTCACGGATTAATCCCGGTTTTCACAGTACTGGGCAGATGGCAAAATGTGTGTATGGTGGCGTGAGGGTGAGCATTTTGCTAATGTCAAGGTTGTCAATCGAGTGGCCCATGGTGGTGGTGGGGTTATGGTATGGGCAGGCATATCTTATGGACTACATTCACATAAGCATTTTATTGATACTATTTGGCATGCACAGACATAGCGTGACAACATCCTGAGGCCCATTGTTGTGCCATTCATCCACGACCATCACCTCATGTTGCAGTATGATAATGTACAGCCCCATGTTTCAAGGATCTGTGCAAAGTTCCTGAAAGCTGAAAACATTCTAATCTTTGCATGGCCAACATACTTATCGGATGTGTAACCCGTTTTGCATGTTTGGGATGGTGTGGATATGATAGTGTGTTCAAGTTCCTGCGAATATCCAGCAACTTTGCACAGCCAATGAAGAGGCGTGGACCAACATTCCACAGGCCACACCCAAGAACCTGATCAACTCTTTGAGAAAGAGATGTTGCACTGCGTGAGGCCAATGGTGGTCACACCTGGTACTGACTGGTTTTCCGCCTCACCCCTTGGACCTTCTCAATACTGTAAGACTGCACATTTTTTAATTACCTTTTATTGTGGCCAGCCTAAGGCACACCTGTGCAATAAAGCGATGCAGCAGAAATGGATTAATGGATGAATGGATGAAGCATGGATTTCTCCCATGATTTTATGTATATACAATCTCCTATTGTTTTTATGTGGGTCTGTGGCAATCTGTGAGTACTCCTTTAAAAGGGGTGGTGCAGTAGCTCCACATGTGGACCCGTGGAAGCCTAATCAGTAGGCGAAACGGCCGTCGTCCCCCTTTGAGGAGCCAGCTCACAGTGCACCTTCAGCCTTTTACCCTGCACTTATGTGAATAAAGTTATCCAGCACAGCGGATGGAGTGCGGTCTTTCATTTTCTTCATCTACACACCTGTGCAATAATCACACTATCTAATCAGCATCTTGATATGCCACATCTGTGAGGTGGATGGATTATCTCGGCAAATGAGAAGTGCTCACTAACAGACAAATTTGTGAACAATATTTGAGATAAAAAGGCCTTTTATGTAGATAAAAAAAATTCTTACATCTTTGAGTTCAGCTCATGAAAAATGGGAACCAAACCAAAAGTGTCGAGTTTGTATTTTTGTTTAGTGTAATTGAAGTAAGGATGAATGGACAAATACTGTATACTGATCTGCTGTCATCTACCAGGATGATGACGATGAAATAAAAGTGTACATTTCAGTAAGACAATGATCCCAAACGCACAGCCAAGGAAACTCTCAGTTGAGTTCAGAGAAAGAAAATAAAGCTGCTAGAATGGCCTAGCCGATCACCAAAGCTGAATCCAATAGGAAATTTATGGAAGGAACTAAAGCTCAGAGTTCATAGAAGGAGCTCATGGATCCTTCAGGATTTGAAGAATGTGTGTGTGGAAGAATGGGCCAAAATCACACCTGAGCAATACAAGTGACTAGTTTTTCCATACAAGAGGCATCTTGAAGCTGTCATCACCAACAAAGGCTTTTGTACGAAGTCTTAAATTAATTTCAGTAAGCAGGTTCAATACTTTTTCCCTATGTCATTTCTCATTATTAAACATCACTAAATGTATGGACATCTATAGTTTAATTTCTTTGCCTGTATGGATTGAATTGGTTATTACCGATGTTACCCTCCTCTGGTGACAAATACTTGTCCATAGCACCTTTAGAAATATATTTACTTAGAAAAAAAAATTGAACCAAAGAAACGCTGACCATTGTAGGGTTTGCACGGATAAACTTCCTCATATGTATCCAGGATCCAAGCAGGTACTCACACCAGCCAACGGCACAAAAGTGAGTTACTTGAGTTCAGCAACAGAAAAACCCAAACATTTAGAACCAGTTGCGACTTTATGTCACAGTCAAGGTAGGTCATAGGTCGCAATACAATGGCATAGGAAATTAGTAGATGCCACACAGTGATACCTCTATTTTCGCTGACGTCGTTATTGTTGGTTTTGGTTTTCGTTGATTTTTTCCGCTGAAAATTTGACTCTGTTTTCATTAGTTGCCTTGGATTTGGTTGCTTTTTGACGACATGCCCACGTGACCACACTGCTAATTTTGCAACAACAAAGGACGATCCATGCATTTTTCTGCTCTCTGTGGCATTGCGGGAGTATCACGCCACGTGTCAGTTTCAAAATGTATGTAACATATGTAAGATAAAATGTATTTATTCTTTACCCTAGTCTTTTATATTCATTTCTTATTGTTATTAGTATTAAACACTATCTTTAGTCTCTATCAAATGGGGTTTTGGTATGCATTTTGGAGTGTCTAAAATTAATTAACTGGATTTACATTGATTCCTATGGAAATAATTCACTGTTTTCATCGTTTTCAGATTTTACCGATTGTTTTTGGACGGATTATCAACGAAAACTGAGGTATCACTGTACTTCGATCTCAGTGTCGCATGACATATGTCGGCGCCGAGCCCATGCCTAAGGTCTAACCTCACCTTATTAGCTAGAACAGTGGTTGATGGACCACGTCCTCGATATTTATAGCTTACCATACCACAAATGGCACATCCCTTTGAAAATGCCATTAATGAGTGTGAAAGGAATACTCCTTTAAGTGAAGTAAAGTCATAATATTTTTCAAAACATTGTTTTTTGAGCTCTACATCTATAGCTAAAAAGAAGCTTACTTTCCAATTTCATCATTTGTAGTCTTGCAGATCTGGGGGCATAGCCAAACATATCCAATGTCAAGTATCAGCCCCTTGATAAAAGACAGACTAATTATGCCATCCATTACATTTTACTGCTAAGATGCCTATGATGTAACTCAGTTGTTTATGATGTTATTCAAATCCCTGAGAATGCTTTAAAATAGTCAAATAAATTATATTCCCCGAGCTGATCCCTTGTTGCTCTTTTTCCAGTCTGGCTACAGCTATTTTTGTTGTAATACTATTATTTTAAAGCATTTATAGAGGTTTATTTATTTTTTTAATCGGGTGGGCAACACCATCAAAATCCCACACACAACCACCCCCCCAAAAAAACATAACTCCAGTAAAATCTTTCCTCCTTTTTTAACCACTGACATTATTATGACTCTAATCAGTAGTGATCAGTGAATAGTAACTATTCGGGTTCGGATTATTCGAAACGAATCCTAAAGTCTTATTCCGTTATTTGTCATGAATAATGAACCTAATGTAAGTCAATGGGGAACCTGAGCAATTTTATGGGAAATCTTCAAGAAAAGTGCTCCGTTTCTCCTTTGACTTGCATTAGGTTTGTTATTCATGACCAATATTGGGATAGAACTTTGGGATTCGTTACGAATAATCCGAGCCTGAATAGCCAGTATTTGCTCATCACTAACATTGAGTAACGGAATGAGTATAAACCTTCTGAAAATATTAACCCTCCAAAGTAATGTTCTTTACATATAGACTGATCAATGTATGGCTGGATCTCTAATGTAAGACTGAAGTGAGTGCCTGACTCCAAGGTACTGAACTCGACCCCTAATAAACCTTATGTTTTGTCATCTTGCATGCATGAGCTAATGAATTGAGAATAAGAATATGCTGCGAGTCCATTATGTGACCAAAAGCACGCATCAGACGAAACCGAAAACTGTGTCTGCTTCATAAATAATGCAGCACAAAAAGCATTTAAATGCTTATATGAACACATTTGAGTCGGTTCTTCTCATGTGATCCCATTAGGAGTAATTATTTCAACTCTTCTTTTGGCAGCAGAGTAAAGCAATGAGAAAAACATCTACAATCTTAAATGTTATTTAATACAACAAAATTAGTATGATCACTAAAAGTGTTCACCAGGACTGTTCAAAAGAGGGGAAAAATAGGGAACAGTTTAAAAACAAAGAAATAAGCATTTCTTATTGCTTGAAATTCTAAAAATGAAAATTACATGAAATAACACAAAATGATGTGTGATTAATTAAGTGGGGTTACCGCTACCTAAATGGACCAAAGATACAATATCACATAAAAACCATGGAGTGCTTACAAATGCACAATACAGTGGACACAAAACCCTAAAAAAACCCTCAGTATTTGTAACTGCATATTGTAAAGAATTCAATCAAATAACGAGCACTATGACCATTTTTCTATTACATTAGTAGTGAAAAAAAATTGAAATTTGTTAAAAAAAAATGTTTTATTGTCACCACTTCGATATGTGCAGTGTGTGAGCTGAGTGTGGATCAGTGACATACATCACTGATCTCTGAGGCGCTAAGGTATGCAAACATTGAATATAGGGATTTGCGCATACATTACTGCTAAGGAAATAAATGTACTGTAAATATTGAGACACTTAGCGCATATAAAAGGCCAGCAGCCAACATCAAGACTCTCTTTTTTTGGGCCCTCCCTAAATGCCCATACCCAGGCTGAATGGCCTACAATTTTATTCTTATATATTTTAAGAATCGATACCAACGATCCAATAAAATTACATACACAGATAAAGATTTGTAGGTAATAATCATCGTAGGTAATAAAACAGAAGTATTGAAAACATAAAAAAAATAATGAGGAATTAAAAATAGAAAAGGGAGATCAGTTGTATTATGAGATACAGATTTTAATTGAACCAACTGATGTTGAATGATTGAATTACATAGAAATACCTAAAAATAACCCTACAAATATGTTTCAAAAAGATTTGGAATCTCTACTAGATGAGGGCATTAGTTTAGGAGTGATAACTTGAAGGGAATATGATTATATCTTACTAAAGAATCCTATCATGTCCATATATATCAAGCCCATAGTAGGGCTGGGCAGACCCGGACTGAAAAAGTCCGAATCCACGTGGTTTCAAAGCTGTCCGGGTGCTGGATCTGGGTCCGGCACTCGAAAAAATAAAAACATAAAGGAAAAATAAAGAAAATAACAATGAAGCGAGCACTTCATACTTACCGAGGCTCCGTGCTGCTGTATACTGCTCCCGCACTGCTAGGAGAAAAACAAATATTTATCAGCTCACCAAACCACAGCATAACTGAAGTCTGGAGAAGTCCAATCAATCCAGGGAGGTGCAGGGAACTTGAACCATATGTTTTTTTTAAACATATCACATTTTTGAACTATTTTAAAGAAATGAAATAAAAGTTGTTTTTATAACTTCCTGGTCGAGTTGCTGGAATTACCAAACAAAGAGTACCATGCTCCCGCACTGCTGTACGTTGCTCCTGCAGCCTCCCTGTGCTGCTCATTTCATATGCACAGCTTTCCCCAGTGTGGCCTCTGTGATTGGTTGCAGTCAGACGTGCCCCCAGGATGTGTGACACGTCTCCCTGCATCCAATCACCGCTCATCGCAGCTCATTCATTTTGCACTCACAGCGGGCAGCCATGCTACTCTATGGCCGCTTGCTGTGATATTCAGATGTAGCAGAGCTGCAGCGTTGTGGGACTTCCGACTTGCAGGGTGTGTTGGGGTTAATAAAGTGGTGAAAGAGAGTGAGTTTTTGTATTTTATTTCAAATAAAGATTTTTTTTGGTGTTTTTCTTTGTTTACTTTCATTTACAGATTAATGATGCAGGTGTCATAGATGCCTGCCATCATTGATCCAGGGTGTAGCGGCAGCTGTGTGCTTTTATTAACTCCCTATTTCCCCGATTGCCACCACATCAGGGCATTCGGGAAGAGTCGGTGAATCGCCAGGCTTGTCACATCTAATGGATGCAACAATTCTGGGCAGCTGAAGGCTGATATTTTTAGGCTGAACCTTCCCAGCCTGAGAATACAGCCCCAGCTGTCAGATTTATCTTGGCTGGGTATGAAAATTGGGAGGGGGCCGCACGTCGTTTTTTTAAATTATTTATTTACATAATAAAAGAAATCAAAAGCCACATGCGGTTCCTCTTAGACCGCAGTCACACTTGCGAGGGACTTGCACGAGTTTCGCATCGTATCACCCAGCATGTTCGCACACTCTCCTGACAGGAGTGGGTCAGCTGCATGTAGTTGTATGCAGCTGCACGCTCGTGTCTGGAGAGCATCAGGCCGTGCCAGGTGATGCGATGCGAAACTCGCGCAAGTGTGACTTCAGCCTTACGGTGCACTCACAAGAACTGTATGACTCGCACGAGTCTCGCATCGCATCACCTGGCAGCCGCACACTCTCCGAGTGTGAAGCTGAATAGAACTACATGCAGATGCACGCTCCTGTCAGGAAAGTATGCGTCAGCTGGGTGATGCGATGCGAGACTCGCGCAAGTATGTGACTCCGGCCTTATTTTAATACACAACCATGATAAAGCCCAACAGCTGGGGGCTGCACCCATGAGCTTTATCTGTGCTGGTGTCAGAATATGGGGACCCTACGCTGTTTGTTTTATATATTCATTTATTTTTATACCACAATACTCACCCGCAAACAGCTGCACTACTTTCTTCGCCCACCGGCCGTCCTGGCACCAGTGATTGGTTGCAGTCAGCTTACACTCTGCCACTCAGGGTGGGGGTGTGTCTAACTGCAACCAATTACACACGCCGGTGGGCAGGGAAAGCAGTGAATATTCAATGAGGCTCCGGAGGGAAAGCGTCACCTTGAAGTTAGCTTGCCACCATGATGGAGGTTCAGTGAGTACATTGCGCTCCAACCCCCCTTTCCCCTCCGGATTATTTTTTCGATGGACTTGAATGGGTACCAGATTACACACCGGATCCGTTGTTTTTTTTTTTAAATTCAGCAGGGACCCCGTCAGTCCCAGTATTCTTTGAGTTCAACCAGCTCCACTCATTACCCAAATTACATAAAAATTAGTCCCCACCATCACTGATCAATATTATAGCTGGTACATTGAAAGAGAACTTAAAGAGGTTTTTCCTTTCGTCACGACAGCACCCACGAGAGAGGGATCCGCCCCCTTCAGGACAGGAAACCTACAGATAAAAAAGGGGCAGTCCCCCTCCCTCATCAGTTGGTTTCCTGTCCTGCATGGAGAGGAACCTACAGTACCTGGGTCCGGTTGAGTCCGTGCGGTCTCCGTGGGAACGGCGGAGCTCTAGGTCCAGAAGCACGGTCGGTGGAGCTCCCCTTGTGGACTCCGTCCTCCAGTGCGCCTCGTCCTCTTCCCCTTGGTTCGGCTTTGCCTCCGGGGTAATGACGCCGGCACCTGCGCGCGCCTGGCTCTGTGGACGGCAGGGGGGACCCTGCCGTGTCCGCGCGCTCTCTGCTGCCGTGACCCGGAAGTGCACTGGAGCGCTTCCGGGGGAGTGGACCGGGCAGGTTCCTTGTGAAGGCCGTGGCTCCCTCCTTCCTGTGCCGGACGCGGGGTAAGTTGCTGTCTCTGTGGACTCATGGCGGTGCTCGGCGGCCGGCGCCTCTCCCTGTGGAGCGGGCTGCGCCTCCGGTTGCACGGCGGGTGCGCTGTGTCCGGGGCCGCGTCCCCGCTCTGTCTCCTCAGCGGTGTCCCGGTAGTGCAAGGAGGATCGTCCCGGAGTCCCTGCCTGCGCTAGTCCGGGGTCGGTACATGGCTTCGGGCGGGGCTGTGTGGCTTCCTGATCAAACTTTGGAGCTGGATTCTGCCGCACGGCCAGGGGCCCCTGTAACCCCTGTGTTTGCCTGACACCCTGTGCCTCCGTGGACTCATGGTCCCTGTAAAGCTTCTGTAGACTCCGGGCCACTGTAGCCTCTGTGGACTCCTGGCCCTCGTGGCCTCTGTGGCCTCCGGGCCCTCGTGGCCTCTGTGGACTCCTGGCCCTCGTGGCCTCTCTGAGACTCCTGGCCCTCGTGCCCTCTGTGGACTCATGGCCCCTGTAAGGCTTCTGTAGACTCCGGGCCACTGTAACCTTCGTGGACTCCTGGCCCTCGTGGCCTCTGTGGACTCTGGGCCCTCGTGGCCTCTGTGGACTCCTGGCCCTCGTGGCCTCTCTGAGACTCCTGGCCCTCGTGCCCTCTGTGGACTCCTGGTCCTCGTGGCCTCTATGGACTCCTGGCCCTCGTGGCCTCTGTGGACTCCTGGCCCCTGTGACCCCTGTAGGCTCCTGGGGGCTCTATGGACTCGTGATGGCCCCTGTGGGTTCCTGGCCTCTGTGGGTTCTTGGCCCTCCTGGTCCCTGTGGCCTCCGGGCTCCTGTGGCCTCTGTGTCCTCCGGGCCCCTGTGTGTTCTGTATGTCCTGGCCCATGTGGCCTGCATGTTTTTCTGGCCTCTGGGTCTCCTGACCTCTGTGGCACCTGAGCCTCCTGGTCTCTGTGGCCTCTGTGTCCTCTGGACCTCCTGACTTCTGGTCTCGGGTCCTCCGGGCCTCGGGCCCTCCCAGCCTCTGAGCCTCCTGGCCTTTGCACCTTCTGTCGTAGTGGCCCGGGCCTCCTGGCCTCGGGCCTCTGTGTCTCTCGGCCTCATGTTTCCGGGCTGCGTGCTTCCTGGCTTATGCCTCTGTTCCTCTATGCTGCCTGCCCTTGGTCCTTTGTACCTCATGGCCTTGGCCCTCTGTGTTGCCTGCCCTTGATGCCTCCTGGCCTGGGGCCGTTGTTCATCCTTGCCTTTGCCCACTGTGCCTCCTGGCCTTGGGGCCGCTATACCTTCTGACCTCGGGCCTCTGTGCCTTCTGGCCTCGGGCCTCGGGGCCTTCTGGCCTCGGGCCTCCGTGACTTCTGGCCTCGGGCCTCTGTGCCTTCTGGTCTCGGGCCTCTGTGCCTTCTGGCCTCGGGCCTCTGTGCCTTCTGGCCTCGGGCCTCTGTGCCTTCTTAGCCTCGGATCTGTGTACCTCCTGTCCTCGGTGCCTCCTGCCTTCGGGCCTCTGTGTGTACTGTCTCTGCGCCTTGGGCTCCTGGCCACGCGCCTCGGTTGCCTCCTGGCCTCATGCCTCCTGCATCAGTGCTTCTGGCCTCTCGGGTTCCTGGTCTCTGTGGCTGCCTGGCCTTTGTGTGTGGCTCCCTGGCCTCTGTGTGACTCCCTGGCCTCTGTGTGGCTCCCTGGCCTTTGTGTGGCTCCCTGGCCTCTGTGTGGCTTCCTGGCCTCTGTGTGGCTTTCTGGCCTCTGTGTGGCTTCCTGGCCTCTGTGTGGCTTCCTGGCCTCTGTGTGGCTTCCTGGCCTCTGTGTGGCTTCCTGGCCTCGGTGTGGCTTCCGGGCCTCTGTGTGGCTTCCGGGCCTCTGTGTGGCTTCTGGGCCTCTGTGTGGCTTCTGGGCCTCTGTGTGGCTTCCTGGCCTCTGTGTGGCTGCCTGGCCTCTGTGTGGCTGCCTGGCCTCTGTGGGGCTTCTTGGCCTCTGTGGGGCTTCCTGGCCTCTGTGGGGCTTCCTGGCCTCTGTGTGACTTCCTGGCCTCTGTGTGGCTTCCTGGCCTCTGTGTGGCTTCCTGGCCTCTGTGTGGCTTCCGGGCCTCTGTGTGCCTTCCGGGCCTCTGTGTGGTTCCGGGCCTCTGGGCCTCCTGGGCCCGTGCTTCTGTGCCTTCTGGCTCGGGCCTCTGTGTCTCTTGGCCTCTGTGCCTCTTGACCTTCTGTGCCTCTTGGCTTCTTGGTCTCTGTGCCGTCTTGGCCTCTGTGCCTTCTTGGCTTCTGGGCCTCCCGGCCCCGTGCCTCTGTGCCTGCTGTGTCCGGCCTCTGTGCCTCTTGGTTTCTTGGCCTATGTGCCTCTTGGCTCCGGCCTTGTGCCTCTGTGCCTCTTGGCCTTTGTGCCTCTTGGCCTTTGTGCCTCTTGGCCTCTGTGCCTTCTTGGCCTCTATGCCTTCTTGGCCTCTGTGCCTTCTTGGCCTCTGTGCCCTCTTGACCTCTGGGCCTTCCTGGTCTCTGTACCTGCTGGCTTGGGCCTCCTGACCCGGTGCCTCCTGGCTCCGGCCTCTGTGCCTCTGTGCCTCTTGGCCTCTGTGCCTCTTGGCCTTTGTCGTTTTGGCCCTTGTGCCTCTGTGCCTCTTGGCCCCTGTGCCTCTTGGCCTCTGTGCCTCTGGGCCTCTGTGCCTCTTGGCCGCTGTGCCTCTTGGCCGCTGTGCCTCTTGGACGCTGTACCTCTTGGTCTCTGTGCCTCTTGGTCTCTGTGCCTCTTGGCCTCTGTGCCTCTTGGTCTCTGGGCCTCTGTGCCTCTTGGGCTCGGGACCTATTGGGGTCTGGGCCTCTTGGGCTCTGGGCCTCTGGGCCTTGGGGCCTCTTGGCCTCTGTGCCTCTGTACCTCTATTCCTCTTGGCCTCTGTGCCTTGGGGCCTCCTGGTCGTATGGGCCTGTTTCTTGCGGCGCTCCTGGTTGGTCCTTCCTGCCTTGGCCTTGCGCCACTGCCGCCTTGCGCCTCCCTGGCCTTCCGCCTGGCCAGGCGCCTTGGGCTTCCTGCTTCGCCTCTGCGTCTCTTCTCCTCCTTGTCCGTTGCGGTGCTGTCTCTTGGTCGCCCTTGCTTCTGCGGGGCGTGTTCGCGCCTGTCCGGCTCTGTCCGTTGGTCTTTCCTGCCTTGCGGTGTTCCGGTCCGATTGTTCTTCTGCCGAGCGGGTGTCTTCGGTGTTTTTTCTTCCCGCGCAGGGTGTCTTCTCCGTTCTTCGTTTCGCTGCCTGTTCGTGGGGGGGGACTCTGTCCTCGTCTGTGTCACTTGGTCGGCCCCTTGGCGGAGGGGTTGGTCTTTGTTTTTTGTTCTTTGTCTTTCAGGATTCCGGCGGTGGTCCTCGCGTGGCGTGCCGTCCCTTGCCCCGATGGCTGTGGGATGCTGTTCCCCTCTCGTCTGTGGTGCTGCGGGTTCCCCTGGCCTCCTGGGTGTCGGATCCTTCTCCTGGGCGGTTGCCTCCTCCTTGGATGGATGTGGCCTGTGTCTCCTTCGGTGGTATTGTACGGCTGTATCCTGATCCTCTCCGTCCGCTTTTCCGGTCTTTGCCGGCTAGCCTTTGTTCTTCCGCTGTCTTCCGTTGGAGGCTTGGCCCTTCGCGTGGTTTTTTCCCTCCCTCTGAGTGTAATCTCTCTAAGTCTCTCGTGGGTGCTGTCGTGACGAAAGGAAAAGAGTACATTACTTACCGGTAATGGGATTTTCCTGAGTCCACGACAGCACCCTTTACACCCCTACCCTTTCTTGTTTGTTTGTCACCATTTGGTGTCCTGGGGTCTGGCTTTTTTGTGTATTCATTCATTGGCGGTTCCTCTCCCGGTTCTCTGCAACCAACTGATGAGGGAGGGGGACTGCCCCTTTTTTATCTGTAGGTTTCCTGTCCTGAAGGGGCCGGATCCCTCTCTCGTGGGTGCTGTTGTGGACTCAGGAAAATCCCATTACCGGTAAGTAATGTACTCTATCCACTACTTTTACATTGGCGGCCTATTCTTAGGGTTGGACATGAATCTTTGATACGCCGGGGTCTGATACACCGCACTCCGCGGTTAGCTGTTCTCGGTGACAGCGGCAGCAGGAAGTGATCAGTTACAGAGGTGCCCCGTCAACTGATAGCGACCATGGCTGGGTACTTCACATCCATCACCCATTCAAATCAACAGGAGGAGGATGTGCAGTACCCAGCTGCGGCCAGTATCAGTATAAGGGGCAGCTCTGGAACTGAGCATTTCTGGCTGCCTGTTGCTGCAGCCGGCACCAAAAATGGCTGATCTGTGGGAATGCCGGGTGTCGAACCTCGGCCGATCAGACATTTATTACCTATCCTAAGGATAAGCCATCAATATAAAAGTAGTGAACAACATCTTTAAATAACTGGGAAAATACTATGTTGCAGCCATTGTTGGAAAAAGTCCTGGACAGTAACAAAGACAGCAAACATGTACTTACGTCAGTTGAGGAGATCGTGTGGAATGATAGCAATTCATGGATCACATAAGATATTGAATTGCTTTATAACTGCATTGCTCACATCCTAGGATATAAATACTGTTTCTGAGTTCTGTATATAGTCAAGACTTGCAGTTGTATATTATTATTATTGCTTTGCAATATTCACAAAATTTTATTATATTTGATGGCGAATATTTTTTACAGTGCATGTCATATTTTCACCATCTTTCACCAGCATTTTTGTTTCATGGTAGGAAGAAAAATATCTATTCAGATTCCAATCTATTGTTTCGTGGATTTGGTGTGGTATGGTCATTACATGGACGATATTATTACTATATGGTCATCCGATATGGGAACCGTCCCTTACAGACTGTTGTAATGATAATGGATGTAATTTGCCTTTTACCTGTTCTCAGAACACAAACAGAATTTTGCTTTTAAATTCATCTATATGGTGAACTGAGAGATGAATATTATTAAAGCAGGTACATTTCCTAAAGATATTGCGAGTAATACCATTCTTCAAGCAAAATCTTATCATCCCAGAAATACAGTAATTGACATCACAGTAGGAGAGCTCAGCCGTGCAAAACGCAATTGTTTTAATAATGAACATTATGTGAAAGAACAGAAAATGTTATACGATAGATTAAGTAAGTAGGGTCACCCCAACTGGATGCTGAATGAAGCAAAAATATAGTACCGCATAAAAACATACCAGGAACGTATGACTATATAACACAATGAAAATAAAGCAATGAAAAACATCCTTTGCAACAACGTATAGGTAAGAATTCCATCAGACTAAGAACAGTACTAACAAACAGTTACCAACGCTTCCCTTTGTGAAATAATACAGGATGGATGTCATTTTTTCACTAAAAAACGCTAATCTTTATCAGCCAGTTTAGTAAAGAAAGTAACAAAAAAGCAACATAATAAAAAAACATGGTTTTCAGAAATGGGAATTTATAAAAGTGGTAAAGACAAGTGTGCATTGGGCAGATATATAAAGCAAATTAAAAATGTAGAAATTGCCATTAATGACAGCAACATTAGATAGCTAAATTAAAAAAAAAATACGATGGAGTGATACTTTAAATTTAAGTCCCCTGACCCCTGACTTCTACTCAACTTCTGGAGCCTCATCTTCTATCGCCGCAGCTCTGGTTGGTCTTGGTGATTTGTGACCTGCTGGCATCTCCTGTGTTTCATGGAGCGCGCTGGAGATCACAATACAATACAAGTCTATGAGAGCCTTGTTCTGGCCTCATGCTTGCTCTCATAGAGTTGCATTGGGAGCTTGTGACGTAACTTCTGACTTCCGGCCAGTCAGAAGGTGTGGTCACAAGATGGTGCCGCAGGACCAGAGCGGAGTCGGTAAAAGGTGAAGCCTCTGGAAGGTCAGTATAAGGCTTTGTGCCCACGTTGCTTTTTACCTGCTTTTTTGCTGCTTTTTCAACTGCAGCGTTTAATACCAAAATGGTTGTGTTCTGCTTTTTAAGCAAAGTCTATGGGAATTTGGGTTTCTTGTCCGCACTATGCAGTTCAAGACGCTGCCTTTTTGTGGCAGAAATTTGGGCAAAAACTCTGCTTTGCAGTTCAAAACGCAAATGGCAAAAACAATTGACATGTTGCTTCTTTGAAAAGCAGAGTTTTTGCCCAAATTTCTGCCACAAAAAGGCAGCGTCTTGAACAGCATAGTGCGGACAAGAAACCCAAATTCCCATAGACTTTGCTTGAAAAGCAGAACACATCCATTTTGGCATTAAACGCTGCAGTTGAAAAAGCAGCAAAAAAGCAGGTAAAAAGCAACGTGGGCACAAAGCCTAAGGGGCACTTTGCACACTGCGACATCGCAGGCCGATGCTGCGATGCCGAGTGCGATAGTGCCCGCCCCCGTCGCAGCAGCGATATGTGGTGGTAGCTGGCGTAGCGAAAGTTATCGCTACGCCAGCTTCACACACACACTCACCTGCCGTGCGACGTCCCTGTGGCCGGCGACCCGCCTCCTTGTTAAGGGGGCGGGTCGTGCGGCGTCACTGCGACGTCACACGGCAGGCGGCCAATCAGAGCGGAGGGGCGGAGATGAGCAGGATGTCAACATCCTGCCCACCTCCTTCCTTCCGCATATCCTACGGAAGCCGCAGTGAGGCCGGTAGGAGACGTTCCTCGCTCCTGCGACTTCACACACAGCGATGTGTGCAGCCGCAGGAGCGAGGAACAACATCGGACCGTCGCGTCAGCGTAATCATGGATTACGCCGACGCTGCACCGATGATACGATTACGACGCTTTTGTGCTCGTTAATCGTATCATCCAGCCTTTACACACTGCGATGTCGCATGCGATGCCGGAAGTGCGTCATTTTCAATTTGACCCCACCGACATCGCACCTGCGATGTCGCAGTGTGCAAAGTGCCCCTTAGACTTGGATTTAAAGCGTCGCTCCAGTGCTGAATAAAAAATGCTGGAGTGGTGCTTTAATAAATATGTCGGGTGTACGAACCGCAGATTGTGACAAAGGATCAATGAACATATTAGGGATTTGAATAATCCTAGGTGCAGCTAACCCTTACAATGTGTCTACAATCTTTAAATAAAAATCTTTTAAATAATCATATTGGATTTTAATTTTGGAAACTTCTTATCTATGGGATTGAAATCATCATAAGGATTTGACTTTGCATTATTGAGAAAAACGTAATATTTCCTGTTGTGGAATTTATTGTGAGCAAGTCCAATCATTTGATTAGTCATGGGCTTATGGGTGTGTTTTTACCAAGGGTGTCTTTAAGTTTCACTTTAGTTTGATGGCGTACTAGGTTATGAGTAAGAACCAGCCAGGTTGGAAATGCGTCAACCTGTATATTTCTACTCGGACTTGTTCTATAGCGTGATATATGCACAAGAATGCATTGATTTGTTTATGCATCTAATGGAAATATAATAAAATACAGAATTTTTACGTAGAGGATTTGGTTTATTTGGATTGTGCGCCACAAAAGTATGTAAATGCTTATATAAGCCAATTCTTCCCATGTAATCACATCATCATCATGAGTAATTATTTCAACTCTTCTTTTGGCAGGAGCAAAGTAAAGCAATGAAAATCTGTATCCACTGATTTCTCCCCTTCGGTCCTGCTGTGATAATGTCTTGTTTATCATTTCTAATATTACCCCTGTTAAAGGGCTGGCGGAGTGCGGGGCATGGCCCCACACTTGAACAGTGACAGTGCTGGCTGGGAGAAAGGAAGTGCAGGTAGCCCCGCACTCCCTTACCCCGGTTGGCACTGTCAGGGTGAAAGGGCTGGCGGAGTGCAGAGCACGGCCCCACACTTAAAGCCAGAGTGCTTCAGGTCACCAGAGGTCATGCCGTGGGAACCCAGGTATCACATCCGGTGAACTGAGTGACGTCACTGCTGCCAGCCAGGTCTCCTTTGTCAATGTTTCCCAAAGCCTGGACATATCGGACATGTTTTCGGTCTCTTCAGGCTCGGATGTAGAGTGGGAAGTCGTGTGGATACATTCTTATTTTAATTCACCTAGCTGCCAGATCCGGATCAACACCCGGAAATCCGGGCCTGGGTCTGACACTCAGGTAAGTTTGAAACCGTGTGGATCCGGACTTTTACAGTCCGGGTCCACCATCACTAGTAATAGCCTGAAAAGCCTAAGCAGATTTATACTAAATGTCTTTTATTATTTTATTTTTAAATTTCTCCTCTCTGTTGTAGAGATATTAACTGATAAAGTTTAGATTATAATTTATGATAAACCAAATGGAATATTACCAGCACTTCTTCGCTGGGTGCATGTACTTTTTGCCTCACATGACGTTAACGAATCAAAAGCAAAAAAGAACAACATGAGCTGAAAAAGCTCAGAACAGGCTTTCTTCTCTGAAATGAAGTCATGGCCGAAAATTTTGACACTCGTGAAATTTTTCCGGAAAATGAAGTATTTCTCCCAGAGAGTTATTGCATTTATACTTTGTTTTATATATATATATATATATATATATATATATATATATATATATATATATATATATATATTTATTTACTTTTGTGTGTAGTGGAATTACACAAAGAAAGCAAAACAAAAAACCCCGAAAAAAGGTTAATTGGTCATAATTTTACACAAAAAAAACAAAACAAAATTGGGCCACGCAAAATTGTTGGTACCCTCAACTTAATATTTGGTTGCACACCCTTTGGAATAAATAACTGCAGTCAGTTGCTTCCTATAACTATCAACAGGCTTCACACATCTCCCAACTGGAACTTTGGAACACTTTTTGTTTGCAAACTGCTGCGGGTGTCTCATAATTGAAGTGTGCGCACATACCCTAACATTGCTTCTCTGATCCTTCTTTACCGAGATATGTTATTTTATATTAAGTACCCACTCATTAACTGCCCCAGTTTGGAACTTTAGCAAAAGGTGTGCATTCAGAGGGTCAGTTGTCTAGTTTACAAAAGAGAACCTGGCATGCAGAAAAAGTAGAAAAAGTAGCAAACTCAGCGTTGTTTTTTTCTGAGTCAACTGTGACAAACTCAGTTCTACTACCGCTGGGTGAACCTTGCTATTTCTCTGACAGTTCTGAAAACTTTGCCCACAAAGAACAAGCTTGTAAGAACTCAGAGTCCTCTTGGATGGCAAAAGAAAAATGTAGTTATGAAGAAACAGAGAGTAATGGTCATGGGGGAATCCCTGTTGAGAAGAACAGAAGCCACTCTTAGCAGACCGGATATATTACTTCAAGAGAGATGTGCTGTCTTTCAGGTGCAAAAAGCAAAGATGTGTCTGACAGGATATCAAGTCTCTCCAGACCTTCCTGCTAATACATGTGGGGACAAATGACACAGCAAGAAACGGCCTGGAAACCATCTGCAGTGACTTTGAAGAAAGTGAATGAACTTGGAGCGCAGGTGGTCTTCTTATCTATCTTCCCAGTCGATGGTCATGGAACAAGGAGGTGAAAGAAAATTCTACAGGTGAGTAACTGGTAGTAAATGTCGCGCCCCTGAGGCTTCAATCGCCACAGGGTACTGCACCTCACTTAAGGTGCAGTACTTAACCCGGATCCAGAGGAGGGCGGTACTGGATCCACTTACACAACTCATACACACAATCAGGTTGCCCTCCCCACTGGCGACCGAGCTAGGGTCGGGTTTTTTAAGACAGTCACCAAACATGGGGGGCAGCCACACACTAGTGACAGGGAACCGGGGGAGGAGCAGCCACCAGGGGGAGTTAGGAGCCCACACAACAGTTAGAGAATTCTCCAGCAGGAGAGGAAAGGAGCATACGGTTTGACCAGTGGCTCTGGTGGGATGCAGGAGTTCGTACAGTCGCCGAGGTGTGATCTTGATTACTCCCACGGGACCAGCGCAGCACAGGGTACAGGACCCTAGGGGAGATCACACTTCAAGTTGGTTTTCCAGAATCTGCCGGACAAGGGGATTGTAGGTCCCTCTGGCCAACACAGTGCCCAGACAGTGCCCAGACAGTGCCACATAGGATCCGGGGCCTTGATTGGAGTCGGACCCCACTGCGGAACCGTGACACCTGCAAACGGGTCGGGAGCTTTCACTCAACATGGATTGCGGTCCCCAAGTAGCTTTAAGCCATGGGGATCCATCTTACATGGCGCAGAGAGAAAGGGCCCATTGATTACCACACAGGACTTACCTCTAAAGGATCCGGGTTCGACAGGACCCATCACAGCGGGCGACCGTTACTTCCCGGGCGAACGACATAACTGTGAGTAAAACACCTGGAATCTGCAGAGACTGTGTCCGCCTGTCATTCCCGGCGCTGCCGCCCCACGCTTTAGTGCCCGCCATTACTACTCCCCTCATCATCCTCCCCAGGGCCCACTCCACGTGTGGGGAGCAGAAGCACTTCAGCTGCTACTACCATGCGCCCCGGAGGACAGCAACAGCAGCTATTCCCTGGTCGCATACCGCAGGTGGCGTCACAAAATCAATTTCCACCATCATCCATTACAATCCCTCCTTTATTGTACACCACGGGGCCACGAAACTGGGTGAAAGGGCCACCCTGTGACATCCCCAGACCCGACATCATCAGGCCCGGCGACGAGAAACTTAACCGCTTGCCACGTGGGCGCTACAGCTATGTCTATGGTGCCATCAGCAATGATTTGGATTTCTGGATCACGGAGTGAATTACCTTTACGATGGACTACTTGCTAGAG
Source organism: Anomaloglossus baeobatrachus (assembly GCF_048569485.1). NCBI lineage: Eukaryota > Metazoa > Chordata > Amphibia > Anura > Aromobatidae > Anomaloglossus > Anomaloglossus baeobatrachus. The sequence goes on from NC_134358.1 coordinate 178,781,121, forward strand.
ATGGGCTGCACCTTACCAAGGCTGGAAAACACATATCCTGTATATTTGGAAGTCACTTTGCTGCACTCATTAGCAGAACTTTAAACTAGAAAAATGTGGGAAGGGAAGTAAAAGGCCAACAAAAGCCATACAGCTGATAAATACTATTGAAAAATTTACTATTAGAAGTGAAAAGGAAAAACTAAGACAAAAATATCAGAATAGTAAACATTTTGTAGAAAGAACCTGATGACAAACTAAAATGTTTCAATATAAATGCATAGAGCATGGCTAACAAACAAGGAGAATCGGAGCTACTCACGCAGGAAAACAAATATGATGTCATTGGTATCACTGAAACTTGGTAGGATGATACACATGATTGGAATACATGGCTAGAAGGATACAACTTATTTACAAGAAACAGAGTTCATAAACGTGTAGGAGGTGTCGCATTGTATGTTAGAAAATTATAAATCTCCACAGAGATTGAAGTTTCAGAGACTGGGATATCTGTGGAAACTGTTTGGGTAAGATTACAAGAAATGAACTAGGGAAAGGACACCATTGTAGACATTCACTACCGGCTGCCTGGGCAAGCCGACGATATGAATGTACTCTATGCATCTGATTCACAAGTTCTCAAAAAATTATGAGAAAGTAATTATGGGAGATTTCAACTATCCAGATATTTGTTCAGAATTAGAGCCAAAAATAACAGATCCAGAAAATTCTTATCCTCTCTTGCTGACAACTTTATCCTTCAAAAGGTAGAGGAGAAAATAAGGGGACCTGCTACCTTGGATCTAATCCTTATAAACAATGAGGAAATGGTTGAGGTAGCAAAGGCGTCTGGGACCCTGGGAGGCAGCGATCATGCTATTATAGAATTTTCGATAACTAGAGGAGGAAGATCTGTGAAGACTCAGACTTCAAGGTTGGAATTTAGAAAGGCAGATTTTAAAAGACTCAGAAAGAGGATAGGAGGGATTCAAAGGGTGGATGTCCCTAAGGACAAGTATGTCCAGCAAATTTTAAAAAATTAGATTCTCAAATCACAATAGTTTATAATCTCTAAAAGAGGGAAGAATAGGAAGCATTTAAAGAAGTCAGGATGGATGAACACAAATCTTAAACATTTCTTTCTTCCCTTTATGCAATTGTTTATCAAATGGAAAGAGGGAGGCAAAGCTAAAGACGAATATAATGCTGTCTGCAGAGCCTGCAGGGCATGCATCAGATTAGCTAAAGCTGAGAATGAATTAAGGCATGCAAGAGAAGTCAAAAGCAATAAAATAAAAAGGATTTAGGGGTATGTCTAAAGTAAAAGAAAAGTCAAAGATACTATAGGATTTTTACAGGATGAAATTGGTGAATTGGAAAAAAATTATGTTGATAAGACCACACTTTTAAAATTCCTATTTTGCAACTGCTCTTCACTGTACTATTGAAGGAATAGAAGAAACCAGGCTATCTATAAATAGAGAGATACTGAGAGAACACTTAACTATCATAAATGAATTCAAGTCTGCAGGTCCAGATGAATTACACCCCAAGAGTACTGAAAAGGATAGGAAATATCTGAACCACTCGCCATAATCTTTGTAAAAAATTTGAGAACAGGAGAAATACCAGAAGACTGGAGAAGAGCAAATGTTATCCCTATCTACAAAAAAGGGAAGAAGGTGGATCCAGTGAACTATAGGCCTGTGACTTCCATACTAGGAATGATCTTTGACCAAATTATTAAACAACATGTATGCAGGTACCTGGATGAGAATGAAGTGATTAACCAGAGCCAGCATGGGTTTGTAACTAATAAGTCATGTCAGACTAACTTCATTTCCGTCTATGACAGAACCATTGATTGGGTAAATCAGGGAAACACAGTAGATATACTATATATTGACTTCAGAAAAGTATCTCATACTATCTTTATTTAAAAAATGATCAAGTATGGAATGGACAAGACAACTGTTAGGTGGATTCATAACTGGCTCATTGATCAGACCCAAAGAGTGGTTATAAATGTCTGCACATCCAGTTGGAAGAATATCTCAAGTGGGTTATCACATGGCTCTGTCTTGGGACCTGTGTTGTTCAACGTCTTTATTAATGTTTTAGATGAAGGAATTGAGGGAAAATTGATTATATTTGCTGATATCACAAAGCTAGAAGAGATAGCTAATACTACAGAAGAGAGAGAGAGGATTCAAAAAGATCTAAACAAACTGAAATAGTGAGCAGTAACTATCAGAATGGTTTTTAACAAGGAGAAATGCAAAGTCCTACATGTGGGCAAAAAATAATAATGAAAAAAACATATACAGCATGGGAGGAATAGGGCTAAGCAACAGCATGTGTGAAAAAGACTTGGGTATATTAATAGACACAGACTTCACATGAGTCAACAGTGTGATGCAGCAGCAAAAAAGCAAACACAATTCTGGGATGTATTAACAGAAGCATAGAGTCTAGATCATGTGAAGTAATGATTGCCCTCTACTCTTCTTTGGTCAGACCTCATCTGAAATACTGTGTCCAGGTATGGGCACCACATTTTGAAAAAGACATCAACAAACTGGAGCAAGTTCAGTGAAGAGCGACCAGAATGGAGACCAGTCTACAAACCATGTCCTATGAGGAACGGTTACAGGATTTGGGAATGTTTAGCTTTCAAATTAGAAGACTGAGAGATTTAATAGCTGTCTACAAATAACTCAAGGACTGCAACACTGTAGAAGGATCAGTCCTTTTCTCATTTCTCAAGGAAACATGAGAATCATTGGGATGAAACTGAATGGGAGGAGACACAGAATAGACATTAGCTAAAACTTTTTGACAGTGAGGGTGATCAATTAGTGGAACAGGTTGCCAGGACATGTGGTGAGTTCTCTGGAATGATTTAGTGAAACCTGCATTGAGTAGGGAGTTCAACCCAAGAGGTTCTTTCAAACTCTACCATTCTATGATTTTTATTACACTCTGACAAACTCAGCTGTGCAATTATTGAGACAGCTTTGCTATACTGCTGCCTGCTCTATATTTAGCAATGCCCATAACGCCCATGCCGTCATCCCCGCGCTGTCCTGCTTTCCTTTCCCCGAAGGGGATGCCACCACACTCACTTTTCAGCTTGCTGCCCCATGCTTCATCCATGCTGCTGTCTCCCTGGGCCTGCACACACCACACAGACCTTCTGGAAATGCCTGTAGGGTGCGCGCAGACATGCCCTTTTTCTTTAAAGGCCAGTACGCCCTGATCCGAAATTGCCTCTTAGCTTGGCTTAGAGGCATCAGGTATTTAAGGCAATGAATTCAATACGCTGTTAGTTCTCAGGTCCATTGTGCTGCTGCTGTCATTATGCTGTATTCTGATTCATATTAGCGTTTTAGTGCATTACAAGTCTGCTGCTGCAACTATCCTCGCTGGTCGCTTCCACTATATCCACTGCGGCAAGTATCTACTCCGGCCACCCACTACGATATCCGCTGCTGCAAGTATCTTCTTCGGCCTCTGCTAAATCATCCATCCATCCATCATGGCTGAATCCATTCCATGATGCATCTATAAGCAAAGACTGTATGTACCCGTGGCACCAGCTTCCGAGATACCATTGATCCCCTGGGACGGCCCTATTTCGGCTACCTACGAGCATGTGTGTCTATTGCCACCTCCAGTGGCTTTAATGAAGGCTCTGTGGCCGATCCAGTTCACTCCTCCAGGCTAATGATTGGTACCTTTGGTCCAGTAGATCCACTAACCCCCTGCACGCCTGGCGAGCATAACACACCTTACTTACCACTGCCATCTCTGCATCGGTTTTTGGTACAAACTTAACTATGCTATTTTGCTGATTCAACTCATATTTGGACCATTAGTGGTCCATGACTCAATCTCCTCTACTCCGTGCTGCACCACTGTCATCTGTCCGAGCTGCATGATAACAGCTCATCTAGACTAAGGGTTTCAAGGAATTACCTCTTTGTGTGAAACATAACAATTTAGCATAACTTCTATTTTATTTTTAGTTTATTATTATTTATTTTTTTAAAGCTATGCTGATTCTAGGCTTAGGAGTTCATCACAAAATATTTAGATGAACACTAATCTAAATTCTGGATAGTTTTGGTGCACCTATAATTCTAACCTGGTGATGATCATTTTATAATTCAATAAGTTATATGTATATGTAGCTAAACAGGACAACATTATATGTAAAAGTACAGATTTAAAGTAACACAGGGTTTATATGCTACATATTGTTCATTTGTATAAAAACAGTGGATGATTTTTATAAATTTAGATACTATGACGGCAGCTATGAACTCATTTAAGGGAAGTCAGGTAATCACTGAATCACTCCACCCCTGGACTCCCAATTCCAGTATGAGTTCTCATCTCCCTCACCACTCAACAATGGCCGCCCGCTACTGTGTGATCTTGTGTGCAGCGAGTGGCCACTGTAGATAGGAAAGGCATGGGAACACACATGCGCACACTAACACTCTGTGTGCTCTTAGCTCCTGCTTTCTTAAGCCCCTGTCACATTTAACGACTTACCAGCGATCCCGAAAACGATGCGACCTGATAAGGATCGCTGGTAAGTCGCTGGGAGGTCGCTGGTGAGATGTCACACAGTCAGATCATACCAACGATGCAGTAACGATGAGTGACCTGTATAACGATGAGCGACTTGTATAGGAGGTAATTGTTAGGTGTCAAACACAGCGCTGTGTCCTGCCCAGCAGGGCATCACCTTTGAAGAAAATGGCCATTCAGCAACGACTAGCGATCTCACAGCAGGGGCCTAATCACTGGTAGGTGTCACACTTAACGAGATTGCTAACGGGATCGCTACTGCGTCACAGAAACGGTGACGCAGCAACGATCTCGTTAGTGATCTTGTTGTATGTGACGGGGCCTTTAGTGTGTGCAAGCACAAGGCTGAGAATTACTTTAAGGCAGCAATCTAAAGCAAGACCTGTCAATCAACCTGAGAGGTGGGGCGGATTACAATTAAGGGGACAGAAAAGCTCTTAGCCACGCCAGGGGTACACCAAGAACCCCTCATTTGCTTATCTAATAGTTTCCATGTAAAATGAAACAAGTAGACTCTCTTTGAATCTATAAAATACAAATTATATTGAATCTTTTCCCCCAAAAGAATTGATCATTTTTATCAGCTTCTCTCGCTCTGTTACATGATCCTGGAAGACTGCACAGCATTTTAATGGTGATGATATTGACAGGTTCAATTTAAAGAGAACCGGACTTGTTTAGAAATGCTATTTACCCACAGATATAGGATAAGTATGCAGATAAAAAGTGCTTAAATACTATGTAGTCAGCAAACTGGAAGTACAGCTACACAGAAAAAATAAAATTTTAATCTCCTTGTAACTAATGTGTCCAGGGTCAGAGCAGGGGAATGACTGTCACCCTTACTATAGCCTGAGCGGTAGCTGTAATCACTCCCCAGCACTCTGATTGACAGCCTGCACTCCAGCCCAAGTGACTTGGAAAAAGCGGTTACAGGAAGATTATAATTTTATTTTCTCCCAGTAGCCGGTCTTCAGGTAATGTGGCTACACTGGATTAAAATGAAATTTACTTGCATATTAAAGGGTTATTCCCATCTCAAAGATTCTATCCCAATCTGTAGTAGGTGTCATAATGATAATATTTGCAAATACCTCCAAGTAGAAATATAGTATAGTTCTCTTAGTATTGCCATATCTCTTACCTTATGTGCAGGGCATTGCAGCTTAGGTATCCGTGATTACGTCCACTCATGTAGTGACAGTGAGTTAGTTACTTGCTCGTGATCGTAATCTTTGGATACCTAACCTGCAATGCCCCGCACATGAAGTAAGAGACAAAATCAGAATAACTATACTACTATTATTACGTCTACTACATATTGTGATAGGATCTTGGAGATGGGAATAAGCCTTTAACATTATATTTGCAGGTAAATAGCATTTCTGGACATCTCAGGTTCCGTTTAAGAAGTCTTTAAAGGGAACCTGTCATGTAAAAAAAAATAGTTTAACCTGCAATTAATCTGTAGGTTAGTAGCATTCTGACACCATGTGGGTGCTGCACTGACAGCCGTTTCTGGGAGGAAATGAGCTTTATTCCTCCTGGCAGCCTTCGGCTTTCAGTCATAGGGACGCGGTATCACGGTTTCAGTCATCGCTCTCTGTATAATGAGAGGCTCCCAAAAGGAATAAAGCTCATTTCCTCCGCGCGGCAGGACTCATGTGGAGGCTGCACTGAGTCAGAACACTGTTAGCATGCAGATTAACCATGTATCTGCAGGTTAACAGTGTTTTTTTACATGTCATGTTCCCTTTAGGTTGCAAGCATTTGAAATCTATTCCCATATCCTCTAATTCGTTAGATGATATAGTGATTTGTTGCCATGTCTAGGGTGGTACATAGTAAAGTGACCAGTGGGTGCTGCTCACCATCTCCATCTGTTTTTATAACCTGACAGATAAAGATAACCACATTTGAATTTCATGGCACAAAGTCAGGATCATGGTGGGTGTTTTTGTGGAACAGAACATAATCACTGGTAACCGCATGCAAAGCAATCAGTTAGGGAAACAATGAACGTTAATTTACAGTTATTGCAATGTCCTGTTTAGCGTTTTCTGGAAACGATATAACATTAATTAGTACAAAGCTAAAAATAACATTGTTAATGCATTTCTATCACACATAAGCATAAAATCATAATATATTCCCAAATAATTATATTATGCAGAAGAGCATGATGTGCACCGGTTCCTTCCTGTCATATAATAATGTATATAGGTAAATGTGTCGTTTTCATTTCTTGTATTAATGCCTTTGGTTGCGGTTTATTTTAAAGCCCACATCATTCTGTATAAACGTATAATCTCTTCCTCTGGCGAATATCCCACAGCTAATGCCCACTCTGTCCTGATCTAAACTCTGACATTCTCGTCTAGTCATGAAACTTGATACAGGACCAATTCATGGAGACTTCAAGAAATCAGCCACTTAAATTTAATGCAAACAATGTCTGACTATTATATGCACAACAGCAATATGTATTATATAAACCGTACATAATTCCAGTAATTCTGTACATACACATCGTGCTCCTTATTCTAATAATTGATCACCACCGGGTTGGAAATATAGGTGTGCCAATGATATCCAGATTGTAGATTCATCTAATCCACTGATGATGAACAACTCTGAAAATGAGGAAGCCATCATCCTTTTACATATTTCCATAATGATATGTTAGTCTAATTGAAATAAAATGATGCATTTATTCAATATGTTTTATCTGAAGGTTTTGGTAATGCAGGAATGAGAATTTTCATAAATACTTGTGAGTTAAACAACAGAAATGTAAAGATCAAGTCCCTTAAAGCAACTCAGAGGTGAGGTGAGGACTACGTGACAGGCTTGTGACCATGCACTCAAGCACAGAAGAGGTTAAAGGGAACCTGTCAGGTGCAATATGCACCCAGAACCATGAGCAGTTCTGGGTGCATATTGCTAATCCCTGCCTAACCGTCCCTGTATACACTAGCATAGATAAAGAGAGCTTTAAAAAAAGTATTTCTAAAGATCATTTACTATATGCTAATGAAGCTCACGACTAGTCGCAAGGACGTTAGTTCCCTTGGCTATTTGGCCCACATAGCATGTTAGCACGCCCCTGTTGGCATACTAACATGTTAGTGCATGCACAGTGACACTGCACATACCTCACTCTTGATGGCGGCTGGCGGAGGATGGATGCATACTGCGCATGATCCGGAGTCCCCGGGACTTTTGGTCATGCGTAGTGTACCTCACTGAGGCCGGGAAGCTTACACTGGGCATCAGTTTAGTGCGCATGATCAAAAATAAAGGATCTCCGGATCATGCGCAGTGTGCATCCATCCTCAGCCGACTGCCATCAAGGGTGAGGTATTTGCGGCATCACTGAGCATTCATTAGCATGTTAGTACGCCCACAGGGGCATGCTAGCATGATATATTGGCCAACTAGCCAAGGGAACTAATGCCCTTGTGACTAGTCACTGGCCTCATTAGCATATGATATAGGATCTTTAGAAATACTTTTTCTAAAGATCTCTTTATCTATGCTAGTGTATACAGGGACAGTTAGACAGGGATTAGCAATATGCACCCAGAACTGCTCGTGGTTCTGGGTGCATTTTGGACCTGACAGGTTTTCTAAACATATTTAAAGGGAACCTATTTATTACCTATTTGAGACTTCTCAATGAAAAAATGTGGACCCTCTGTTTAGAATATTCATGTCTTTGCCAAAGTATAGGACGTCTGTCTATCCCTGGGGGACTTGTCCTGTCTGCATTACACAGACAACTTATTGATTTGAAGGAAGACTGTAGGATCAACTCTTCTTAAGCTGTCTATATAGTTATAAAAGTCATAAAATGGTGAATGAAATATATTGATATGTATGATTCGATATCTTTTTCCAGAGAAATCCACATTTTTCTTGTATGTAAATAAGTTAAGATTTATGGGACGGACACAGATTTCTGAGAATCTGCCTCCAGAAAATAGGTTATGAGTTGAACTCGATGGACATAAGTCTACCTTCAACCTTTAGCTAAACTAAAATAAATTAAAGAGTGCATTACCAGTGTGAGACATGTAATGACTGACAGTCTACTCTCCTGAACTATAAATATATCAGTTTTAAAAAGGGATCCTTGTCTCCAGTCCGTGATACTCAGAGCATTTCCTATTCTCATCCGTTTTGCTGATCCAACTCATTTCTTATAGTCTATGGGCATCCATATAAATTGAATGTAACACAGAAGGCAGACTGCTTCAAAGTTCCAATGATGTTTTATCTGTTTATAACCTATACGGTGTTAAGAATCAATGGGTAAAAAAAAGTTCAGACAGTCTACCTGCTTAAGTGAAAAGAAAAAACTGAAACAGCTAGGAATCAACTAGGATGACACCTGAGAAAAAAATCATTCCATTCCTCTCAGATGGTATGTGTGAATGCAGCCTTATTGTGACTGTCAACAACTACAATTACATAGAATAGTGACTTTATAATAGCTGCCAATAAAGGTTTAAGGTATTACTATATATGCCCCCTTGGTAAAGACCATACAAATTGGCAATAAATAAAAAGAGAAACAGCTCACCAGACCATGAATCTTAGACCGGTATCCAGGTGCATAAAATGAAGTAGAAAAAATGGAGATTCCAGCACCGCTCAGTAAAATTTAAGTAGAGTAGATCAGGTACGTTTCTGCGTCTGCGCATTTTAGGCATAACATGCCTTTAATGATTACCAATATCATTCTGAACCTGCCCAGTGACTACACATTAAACCCTACTGCCAGGAGGAAATGAACTTTAAACCTCCCAGCAGCGTTCTGACAGAGACAGACAGGGAAAGAGACAGAGAGCTAGAGACAGACAGATGGTGAAAGAGACAGACGGTGAAGAGACAGACAGAGGCAGACAGAGACAGATGGGGAAAGAGACAGATGGGAAAGAGACAGACGGGGAAAGACACAGACCTGGACAAACAGACAGGAAAACGGACAAAGACAGGCAGACAGGGAAAGAGGAGACAGACAAAGATAGATGGGGAAAGAGACAGACCTTGATAGAGACAGACGGGAAAAGAGACAAAGAAATAGAGACAGACAAGGAAAGAGACAGACAGAGACAGGCAGACAGGGAAAGAGACAGACAGGAAAACACACAGACAAAGAGATGGATAAAGACAGACAGGGAAAGAGACAGGAAAAGAGACGGGGAAAGGGACAGAAGGGGAAAGAGACAGATGGGAAAGAGACAGACGGGGAAAGACACAGACCTGGACAAACAGACAGGAAAACGGACAAAGACAGGCAGACAGGGAAAGAGGAGACAGACAAAGATAGATGGGGAAAGAGACAGACCTTGATAGAGACAGACGGGAAAAGAGACAAAGAAATAGAGACAGACAAGGAAAGAGACAGACAGAGACAGGCAGACAGGGAAAGAGACAGACAGGAAAACACACAGACAAAGAGATGGATAAAGACAGACAGGGAAAGAGACAGGAAAAGAGACGGGGAAAGGGACAGAAGGGGAAAGAGACAGACGGGGAAAGAGACAGATCTGTAAAGAAACAGACAAGGAAAAAGACAGATGGGGAAAGAGACAGACGGGGAAAAAGACAGCCCTTGAAAGAGACAGACCTGGAAAGAGACAGACAGAGACAGGTGGGGAAAGAGACATACCGGGAAAGAGACAAACCAGGAAAGAGACAGACCTGGAAAGGGACAGACCTAGGAAGAGACACACCTGGAAAGAGACAGACCTGGAGACAGGCAGAGAGCAGACAAAGACAGACGTGGAAAGAGACAGATGGGGAAAGAGACAGATGGGGAAAGAGACAAACCTGGAAAGAGACAGACCTAGAAAGAGACAGACCTAGGAAGAGACACACCTGGAAAGAGACAGACCTGGAAAGAGACAGACGGGGCAAGAGAGAGACAGACAGACAGACATAGAGACAGAGATAGAGAGAGACAGACAGACACAGAGATAGAGAGACAGACAGACAGACAGAAAGACACAGAGATAGAGACAGATAGACTGATACAAAGACAGACAGAGATAGAAATAGACAGAGACATAGACACAGACAGCAAGGAAAGAGACAGATAGACAGCGACACACAGACAGAGACTGGGAGAGAGACAGAGAGACAGTTACTAATATCCCGGGCAACGCCCGGGTACTACAGCTGGTATATATATATGTATATATATATATATATATATATACATATATATCCATGTGTGAAATTAATAATAGCTTGGCAGCTGATAAGGTATATCATCAAATCCGCATATTATTTATTCTTCACTATGTGTATGGAGTCATAAGAAAACCAATTTACTTTGTTGTAGATTTTTAGCAATCCACAGCTAATCCGCTGCATGTGCACATGGCCTAACGGTACATTGAGAACCATATAAGCGGCATTCACACGTTGCAGCTGTAGTGCATTTTTTTAAGCAATAACGGAAAAACCACGATGTATTTGAAAATTATGTCAAAATGATGTGTAAAAACCCGCAACCTGTGATTGCAGCAAAACTACTCTACTTGGAATTCAAAATATCCTGCCGAACACATAGTAGGAAATGAAGAATGATAATTCTCATGTTTCTGGTTGGTAATGAAAATATCCATGACCTCCTCCACCCCTCAGCAATGTGGATATAAAGTTTTTAACTAGCTGTATGTAATTGCAGCCATTTTAAAATCATATTATTCTGTCAAGTTACAGGACTGACCTCATTTATCTATTGTGTGGCTACGAGCCAGGATGACTAGAAATAAAGGCAGAGCCGGCTTGCATGAGCTTGCAAACTTGACCCAGGGGTTTATAGCAGCTGTTGCATTGTCAGTCTCCCTTACGTGCGCGGCTGCCAGGCACAGGATTGCTCACAGGGGTTCAGTAGAACAAATGTTACCTCGCACAGTGCTACAATTTCAACTTTGCGACAATTAACACAAAGTACTTTACAGTCAGACAAGATTTTAGTCTTTGGATATGAGCGAGATCTTCATCTTCATTTGGTGTCTGCATTGAATCAGTTCTTACCATAGGTGGAAGATAACTCAATTCTGTAAGAATCTGGTAAAATATTTTACTAAAATGAAATTGTTTATAAAGATTTGTGGGCAGCATAATATTTATGCATAAAAAGATTCAGTATAACATGTGCCGTATTAGTTGAATCCCTGCTCTTTCTTTGCTTAGTTGTCTGGTTGGTGGCTTCAAGGGAACCTTTCACATGGAAAACAGCTCTTAACCTGCTGATATGGGGTTAAACTGCAGCTTAATAGCATTCTGAACCTGCCCAGTGCCTGCATATTAAACCTTGCTGCCAGGAGGAAATGAACTTTAATCCTTCCGGCAGCCTTGTGGTGTCACTCGCGGGGGCGGCAACAGTTCAGTTACCGCTCTGTGTATGAATAGCGGTGCATATAACACCCCCATCCCCCCTCGCACTGACTGAAAGTTGGTTATAATGCTGAGCAGCACTCGGTCAGTGCAGGGGGCATAGTAATAGCTGCCGCTCACCATACACAGAGTGGTGACTGAACCCACGGCGCCACCCTCATGACAGAAACTGAAACGCTGCTGAGAGGATTGGGGGTTTAATGAGTAGTTGGCTAGCAGGTTCAGAATGCTATTAACCTGCGGATTAACCCCATATCTGCAGGTTAATAGCATTTTTCCATGTGATAGGTTTCCTTTAATTAGTGTTTGACAACTATCCTTAGTTGTCAAACACTAATTATGTGCATAAAGCTAAAGCATGTATAAAGCATGTGCATAAAGGAAAGGCTAGGAACACTGGACTCCTAGGCCCAGAATAAGCAGGGATTTTGATGAATAAATGACATGTTATACTGAATGTTTTCCCACAAAAACAAACCTCAACCCTGCAAATCTCCACCTATTTGCTGGCATATCAGTGTTTCTTTTCATTAATAGGCCCATTGGGACATCATGAGTACATCACAGCACAATGAAAGCATCACCCGGGGCCTACTTATCAGATATCAGAAGAGGTACAGGGGATGTTGGCAGGTGGCTGGAGAGTTGCAGAGCTCTTGTACCTGGTATTGACATGGCCACATGATCAGGGTCCAGTGAATCTTTTTACTCAACTCTCAACCTGTCCATCATTAAGGAAAGACAGCATGAAAGCCTCTCCTAACATTGAATTCTTAGATAAAGTCAGAATGTCTGCACACAGTGATCTAAGTCAAACACGGTTAGTTTTAGGGCTGCTTCTCACTTGCGAGTTTCTCGCAGTAGAGCAATGCGAGAAAATCTCGCATTGGAATCGGACACGTTAGTGAATGATTCAGCTCGCATTTGCGATTTTTTTTCTCAGTCCAAATCGGACTGAGAAAAAAGTCGCAGCATGCTGCTTTTTTGCGAGTTTCTACTGCGAGTCTCTGCAATGCAAGTCTATGGGAGCGTGTAAATAATCAGATGTCACGGGACGGCACTCACACCATCCTAGTGACATGAGATTTTCTAAATACATTTCTCGCATGTTTCTTAAAACACTGGAAACGAGTGATGTCTCACAATGTCTGTCAATCACAATTCTCTGTCAGTCGGTCTCTCCCTCTCGGTCTCTATTCTCTCTCTGTCGGTCGGTCTGTCGGTCCGTAACTATCTCTGTCCCTCTCTCACAGTCTGTCGGTCATTTTCCCCCCCTCTCTCATACTTACCGTTCCCCGATCCCCGGCGCGGCGCTGCACGGCATTCCCACTGCTACGGCGGCTTTTACTATTTTGAAAAAGCTGGCCGCTCATTAAACAATCTCGTATTCCCTGCTTTCCCCGCCCACAGGCGCCTATGATTGGTTGCAGTGAGACACGCCCCCAGGCTGGGTGACAGGTGTCTCACTGCACCCAATCACAGCAGCCGGTGGGCGTGTCTATACTGTTCAGTGAAATAAATAATTAAATAATTAAAGAAACTGGCGTGCGGTTCCCCCCAATTTTAATACCAGCCAGATAAAGCCATACGGCTGAAGGCAGGTATTCTCAGGATGGGGAGCTCCACGTTATGGGGAGCCCCCCACCCTAACAATATCAGTCAGCAGCCGCCCAGAATTGCCGCATACATTAGATGCGACAGTTCTGGGACTGTACCCGACTCTTCCCGATTTGCCCTGGTGCGTTGGCAAATCGGGGTAATAAGGAGTTAATGGCAGCCCATAGCTGCCACTAAATCCTAGATTAATCATGTCAGGCGTCTCCACGAGATACCTTCCATGATTAATCTGTAAATTACAGTAAATAAACACACACACCCAAAAAATCATTTATTAGAAATAAAAAACACTAATATTTGGGGGACCGGCTTTTTAATTTCAAAACAGCATCAATTCTTCAAAGTACATTTGCACCGAGAATTAACCACAGATCTTCTGTAGATGTTGCTTGTGCAATTCCGTCTGTCGCTTCTTGTAATCCCAGACAGATACCATCACTTCTAAGACTCCTTGTTCGTGCAAAGCCCGCCTAAATCATTGGAAAATCTGTGGTTAGTTTACTGTTTTCAAAGCCATTCTTACTTTTTTACTATGCCCTACTAAACCTTTTGCACACTACTACTGTAATTATTTATGTATTATATTAATGAGTATATGAGTCTATAGACAGCCATGACATATGAAAACACAACTGAACATTGAGTATCTATATGTAAATTACATGTATTTATCTTACTAAAGGTTTTTTATTCTTTCAGGGAAGTGAACCCCAAAACAGCCTATAGTAGAGCAAGTACCCTCCCTGGAACCAGGGCCGGCTCACCACCGCTACTCAGCACTGTGTTTTGTATTCAACTGACACATCACATCGACAGCACGCATCACCCCTGCAACCCATTACTGAGCTTGGGGCTCAGGCCATCAAGCTGAGCTCAGTGTTTGCCTTCAGAAATAAAGAAGTATACAGACATTATAGCATGAGATAGCAATATTTATTTCTTTTAGGTAAAACAGTTTTTAAAAAAAGGCAGGAAAATGTTTTACCTCACAGAAAGAATCATCTATGATCCTGTGCTGTTCTATCTGAATACTCTCTTTTGCTTCCTCCCCTGCACAGATATGGCATGATCTGAACATGTCCCTGTACGGTCAGACACATCCATTACACAGTACATAGCAGGTACACACATATATAAGATTATCTTAGCACAGGAACATTTTTTTTTAAACACATCCAATAGTGGAAATTATTACTATTCCAAAATCTAATGATTAACATTCAGTTTGTTAGTGGGAAACCCCTTTAAGCTTGACGACATCCTCTTGAATTTCTCTGCATTTACGCTTTTCTTATTGTAATTTAGGATAGTTTCAGTTGTTCTTTGAATTGTCTCTCCAGGACAGGAGACAAACTCTAGCGCAGCGCCACCTATTGGAAGTAGCGATCCTAAAAGTCAAATGTGGATTTTTAACATTCCTTTGCATATGACCTAGGATATATAAGCCAGATCTGAATCCCAATTTGCAGACACGGTGTTTCGGGGTGCTTGCCCCTAGTTGTTATTTGCACTGATTACATCTTCAGCAGATTCTCAGAGATACATAATAGTAGAATGTTTAATGTTTCCATAGCAACATGTCATTTGCAATCTTTGGAGAAATACGCACGACACGAAAATCACGCAACTATCCCTATGAAAATATTTACATTGGTAATCTTACGGTATAGTATATCTATCATTTATGTGCTACCGTGGATCAGCAGTAATATGGCTCATATGGCAGTCTTGTTCTGGCTCACATTGCCACTGGTTCATTCCTCTTCATTATTTAGATGTAATTGGCTTTCTGGGGACATTCCAAGACCACTCAGTCGCATTTAATTCTCAGATCTCTCGTATTAGACTGCCATAAATTTATAATGTTTGCATGTCGGTCTTCAATGCCTAATGTAAAAACATCAAATATTGAAATATCGCTCCCATCCATCCTCTATATACTGATAGAACTGCTCATATCTACAACTCTGGGGTAAGCAACTCTATTTACCAGACTGCAAGTGACGGGAATGTTAGAATATGTCCTGGTGTTCAAGCAGTTCTTGATTTCCGTGTTTCTATAACTCTGCATATATAAGCAATGATGTCGCATTAGCCAACAAAATGTGGGATTCACTGAGTAAAACCTGGGAGCTAAGAGTTTCAGGTTTATCCTGAGGGCTCGGTAAGGTATAAATAAACTTTGCTGCAGCCTCCGGCACTTGTAGTGAGATTAACACCTCCGAGATTTATTACATAGGGTTAAGATAATCCAGGCAGGCAAGATAAAAAGTCCCAGAGAAAGCAGACGCGTTTCGGACACCTCAACTTGTTCTCAATTAATCAATAAATAAGAACAAGTTGAAATGCGCCTGCGTTTTCTGGACCTGTTTATCTTGTCTGCATGGATTATTTTAACCCTTTGGAATAACGTTTAGAAGATTTAATCTTATGACATCAATAAAATGCATCAATAAAATGCTCCTCTGTTCGTTGTCCATAACATACTCACGCCCATACCATAACCCCACTGCCACCATGGGCCACTTAATTCACAATGTTGACATCAGGAAACCATTCACCTACACGACGCCAAACACGCTGCCATCTACCCTGTACAGTGAAAATCAGGATTCATCCGTGATGAGAACACCTCTCCAATGTTCTGGACACCATCTAATGTGAGCATTTTCTCCCTCAAGTCACGGATGACAAACTGCAGTCAGGTGGAGACCCCGATGAGGACGATGAGCATCACATGAGCTTCCCTGAGACAGTTTCTAACAGTTTGTGCACAAATTCTTTGGTTATACAAACTAATAGTTGCAGCAGCCGTCTGTGTGGCTGATCTCAGATGATCTCGGAGGTGAAGATGCCGGATGTTGTGGTCCTGGGTCTGGTGTGGTTACAGGTGGTCTGCGGTTATGAGGTCGGTTGAATTTACTGCCAAATTCTCTGTAACACCTTTGGAGACGGCTTATGGTAGAAAAATGAACATTGAATTCACGGTCAAAATCTCTGATGGACATTCCTGCAGTCAGCATGCCCTCAAAACTTGCGACAATTGTAGTATTGTGCTGTGTGATAAAACTGCACATTTTAGAGAGGCTTTTTATTGTGGCCAGCCTAAAGCTGGTGTCACACATAACGACAACGACGTCGCTGCTACGTCACCATATTCTGTGACGTAGCAGCGACCATAGATGATCGTTAGTAAGCTGTCAAACATGATATATAAAGCAGCGACGGAGCAGCGATCATAGCGACGTCGACAGTCATTGTGTGGTTTCAGACGTAGCGTAGCGATCGTCGCTGCTGCGGTGTCAAACACAAGGATTATCAGCTTATCAGCATGGTGCAGCGGGATAGCAGCGATCAAAAAATGACCTGGAACATTCAGGAGCGAGCAACGATTTCGCAGCAGGGGTCTGATCGTTGTTATGTGTCACACACAGCGACGTCGCTGTTGAGGTCGCTGCTACGTCACAGAATATGGTGACGTAGCAGCGATGTCGTTATGTGTGACATCAGCTTAAGGCACACCTGTGCAATAATCATGCTGTCTAATCAGTATCTTGATATGCCACACCTGTGAGGTGGATGGATTATCTCAGCAAAGGAAAAGAGTTCACTAAGGCTAGAGTAAAGCTGGGGTCACACTAAACGACAGCGACAACGACGTCGCTGTTACGTCACCATTTTCTGTGACGTAGCAGCGACCTTGTAAGTCGCTGTTATGATCGCTGCTTAGCTGTCAAACACAGCAGCCGAAGCAGCGATCATAACGACACGCGTCGCTGTGCTGCAACATGTGCAGAGAGCAGGGAGCCGTGCACACTGAGCGCTGGCTCCCTGCTCTCCTAGCTACAGTACACATCGGGTTAATTACACGATGTGCACTGCAGCTACATGTGCAGAGAGCCGGAGCCGGCACTGGCACCGTGAGAGTGGCGGAGGCTGGTAACGAAGGTAAATATCGGGTAACCACCTTGGTTACCCAATGTTTACTTTGGTTACAGGTTACCACAGCTGCCAGATGCCGGCTCCTGCTCCCTGCTCGCTTCATTTCGTCGCTCTCTCGCTGTCACACACAGCGATGTGTGCGTCACAGCGGGAGAGCGACGACCAAAAATTGAAGCTGGACATTCAGCAACGAGCGGCGACCTCACAGCAGGGGCCAGCTCGTTGCTGGATGTCACACACATCGACAGCGACGGGATGTCGCTGCAACATTACAGAAAATGGTGACGTAGCAGCGACGTCGTTGTCGCTGTGTGTGACACCACCTTTACACTATCATATGGCTTCCGACACGAGAGCATCGGATGCAATAAGTTAATGACCCTCGCTTCCTGCTCTGCTGCGAGCGTGAGCCAAGTGTCCCACAGCTGTGTTCTATTCTTGCGATCGGATCACAGCTGTGGAGGAGAGGGAGAGAAAAATGTCTCCATCTCCTCCATTGTCAGCCAGTGCGTATATCGCACTGCACTCGGATGACATCAGAGTGCTGTCCGATGTTTCACTCGCACCCACAGACTTGTATGGGTGCGAGTGATAGGAGACTCATAGACAATTGCAGCATTGTGTCATTTTTTCCTCAGTCAGATTAGGGATGAGGAAAACCTTGCAGATGTGAGCTGCAGCATTTTTCTTACAGGTGGCCGAGTGCAATGTGAGATTTTCTCGCATTGCACTTGTTCGAGTCATACGCCAATGTAGCCAAACACAGATTTATACAAATTTGTGAACAATATTTGAGAGAACAAAACCTTTAATATACACAGAAAAAGTCTTAGATCTTTGAGTTCAGGTCATGAAAAATGAAAAAATGAGAGCAAAAACAAAAGTGTTGTGTGTATATTCTTGTTCAGTGTAATTTGGGAGATATAGTGAAAGTTACCCTGCCCGGGGCACTGATCATCCTCTAATGACATGACGCCATTTAGATTTGTACCCCAAATATCTTAGGGACCTTGGAGATTGTTCACCATCAGTGATGGTTATGCTATAGGCATAGTCCTCAGATTGCCGGTTTGGATGCTCATGTGATCAGATACACACTTTACAGTGAGTATATAGGACCCCCTATACCTTCAGTAGGAAAGGGGTAGACATAGTCCACAGATTGCAGTGAGGATGCTTATGTGATCAGGGATCCTTAAATACACGTTATAGTTTGTATATAGGGCCCCCTATACCTTCAGTAGGGTAGGGGTAGGCATAGTCCACAGATTGCCGGTGTGGAGGCTTATGTGGTCGGGGAGTATATAGGACACCCTACACCTTCAGTAGGGGAGGGGTAGGCATAGTCCACAGATTGCCGGTGAGGATACTTATGTGGTCGGGGAGTATATAGGACCCCCTGTGCCTTCAGCAGGGGAGGGGTAGGCAGAGTCCACAGATTGCAGGTGTGGATGGGGAGTATATAGGACCCCCTATACCTTCAGTAGGGGAGGGGTAGGCATAGTCCACAGATTGCCGGAGTGGAGGCTTATGTGGTCGGGGAGTATATAGGACCCCCTACACCTTCAGTAGGGGAGGGGTAGGCATAGTCCACAGATTGCCGGTGTGGAGGCTTATGTGGTCGGGGAGTATATAGGACCCCCTGTGCCTTCAGCAGGGGAGGGGTAGGCATAGTCCACAGATTGCCGGTGTGGAGGCTTATGTGGTCGGGGAGTATATAAGACCCCCTGTGCCTTCAGTAGGGGAGGGGTAGGCATAGTCCACAGATTGCCGGTGTGGATGCTTATGTGGTTGGGGAGTATATAGGACCCCCTGTGCCTTCAGCAGGGGAGGGGTAGGCAGAGTCCACAGATTGCCGGTGTGGAGGCTTATGTGGCCGGGGAGTATATAGGACCCCCTACACCTTCAGTAGGGGAGGGGTAGGCATAGTCCACAGATTGCCGGTGTGGATGTTTATGTGGTCGGGGAGTATATAGGACCCCCTGTGCCTTCAGCAGGGGAGGGGTAGGCATAGTCCACAGATTGCAGGTGTGGATACTTATGTGGTCGGGGAGTATATAGGACACCCTGTGCCTTCAGCAGGGGAGGGGTAGGCATAGTCCACAGATTGCCGGTGTGGATACTTATGTGGCCGGGGAGTATATAGGACCCCCTGTGCCTTCAGCAGGGGAGGGGTAGGCATAGTCCACAGATTGCCGGTGTGGATACTTATGTGGTCGGGGAGTATATAGGACCCCCTGTGCCTTCAGCAGGGGAGGGGTAGGCAGAGTCCACAGATTGCAGGTGAGGATGCTTATGTGGTCGGGGAGTATATAGGACCCCCTGTGCCTTCAGCAGGGGAGGGGTTTCCCAGGATTATACCCTGATCTGTGCAGGAGTCATTATTACGTGCTATGGATGCAGCACAGGTGTGATACCAGGCGCAGGCGCACGGGGGCGCCGGTGGGCAGCTGGCACACATCAGGTTGGGTGACAGACAGCAGCGTTTGCAGATTTGCAGGAACATTAGGGCGCGGAGGTGTCAGGAAGGAGCCGGCAGAGATGCAGATGGATCCTAGTATGTCGGGAGCGGAGGGCACCGTATGTGAGTGCTGAATCCCGGGAGCAGGCGCAGCCGGGGTCGTGCGTGCAGTGATGGTCGCAGGTGGCGGGGAGCTGCGGCAGAAGTGATGAGAAGCTGCGCCCGGACTGTGATCGGCTGTAGCGCTGCTGCTGTGGTGGCACAGCCAGGATAGCCGGTGGGCAGGAGGGGGGTCCTGTCCCTGCAGCATCCTATGGAGACTGGCAATCCCGAGCCCAGGCTGCTGCAGAGCCATGCGGAGAAGAAGCGGCTGCACAGGGCACCATCCCCGGCCAGACCCTTCCTGAAAGACCCCCATCCCAGGGCGCCCCCTGCCAAACCCTCAGTGCTGCCCCCCAAGTCCCCCAGCCCCGGCATCAGACACCAGTCCTCCGGGCTCCTCACCCACAGCCGTCTATCCAGGCGCAGTGTACCGGCCAAAGACAAAGCAAACCCGGCGAAACCGGCCAGTGCCAAGGCGTCACTGAGCAGCAAGAGGGCATCCAGGCCGAGCCATGGAGCCGCGGAGCCGGGCAGGAGGGGGGCGCGGTGTGGCCCGTCCTCCCCCGTGCCGGCAGCAGGTGCGGGGCGCCGGAGGGGGCAGAGGCTGGAGCCCCCCTCTGCAGGACTGACCAGGGTGAGCCACACAGACAGCAGCTCCGACCTGTCCGACTGCCCCTCCGAACCCCTCTCCGACGAGCAGCGCCCCCTACCGGTGCACAGCAGTGACAACGAGTCCGGCTGCAGCGAGCGGGCTACGGTGATTCTGCCGGAGATCGTCCTGACGGCGGACCCCAGGGATGGTGGACGGAGGAGCCGGGGGGCAGGGGGCCCCCCAAGTAAGAGCCCTGCACCCCCACCTCCAGGGCAGGACGAGGAGCTGCTCAGGGAGCTGGAGGAGCTGCGCTCAGAGAATGACTATCTCAAGGTGAGTGTGGGCTGACTATGGTGGTCGTGCCCCCAAATCCAGGCTCTGCATTCTGGGGTACAGTGGGTATAGGGATAATGCCCCCAGATCCAGGCTCCACACTCTGGGGTACAGTGGGTATAGGGATAGTGCCCCCAGATCCAGGCTCCACACTCTGGGGTACAGTGGGTATAGGGATAATGCCCCCAGATCCAGGCTCCACACTCTGGGGTACAGTGGGTATAGGGATAGTGCCCCCAGATCCAGGCTCCACACTCTGGGGTACAGTGGGTATAGGGATAGTGCCCCCAGATCCAGGCTCCACACTCTGGGGTACAGTGGGTATAGGGATAGTGCCCCCAGATCCAGGCTCCACACTCTGGGGTACAGTGGGTATAGGGATAGTGCCCCCAGATCCAGGCTCCACACTCTGGGGTACAGTGGGTATGGGGATAATTCCCCCAGATCCAGGCTCCAAGCTCTGGGGTACAGTGGGTATGGGGATAGTGCCCCCAGATCCAGGCTCCACACTCTGGGGTACAGTGGATATGGGGATACTGCCCCCAGATCCAGGCTCCACACTCTGGGGTACAGTGGGTATAGGGATAGTGCCTCCAGATCCAGGCTCCACACTCTGGGGTACAGTGGGTATAGGAATAATGCCCCCAGATCCAGGCTCCACACTCTGGGGTACAGTGAGTATAGGGATAGTGCCCCCAGATCCAGGCTCCACACTCTGGGGTACAGTGGGTATAGGGATAATGCCCCCAGATCCAGGCTCCACACTCTGGGGTACAGTGGGTATAGGGATAGTGCCCCCAGATCCAGGCTCCACACTCTGGGGTACAGTGGGTATAGGGATAATGCCCCCAGATCCAGGCTCCACACTCTGGGGTACAGTGGGTATAGGAATAGTGCCCCAGGACCCAGGCTCCACACTCTGGGGTACAGTGGGTATAGGAATAATGCCCCCAGATCCAGGCTCCACACTCTGGGGTACAGTGAGTATAGGGATAGTGCCCCCAGATCCAGGCTCCACACTCTGGGGTACAGTGGGTATAGGGATAATGCCCCCAGATCCAGGCTCCACACTCTGGGGTACAGTGGGTATAGGAATAGTGCCCCAGGACCCAGGCTCCACACTCTGGGGTACAGTGGGTATGGGGATACTGCCCCCAGATCCAGGCTCCACACTCTGGAGTACAGTGGGTATGGGGATAATGCCCCCAGATCCAGGCTCCACACTCTGGGGTACAGTGGGTATAGGGATAATGCCTCCAGATCCAGGCTCCACACTCTGGGGTACAGTGGGTATGGGGATAATGCCCCCAGATCCAGGCTCCACACTCTGGAGTACAGTGGGTATGGGGATAATGCCCCCAGATCCAGGCTCCACACTCTGGAGTACAGTGGGTATAGGGATAGTGCCCCCAGATCCAGGCTCCACATTCTGGGGTACAGTGGGTATAGGAATAGTGCCCCAGGACCCAGGCTCCACACTCTGGGGTACAGTGGGTATGGGCATAGTGCCCTGAGATCTCGGCTTCACTCTCTGGGATACCCTGGGTATTTGGACACTGCCCCCTAGTAGACCCACCAGAGGCCATTCCTGTGTCCCACTACAGACGCTACATTAAATGGAACTGACTATATAGAATAGTAAAGAGGGCACCGTCACCGCCATGGAGCTCTGTGTTCTAGAAACAGCAGAAACATCTCCAGCTCCAGAGATAAAATGTAAGTCCTTTATTGAAGAATTTAAATCAAGATCCTCACATGACAAAAAATAGTGACCATACGTGCATCTTGTTGCCCCTCATGGACTTCGGCATTCGCATCCATCGTTATAGACTTCACTGAACATTTTTTGACTATTTTTTGATGTGCTGATCTTGATTTTAATTTTTCAATAAATGACTTGTATATTCTCTCTGGGAGCTGGAGCTGTTTTTGGATTTTTCCGCTGGTCAGAATGGTTTCCGTTCTCCATATGTAATGTACCGCTCTAGGTGAGCTGGCTTTCTGTGTCTTGTTGTCTGTGTTCTGGCATCAACCATACAAGTTAGTGGGGTCCTTATATTTCTGCCTTCGTCTCCTTTTTTCCCTCCTCATCTTTATGGGTATCTTCTCGTTTTGTCTACTTACCTTTTCTGTGCTGGTCCAAGGATTTTCTATTTCTTCATCATTGGTTGCCAGCGACCATACACAAGTGTTACATAGAGCAAGGCCCCATAGACCTCAGATTTATGGCAGCTGAACTTGTCGATATCTGCAGCAGTGGTTGAGAATCTCACATATATGGAGGTCTCCCGACTCCCCCAACAGATAAAATCTCAGTATCAGGCAACTGAAATGTACGAAATTGTTGTTCTCAGGGGATAAGCTTATCCTCTTCCCACTGAAAACACATGAACGCCTGTACAGGGGAAGCTGGAGAGATTTAGGGGAGTGTTCGGGGGACAACCTTAAATAGTTATTCTCTGTATTTTCAACATTCAATTTGCACAAACATAGAAGTTTATTTTCTCTCGCTTTTGGTGCTGGTTTTCATTAACTTTTTTTTTTTTTTGACTTTAGTGTTGAATTGTAAAACTTATATATATATAATATATATAATATAAAATTGTGAGTGGCTTTGTACCCATTAAAGGGTTTGTCCGGAGATAACAGTTTGGCCTATCCACAGATAGGTAAAAAATATGAGATGGATGTGAGTCCAACTCCTGCCATCCCCTCAGATTAGCTGATATCTTGTACATCGCTGTTATCTCCCCCCCCCCCTTTTAGCTGCAAAGCTATGTAATGTACAGGGATCTGGTGACATGGTTTTGACCAGGGTGCAGCTACAGTATGATGAAAACGACTGTGTACAACATGTCAGCACAGTTTTCCAATTTTTTGTTATTGGCCTTCGGGTGCCCAGTGGGGTCTTCTCTGCCGGCCACCTGTTCATGGCCTTTTCCTAAAGGGGAAGGGGATTGAATGATGTTCTCTTTCTGCCCTCAGTCCTTCCTAAATGGGCTGTTCAATAGGTACAATATCACCCACTTGTACTAGTGCCTTTAGTTTGTGCCTAATATGAAGAGGTTAACGAGTAACTGTAGTTTTAATTTATATTTAATAAATCAATAGAACATATGAAAATGCGCAGCTTTGTCATATGTCTTATCAGAGAAATCTGTTTCTTTCTCCTGGACTGAGCTTTCTCTATGGGTAAAAACTGTGTCCAGTGATTACAGATTTTCCTACTACTCGGATAGATGACAGTTGGTGCACGTAAAGTTCTATGGAGAGAGGAGGAGCTGGTGGCAGACATAGATTCTGCTGC
The DNA here is from genome assembly GCF_048569485.1 of Anomaloglossus baeobatrachus. NCBI lineage: Eukaryota > Metazoa > Chordata > Amphibia > Anura > Aromobatidae > Anomaloglossus > Anomaloglossus baeobatrachus. The sequence goes on from NC_134358.1 coordinate 178,805,472, forward strand.
AAGTTCTCCTGAGAGGATGTCCTGTAAGATGGCCGCTCTGTATGCCGTGATGTCACTCTCATTACATCACATGCAGGTAGTTGTTCTGGGGGAAACATTTTTTACATGGTGGATTTCACAGCTTTCAGAGGAAAATAAATGACCACTAAGGCCATGTGCACACGTTGAGTATTTGGTGAGTTTTTTACCTCAGTATTTGTAAGCCGAAACCAGGAGTAGATCAGTCAGAGGGAAAATTAGAATAGCTCCTAGTGATGAGCGAGCACTACCATTCTCGGTACTCGTAACCAGCAGTTAGACCCTTGGATGGGTGTGACTTGTGTACCGAGTATAATGGAAGTTAATGGGGAACTCTAGCATTTTTCCAGAAAATGATTGGGTTTTCTCTTGACATCCATTATACTCGGTGCACAAGTCGAGCCCGTTTAAGCGTTCAACTGCTGGTGAGGAGTACTGAGCATGGCACCCGAGCATGGTAGTGCTCACTCATCACTAGGGCCCCTTTCACACGTCAGTGATTCTGGTACGTTTGTACTTTTTTTTAAATGTACCAGAATCACTGACATACGCAGAACCATTCTAATCAATGGGTCTGCTCACACATCAGTGATTTTTCACTGAACGTGTCTCCGTGCAGCGTGCACCCTTGGCCGTGATTCTGCACGGAGACATGTCAGTTTTTTTCTGGCATCACTGATGACCCACGGACCACACTATGGTGTGATCCGTGTGTGATCAGTGAAACACGTACCAGAAAATCACGGACATATTAAATATTAAATATTTTTAACTTACCTTGCCTGCGATTCGCTGTGCCTGCTCCGCTCTCGGCAGCTCCTGCCTGGCTCATGAATATTCATGAGAGCAGGAAAACCCGACCAGGAAGTAGCTGCTGAGAGCGGTGGGCGGACGCTGGAGACCCGAGGAGATCAGCACCATGGACAGCAGCAGTGAAGGCAGGTGAGTAATGTCCATGTGCAATCACGGATCACGGATTGCATATGGACAACCCACGTGTGCCGTGAATCACGGAACACGGAGGGACATGTGTGTGTTTTACACGTCAGTGAAGAACGTCTTTGTTTTTCACTGACGTGTGAAACGTGCCTAATAGAAATATAGGCACCACTTCTGAATTTTTTGCTGAGGTAAAAATCTCACCAAATACTCAACGTGTGCACGTGGCCTGATAATGTACTGGATTTCTAAGCTCCCCGTTCACCATAATGGTTGTTTCACACCCAGAGGTTTTTGGATAAATGCCACTACAATTTTTTTATGCAGTTTTTAAACCAATTCCAGATGTGGATCAAGCAGGAGGAGGATTATAAGTCCTTCCATGACATTTGTCTTTCAATTTGAATCCATTTTTGGCTTTGGATAAAAAAAAACTGCATTAAAAGCTCACATAAAATACTGTGTGTGAAACCACCCAGGGGGTACGTGCCCACAGCCTCTTACAGACCCCGCCGTACCTGCTGAGCTTTGCCAGAGGAAGACTCTTCAGGAAAACACCGGCAGTGTTTTTCCTTAAGTGTTTTATTTGATGCCTTTTAGGCCATTTTCTTGGCGCAGATGCAAAAAAGATGCAATATTGCTGTGGAAATGCTTGGGATTTGACTGTTTTCAACCTCCCCCTCAAATTAGCAGCATCAGCATAACTTTCTCTGTTGGCATTTGCTTTTTCTCTATGACAGTAGTTCTGTGGTATACACCCAGTTGCTTAAAGGGAAAGGTTGTATCTTTATTCCCGGGTTAGTCATAACTTTAGAACACAAGGACACAGAAAATGAAACAAAAAGTTCAAGAATCAGTGAAATGGTAACAATTGGATGAGTAATCAGTTAAAGGGCTCATTCGCACTGGCGTATAACTCGGACGAGTGTTATCCCTTGTTTTGTTAGCTAGCACTCGCTCTAATGTTATACTATGGGGCTGTGTTGATCATGATTTTTTTACCATTCCGATTCAGCATGAGAAAAAAAATCACTGGATGCTGCGATTGGCAGCGTATACCAGACAGTGCGCACCCATACAAGTCTATGGGTGCGTGTGAAACATTGGACTGCACTGATGTCATCCCAGTGCAGTGCAATATACACAGAGAGAGACAATGGAGAAGAGGGAGAAAATAATCTCTTCCTCTTCTCCGCACCTGTGCTCCGATTCTCGCATGTGAGAGAATCAGGTCACAGTATAATGACACTCGGCTCACGCCGAGTTTGAGCCAAGTGTTGTTAGCATATCGCATTTGATTCTCTCTCGTGAAGGAATATACGCTTGTGTCAGCGTATCCTTAATTAATATATCAAGTGTAAGGTGCTCTTTAAATTGACATTCGTGCGTGTATTTTTTTTTTTTTTTATTCACTTACCGGGTTAGTAATGGAGGTGTCTGATAGACTCTTCTCAATTACAAACTCCTGGGCTTCATGTCTGCTGTCAATTCACAGTTGACATCAACCACAAAAATATTACCCCGATTGCCACCACACCAGGGCAGTTGGAAAGAGCCTTGGCTAAGCGCCCAAATTGGTGCATTTTATGAATGTTCCACATCTGCGGTGGCTGTGGACGGCTACTTTTAGGCTGGGAAGGGCCAAGTAACCATGGGCCTTCCGAGCCTGAGTATACCAGCCCGCAGCTGTCTGCTGTGCCTTGGCTGTTTATCAAAAATGGGGGACACCCACGTCATTTTTTTTTAAAATGATTTATTTATTAGTTAAACAAGGATAAAAACACTGTTTAGTGCCCCATGGAAGTCCCTAAAGGGTGCAAGTCCACGGTATGTAGGGGGGCTTAGTTTGCTTTTCTCAACTGTCAAAGAACAGTGTGTGTTGAGCATCGTGTCACCAAGTCCTATATAGACCTGATGATGTGATTCTATCAGCCAATCACAGCCATGCCAGTACTCGACATGGCTGTGATGGCTGAGGAATTAACTTTAAAGTTTGTTTTAATCAAAAGATCTTGGATTAAATGATAAGTTCCACAATTAGATGTGTCTAAAAAAAATGTTCCTGCACTGAGATTATCTTATATATGTGTCCCTGCTGTGTACTGTGTAATGGCCGTGTCTGACAGGAATATGGTCTGATCATACTACAGCTTCTGGCCAGGGCAGGAAGTAATAAAGTATACAGACATTACAGCACAGGATCACAAATTATTCTTTCTTTGAGGTAAAACATTTTTTAAAATCATGCTGGGAAATGTGCTACCTCACAAAAAGAATCAGCTACGCTCCCTTGCTATAATGTCTTTATACTTTTTTTACTTCCCTGCCCAGAAGATTTAGTATGTTCAGACCATGTCCCTGTACTGTCAGACACATCCATTAACCTCCCGATTTGCACAGTCCGTGGTGAAGGTTCATATGTGTGTGTTTGTACTGTGTGCTGTCCCTGTGCTATCGGTGTGATATCTGGATAGCACATGGACAGCGTGATCTGGTATACTTACCTGTCTCCAGCACTGCTGTTGTGGTGCTTCTGGGTCCGTGGTCAGTGCAGTAAATATGCAATGAGCATAATGAGCAGGCCCGGAAGTACTGTAACAGCAGAGGCAGAGATAGCAGTGTTGGAGACAGGTAAATATAAAAATTCTTTATTTTTATATGACATATGTTTTCTCCTGTACGTGTCACACTGATGTCACACGGATCACATCAGTGACACCCGTTCTGCCGGCAGAAAACAGACATGTCGCCGTGCGCTCCACACGGACACACGGTGTGTGAGAAAACACGGATGTTGTGACTTAGACCATTGATTTTAATGGGTCTTCGTGAGTCTGTCTCCAGTACGTGTGAAAACAGACATCACACGTACCAGAGACACGGATGTGTGAAGGAGGCCTTACACAGTACATAGCAGGGACATTTATAAGATTATCTCAGCACAGGAACATTTTTTTATCACATCTAATTGTGGAAATTCTTATTATTATTCCAAGATCTATTGATTAAAATGAACTTTAAGTTTAATTTTGTTCATGGGAAAACCCCATTAAATATGGTCTAAAACCTTTTAGGGTCTGTGCCCACGATCAGTGTTTGCAGAGTTTTGGATGTAGCGGGTTTTTGCTGTGTCCAAATCACTGCGTTGTACAGTACAAGCATAGTAGACAGGATTTCTAGCAATCCCGTGCCCACTGTGCTTGTTTTTCGCAGCAAACACTGACCTACGGTGCGGCTTTCCAAGCCGCAGCATGTCAATTCTTTGCTGCGGATTTGCATGCGTCCTCCGTAGGGAGAACACAAGCGAGAGACCGCAGCGCATGGAACCCTGATTGTGGGTACGAGCAGCTGCGGAGGAGACTCGCGGACCCGTAGGTCAGGACCCGCTGCGTCCAGGACGCAGTAAGTTCTGATCGTGTGTGCATACCCTTAGGCTAGTGATTAGCTTCAAACATGTGGGGTATGTTGGCTCTGGCATGGGGGGATGGCAGCAGAGGCACTGTGCTGGAAATTTATGTAGCAGTACAGTTGCCTCTCTGTAGAGTTCCCTTTAATTAGACAGTGATATGGATTTTTGGAAAGGAAAATAAACAATTACCATCAAATTCGGATTTAAACAATGGGTCATTTTCCGCTAACACATTTATGTTATTAAACTTGTCCATGAGACTGTTCATGGTCTTCTGATGAGGCTAAATTTCAGACAGCCATTGAGGACATCCCAATGATGGCGGCGGAGATAACCCAGGAGCACCTTGTACCTGTGGTTAGGTTGGCGTGCTGGGAACAGTAGTAATCATATTATATTATTTCTTACAGCTCATATTAATCCTTTTACCCGTCTATTATAATATCCAGTAGTGCATATTTGTGACGTTTGGACATGTATCTACCAAGCCCTGCTTGATTTTATTATAGGTTTACGTCAATCAGAAAGGACAAGAGTCCTGGACAAGAGTCCTGCCCAAGACAACAATGGAAAGAAAACGTGTTGGCTGTATTCTCTAGAGATTTTTGACATGTACAATAACTCTGATGTATTTGACTTTTATGGCATTCGTGTGTTTGCATGAGCTTATTGTGATGCACAATATGGGATATATATGGCCAAAAAATATGAAAAGTTTCCAAAAGGAACTGATCCTAAGGCTGGACTCACACGAGCGTATGGCATCCGAAGTGAGAGCATCGAATGCGATTTTGCTAATGATCCCCGGCTCAGGCTCTGGTGCGAGCGTGAGCCGAGTGTCATGCGACTGTGACCCGATCTTGCGATCGGGTCACAGCTGTGAAGCCGAGGGCGGGTGCTGCGGAGGAGAGGGAGGGGTTAATCCCCCCCATCTCCTCCACTGTCATCCTGTGTGTATATTGCATTGCACTGGGATAACATCCGAGTGCAGTCCGAGGTTTCTCTCACACCCATTTACTTGAATGGGTGCGAGAGATACGGCTCTCGCAGAAAATCGCAGCATGCTGCTACTTTTCTCGCATCCAGAATCTGCATGGAAGAAAAGCTGCCCAACTGTTCTGCCTCATTGCCTAACATTGGTCAGAGTGCAACAGGAGATTTTCTCGCATTGCACTCATCCGATTTCAACGCTCGTGTGAGTGTACCCTAAAAGTGATCATATATATCAGGCCTCATTCAGACGCCTTAGTTTCACGAACAGGGTTTTTGCGGATAGAAAATCTACCTATTATCGTGTATGAGGCCGTTCACATGCACATGTCTTTTATGGACCGTCTGTCCACAGAAGAATCATGGAGACATGTCCTTTTTGGCACAGATACAAATCACCCCTACAAGTAAAGGTCCGTGAAATTCACGGGCAGTACACGGTTGGCATCAGTATCTAATCTGTGTAATCTCCGTGATTATCATTGTAATGGATAAGATAAGCTGTGCAATTTACAGATTTATTTTTCCATACATGAAAATCATTTATGAAACAGTAATCTTAAAACCTGACACTGGTGAAAATCGGATCCAAACACTGATAACTCTTGGACAATTTATTTATTTTTTTTTGCATATGTAAAATATTAATGATGTCTGAAAGAGACCAACCCTTGGCCAAAGCCACTGATTTTGGGAGGACTGGCTGACCACCCAATGTGTATAGGAGTGCTCATACATTCCTCAGAAAATGTGTTCAGAGATAGAAGAATCAGGCATATTGACTTTTAGCAGCCTGATCATTGGCTCTCAAGGAAATAAACCACAGACAGGTGTTTGGCAGTCAGGGCTAGTTTTAGACAAACTACACTGTGTGCAGAATTATTACGCAAGGTGTATTTTAGAAGATTTTTTTTTATTATTGATCAACAACTATGTTCTCAATAAACCCAAAAGACTCAAATATCAAAGCTTAATATTTTTGGAAGTTGTGAGTCGGGTTTTTTTTAAATTTGGCTATCTTAGGAGGATATCTGTTTGTGCAGGTAACTATTACTGTGCAGAATTATTAGGCAACTTAATAAAAACCAAATATATTCCCATCTCACTTGTTTATTTTCACCAGGTAAACCAATATAACTGCACAAAATTTAGAAATAAATATTCTGACATGCAAAAACAAAACCCCAAAAAATAGTGACCAATATAGCCAGCTTTCTTTATGATGACACTCAACAGCCTACCATCCATAGATTCTGTAAGTTGCTTGATCTGTTTACGATCAACATTGCGTGCAGCAGCCACCACAGCCTCCAGACACTGTTCTGAGAGGTGTACTGGTTTCCCTCCCTGTAGATCTCACATTTTATGAGGAACCACAGGTTCTCTATGGGGTTCAGATCAGGTGAACAAGGGGGCCATGTCATTATTTTTTCATCTTTTAGTCCTTTACTGGCCAGCCACGCTGTGGAGTAGTTGGATGCATGTGATGGAGCATTGTCCTGCATGAAAATCATGTTTTTCTTGAATGATACCGACTTCTTCCTGTACCACTGCTTGAAGAAGTTGTCTTCCAGAAACTGGCAGTAGGTCTGGGAGTTGAGCTTCACTCCATCCTCAACCCAAAAAGGTCCCACAAGCTCATCTTTGATGATGCCAGCCCATACCAGTACCCCACCTCAACCTTGCTGAGTCGGACTGGAGCTCTCTGCCCTTTACTGATCCAGCCTCTGGCCCATCCATCTGGCCCATCAAGAGTCACTTTCATTTCATCAGTCCATAAAACCTTTGAAAATCAGTTTTAAGTTATTTCTTGACCCAGTCTTGACGTTTTATTTTATGTTTCTTTTTCAAAGGTGGTCATTTTTCAGCCTTCCTTACCTTTATTGATGTCCCTGAGTATGGCACACATTGTGCTTTTTGATAGTCCAGTAACGTTGCAGCTCTGAAATATGGCCAAACTGGTGGCAAATGGCATCTTGGCAGCTTCACGCTTGATTTTCCTTAATTCATGGGCAGTTTTTTTGCGCCTTTTTTGCCCAACACGCTTCTTGCGACCCTGTTGGCTATTTGCCGTGAAACGCTTAATTGTTCGGTGATCACACTTCAAAAATTTGGCAAATTCAAGACTGCTGCATCCTCTGCAAGACATCTCACAATTTTGGACTTTTCAGAGCCGTCAAATCTCTCTTCTGACCCATTTTGCCAAAGGAATGGAAGTTGCCTAATAATTAAGCACATCTTATAAAGGGTGTTGATGTCATTACACCACACCCCTCCTCATTACAGAGATGCACATCACCTGATTTACTTAAGTGGTAGTTGGCTCTCAAACCTATACAGCTTGGAGTAGGACATCATGTATAAAAATTATCATGTGATCAAAATACTGATTTGCCTAATAATTCTGCACACAGTGTAGTTTTAGAAAAAAACCAAGGAGAAAAATTGTAGGAAAAATACCCTGACTATAAATAAATAAATTGCAAGTGCTTAATAAACAGGGTACTTAGTATATACATTTTTGCAAAAAGGTAAGAAGCCGTCCCACCTCGTCACGGTGTACCCACCTGAGACAGTCCCTAACCTACTAAAGCATAATGTTGCATGTTTACTGAACATTTGTTACAGCTCAGTTTTTTGGTGTTTTTTTTGTCTGTTATCTTGCTTTATTGCAAGTTGGGGGTGCAGCCCTCCTGATACTGAGGCTGAACAACTACTTGCTTCTCACTTTTGCTGTGTATTTAATCTGGGACCCAGCTGACCACTTTACCATTCATATTGAAGTTTTGACATGACACTAGTCAGGTACAGAATATGTTTTTAACTTCAGTAGGTTAGGGACTGTCTCAGATGGGTACACCGTGACGAGGTGAGACAGCTTCTTACCTTTTTGAAAAAATGTATATACTAAGTACCCTGTTATTAAGCACTTGCAATTTATTTATTTATAGTCAGGGTATTTTTCCTACAATTTTTCTCCTTGGTTTATTTCTAGTCTTGAGGCTGCAATTCACATGCTTGTAATGTTGCATGTTTATTGAACATTGTTTCAGCTCAGTTTTTTGGTGTTTTTTTTTTTTACAGTGTAGTTTTAGTGGGGCCCCAGGCAAAAAATAAAAGTGGGGCCCCAAATTCTTCACCCATATTATATTATTAGTATATCTACTAACCATAGCCTGCCAAGTAGGATATGAGAATAATACCTGGCAATCATGCATCCCACCAGGTGTGTAGATGTAGATGGGACATCATTAGCTCATGTTACCTCCCATTACAGCCATGAGCTGTGCCAGACAAACACTTTAAATCAAAAGATTTACTTAAAAGGTATTGTCCTTTGAAAACCAATCATCATCTTTTCAAAGGATAGGTGATAAATGATTCATTTGTGGGGATCCGACCACTGGGACCTTCACTGGCATAATACATAATAGGGAAGTTCCATCCCCATTAGAATGAAGTAGCAGTGCGCATATACGACCTGCGCTCCATTCATCTACTATGGGCCTACTGACCTCTGCGCTCAGCTTTTCCCTGTAGCCTCATAGAGCATTAATGGATCGGCCGTCAGTCATTTCCTTTTCTGATGATTGGTGCAGATTCCATAAGTCAGACACCCACCCAGGGCTGTATTTTGCCTTCGTGCTGCCCTAGGCACATTAAGTGGTCGCGCCCCTTAGTGACAACGTAAAACTGAGTTTTCACACACGACATCTGTTTAAGGCAGATCTACTCTGTAAAACACTTTATAAAGTATCAATGAGAAACGAAGGGCACTAACTTCCCCACCCCCCCATGGGGATCACCACGGGCACATCAAAACATAGCATGAGTATAAAATATTCCCACCACACCGTCCCCACTTATATACTGTGACTGTCACACTGCCCCTAATAAGCTACACACTGCCCTCCCTTATAAATTATACCCACCACACCTTCCTCAATTATGAAATATGATCTGCACATTGTGAGGAGGGAGCGGCATGATGTGAGGACAATGTCCCATGCATGCTGCCCCCTCCTCACAATGTCCCATGCATGCTGCCCCCTCCTCACAATGTCCCATGCATGCTGCCCCCTCCTCACAATGTCCCATGCATGCTGCCCCCTCCTCACAATGTCCCATGCATGCTGCCCCCTCCTCACAATGTCCCATGCATGCTGCCCCCTCCTCACAATGTCCCATGCATACTGCCCCCTCCTCACAATGTCCCATGCATACTGCCCCCTCCTCACAATGTCCCATGCATACTGCCCCCTCCTCACAATGTCCCATGCATGCTTCCCCCTCCTCACAATGTCCCATGCATGCTGCCCCCTCCTCACAATGTCCCATGCATACTGCCCCCTCCTCCCAATGTCCCATGCATGCTGCCCCCTCCTCCCAATGTCCCATGCATGCTGCCCCCTCCTCACAATGTCCCATGCATGCTGCCCCCTCCTCACAGTGTCCCATGCATGCTGCCCCCTCCTCACAGTGTCCCATGCATGCTACCCCCTCCTCACAATGTCCCATGCATGCTGCCCCCCTTCTCACAATGTCCCATGCATGCTGCCCCTCTCCATGAGCTCCTAATGCTGCCTTACTCTTTTCCATAATGACACCTCCATGTTGCCCCACTCATGCTAAGACCACCACACTAACGTTTATGCTGAGACATCCCCCCCCCACACACACACTACTTCACTCTTGATATTGACTCCCCTACATTGCTCCACTCCATACTGATCCCACACACGCTGCCCCTTCTCCATAATGAGCTCCCAATGCTGCCCCCCTCTTATTCTGAGTCCTTACACTCCCCCCACCCAATCGATTTTGTCATTGCACTATGCCTCAACCCTTGTACTCTGTAGCATTAGCCCCTCACTCCCCACACTCGCATCAGGCTCTCTCCCCCAGCATCAGCCTCTCTCCCCCAGCATCAGCCTCTCTCTTCACTCAGCATCAGCCTCTCTCCCCCAGCATCAGCCTCTCTCTTCCCTCAGCATCAGCCTCTCTCTTCCCTCAGCATCAGCCTCTCTCTTCCCTCAGCATCAGCCTCTCTCTTCCCTCAGCATCAGCCTCTCTCTTCCCTCAGCATCAGCCTCTCTCTTCCCTCAGCATCAGCCTCTCTCTTCCCTCAGCTTCACCTTCTCTCCCCAGCCTCCCCAAGCATCAGCCTCTATCATCCCTCAGCATCAGCCTCTCCCCCAGTCTCAGCCTCTGCCTCCCCCCCAGCCTCAGCCTGCCCCAGTCTCCGCCTCAGCCTCCCCCCAGTCTGCGCCTCAGTCTCCCTCCAGCCTCCCCCCCAGTCTCAGCCTCCCCCCAGTCTCAGCCTCAGCCTCCCTCCAGCCTCCCCCAGTCTCAGCCTCCCTCCAGCCTCCGCCCAGTCTCAGCCTCCCTCCAGCCTCCCACCAGTCTCAGCCTCAGCCTCCCACCAGTCTCAGCCTGAGCCTCCCTCCAGCCTCCCCCCAGTCTCAGCCTCAGCCTCCCTCCAGCCTCCCCCCAGTCTCAGCCTCAGCCTCCCTCCAGCCTCCCACCAGTCTCAGCCTCCCCCCAGTCTCAGCCTCCCCCCAGTCTCAGCCTCCCTCCAGCCTCCGCCCAGTCTCAGCCTCCCTCCAGCCTCCGCCCAGTCTCAGCCTCCCTCCAGCCTCCCACCAGTCTCAGCCTCCCTCCAGCCTCCCCCCAGTCTCAGCCTCCCTCCAGCCTCCCCCAGTCTCAGCCTCCCTCCAGCCTCCCCCCAGTCTCAGCCTCTGCCTCCCTCCAGCCTCCCCCCAGTATCAGCCTCTGTCTCCCTCCTGCCTCCCCCCAGTATCAGCCTCTGTCTCCCTCCAGCCTCCCCCCAGTATCAGCCTCTGCCTCCCTCCAGCCTCCCCCCAGTATCAACCTCTGCCTCCCTCCAGCCTCCCCCCAGTATCAGCCTCTGCCTCCCCCCAGTCTCAGCCTCCCTCCAGTCTCCCCCCAGTCTCAGCCTCAGCCTCCCTCCAGCCTCCCCCAGTATAAGCCTCTGCCTCCCCCCCCCCCCCGCATGCGCAGATCTCCGGTCTGCATTAGAGACACCCCCACGCTCCTTATGAATCTTCAGCTCTGCGAGCACTTACCTGATCCAGTGCCCGCCGCCATCTTCCTGGCTCATGTGAGTATCCTCTTCTGACACCGGCTTCCATCGCGGCGTCCTGCTGTGAGCTCTGCACGTGATGTCCACACAGCAGTGGACGCAGAACAGAGGAAGGAGCTGATTGGCGCGCGCATGTGACCCCGGAAGTGCAGGCGCCGGCAGTTCTGGGGTCAATCAGCTCCCTGTGCTCGGCGGCTGCAGTTTGTTTGCATTCGCGTCTTAATTGACTCGGACACAAATAAATGGAAATGCGCCCCTTCCCCCCCTCCCCCCTCCGAAAACACAGCGGATTTAATCGACTGTCTAACGGAGGGGGAGAGGATCTGTAAAAAAAAAAAAAAAAATTATTTTTTTTTGCTGCCAGAAGGTGCCGCTTCCCCGCAACCTGCCGCCCCAGGCACCGGACCACGGGTGCCTAATGGTAAATACGGCCCTGCACCCACCCACCGATCAGTAATTTATTGCATTTTGTATGGATCGGCGATAACTTGTTTTCACTGGAAATCCCCCTTTAACGTCCTAATACCATGTGTTTTTGTGGTTAATGCCATAGCCCCTTAAAGACACTGGTATTTTGGGCCTTAAGGACATAGTTATTGTCTTCATTTTTTTTATTCATGTGTTGCAGCTAGTCGACATAGCCATCTGAGGGAGGATTTTCCCAGGACGAGTTGTATTTTAATAGTAGCATTTTGGCTGACATACTGTATAATGTTTTTGAAAATTGATCGTATTCTGCAGTTTTTGGCTATTGTGATGACGTCACTGTGGTCACCAGCAACAGAACCATTGCGTCCTGTAATAGTCTGCTGTAATCACGCCATCAGAAGAAAGTCCAAAAATGCTCAGTTCAAATAACCGAGATGCTGCAGCCGATCACAGGTCCCGGTGGTCCTGTAGCTGGGGAGCACCGTGACGTCATCACTTCTGGTGCCTGCGCACACCGCAGAGACCCAGGTGGGAGACAGCAGCTATTCTTGATGTTATATTTTTTATCACTTTGTAATTCTACTTTTTCTTTATTATTTTTTTATCTTTTATTATATTAGGGGTTAGGGTTGCTGTCTAGGGTCTTGTTTTACTGTTTGTGGCTGGTGTTGAGTGCGGAATAAAGCTCCTCACTGACCAGTCCTGTTGCTGGTAAGGGCAGGCTTCTCCTGAGTGAGCGCACCGCCATGTGCTGTGTCCTGACAGCCGCTGCTGTGCAATGTCAGGACTCCAGTCTCACTTTCAGGCTGTGTACATTATGTCAAAAAAACACAACTGCGCAAAACTACACAAAGAAATGCAAAGAAAAAGATTCCCCGTATTAAAACATATAAAACATAAAAATAAATAATTAAAGTGATAAAGTAACTCATGGGGACAGACTACGAGCAAAATATATTAATTATCTATGTATGTTTCAATAATTTAAATGTATAGCTAATTCTAATAAAAACTATATCACGTTTCTTAGCACAGAATAGTATATTACTGATGATAGTAATCAGCCATGCACAGTAATACATAGCCATGTGTGAACATTTTAGATACAGACTGTGTACATTATATCCTGACATTGGTCAGCAGTTGTCAATCTGTGGCAGATCTGTGGCAGATCTGTGGCAGATCTGTGGTAGATCTGTGGTAGATCTGTGGCAGATCTGTGGCAGATCTGTGGCAGATCTGTGGCAGATCTGTGGCAGATCTGTGGCAGATCTGTGGCAGATCTGTGGTAGATCTGTGGCAGATCTGTGGTAGATCTGTGGCAGATCTGTGGTAGATCTGTGGTAGATCTGTGGTAGATCTGTGGTAGATCTGTGGTAGATCTGTGGTAGATCTGTGGTTGCAGTGACATTGTGGACAATCAGTGCCAGGTTTGTGGCTGTGTACAAATGGAACAATATGTCCATGATTTCACTGCAACCACAGATCTGTCACAGATTTATCTGTGTGTGTGACAGGCCACAGGCCTGTGCCCACGGGACTCTGTACCTGCGGATTTTGCTGCGGAAAACCTGCTGATTTATCTGTATTTTCCAGATAAATCCGCAGGTTTCAGCAAGTACAGACACTTCCCATGTTATCCTATGGGACATGGGGAGTGCTGTGACCATGCTGTGGAAAGTGCGGCTGCGGAATATGCTGCGGATGTCCCGCAGCCGCACACAACTGCATGTCAGTTATTCCTGCAGAATTACCTGCGGAATTCCCAGCGCTCCACTATGGAGATAGAGGCCGGGACTTCCGCAGGTAAGCCGCATGAATGTCCGCAGGTTTACCGCAGATATTTCGCTGGAATCCCACAGTTATGTATAGCTGTGGATTCCGTGCAGCTGCTGTGGGAAACCTGCGGACGTACCTGTGGATATATCCGCAGATGCGAGCTCCCTTCGGCACATAGCCTAATAATTTCAGGAGAACTTGCAGCAGAATGACTGTGTCTGCCTCTTGCTCCTTTTCCTCCATAGAACTTGATGAGCACCAACTGTCACCTCCTATCTCATTAATGTTAAAATCAATCTTCACTAAATACAGATTTCAGTTTTTACACTTGACCTGAGATTGACAAACCAGTTGAGGAGGAGAAAGAATCAGAAATATTTTATAAAGTTGCTTCTTCTCTTCATGTGTTTTATTGATTTATGAAATAAAGATTAAATGAAAACATTTACTCTTAAAAGCTGGTAATACACATTGCATAAAGATTGGCCAAACCAGCTGACTTTCTAAAACAATGTTTTACTTGTTGGCAGAGCGTGCGTTCAGCTGACAGCTACCTGCCTCGTAGAGATGAGCTGATCGATTTTCTGTGACCCAGGTCCATGTTCCGGGTCTGTAGTCTCTTGCCATGGACAGGAGCCATGCGAATTCCCTTACTCTGAAGGATCCCAGGCTCAGCCTATGATTTGCCAGGCTGGGGAGACATCACCTCTGTGCCACAAACCAAACTCCTGACATCTCCCAGTTCGGGTAATCATCCACTGACTCCTCAGTACATTTAAATGTTGAGCCGAGCAGAATGTGGAGCTGATCTCCAAGAAAACAAAAGGGTCAGAGGTTTTAATTCTAACTGCCCGGCCCTTGTGATGTCCCCCATTCACATTCAAAATCGCAACATGCTGCAACTGACCGAGTATATCAAACCAGACTCGCCAATGTAAGTCTATGAGTGCGTGAAAAAATGGATGGCACATGATGAGGTGACATGAACCATTCCTATAAATCTGATTGTTACACACAGTTCACATCCAAAACTCTGATGTTAAAAAGATGATGTTAAAAATTCATTGCATATGGATGTCATATGGATGCTATGTGATTTTTCTACCTAAGCTGTAATGCCCTGCACATGAGGTAAGAGACATGGCTATATCAGGAGAACTATACTACATTTCTAAGAGCAGTATAAGAAACAAACAGTGATCCTGCACCAGCCGCGTGTTACCTGCGGTACCGCATGCGTCCAGAGAAAGGATGCCGATGTGATCAATCCAGAGCAGGGGTGCCCGTCAGCAATAAGAATCCGTAAGGAGCAGGTAAGATGAAAAAAGACCGCACTCCATCCACTGTGCTGGAAAACATTTTATTTCAACAGGTGCATTGGTAAAAGGCTGGAGGCAACCTGTGAGCCAGCTTCTAGAGGGGGACGACGGCCGTTTCGCCTTGATTAGGCTTCCACGGGTCTACATGTGGAATGGAAACGTCAAGTAGGAGTGCCCAAACAGGTTGCATCACAAACCACATTAAAACAATCAAAATGGAGAATGTACATAAAAATGACATTGAAATAAGACACTAAATGTATCACACACATAGAATACACAGGAAAAAAGAGACACAAAAAAATGTACCATAATGGAAATTTGGAGAATGATCGTTCAATCTATAGGAATACCGTAAGATCGACCCGATCATTCATATCCAGGTTGCCCTGCGCCCCATAATTAATTATTAATTTTGCTTCCGCCTGTAGTAATAATTTATGTAGATCACCCCCCTTAGGGGGGAGGGTAACCCTCTTCAGGCCAGCAAAACGTAGTACACTGGGGTCACCCCCATGCTGTTCCCGAACATGAGTGATCAACCTGGGAGAACCTTTTCCAGAAGCAATGGAGTTGTTTTTTTGTTTTTATGTAGTTTTTTTGTAGAAAAAGTGCGGGGGGGTACCGCCATGGGTACCCCCGTCTCATGTGCCATGGCCAATATTATTTTGGGCGCCTTCGAGAGCGAATATGTTTTTTCTGACACCAATCCTTATTTGAGGTATATTCGCCACTATCTGAGGTATGTGGATGACATTTTCATTGTATGGGACAGCCCGGAGACTTTGTTCTCTAGTTTTGTATACCATTTTGTATTCCGTCAATACAATGAATATGTCCTTCACTTCCTCATTTGGTGGCGATACCCTTAGCTTTTTGGATGTTGATGTCTCCATCAGGGGTGGTGTAATTCATACCCAGGTGTTCAGGAAGCCTACGGCTTCTAATTCACTCTTACACTTTAAAAGTGCCCACCCATTTTATACTAAGACGGCCTTACCTTACAGCCAATTTTTGAGGGTGCGTAGGGTTAACAATACAGATGAGTCATTTTTTCAGCAATTAGCCGATTTAAAGCATAGGTTACAACAGAGGGGTTATCCCAAGAGGCTGATCGACACTGCTTTTGAGAGAGTGGGATCTGGTCACACGGTCCCTGCCCAGCGTAATCGCACCAACAACAATAGGAATAGTCCAAAAAGATTCATTTTCAGTTTCAAATTTGGACCCTTTGGATGACGTGATTAGGGGAGTTTTGCGTAAGAACTGGCATATCCTGGAGAAGGATTCTGATTTGACTGAAATGACTGTGGCCAACCCCCTGGTCACTTTCAGACGCTGTAATAATTTACGCGATATGTTGGTTAAGAACAGACTTACCAGCACTTCTACATGGCTGGACAGATGTTGCCCACCGGGTAATTACCGGTGCGGCAACTGTAAGTTCTGTAACCTACATATCACTGGCGGTTCTGTGCAGGTGGTTTCTCATGTTCATAGGGTTCGCCAATTCATTTCATGTAAAACCAAATTTGTTGTCTATGTGGTCCTCTGCGTTTGTGGGAGGTTCTACATAGGCAAAACCATTAGGTGTTTGTATGTAAGATTCAGAGAACACTACAACTCCATTGCTTCTGGAAAAGGTTCTCCCAGGTTGATCACTCATGTTCGGGAACAGCATGGGGGTGACCCCAGCGTACTACGTTTTGCTGGCCTGAAGAGGGTTACCCTCCCCCCTAAGGGGGGTGATCTACATAAATTATTACTACAGGCGGAAGCAAAATTAATAATTAATTATGGGGCGCAGGGCAACCTGGGTATGAATGATCGGGTCGATCTTACGGTATTCCTATAGATTGAACGATCATTCTCCAAATTTCCATTATGGTACATTTTTTGGTGTCTCTTTTTTCTTGTGTATTCTATGAATGTGATACATTTATTGTCTTATTTCAATAAGTCATTTTTATGTACATTCTCCATTTTGATTGTTTTAATGTGGTTTGTGATGCAACCTGTTTGGGCACTCCTACTTAAGGGTTGACTTTTCCATTCCACATGTGGACCCGTGGAAGCCTAATCAAGGCAAAAATGCCGTCATCCCCCTCTAGGAGCTGGCTCACAGGTTGCCTCCAGCCTTTTACCCATGCACCTGTTGAAATAAAACGTTTTCCAGCACAGCGGATGGAGTGCGGTCTTTTGTCATCTTACCTGCATACTACATTTCTAAGTGGAGGTATTTACAAATATTAATAATATTATTACTACAGTGGAACCTTGGTTTACGAGAACAATCCGTTCTGGGAGTGTGCTTGTAAACCAAGTTACTTGTTTAGCAAAGCAAAATTTCCCATAGGAAATAATAGAAGCTCAGACAATTCATTCCACAACTTTTTCAATGTCCCATCCTGATCCCCTATTGTGCCATTCCACACACGTACAAACACACACATTTTATGCTCACCTTACCTTCCATTCGCTCGCCGGCCTCCTGGTTCTTGTAGTTCGCCGGTACAGGATGTGTATTGGTAACCATCACAACGATGGAGGAACTTCCGCTGTCAGCCGCTTCTCAACGGCAGCGCGCTGAACAATCAAAGGCAAGCGGCTCCTGCCTTTGATGTCAGCGATCTGGCAGCAGAAGCTCCGGCATCGATCGCGATGGTTACCCGATACACATCCTGTACCGGCGAACTACAGGAACCAGGAGGCCGGCGAGGGAACGGAAGGTTAGGTGAGCATAATATGTGTGCGTGTTTTTGTGTGTTTATGTGTGTTTGTGCGAACTGCAAGAGCGGGTCAGAGCGCGGTGAAAGTACGGAACCAGAAGTGTGTGCGGTGAGTTTTTGCTCGTACAGTAAAGTTTGCTCGTAAACTGAGTTACAAATTTACAGCAAGCTTTGCTCGTACAGCAAAATACTCGCACACCAAGTTACTCGTAAACCGAGGTTCCACTGTACACCTATTTCGTATTGGGATAGGATCTTGGAAAAGGGAATAACCCTTTAACTTGTTTAAAAAATTGGGTCATAAATATTTTAGTCCAGGAAAAACCCACACATCGTTCTTTATTCACTTAGATGGGATGGGGAGAGGTTCTAAGGGGTACTTTGCACGCTGCGACATCGCTAGCCGATTGTAGCGATGCCGACTGCGATAGTCCCCGCCCCCGTCGCAGATGGGATTTCTTGTGATAGCTGTCGTAGCGAACATTATCGCTATGGCAGCTTCACACGCACTTACCTGCTCTGCGACGTCGCTGTGGCCGGCGACCCGCCTTCTTCCTAAGGGGGCGGGTCGTGCAGCGTCACAGCGACGTCACACGGCAGGCGGCCAATAGAAGCAGATGGGCGGAGATGAGCGGGACGTAAACATCCCGCCCACCTCCTTCCTTCATCATTGCAGGTGGGACGCAGTTAAGGAGATGATCCTCCCTCCTGCGGCTTCATACACAGGACCGACACTGCACAGATCACTGATTTTCGACGCTTTTGCAATTGTTTATCGGTGCTTCTAGGCTTTACACGTTGCGACATCGTTACCGGCGCCGGATGTGCGTCACTTTCGATTTGACCCTGACAAGATCGCAGTAGCGATGTCGCAACGTGCAAAGTACCCCTTAGTGTTGTGGATAGTGTTGAGCGAGCACTATCATGCTCGGGTGCTTGGTACTTGTAAAGATGCTCGGATGGGACCGACTCAAGTACCCGAGTATAATGGAAGTCACTGGGGGACTTGAGCATTTGTCCAGAAAATCTTCCAGAAAAATACTCAAGTCTCCCATTGATTTCATTTATAAATGGGTGCTCGAGTTGCGCCCATCCGAGCATTAACTGCTTGTTACGAGCACCCGAGCTTAGTTAGTGCTCACTCATCACTCGTTGTGGATTTAGCAGTGGAAGTGTATTACATTTTGGTATTACATTTTCATTTAGTCATAAACCACATAAATGCTTGATGACTTATCTGGCCCAGAGCCACCACATCCCACATCACAACTGTCTTAGGCCAACTCTTATTGCTCACTCCCAGTACTTATATCCGTATTTAGAAGATCCCTTTGAGTGTATCCCAGGGTCTGAACTATTGCACCTTCCACACCCCCACTAATGACTATCACATATTGAGAGCGCTACTAGATGAGTTCTACAGCTCTTTAAACCCCTTCGTGACTGGCTGATTATATTTTTTGCCTTTTTATTTTTTCCTCCCCTTACTCCAAGAGCTATCAGTTTTGTATTGTCCAGTCAGCATCCTGTATAAGGTCATCTATTATTTTGTGGGACGAGTTGTAGTTTCGATTGACACCATTCATTTTACCATATCAAGTACTGAAAAACAGGAAAAAAAAAAATCCCAGTGTGATGAAATTGTGAAACTGCTGCAATTCTGTCATTTTTTTCGTCGTTGCTTAAGGCATTTATTGTACAGTAAACATTACCTGGAATGACTGCAGTGATACCAAACTTGTTTATTTTTGTTTATATAGTAATGGTTAAAAAATTTAACTTTGTAAAAAAAATTGGTTTGTATTGCCATTTGCTAAGTCTCATAACTTTATAGTTTTCCATCACTTTTTGTGCCCTGATCTGATGGTTTTAGTGATACCATTTTGGGGTAAATATGACTAAAGGGGGCTTTACACGCTGCGACATCGCTAATGCGGAGTCGTTGGGGTCACGGAATTTGTGACGCACATCCGGCCGCATTAGCGATGTTGCTGCGTGTGACACCAATGAGCAATTTTGCATCGTTGCAAAAACGTGCAAAATCGCTCATCGGTGACATGGGGGTCCATTCTCGATTATCATTACTGCAGCAGTAACGATGTAGTTCGTCGCTCCTGCGGCAGCACACATCGCTATGTGTGACGCCGCAGGAACGAGGAAGCTCTCCTTACCTGCCTCCCGGCCGCTATGCGGAAGGAAGGAGGTGGGCGGGATGTTACGTCCCGCTCAGCTCCGCCCCTCCGCTTCTATTGGGCGGCCGCTCAGTGACGTCGCTGTGACGCCGCACGGACCGCCCCCTTAGAAAGGAGGCGGTTCGCCGGTCACAGCGACGTCCCCGGGCAGGTAAGTATGTGTGACGAGTCTGGGTGATGTTGTGCGGCACGGGCAGCGATTTGCCCGTGTCGCGCAACAGATGGGGGCGGGTACCCACACTAGCGATATCGGGACCGATATCGCAGCGTGTAAAGTAGCCTTTAGGCTATGTGCTTTGTGTTTTTTCATGCGTTTCCGCAGCGTTTTCAACTGCAGCGTTTTATTGCAAAAATGCATGCGTTTTGATTTCCAGGCAAAATCTATGGGAAATGGGGCCTTCTTTTGTGCACAATGCTTTTAAAAACGCAGCGTTTTAGTTGCAGAAACTTTGTCAAAATCTCTGCTTTTGAAGAAGCAGCATGTCAATTGTTTTTACCATTTTGGCAGCGTTTTGCAAACATTAAAGTCATTGAGAACTTTCAAAATGCATCCTAAATCAAAATCCTAGCGTATTACATGCTTTTTTGATGCAAAACGCATGCTTTTTGGTCAAAATAAACGCATGCGTTTTTGACATTATATTGAGGTCATTATGTTTCCTTTACACACACATATAGTCCGACAATTAAAATAATGAAATTCAATAATTTAACGTTATTTGAAACATAACTATTATATCACAGTTAACATTTTAACAAAAATAGCTACCGTATGTTTCGGACTATAAGACGCACCGGATCATAAGACGCACCCTGGTTTTAGAGGAGGAAAATAAAATTTTAAGCAAAAAATGTGGTCATGACACACTGTTATGGGGCGAGGATCTGCTGCTGAGACTGTATGGGGGTAATGTCCACAAATTCTCTACTAAGGTGCCGTATCCTGGTATATATCCTCATCCTGCTATATACGCCCATCCTGGTATATACCGCCATCCTGCTATATACTGCCATCCTGAAATATGCCCTCATCCTGCCATATTACCCCCATCCTGCTATATACCCCCATCCTGGTATATACTCCCATCCTGCTATATACTGCCATCATGGAATATGCCCTCATCCTGCCATATACCCCCATCCTGCTATATATTGCCATCCTGCTATATGGCCCCATCCTGCTATATGGCCCCATCCTGCTATATGGCCCCATGCTGCTATATGGCATGTATCCTGTATTACACAAAAAACAATAAACGTTTATACTCACCTTTCCTCACTCCATGCAGCATCGCTCCTCCCCCTGTCTGTTGCGGTAGCAGCGCCGCTGACCTGTGTGGAGCCGTCACCGGTCACTTCCCTGCAGCACCGCTCGTCCTCCTGTCTGCCGGTCAGCTGACTTGCGTGGAGACTAGCGGCGCGCACAGCGATGACGTCATCGCTGTGCTCACCGCTCTCTACACATATCAGCTGACCGATAGACTGGAGGAGATCGCGATGCTGCACGGAAGTGGCCGGTGAGTGTACCATACTTATTCACTGCCCCCCGCGCTGATGATGATGCGTGAGGGGCAGTGAATACAGCCGCACATGATCACTCCAGGCTGTAGTTGCCAGGGGTGATCACAGCCGGCTGTTAATTATGCGCGCACCCCCCACCCATCATCCTGCCCACCTGTCAGCGCCGGCTTCAGCTCTGAGGGATGATGGGCGTGCATATGTAATGAGCGGGCCCACGTGGTCATGGCAGGCGCTGCTACAGCCTGCCCGTGCCCCCGATGACCCGCTCCACCGCAGCACCCTCATTCCCGGCCGCAGCCTATATTCAGACCATAAGACGCACCCCCAACTCTCCCCCAACATTTGGAGGAAAAAAAGTGCGTCTTATAGTCCGAAAAATACGGTATTTTGTGTATGATTTTATGATATTTATTATCATTTTTTTCTTTTTTTTTCATAGTGTTTGAATGTTTAAACTTTATTTAGTAGTGTATTTGTATTGAAAACGCATCTGACTTTAAGCAATGAAAAAACATGTAAAACGCGGTAAAAACGCAAGCGTATTTTTAGCGTTTTTGTGGTCAAAACCAAATTTGGCAAACACAATTTCTGCCAGAGGATGCGTTTAGAACTGCAAGTAACTCAACGCAAAGTGCGCACATAGCCTAACTGATAGCTTTTCATTGAATGTTTGGTGGTAAGTACCGTGTCTGGAACGACGCAAATTTGGTGCATTGAATTTATAGTTTAAATAATTTTATATTTCAATATTTTCAATATTTCAATTTAAAACAAGGAAAATGGGGCGATTTTAAAAATTAATATTTGTTGTATTTTTAAAATGTTGTTTAAAACATTTTTTTATTTTTTTTTATGTGTTTTATTAGTCCTTTTAGGGGATGTCCATGTTTCAGGTATATGTGACATCTGTTATTAATACGGATGCCACACGTACCCATGTTATTCTATAAAGTTACACACACGTCCGTGTTTTCACACAGACCGTGTGACCCCTCGTGGCACTGCACACACACATGGAGATATGTCTGTTTTTTCTCCGGCATCACGGGTGTCACACGGCCCCCAAACTGATGTGGTCTGTGTTACATCAGTGTGACGCGTGCCAGAGAAAACACGTGTCTGTGAAATAAAAAGATTTTCTATATTCACCTGTATCCAGCGCTGCTTTCTTCGGCTCTGCTGCCTCCTGCTTCTGACCCCCGCTGATTATGCTCATGGAATATTCACTGCACCGGGGTCAGCATCGCTGGGGAAAGCATCGCTGGGGAAAGCATCGCCAGTGATAGGTGAGTATCCAGCAAGCATTGTGTGTGTGCAGTGATGTCCAGGGTGTATTTCGAGTTCCCAATGAACTCTGATGAACCTGTGAAGTCACCGCCGGATGCCGGGAACTCGGATGACCTCCTGGACGTCACTGCACACACACTGCTTGCTGGATACTCACCTGTCACCTGCAATGCTGTGTCCTAAGAAAGTAGCGTTGGATACAGGTGAATATAGAAAATCTTTTTATTTCAAAGACACGTGCTTTCTCCGGTACGTGTCACACTGATGTAACAGGTATGCAAACACATATGTCACACGTATGACCATACCCATATATGTGGATTTTACCTGATTAAACACGGATGTCCGAAACCGCCCTAAGTGTGAATGTTTGATCACTCATACTGCACACTGTAATATTGCAGTACATAAATAAACTGTTTTCTTATGAAGGCTAGCCTAAGGCTGGGCTCCATAGGGGTCTAGTATAACAGGAATGAGGACTAATTGATGGCAGTACATGAGAGCACGGCCGATTGCGCTATTTAAATGCAATTGTCATTGATTGCGGCAGTTAACCCTAGAACGCGCAACCATAGAAATCAACCATAGAAAACAAGTAACCTAGCAGGCCTGCGAGGCCCCAGGTATGCGTTCTAGGGTTAAAGGGAATTTGCCAGCAGTTTTTACCTATGGAGTCTGAAAGCAGTATAATGTAAGGTCAGAGAGCTGAGTCTAGAAATGTGTCACACCCTGACTTCCCCCCGGGATGTTTGGTGGAGGGATTCTTGGGATGGAACAGGGGGTCAGATATCAGAATGGGCAACACACCAAGGGAGAGATCACTCCCATCCTTTGAGGATTTACAAATCCAATCCCCCTCTCAACGATTAAAATGGGTGGAATACTTACAGCTAAGGTCTTTCGTAAATTCCATAATTGGGGGGGACGGTCTTCCCATTCGATACCGACCACACCATTCGAACACCTATTCTTAAGGGAGACACCACCCACACACCAGATCTCATTAATAAGTAATCTATTAAATCAGCAAGGGTCGGAGGACCCCAACTCTGCGTGGGAGAAGGAATTGGGATATGACTTAACGGAGGAAGACAAACAAAAGGCATATTTATTTTCCCACAAAATATTGGTAGCGTGTAGCGCCCAAGAAAAAAGCTATAGGTTACTGAAAAGGTGGTACCAATGTCCCACTAAAAGCCACAAGGCATTCCCTTCGGTATCAGATCAGTGTTGGAGATGCGATAGGGAACGGGGAACCATGGCGCACATATAGTGGGAGTGTCAGGGTTTGGTTCCATTCTGGACAAAGGTATTTCAGATATAAATCCGAATGATGGACGAACAAGTCACACTGTCATTTATATCCGCAATTCTTTCAATCCTTCCCAGATCCATTGGGCAGCAGAAAAAGAGCCTGTTGCGCTTCTGCCTGATAGCGGCACAGGCAGTCATCCCAAGGCACTGGCGATCGACCACGCAGCCTAGCATGACAGAATGGCTGACGGAATTCTCCCATATATTTCATATGGAGGAACTCTCATCAGAGCTTACAGATTCACATGAAAAATTTGTAAGGTTGTGGCAACCTTGGATATTATTTAAGGAAACAGCAGAATTTTCTAATATGTTTCGGTAGCAGTACCTGATCCCTCGTCTTTCCCCGTCATTGTCTTTAATTCTTTCTCTTCTTCTCTGTTCTTTTTTTACTTCAATCCTTTGATTCTTATGCATTACGTTGGAATAAATCATTATGCTTTAGTGAAACAGTTACAGCTGGAATAACAGTAGACCCTGTAGTAGAGTTCGGTGATAACGCCACATATACAGTTGAAATCATACAGGGCAGAATTGATATGAATACTGAAGAGCATGATACGTATATATGCTGTGTTTGTTCCCATTGCAATACTTCCCTATACTCCTCTTTTTGTCTTCTGTATTTCACAAAATTATTCTTAATAAACACTGATTGATTATAGAAATGTGTCACTTACCGGGCTGCTTGGTGCAGTTTTGCTAGAATCCTTGTGGGGGTGGGTTACACAGATTGTAACGGGTGTGACTTGCATGTGAGACTAAAGGGTGCTTTACACGCTAGCGATGTAGCTAGAGATCGCACCTGCCCCCGTCGTTTGTGCGTCACTGGCAAATCGCTGCCCATGGCGAACAATATCACTAGGACGCGTGACACATACTTACCTTCCTAGCGACGTCGCAGTGGGCGGTGAACAACCTCTTTTTTAAGGGGGCGGTTCGTGCGCCGTCACAGCGACGTCACACAGCGGCCCGCCAATAGAAGCGGAGGGGCGGAGACCAGCCGCATTAACGACACGCCCACCTCATTGCCGGAGGACGCAGGAACGCTGTTGTTCGTCGTTCCCGGGGTGTCACACGTAGCGATGTGTGCTGCCTCAGGAACGGTGAACAACCTGCCTGCAACAGCAACTATATTTTGAAATTGAACAACGTGTCAACAATCAACGATTAGGTGAGTATTTTTGATCGTTAGTGGTCTCTCGCAGGTGTCACACGCAACGACGTCGCTAACGAGGCCGGATGTGCGTCATGAATTCCGTGACCCCAGCGATACCTCGTTAGCGATGTCGTTGCGTGTAAAGTGGCCTTCAGTCCTATAGTGATAAGCTGCGGCTGATAAAACACTGATTTTAGTAATACTACATTACACAGCCTAATAAGTGGCACATCACTGGAATCATGGTCTCAACATCTATATCATGCTTCTCCCAGTTTAAATAGCAAAAACCTGCTGACAAATTCCCATTAAACCCTTCCTGACGCCAATTTCTGTTTTTGCGTTTTCGTTGTTTGATCCTTGTTTTTCTGTTCTTTTGAATAATGCCATTAATTTTACCACATAATGTTCTGAAAAATGGGGGAAAACATTCCAAGTGTGGGGAAAAAAAAAGAGCGCAGTTTCAACATTGTTCTATGGGAATAGTTTTTACAGTGTACGTTGTGTGCTACAAGTGACCTAGCAATATGATTCTGCTCATCAGTACAATTAGAGCGATACCAAACATGTTAACTTTTTTTTATTATTTTAGTGGTATTTTTGCGATTTTCCAAGACCTATAGCGTTTTCATTTTTCAGTCCCTCAAGCTGTGTGACGGCCTATTTTTTGTGGGACAAGACAACTTTTTATTGATTTTTTTTTTTTCCCCATCTACGGTGTTTATCAATCAGGTTATTTTAAAATTTTGATAGATCGGACTGTTCTGAGCCCTGTGATTAGCATATATGTGTGTATTTTTAATTTTTTTTTACTATCTTTATTTTTGATGTAGTAAGAAAGGGGGATTTGAACTTTTTTTTAATTTTTTTTTTCATATTTTTTTTAAAACATTTCTGTTTACTTTCCACTGTACTTGCTGGTCATCTTAGGTGACTATAACCTGCTATTGCCTGACCACGGATACAGCAATACCATAGTAATATTTATTATTATAATAATAATAATATTATTTATTCACTTATATAGCACCATTAATTCCACAACTCTTTATATACATAAGCAACACTGTCTCCATTGGGGCGCACGGTCTACATCCCCTATCAGTATGTCTTTGGACTGTTGGAGACCCTGGAGGAAACCCACACAAATAGATGTTGCCCTTGGTGGGATTTGAACCCAGGACCCCAGAGCTGCAAGACTGCAGTGCTAACTGAGCCACCGTGCAACCCATAGTATTTCTGTGTATAGTAAAAATCATGGCCTCCATCGAAGCTCGGCCACAGGCAGGGTTTCAAGGCAGCTCTATAATGACAAGCATGGAGGTCTTCAACAGACTCTCAGCTGTCATAGCCTACGCATCGGTTCCCAGTGATCACTTCAAGGGCCAGAAGCAGAGATGAATGGGGTTACAGTCAGCTTCCATTACACTGCAGTCAGTATGTGGGAAGAGAGTACAGCACAGGTGACATTGCTGTGAGAGGAGAGCTGCACTGCAGATGTGTTTGCAATGAGGCAAAGCTCAGCTCTGATGTACCGCTCCTCCCACCACACTGACTGCCATGAGATGAAAGCTGAAAAAGTATTAGCATCACACTCATTTCTGTTCTGCTTTGCAATAACACACAACTTTGCAGTGAGATTAGTGAGGAAAGCACTGTCTGTTGTTACATGTCTCAAACTGAGAAACCTGCTTTAAGCTATTGTTGATTCGTGTTTTGTTTTATCCAAAATCTTGCTGTTAGAGATGATTGAACCTTTGTATGTACGGCTCGCTGGCAGCAATCGAACCAAACCTCCACTAATTCGAACTTGGCCCTAGCCCGGTTTGAAATCACTGATTGGCAGTTCAAGTCTCCGCCCACATGCAGCCAGCCATGGGCAGATCACTTCCGGGGGAGCGTAGGCAGATTTATTTCAATCAGTGTGAGATGTTCAAGCGGATTGCAAGCGGCTCACACTGGGCTGAGCACTGAGCGTACCTGAGCACAACGCTGCTCGTGCAAGTGAAGTTCGCACGTAAAGCACCCGAACTCTGTTTTTTTAAGTCGGTGTTTGGTTCAAAAACCGAACCTCGGGTTCACTCATCACTAGTCGCTGTCAGGCTGACATGGTGAGAGCTCCTTTTCAAGGGGTAAAAAATATCAAAGCACAGTGGAACCTTGGATTACGAGCATAATTTGTTCCAGGAGTGTGCTCTTAAACCAAGTTACTCTCATATCAAAGCGACTTTTCCCATAGGAAATAATTGAAACGCAGTCAATTCATTCCACAACCCAAAAATATTTACTGTATTTATACAAACCTATTACAGTAATACAAAATAATGTCCTGTATTCATATAAAATTATTACCGTACACTAATACAAAATGCTGTACAGTACAGTAAAAAGCCTATAAAACACATTAAACTGCACTTTAGCTTACAATAGAATTTTTGGTGTGCGGGAGTTACTAAAGAGAGAAAAATGATCCATATATATATATGACAACCTTTATTCTAATACAATACAAAAAAAACACACCCCAAATCTATTCTCCTCAAAATAAGGGCAGAACTAAGCCAATGTGGGGTATTAATACTACACAGGCAATTAGATTAGAGTACAAGCAATGTGCTGCACTGGTTAGCAGAAGGAAAGTACAATACTGTATCCACAAATGCAAATAGATAGACATTGTACATAGTATATACCATACTGTACAATAGTATACAGTACAAATGTACAGAAAGTTACCTCCAGAGCGGGACAGAGTGTGGTGAAAGGACAGAACCGGAAGTGTGCATGGCCAGCATTTGCTCTTATTGCAAAGCATTGCTCTTAAACCAAGTTACACATTTGTAAAAAGCTTTGCTTGTCTTGCAAAATGCTCTCAAACCAAGTTACTCTTAATCCAGGGTTCCACTGCATACCATCTCTTCCTAATTAATAGGGGTCTGACCGTTGGCATCTCCACAAATCCCTGAACTTTACGCTCAGAGAGGCACTCCGAACCGTTTCCTGTGCAGAATGTTATACAGTTCCTTCACAAGGAAGCTGCCAGAGGAACCAATGCCCATATCTTTTTCCATATAATCTGATTCCCTTTTTTCTAAGTCATATTCTAGCCACTTGGCCGTACATTGTAACATAGGATATCCCATTCAGGAACTTAGTGCAGATACGCAGGGTATAATGGGTCAGGGCCCTGGACCCTTTCATGCTTAAATAATATTTGGAGAGCACACACATGGTTATTTGTTATTATTTTACTGTCAGAATTGCTATTATTGTGCAGTTTGTAGCTGTGCCCTGTATGATAGTCTGTAATACGCTGTCTTTTGCTGTAAAGTGTTAATTTTAGTCATTACATTTCCACTTTCACTCCTGGTCCAGACAGGAGAGAATCCCCCTGAGACCCTCCTTTCTTATCCCTTGTGCACTGTTTTGTGGTTACTCACTTGCAGGGGGTTGACCTGAAAGCATGGTTATAGTATAATGGACGCTCTGGCAGCGATAAATGAACTAACAGTTGTCGAAATTCCTGCAGCCCCTCATAGAGCATATCTATTGCTCATCAAGCACTGGGAGAAGCAGGGGGAGGGTCTGCAATGTTACTAGGTCAGGCTTCCTTCTATGTAAAAATTCATGATTAACCCTTTACTATGATGAGCACCCGTTATATAGTGCTCTGGACCTAGTAGACACATGCACAGCGAGTATTATGGCTGCATTCATGGAGCAACAAATTATTTTTATTCCTTTTTAAAGCACCATTCATTCCTGGGAGGTGTACATGTGAAAGGTGTTAGGCTGGTTTCACACTACGTCTTTTTAACATCCGCTGAAAACGGTTTTTTAGCGGATGTACGGATCCTGCTTTTACAGCAAATAACGTATGCAAACGCATATGTTATTTTGCAGGATCCTGCACTGGATGTTTAGGGGCGGGCATTGGAGTCATGTGATCGGGAGTGAGGGGAACTAGACTGGGAGGAGGCTTCTGATAGCTGCAGACGCTGGTAACCAAGGTAAACATCGGCCTTGGATACCAGATATTTATGTTGGTTACGAGTGTCTGCAGCTGCTAGGAGCAGGGCTGCCTGCACGCGTAACCAACGTAAATATCGGGTAACTAAGAGAAGTGGTTACGCGATATTTACCTTGGTTCCGAGTGTCCGCAGCTGTCAGGTGGGGAAGAGAGAGAGAGAGAGAGAGAGAGAGAGAGAGAGAGAGAGAGAGAGAGAGAGAGAGATGTTGCGTTTTTGAAACATGCTAAAATAACGCAAAAGGACGGATCCTGCGTCTAACGGACGCAAACGCACGCAAACGCAGGTGGACGCGAGCCCATTGAAAATGCATTGACATCAAAACGGATTTGCACAGGATCCGTACTTCCGTTAAAAAAAGTTTTTGACGGATGTTAAAAAGACGTAGTGTGAAACCAGCCTAATATACAGTGTATATATATAACTAGCTGTACTACCCGGCTTTACCCGGGTTAATAACTGCTGTTAACAAAATAGAATGTATTAACAAAAATGTATTCTGCACACAAAAAACACAAAACAAATAGATAGAAATGTAATTATTAAAAGGCAAAAACTAAGCTTAATAGAAGCACTTCACAACATATATTTCAACACCACAGATATTCCACACAGATTTAACTAAATTGGCCAAGTAATGTGCTCCGTCTGTCTCTTTCCAGGTCTGCCTCTTTCCTCGTCTGCCTCTTTCCTCGTCTGCCTCTTTCCCCATCTGTTTCTTTCCCCATCTGTCTCTTTCCCCATCTGTCTCTGTCTGTCTCTTTCCCCATCTGTTTCTTTCCCCGTCTGTCTCTTTCCCCATCTGTCTCTTTCTCAATCTGCCTGTCTCTTTCTTTGTCTGTCTCTATCTCTGTTTCTTTCCCCATCTGTCTCTTTCCAGGTCTGTCTCTTTCCCCGTCTGTCTCCCCGTCTATTTGTCTTTGTCTTTTCCTATCTGTCTCTTTCCCTGTCTGCCTGTCTTTGTCTGTCTCTATTTCTCTGTCTCTTTCCCCATCTGTCTCTATCAAGGTCTGTGTCTTTCCTCATCTATCTTTGTCTGTCTCTCTGGCTGCCTCCTCCTTTTCTGTCCCTGTCTGCATGTCTGTCTGTCTCTTTCCCCATCTGCCTCTTTCCAGGTCTGCCTCTTTCCCCGTCTGTCTCTGTCTGTCTTTTTCCGTTTGTCTCTATCTGTCTCTTTCCCTGTCTGTCTCTCTGTCTGTCTCTCTCTGTCTGTCTCTGTCTCTCTGTCTCTCTCTATCCGTCTCCCCACTGACATCTTATTACCTCACTTATAAGCTTCTTATACTATGAATGTCCTTTGTTCCTATAGCAACCAATCACAGCTCCTACTAATATACTAATAACCTGTAGTTCCAGGCTCCATTTACTTTAATGACGGCATGTTTTTTGGACAGTAAATGTAAAGCACGGGGTTAAATTTTCCTGTGAAAACATAGTCTATGACGTTCCCTGGGTCACATGAGGTGTCTGTGCAAAATTTTGTGATTGTAAATGCGACGGTGCGGATACACTTTTCGTTTCACTTTTTCCCCATTATGTAGATAGGGGCAAAATTGATTGGTAAATTGGAACGCGCAGGGTTGAAATTTTGCCTCACAACATAGCCTATGACGCTCTTGGGGTCCAGACGTGTGAGTGTGTAAAATTTTGTGGCTGTAGCTGTGACGGTGCAGATGCCAATGCCTGACATACATACATACATACACACACACATACATACATAGATACACACATACATACATACACACACACATATTCAGCTTTATATATTAGATGATGTAAACCGCCTGGCACAGAGGGGGAGAGGACCCCGTCCTCACGGGCTTCTCTACAGGTGAACCACATATTTGACTATGATGGAGTCGCTCCTATTATATGCTGCAGCCCCACACATCTAGATGCGCTATATTCCGGTACAAACTAGGTCACCTATTTTGTATACATATGTTTTCCATGCAGTATTAATAAAATGCTGTATATTAAGCGCGCTATGGTACATTACAGGAAGGGTTGATACAAGTGCACCGATATCCGGACCATTTGCAGTGTTATCTGCGTGTAGTCAGCAGTAATGATTTCTCTGTATGGGCTGTGGATCTATAATGCGCTTAGCTCGTATGGATACATTACAGTATTGACCTCCCTGCAGGCTTTATTATCTCATTACACCACCATTAGAGCTTGTACAGTACGGATAGGCCCCTTCCTGTACTCACGCAGCAGATACAGCTTATGAGACAGGAATGGCCTCGTAGAAACTTTCTAATTAAATTGCCTTGTTTTCTTCCCTTATTGTGAATGTATTACCTGTAATCTTAGCACTGCAAATATATATTTATGGCCTAAAACTGGTATGACTTCAGTTGGAAAATTAGAGGTAATATGTCAGTAGGAAAAACCCTCCGAAGTCGTCTATATGGGCATGTAGGTCATAAAAAGCTGAATAAAATGATACCTGGATATCTGCGATCGGACGTATAATTCCACAGAAACCCGTATTTTTCTTAATATGTGAATTAAAGGGGTTGTCCTCTACTGTTATATTGATGGCCTATCCCTAGGCTAGTCATTGGCCGTGGTCCGACGCCCGACACCCAGCACCCCTGCCGATCAGCTGTTTTTGGCGGTGGCAGCAGGCAGCTGGATATGCTCCGTTCCAGAGCTGCCCTGTCAACTGATAGCTGCAGTGGCCGGGTACTGCAACATCCTTCTCCTCTTGATTTGAATGGGAGGCGGATATGCAGTACCTGGCCGCAGCCGCTATCAGTTGACTGGGTAGCTCTGGAACTGAGCAGTTCTGGCTGCCGCACGAAAATAGCTGATTGGTGGGGGTGCTGGGTGTCAGACCCCAGCTAATCAGATATTGATGACCTATCCTAAAGGCCCAGTCACACTAAACAACTTACCAGCGATCCCAACAACGATCCAACCTGATAGGGATCGCTGGTAAGTTGCTAGGAGGTTGCTGGTGAGATGTCACACTGCGACGCTCCAGCGATCCCACCAGCAACCTGACCTGGCAGGGATCGCTGGAGCGTGGCTACACGAGTTGCTGGTGAGCTCACCAGCAACCAGTGTCCCAGCCCCCAGCCAGCAGCGCCACGTGGAAGATGCTGCGCTTGGTAACTAAGGTAAATATCGGGTAACCAACCCGATATTTACCTTGGTTACCAGCGCACGCAGCTACACGTGCACAGAGCAGGGAGCAGCGCACACTGCTTAGCGCTGGCTCCCTGCTCTCCTAGTTACAGCACACATCGGGTAAATTACACGATGTGTACTGCAGTTAAATGTGCACAGAGCAGGGAGCAGTGCACACTGCTTAGCGCTGGCTCCCTGCTCTCCTAGTTACAGTACACATGGGGTTAATTACCGATGTGTACTCTGCTACACGTGCAAGAAGCAGGAGCCGGCACTGACAGAGCGGAGGAGGCTGGTAACGAAGGTAAATATCGGGTAACCAAGGACAGGGCTTCTTGGTTACCCGATTTTTACCATGGTTACCAGTGTCCGCAGAAGCCGGCTCCTGCTGCCTGCACATTTAGTTGTTGCTGTCTCGCTGTCACACACAGCGATGTGCGCTTCACAGCGGGAGAGCAACTACTAAAAAATGGTCCAGGACATTCAGCAACAACCAGAGACCTCACAGCAGCGGCCGGGTTGTTGCTGGATGTCACACACAGCAACATCGCTAGCAACATCGCTGCTACGTCACAAAAGTTGTTCGTTAGCAGCG
This sequence comes from Anomaloglossus baeobatrachus, assembly GCF_048569485.1. NCBI lineage: Eukaryota > Metazoa > Chordata > Amphibia > Anura > Aromobatidae > Anomaloglossus > Anomaloglossus baeobatrachus. Next base: position 178,838,427 of record NC_134358.1, read on the forward strand.
ATGTTGCTAGTGATGTTGCTTGGTGTGACGGGGCCCTAAGAACGAACAATCAATGTAAAAGTAGTGGACAACCTCTGTAACTGATAAGATCTGTGGACTGGACACAAATCTCCCGAAGAATCTGCTTTCAGAGCTTATTATAAATGAAAGGAGGTGTGAGCAGTGTGAGACATGTATATGAGGAGAGCAGACGGTCAGTCATTACATGTCTCACATTGGTAATTCTCCTTTTAATTTAAAATATTCTCTGGAAGCAGATTCTCAAGGAGACCTAGCCTATAGCACTTAGCAACTCATTTAGTTATTGAGAAAAATTATAAGAGATAAAAAGGAGACAGGAAAATATATATATATTTGCCACATATACAATACAATTATAGATAATAACCTTACAGTTATATGAGAATATATGGATGAATGATTAGACCTATGCCAATAGAAATGACATAGATGCCAACAGACTAAGGGTAAGATAAATTGAAGCACATTATAAATATATATATATATATATATATATATATATATATATATAAAAGAAATCACGTTAATTTAAAGGGAGAGTCACTGCTGAATAATGAAGTAGCAAGTCTAGTCATATACGGTATATCTTGTAATAGGATACCAACGGTATGTAACATCACTGATATTATAAGTATAAAGTGAAGTGTTGGTAACTGGATAAATCACATATACAGATAGTAATGAATAGAAGTGCTATGCAATATGAGTATCAGTAAACAGATTGTGTACTTAACGATGGATGTAAAAAGACTGAATCTGAGTCCAGTGGGGTGGGCACATCACAAGGGGACCCCTGCTGCCAAACTGTAGTCATAGATGTACAACATTATGTTTTGGCTGGCTGTAGCTGCCACTTAAAGGGGTTGATCATAACCGACATATATCACTGATACTGGACGCTCGAGTGCTGGAATGACCACAAATCACAAGAACAGGACTCGGTTACCTATGTGAATGATGTACAATAAATCACAAAGAGAACAGTACCTAATTGATATGTTTTGACAAATTAGACAAAGCAGTTGTTCACAAAAAGGTGGTGCTCACATTTAACAGTTGTTAAAAACATGTCTGTCCCAATTATAGGGCAATAGGAACAGTAGTGACTGGAGATGCCGGGTGTCTCTTGGGATGTCTTCCTTTCTCCAGAGGACTTTCAGATCATTTACCAAACTTATATGCTAGAGAAAAGACTGTAAAATTGGTGCTGTCACTCCAACATTATTATTCATACAGTATCTTAAAAGGTTACGTGTTTCGGGGATCTGCTCTACTTCATCAGACCAAGAACAAGAAATTCTTATCGGTCTGATGAAGGAGAGGAATCCTAGAAACATTTTACCTTTGAAGACCCTGTATGAAGCAGTTTTAGCTTCATTTTTCTATTATTTACGTACCATGTATGAATGGAGCCGTAGTGAGCATGTGCAGCCACTGCTCTTTACCAGGAGCCTCTAAAAGTGTTGGTCACACCTCAGTTCACATAGGGGACTTTGGCATCCCTATTCTTGGGATCATTGGGACTGGCAAACCAAGTGGCCATGCATTTATCATCTGTCCTATGTATAGGTCATTAATGTTATTTCTGGAATTAGTTCTTTAAACTAGCACTTTTTAGTATTAAGGCCCCGTCACACACAGAGATAAATATTTGGCAGATCTGTGGTTGCAGTGAAATCATGGACATATTGTTCCATTTGTACACAGCCACAAACCTGGCACTGATTGTCCACAATTTCACTGCAATCACAGATCTGCCGCAGATTTATCTCTGTGTGTGACAGGGCCTTAAATCCAATGTGCCAGTCTTCAGAAATCAATGCCTTTTTCAAGTGCAGTGACCCGGATACCCTGATTTACATATGACTTCTACATTAGTTTTCTCATGATGGTCACATGAGCTCTCTACAAAAAAGGAATCATTTTTATTTGAGGACACACACCATTACAGCCATACTCCATTCTGTGTGTAATAATGTGCTGAAAATTTGTTTTTTTAAATTTTAATACTAAAGATCTCCGATCTGTTCTTCACTAATACAATATCCCAGTGACTGGAAACCCAGATGGGATAGATAGTAGAAAAGCTGGTTAAGTCTTTTATTGTGGAGCTATTGGGGCAGAGGCAGCTCTTTCTTTATTTCTCTCTTCCAAACAAGAACAAGGATGTTGCTCATTCATTTATTTTTCCTGTTCTATAGGAAAAATAGAGACTGTGACCCTTATGGAATAGGGGGTAGTCATCACGTGAGGGGTGAGGCTATCCCTGACTCGGACAGATGGGGATGTCATAAGCCATTGGCAATCTGTTTGTTGATACCACCCCCATTCATTGTTTCAATGTCACCAGATAAAGGGTTAACACCTGCCTGTCTTAATTGTCTGACTAATTTTCTAACCTAAAAACCATTCTGAAGTGAATGACACAATGGAGCCCAGTGCTTTTCGCAAAAATAGTGGAATACATCGCCCTAGGCCTGCATTGTGATAATCCCTGTATAATAAGGCACAGGCAGGACTTCTTAAGGACCCTGCTATTATGGCAGGTTGTAAGGTAAGGTAAGGTTGTAATATACCACTGCAGTCTCTGATCTCCATAAGTAAATGGAGTTATTAGGGACGAACAGTAATGTCTATTTCAGATAGGCCTTTGGGGGGTCTGACTTCTGGTACCCTCAATGATCCGCTATGGTGCACCAGGAAGCGCTGCAGCCTCTTTTCTGTTTACCATGCACAGTGCCATTCATTACGTCTCACCAATGCTTCCTCCTATTTAAAGGGACTCTGTCACCAGGTTTTTACTCCCCCATCTGAGAACAGCATAATGTAGAGACAGAGACCCTGATTCCAACGATGTGTCACTTACTCAGCTTTACTTGCTGTAACTTTGATAAATCTGAAAATAAGGAGCGCTGATAGTGTAACACCAAAGTGGTCAGTGGGGTATATCTGGAAAATATACACTCACTTGGATCAGTTGTGACAGTCACAACCACTAGTGCGCATGAGATAATGGCGTCTGCTGCAGCCCCACGTGGATGAGCATACAAGATAGGGCAGAGAAGGGGTTAATGCTGCGCATCAGCCAAATGAAGACGTATAATGTTGATGAAGATGAGTATTCTTTTATTTCATAGGTCTATGCGTTTCGAGGTGAAACCTCTTCCTCAGGACCAGTGCATCAACAACAGGTACTTGTTGTTGATGCACTGGTCCTGAGGAAGAGGTTTCACCTCGAAACGCGTAGACCTATGAAATAAAAGAATACTCATCTTCATCAACATTATACGTCTTCATTTGGCTGATGCGCAGAATTAACCCCTTCTCTGCCCTATCTTGTAACTTTGATAAAATCAGTGTTTTCTCTGCTGCAGATCTAGCAGTTATACAGAGCTCATGAATATTCTGGAGTACTGGCATCAGGCCAAGTAGTCCTCTAATGATAATCTACTACTGATTAAACAGTGATTTTATAAAAATTAAACTAAGCAGCCCAGTAAGTGACACATCATTGGAATCAGGGTCTTTGTCTCTACATTATGCTGCTTTCAGATTGGGTCTTAAAAACCTGGTGACATATTCCCTTTAAGTGCATGTCACTGACCTATAAATCAGGAAAAATCACTACAAATTATACAATGCCTGGCAAACAATGAATGGGATGCATTGATTGGCTGTTCAAACAGCTGATTAGCAGGGGTGCCATGAATTGTACCCCTACCAATCTCATGTTGATAGTCTACCCAAAGGAGAGGACGTCAATTTTAAAGGTGCGGATAAGTTTCCACTGTGCTACTTGGGGACGTCCCTTTGTGCACAAACAGCAAAGAAGGTGGGTAGTCAGTGATCGCCTATGATGCAATCACTACCCAAATTTTATATGAGTAGACAACCCATGATCCGGTCACCAGGTTTTTGCTAATTCATCTGAGAGCAGTATAATATAGATATTGAGACCCTGATTTCAGGGAAGTGTCACTTATTGGGCTATGTGCTGTAGTTACAATACTGTCCGTTGTTATCAGAAGATTATCACTAGAGACCTAGGTCTCCCCTGCAGACAAGTCAGGCTTATTTGTGTAACCGGCCCCCACCTCTGACTAGCAGCCTGCTCACAATGAACAGTATACACAGGAAGCTGCCAGTCAGTGGTGTGGGTGGGGTTAAACACAGCTCAGTAATTTGAGCACTGCTACATCTACAGCCGGGAAAACAAGGAGTTTAGCAAAACTAAGAAGTAGTCCAGTAAGGGACAAATCGCTGGAATCAGGCTCTCTTCCCCTACATTATGCTGTTCTCAGATTCCATAGTAAAAACCTGCTCTTTAACGGACCACAGGGCTATCTATCTATAATACCTTACAGAAGTTAAAACTGAATCTTGTTCTGCAAAGTAAACAAAAAGACAAGATGTTAAGTAGAGCAATAAATAAATTGCAACGTGAGAGGATTTCTCACACAACCTGTGCGGTGCCTGGTTCCCAGCTCGGTGCTGAATGAGATTATGCTGTGCTTTAGGCGTCAGAATGGGTAATGTCTCCTCATGTACCAGCAGAAGTCATGTTAATTGACACAGAATTGTACTACATGTTTCTTATGAGGCTCATTCCACGCTGTCACAGTGCTTTAGTTTGGTGTGGATCTCGGGACGCTGTGAAGCAGCACTTTTAGATTGGAGTGTCACTACGAACTGTTGTGTCTGGAATCTGATCTTGACAAATCAGACATCACAAGTGTTGATCCTCGACTTCTGTTGTTCTTTGTAAAGATGTGATTGCTCAGTGATAGATGAAAATCGTGGCGCTTCTGTAGTCTGAACTGTCAGAATATAGGCAATTTATCTACAAGGATGCCACGTGTCCAGAAAGCCTAAAGTTGTCGTGAAGACCTCCACAGCAAGAGTACGAGTAGTGGTGCAACATCTGAAAACCTTGTGCCTCTAAATTTTGAATGGCAGAGGTTTTTACAGGTGTAATGTTTGGGCACACTGATCGTGCCAGCCACACATGTGTCACGCTCCACTAAGAAGACAAATTGCGCACGGCGAGACAAAAGGAAAGGGGCAGGGGTATACTGCCACTAGGGACATACAGGAAGGGTAACCCATGACAATTACCCAAAGCAACCCTGACGTCCCTAGTTGGCTTCTTTCACCCCGTGCGGTGATCACATTCCTACCCCTGACTTACCTTAAGCACGGTCCTCACTAGTGCGCAAGGCAGCAGGTACACTAGTCCTGCTCTATGATAAAGACACAAAAGGGAATTAATTAGGCAGACGGGGTAAAAGAAACTTCCAGGCAGCCGTCTACTGAACAAGTCCAAAGCATCCTTTCTTTCCATGGCTCACACCTCCACACTGATACATAGCAGGCTATCACTGGCAACTACCCAGTGGGGAGCTGATAAAACAGAACAGCTGAGATGGCCAGGACAGAAAGCCTTATGACAAAACAACAGCTTTAAGGCTATGTGCGCACGCTGCGTTTTTTTGACGCTGCGTTTTTGTGCATTTTTGGGCGATAAAAACGCACAAAAACACACCCGCGTCGAAAAAAACGCGTCAAAAAACGCATGCGTTTTTACCGCGATTTGGTACTTTTTTGGCTGCGCTTTGCTGCGTTTTTGATCTCTGCGTTTTGCTGCGTTTTTCCAATGCATTGCATGGGCGGAAAACGCAGAAAAATGCAGGAAAGAATTGACATGTCCATTTTTTTTTTCAAGCTCAAAAACGCAGCTTAAAAAAAAAGTTGTGTGCGGACAGCAAAAATGAAAACTCATAGACTTTGCTGGGGAAGCAAAGTCATGCAGTTTTGAGGCCAAAAACGCACCCGAAAAACGGGCAAAAACGCACTGTGCGCACATAGCCTAACCCTTGCAAAACTAGCACAAGGGAAATCTGCATGGGCTACCAGGAAAGTAAAGCAGCTCCAATCAGCACAGGTGTGCGTGTAGCCACGAGCTTCTGACCCCAAGAATAGGAGAGGCCACTTTCTGACAACTTGTCACTGTGTATTATCATCCAATTAAATTACAATATCACGTTATTATACAATATTGCCATTCTGATACCCATGGTAATAGTAATACGGGCAAAATATAGCTGCTACTTTTTGTTTCTACAATTGCTGTATAGTATCATCTTAGATTTAGTGGCACATATGTAAATGGCCATGCAGCGTAATGTGACTTACAGATAGAGGCTCGATTGTTTGCACCTAAAGTATACTTTACCACATGTAAAATAGATTATTTATAATAATATAGTTAAATTCACTGGATGATCAGTAAAGGGATAGTGTCCAGTTGTTAATTGGGATGTATTGTAAAGTGTTTGTAAAAATAAGCATACTTACTATTTACTTCTTATTAAAATTCTCCATTCCCAAGAACGGAAGGATTGTTTATTCTACAGTGTACAGCACATTGGCTAAGGGGTCGTTATCTAGGCAAGTAGCATGTCCTGCTTTGAGGCCAGACTCCTGATACTGCCAGCTTCTGTACCCTTGCCTTTCTTCCATATTGCAGAGGAAAGATCTCTGGTAGTTGCTTGGAAAAGCGCTCCATGTCCATCAGTGGCATGACCTTACCCCTGGTCTGAACTGTCAATCTTTTGGAGTGCGCCACCCCATGCAAACAGGAATACGGGAGGCAGAGGACTGAAGATGCTGCTTGTGAAATTCATGGACTGGAGTAGGATTTGTGGGAGATGCACACAGAGGTTTGAAGACTCTCGTCTCACGCTTCTGATTCTTGGAGACGTGCACCTCCTCGTGAATAAGGAGATCCTGACTCCAGCACATTTCTTCATCAAGACTGGAGTAAAAAATGCAAGTGTCAATGTACACAAAAAAAACATGGATTTGTGAACAACCCATAGAATATAATGGGTATGTGTTCTATCCATGAAAACCACAGATATATACGGGAAACAAGGATGTCTGAGTGAGGCCTTAGCATGTATTACCATAAACATACTTATCAATCTTTCATAACATGTAAAACACGAGAGGTAAAGTGTATATCATTGATTATCTTGTGGCTATGGCCCCTGTCCAGGATTTATTAGGCAGCCAGGAAACAGTTGGGTTTTGAGCTGGAAGCAGGAAAATTAGGGAAACGTAAGAATTTAAAGTGAACCTGTCAGGTGCAATATGTACCCAGAGCCACGAGCAGTCCTGGGTGTATACTGCTAATCCCTGCTTAACTGTCCCTGTATACACTAGCATAGATAAAGGGATCTCTACAAAACATATTTCTAAAGAGCCTTCATTATATGCCAACTAGCACAGGGACTAGTCACAAGGACGTTAGTTCCTGCGCTCATTCCACCCTCTTAACATGGCAGTATGCCCACAGGGGCGTACTAACATGCTATTCAATGCATCGTCACCAGCGGTGCTGCGCGTACCTGTGTCCGCTGTCACCGCTGATCAGAATGCCGGCCACTTCCGGTAAGGCTGGAATCACACGTGCGAGTGTAAAATCGGACCGAGTCTCATGCCAGAAAGTCGGACAATTTTAGTTCACTTTTCATCAGTGTGCTGTCAGTGTACAATCAGTTTTTACCCTCAGCAGCTGCTACTCATGTAATGTTATGTACAGGAGCATTTACATTGTTCTCTACTACATGCATGAAATGTATTGAGAAAAACGGATGTCACTAGGATTGTGTATGTGCCGTCCATGTGACATCCGTTTTTTTTCACGCACCCATAGACTTGCATTGAAGAGACTCGTGCGAGAAACTCACCAAAACCCAGCATGCTGCGATTTTTTTTCTCAGTCCGATTTGGACTGAGAAAAAAATAGCAGATGGGAGCTGCCTCATTGATTAACATTTGTCCGAGTGCAATGCCAGATTTTCTCGCATTGCACTCGTGCGAGTTAATCACAAGTGTGAAGCCGGCCTAATGCTCAGTATAAGGCTGGACTCACACGAGCGTATGGCACCCGATGCGAGAGCACTGGATGTGATATGCTAATGTCCCCCGGCTCAGGCTCTGCTGCGAGCGTGAGCCGAGTGTCATGCGACTGTAACCCGATCTTGCGATTGGGTCACAGCTGTGAAGCCGAGGGCGGGTGCTGCGGAGGAGAGGGAAGCATTAATCCCCCCATCTCCTCCACTGTCAGCCTGTGCGTATATCGCACTGCACTGGGATAACATCCAAGTGCAGTCCGATGTATCTCTCGCATCCATTCACTTGAATGGGTGTGAGAGATACGGCGGTAGCAGAAAAACGCAGCATGCTGCCGCTTTTCTCGCATCCAGAATCTGGATGCGAGAAAAGCTGACCAACTGCTCACACTCATAGAAGAATATTGGTCCGAGTGTAATGCGAGAATTTCTCGCATTGCTCTCGTCCGTATTTGTTGCTCGTGTGAGTGTACCCTATAGCTAGGTATATGTGTTCTGGCTTTAAAGAGGTCTAGGGTGCATGACCAGAAGTGCCGGGCATTCAGATCAGTGGTCACAGTGGACACAGGTACGAGCGTCACTGCTGGTGATGCTGCATTGAATAGCATGTGGGTGTGCTAACATGCTAAGAGGGCGGAATGAGCGCAGGAACTCACCCTTGCGACTAGTCCCTGGCCTCCTTAGCATATTATAAAGAATCTTTAGAAATACTTGTTCTAAAGATCTCTTTATCTATGCTACTAGACACAGGGACGATTAGGCAGAGATTAGCAATATGCACCAGAACTGCTCGTGGTTGTGGGTGCATATTGCACCTGACAGGTTCCCTTTAAGTGATTCTAAAAGGGACTAAATTAGCTGCAAAATCCGTATGTATGACATGTCCTGATTCCAATCTTTACATTGAAATGGGTAAAAATAGCAATGCAAATCCACAGAAAGAATTCACATGTTATAGATGTAAAAACGCACCACATGTTGACTTCCATGGGCTGCAAAGTTCCCATTGCAAAATCTGTGCGGGAAACTCTAAAGGGGGCTTTACACGGTAGCGATATCGCTAGCAATTTGTAGCGATAGCAAGCATTTAAGTACCCGCCCCCATCGTGCATACGATTGTTTGTGATCGCTGCCGTAGCGAACATTATCGCTACGGCAGCGTCACACGCACTTACCTGGTCGTCGTCGTCGCTGTGACTGCCGAACAATCCCTCCTTCAAGGGGGAGGGACGTTCGGCATCACAGCGACGTCACCGCAACGTCACTAAGCGGCCGGCCAATCAAAGCGGAGGGGCGGAGATGAGCAGGACGTAAAATCCCGCCCACCTCCTTCCATCCGCATTGTGGCTGGCGGCAGGTAAGGAGACGTTCCTCGCTCCTGCGGTGTTACACATAGCGATGTGTGCTGCCGCATGAGCAATGAACCACCTGGATAAACAACCCTTACCGATTTTTGAGTTTGGGACGACCTCTCCATGGTGAACGATTTTCACCATTTTTGAGGCCGCTTAAGGTCGCTGGTCAGTGTCACACGGTGCGATATCGTTAATGACGCCGGATGTGCGTCACTAACAACCTGACCCCGACGACAAAACATTAACGATATCGTAGTGTGTAAAGCCCCCTTTAAGGGGGCTTTACACGCTATGATATCGTTAATGTTTTATCATCGGGGTCACGTCGTTAGTGACGCACATCTGGCGTCATTAACGGTATCGCAGCGTGTAACACCAGCGACCTTACACGTCTTCCAAAGTGGTGAAAATCGTTCACCATGGAGAGGTCGTCCTAAAACCAAAAATTGTTAATGGTTGTTTAAAGATGTTGTTCGTCGTTCCTGCGGCAGCACACATCGCTGCGTGTGACACCACAGGAGCGAGGAACCTCACCTTACCTGTGTCCCGCCTGCAATGAGGAAGGAAGGAGGTGGGCGGGATGTTCGTCCCACTCATCTCCGCCCCTTCACTTTGATTGGCCGGCCGCTTAGTAACGTCGCGGTGACGTCGGCGTGACGCCGAACGCACCTCCCCCTTAAGGGAGGGATTGTTCGGCAGTCACAGCGACGCCACCGACCAGGTAAGTGCGTGTGACGCTGCCGTAGCGATAATGTTCGCTGCGGCAGCGATCACACGATATCGCATGCACGACGGGGGCGGGTGCTTTTGCGTACGATATCGCTAGCAATTGCTAGAAATAAAGCCCGCTTAAAGCTGATCTGGACACTAAGGGGTACTTTGCACGCTGCAACATCGCTAGCCGATGCTAGCGTTGCCGAGCGTGATAGTACCCGCCCCCGTCGCACATGCGATATCTTGTGATAGCTGCCGTAGCGAACATTATCGCTACGGCAGCTTCACGCGCACTTACCTGCCCTGCGACGTCGCTCTGGCCGGCGACCCGCCTCCTTCCTAAGAGGGCGGGTCGTGCGGCATCACAGCGACGTCACACGGCAGGCGGCCAATAGAAGCGGAGGGGTGGAGATGAGCGGGACGTAAACATCCCGCCCACCTCCTTCCTTCCGCATAGCTGGTGGACGCAGGTAGGAGATGTTCCTCGCTCCTGCGGCTTCACACACAGCGATGTGTGCTGCCTCAGCAACGAGGAACAACATTATGGAAATGACCGACGCTACACAGATCGCCGATTTACGACGCTTTGGCGATCATTTATCGGCGTATCTAGGCTTTACACGTTGCGACATCGTTACTGGCGCCGGATGTGCGTCACTTTCGATTTGGATATCGCAGTAGCGATGTCACAGCGTGCAAAGTACCCCTAAGTGTAGGAATGGATGCTAACATTTCATTAAAGTTTCCTAATCTGTCTGAAAACAGAAAAGCCCTCCTGACTTCCATCTGTTATGTGGGGTTTCTGTTCTGTCACTTACTGCACAGACCCTATTAATCCCTCATAAATGCTGTGACATCCCTCCAGCCCTGCCAGCTGCTGTAAGAAAAGACATCACAGGTCATTGTCCTCTAATTACGCTTTTCCATCTAAGCCTCATTAGCGTGGATGACTCCTTTCTCTTCCTCAGTTCAGTGTTACTTCTGCATCTTAGGTGATTATATATCTAAATGTGAATTCTTCCAAAGCTTTATCCTTTTACATAAAATGCAGGTTCCCATAAACGATTCACAGCAGTAGAATATGCCTTCATGGGTACTATAGTTCTCAGGCGCTATGACTACATAGACTTGAGAGAGAACTTGTCTAAAACATTGATCCAGGTTGTTTGATGTCCTACATTATATAGGATATACAGTAAAAGACTATACCATGCAGATATTTACTCCCCTACAGTGGTAGCATATTGGCGATGCATGCACTGTCTGTACAGCGGCGTACATTGATTCCTTGCATGTTTGGTAAATCTCTGAATGGGCTCACTCACACCACCATATATATCGGACGAGTGCTTTTCAATTTTTTTTTTTTAGCAGATCGCACTCGGGCCAATATGTAATGGGGTAGTGCGGATCTGCTTTTTTTCTCTTATTGATTCAGTAAGAGAGAAAAATCACAGCATGCTACAATTTGCCATGCAAATCTGATGCCACTCATCCGTTGAAGTCTATGGGTGAGTGGAAATCGTTGGACTGCTCTTGGATGACATCCTACTGCTGTCTGATATCCGCCGACTAACACAGTGGAGAAGATGGAAAAATGTTGTTCTCCATCTTCTCATCAAAGTGGACTACGAGTCTCTCATCCTAGGGAATCAGGACATACTATGCTGATGATAGAATCGGATCACACTGTACCAATGATAGAATCCAATCATACTGTGCTGATAGAATTGGATCACACTATGCTGATAATAGAATCGGATCACTATGCTGATGATAGAATCAGATCACACTGTGATGATGATTGAATTGGATCACTCTGTCCTGATGATAGAATCGGATCACACTATGCTGATGATAGAATCAGATCTTACTATGCCGATGATAGAATCCGATCATACTGTGCTGATGATAGAATTGGATCACACTATGCTGATAATAGAATTCGATCACACTATGCTGATGATAGAATCCAATCATACTGTGCTGATGATAGAATCCGATCACACTGTGCTGATGATAGAATCCGATCACACTGTGCTGACAATAGAATTGGATCACACTATGCTGATGATAGAATCGGATCACACTATGCTCACACTCTGATCAAACTCTGATCAAAGTGTCATTAGCATGATCGGGCCAGTTCTCTTGGATGAGAGAATCTACAGTCATGTGACCCCACCCTTACAGTCATATCTACACAGCCAATGGTCATTCTAAATGTAGAAACTCATTCAGAGAGCTTTAAAAGTTGTCAGATGAGCCTGCACTATATAATTCACCATCTCCTTATATCCTGTTGCAGATCTTTTCTTATGGTCCATTTCTTTTACTAAGAGCCCATCTGTGATTGCCCATCTGCTTACCACGTGCACCTGATGCTTAATCTCCTGACACTTGTTTTTCATTTGTTTTGAAGGTTGTTTGTTAAGTCCAATTATTGCTGCCCCGATTATACGGCAGGTGGCTGACAATAGGCTCATGCAATAAAGGCTGCTGATGTTTGTTCACATGACGTTATACCTAGAATCGATCCTCATTCATAAGATAATACTCATAAAATGACTACTTCATTGGTAATGTTCTGCAAGTACTGAAAATAAATGTGTTTAGGTTGGTGTCAATCTTCTACTCCCACCTACAAGTAGCAAAGAGAATATTTATGGCAGAAAAACAGCTGAGAACCAAAAAAGATTGTCAGTGAGATCCCCTGATTTCCATAAGAGTATCTGATATGTATTGGGGCCTTTTGACTCTCATCTATGATGGGATACAAGGAGTGGGAATGTAGATCTCAATATCTGATCCCTTTGGTATTGTTTGAGATGAGAAGCCACAGGAGGAGTCTGACAGCAGCTTGCCCCACTCTCCCAATTCAAGAGCATTTTGACTGACGGTTTTCTAATGTGTATGGGCACCTACACAGTCACTAATCCTAAGGGACTCAGGTCAGGACAACTTCTGAGACTTCTACACCACAGGACCACAACCAAGTAACATGTTTGTTAGATACATAATGGCATGAAGACTTTTCTTTGATGGATCCATGGTAGTAGATTTCATTAAGGGATTGTCCTGTGTGATAAGACTTTAAATTCCAACAGCATGCAGTGCGCACACTGTCAGGATTCACCAATATTGCCAGCATCTGCAAGGAGATTATGTTCTCCCCGTGTTTGCGTGGGTTTCTTCCAGGTTCTCCATTTTCCTCCCACACTCCAAAGACCGCACTGATAGGGAATTCGGATTTTGACTGCAGAGTTTTATCAGAAATGAAAACCAAAGCTTTATGGACTTAAATTCTTTCCGATTTAGGGGCTTTTTTGTTGTTTTTTTTATCTCTTGTATTTTAGTGATGCAGAACTTTTTCAAACAGAAGTAAAAAATATAGTGCTATGTAAGGCTATCTTGACATTTATACAGTGCTCACCACTGAACATTTAATCGGGGTTTCTGTCAGAATCCCTGAAAAATTGTATCTGATTGGAACCCCGACAGATCCCGATGGAGCCATTACCTTGAATGAAACTGACGGAGTCACTGTATTCATATTTTTGAGACATACAAAAAGCTGGTGTGCTATGTTTTTGTGCAGATCTGAAAAAAGACGACAACTTCTGCCCAGATGGCTTCATTCTGCTGAATGACTCAGTCAGGGTTCCATCAGAATACAGTTTTTTGGAGATTTTGACAGAAACTCTGACGTAGTGCTCGTTGGAGAGCAGTGTATTAATGTCAACTTTACCCTAGAGCATAGATCTCCAACTTGTGGCTTAGTAGCCACATGTGGCTTGAGGGCCCTTGATATGTGGCTTGGGCTCTCTGTTAGGCTACTTTCACACATCCGGATTTTTGCTCTGCGGCAAAATACGGCGTTCTGCAGAAAAACCGCAACCGGCTTTTGTAACGCCGGTTGCGTTTTTTTTTGCATAGACTTACATTAGTGCCGTATTGTGTCGCAGGGGCTTGCGTTCGGTCCGGTTTTTACTGCATGCGGCAGATTTAGCCGATGCGGCGGCCGGATAGAACGTTCCCTGCAACGTTTTTTGCTCCGGCAAAAAAAAACCGCATCGCGCCGCATCCGGCCGCTGCGGCGCATTTTCAATGCATGCCTATGGATGCCGGATGCGGCGCGATGCGGAAAAAACCGCATCCGGCCGCCGCATGCGTTTTTTTACACTGCGCATGCTCAGTAGCGTGCCGCAACCGGAAAAAAACGGACCGGCCGCATGTAAAAACTTATGCAAAGGATGCGGTGTTTTCGCCACATCCGTTACATAGGTTTCACAGCCGGATTGAGCCGCACGGCTCAAACCGGATGTGTGAAAGTAGTCTCAGCTAGGTGCATTTGCTCCAAGTCTTGCAAACAGCTTGAAGAGCAGGTCTCCAGATGGTAACATTTGTGAGTAGGCCCACACAGAAGAGGAGATCTGGATGGAGGTAGGAATCACTGGATACTTGTATACTGTCTCGGTGTGGTGATTTCTGTGGAAAAGCTTTGGCTATCATTATACTGACAATGGGGGTTCTGGGTGTCACTACTGTGAGGAGCGGGAGCTGAATGTGGCTCTCAAGGTCAGAAAGGTTGGGGACCACTGCCCTAGGATAAGGCCACTGTGCAGCCATAATATGGTTTTGGTGCAGTCTGCATGTGGATGACCAGATGTGATAAGCAAAGTAATGCATTTTCAAAATGTGTATATTTTCCACTGTCAAAATGTGAATACTTATGCAAAAATACTGACTATAAGTGAAAGGCATGCAAAGTCCTATGTAACTGTACCCTAACGGATGGTCCTCACTGCCCACCTACAGCTTAGAGCACTATATGTTCTCACATTGTTCTGCTCAGTTGTAAAGTTTCCTTGGTAACTATTCATGTTGGAAACGATAAGGTTATACAGATACCTAGATATACATACCAGATTGCAGGAAAAACTACAAACCTATATGATTATGTTGTATTAATAGTGCTTTTTCCATTATTTTTGCCTCAGTTCAATCATTTCGATCAACATTCTTATTCTGTTGTAACCTATCTGGGCACCTATAGTTACCAGGTGTGCCGTATTGCTTCTTTCTACTAATTCTGTTGAGGTTCCGTTAAGGTTGATGGTACTAAATAGAGGACGTCCAACGCAGAAACACATACCCATCATACTTCTGTCTTGTTATTTCTTTCCCAGAGGTGCAGTAATGGTGGTTGGGTGGGTCAGGACAGTCTGGTCCCAAGTCTAGCATAGCCTGCGTCCATGGTGGCTAAACGAAATATTCTCAGCTGTGAAGTCAGCTAAACTAAAAAAAAACCCCAATCTTAAGGGGTACTTTGCACGCTGCGACATCGCTACTGTGATATCGTCGGGGTCAAATCAAAAGTGACGCACATCCAGCGCCGGTAACGACGTTGCAACGTGTAAAGCCTAGATGCGGCGATAAACGATCGCAAAAGCGTCGAAAATCGGTGATCTGTGTAGTGTCGGAAATTTTCATAATGTCGCACCAATAGGAGATACGATGTTGTTCCTCGTTCCTGCGGCAGCACACATCACTGTGTATGAAGCCGCAGGAGCGAGGAACATCTCCTTACCTGCCTCCACCGGCTATGCGGAAGGAAGGAGGTGGGCGGAATGTTTACGTCCTGCTCATCTCCGCCACTCCGCTTCTAATGGCCGCATGCCGTGTGATGTCGCTGTGACGCCGCACGACCCACCCCCTTAGGAAGGAGGGGGTCACCGGCCAGAGCGACGTTGCAGGGCACGCAAGTGCGTGTGAAGCTGCTGTAGTGATAATGTTCGCTACGGCAGCTATCACAAGATATCGCATGTGCGACGGGGGCGGGTACTATCGCGCTCGGCATCGCTCGCCGATGCTAGCGATGTCGCAGCATGCAAAGTACCCCTTAGACTTGTTATACTGCTTCCTATATTCATTGCTTTGTTTTTCAGTTGTACAATAATACTTTAACAGTTGGACTTCATTGTCATTTTTTATCATAAATATTTTCTTGAAGATTTATTCAAGCCTTTATTATAGTGCACAGTAGTGCACACTTTATCTTCTTGACTGCTCTTCCCCAAAATAGATACTGTAGTAGTTGGATAAGGCGGGTGTTTTGCTTCCCCATTTGTCCGTGCGTGTTCACATGATCTGTTTTTGCTGCACCTGATATATATCACTCCTGTTCTGTGGACGTTGTTATACTGTTCTTTTGTCCTGATGAAGAAGACGGCTATGTCTTTGAAACGCGTTGACCTGCAGAAATAAAGGAAAAGGATTTCATCACATACTCCTGGATTCATGTGGTTTCTAGCGCAGCATTAAACCCGGATTTCTTTTCTCCATATTGTTTTATCTCTCGCTTCGGGGTTGCTGCTGACCACTTTTTGATATATGTGCATCAAGGAGTTGTGCCTGACACAACTCCAAGAGTTCATTGCTGCACCTGAAAGAGACGGTGTCTGCCATTATTTGCAAAACAAATATTTAGGTAGATGTCATCACATATTCCATAAGGTCACCTCCCTGTATTAGGCATTTAGGACCGATGTATGAAGAGCAGTTGTTCTCGTCTTGTTGAGGGGTCATGCTGGAGTTGGATACTCCTGATTAATGAAGGGTTGAATGAGTAGCTGATGAGTGGTGTGCTCCTCCGTGCACTACGCAAGAAATCTCACTCCACTCAGGTACTGTAGTAAGATTTCTGGAGTACAAAACAGCCCAGCTGGTCATGAATTAGACAAGCTATGGCGTTGCGCCTCCATCATGCACCAAAAAACTGCAGGGAAAACTTCGAAATCACAAAATTTAGATATAAATTCAAGTTACGCCTACATTTTTCGGCTTTTCAAAGTTTTTACGCCAGAATTCTGGAGTCAAAGGTTTGATGAATCGGCCCTAAGTCTATATTGATGTATATTTGTCCATTCGTTGCCATGCCACATAAGGCCAGTCTAGGATTTCACTGCACGAGCTTAGGACACATCCATGGGATCCAGTTTTTTTGCTTTGCATTTTAAAAAGGAGGAAGTTAGTTTCCATTCGCGGCAACTAGACAATTATATGAAATTGCAGGCTTCTCCTATGACGAGTAGTTAGCGGAAGTTGGGCTCGTTTAGCTGAGAAAAAAGACACTTCAGTGGAGATCTCATTTATATGTATGAATATGTGTGTGGTCAGTACAAAAGACTGGCACATGTTTCATCCTTTCCAAGGAATAAAGACAAAGACTATTCCAGCAGCTAAGTAAGAAAGGGTTCTTTACTGTTAGAGCAGTCAGAACAACAAATGTCCCTGAGGTTGCAATAGAAAATACAACCTATATAACTATGTAAGCTTATGTTATTGTGAAGAGTATACCCTTTACACAGTGTTCTTTCTTATAAGCTAATGTCAGCCTTATGACATTCCATGATTCATTTTTCCCTGGGTTGATCCTTTGCAGCTGCACCACCACAAATTGCACCTGTGAGGTATCTACAAGAGCACAGTCTTGAAGATCGGTGCTGTTTTCATAGTAACTGCAGCCTGAAGTCGTTTTAATTGTGTTATTCCTAAACATCATTTTATCACAGTACAATTAATAATAAAATTTGTATTATATACAGTGAGTTTTAAAATCTGCGTCAATCTCCATGTCATCATGATTTCATCTTCACCGTAGACACATTGCAGCAGTGGCGCACCATTACCTGTGAAGTCCTTTTTGCACCAGCCAATGATTATTCGAAAGAACCGTCATTGTCACTCATTCCCATTCATTGCCAGAGTAGGCATGCCATTGCCCAGCAATCAGCTGACAAATAAGCAAAGGCTTATTCGTCTGCTGTCCTCATCATTTATATTGGCCTTCAATTTATTGGTCAGCAGCACATCCTTGTCACACTGAGGTTTTCACAAACATTGCCGACTAGCATGGCATCATCGGGTTTTGTTCATACTAAAGATTCTGAAACTCCGCCCAATTACTTCTCTGGTATCTGTGATCAATGTAGGCAGACTCATTTGTCGACCTGCAGAGTGGTAATTCATAGGCAGGTTAGCAAGACTGCTTGATAGGCTTCCCCACAACATGTGATCAAAGGAGACTATCACATCTTCTCCCGTCCTATATGCTGGCTAGATTCTTCCACCTATGCCAGCTATAGTTTATCTTAGCTGGTCTAATGAGGTGTTGTGATACAGACTATCTGGTGGTTGTTATACTTGTTGCTAAGTTCAGTTGTGGTGTTAACCCTTGTAGCCTTTTTGTTGTTACCTTCCTGCTCTTGCTTTACTCCAGAGTCTCTCATTGTCTATTCCTGTGTGTATGCAGTTTTGTAGAGTTTTGGTTTTCCCTTGTCTGTCTTTATCTGTTTTCCATCACACTTCTGCCCTGTCCTTCACTGGTAGGAGGGGGGTATCAGAGTAGTACTGTTAAGGAGCATAGCCAGGAAAGGGACACAGGCATCTCCACCATCAGGAGTAACCCTGAGGTTAGGGATAGGCTAGGGTCCCCTAACGTGAGAGACAGCATAGGAGCCTCTATACCCCGCTATCCTAACAGTCACGTCGTGACAATCCCCTTGTGTAAACACAGAAAACATGCTAAAAACGTTCATGAGCAGGATCATTTGTACGAGCAGCCTTATTGATCCTTGCTAGAAGAGCAAGAACCTTACGATTGGCAATCGACTTCCTATACGAACGGTGCATGTTACAATATCCTTTGAAGGAGGTGTAGCTTTTGGCAGCTGTAAATAATGCAGAGATTATATCGTACAGCACATTTATTCTATCTCTAGGCTTATTATTATTCCTTAGATGGTTTCTGAATGGTCAAGCTCCTTCCGATTTGATGTCTGTTCTTTCTTTGGGTCCCTACACTACTCTCGACAAGTACCAAAATCAAAAGATACAAGGGTCAAATTAACACAGAGGTACCGTAATTTAAGAAAGTAATAATATACAAGTTATTTAACCTGCATAATGAAGGACATAAAAATACAAATTTACTTTGTTTCCATACACTTCCCCACCAAAAAATACGAGGTACTTTATAATATATTGCTAATGAAGAGTGGTTCTATTTCTAATTACACATGTTTGATATTGCCATAGTTGTAAGTAGCCCAAAGAAAAAAAAGATATTGGCGTTGAGATTTTAAAAAATATAAAGAAATTGTGGCATTGCTGTTTTTTTTCCCCATTCCTAGTGCCTCCCTCCTTTGCCGATTATATGTTATTTTCTTTGGTATCTCCACAGGAACAGGTAGAGAAAGTGCTAGAGATTCTTGAGTATTATGGATCCTTTTTCGGATAAAAAAAATTAATGTCTAAATACCAAGTACTTTTTTTTTTTTTTTGGCAAATCATAACCCAGCAATCAGCTAGTTATTTCTTATCCAATGAATAGGGGCTAACTTTTTTTTTTTGGGGATAACCCTTTAACTATGCCTATGGATCAATTTTTTCAATTTATTTGCATACTAGCTGTAGTACCCGGCATTGCCCGGGATAGCAACTGCCTCTCTCCCAGTTTGTGTCGCTGTCTGTCTGTCTCTTTCCTTGTCTTTCTGTGTCTATGTGTCTGTCTGTTTCTATCTCTCTGTCTGTCTTTGCATCAGTCTGTCTCTATCTCTGTGTCTCTCTGTGTCTCTCTCTGTCTCTTTCCCCGTCTGTCTCCCCATCTCTTTTCCTGTCTCTTTCCCTGTCTGTCTTTGTCCATCTGTTTGTCTGTGTCTTTTCTGTCTGTCTCTTTCCTTGTCTGTCTCTATTTCTCTGTCTCTTTCCCTGTCTGTCTCTATCAAAGTCTGTCTCTTTCCCCATCTATCTTTTTCTGTCTCTCTGGCTGTCTCCTCTTTCCCTGTCTGCCTGTCTCTGTCCCTGTCTACCTCCCTGTCTGTCTGTCTCTTTCACTGTCTGTCTCTTTCTCCGTCTGTCTCTGTCTGTCTCTTTCCCTGTCTCTCTCTCTCTCTGTCTGTGTCTCTTTCTCTTTGTCTCTGTCTCTCTCTCTCCGTCTCCCCACCGACATCATATTACCTCACACATAAGCTTCTTATACTAACAATGTCTTTTGTTCCTATAGCAACCACTCACAGCTGCTATTAAAACCAGTAGTTCCAGGCTCCATTTACTTTAATGGAGGCATGTCTTTTGGAGAGTAACTGTAAAGCGCGGGGTTAAATTTGCCTGTCAAAACATAGTGCATGACGTTCCCTGGGTCACATGAGGTATCTGTGCAAAAGTTCGTGATTGTAAATGCGACAGTGCGGATTCCTTTAGCAGGGACACACACACACACACACACACACACACACACACACACACACACACACACACACACACACACACACACACACACACACTCAGCTTTATATATTAGATAAACTACTGCAAGTCTTTAGTAAAAAAAAATAAGTAAAATAGAAAAACTGGGGTAGTTGAATGTCACAATAGTCCCAAAGAGATCACTCAATGAGCTCAAGTCATGAAAACGTTTATACCAGAATTTTGGCATAAAGAGCTTTGAATAGTGCAACACAAAGCTACACTGAAATGTTGCGACTTTTATTGTTCTCATGACATTTTTTGCTCTGTTCCAAGAAACTAGGTGGAGCTGGGATGGGAGGGGGCATGGTAACCGTTGTTCTTCAATTTCATGACAAACAATGGCGTTCATACACCACAAATCTTACTTAAGTCCCAGACTGGAGTAAGATTTGTGGCAAGGCTCATAAATAAGGAGCATCTGACTTCAGCATATCCCTCAGCATACCCCTACAGGAATTCCACCTGTGTGCAACCAATGTGTCACTTGGTCTGTTATGATATACACACCTTTTCTGAAGGGCCACAGTCTACAACACTATTAAGCAAGAGGCTCTACTAAGCAAACACCATGTAGACCAAGGAGATTTCCAAACAAGTCAGACAAAGTTGTTGAAAATTA
Organism: Anomaloglossus baeobatrachus; assembly: GCF_048569485.1. Classification (NCBI taxonomy): domain Eukaryota; kingdom Metazoa; phylum Chordata; class Amphibia; order Anura; family Aromobatidae; genus Anomaloglossus; species Anomaloglossus baeobatrachus. The sequence goes on from NC_134358.1 coordinate 178,859,363, forward strand.
CAAGTCAGGGTTGGGTTCTAAAAAATATATTCTAATCTCTGATGATTCCCCATAACACCATCAAATCCATTATCATCAAATGGAAAGAACATGGTACCATGACAAACTTGCCGAGAGAGGGCTGCCAACCAAAAGTCTTAGCTCGGTGAAAGAGGGCATAAATCAGAGAAGCAGCGCAGGGACCAAAGGTAACCCTGAACGAGCTGCAGAGTTCTCAAGCAGACACTGGAGTATCTGTCCATAAAACATCACTAAGCTGTACACTCCATAGAGCTGGGCTTTATGGAAGAGTGGCCAGAAAAAAAAAACAAAAGCCAAAAATTGGAAGGCTCAATTTGATTTTGCAAAAAGACGTGTGAGGCTCCTCAAATATATGGCGGAAGGTGCTGCGATCAGATGAGACCAAAATTGAAATTTTTGGCCACTAAGGTAAACACTATGGCTATGTGCGCACGTTGCGTTGTAGTGCCTGCAGTTTATTCTACGCGTTTTTAAGCCCTTGGTTTTTGACAAAATGACTTTTGACCATTTTTTAGCACTAAAAACGCATGCGTATTTACCGCGTTTTAGATGCGTTTTTAGCGCTTTTTCCATGTGTTTCCACATGCGTTTTCACAGATGCGTTTTGAACATCAAGACACTGCTAAATAAAGATTAAATAGTCAAACAAAATGAAAAAAGAGAAAAAACCCAAAATATAGATAATTTTAGAATTATTAAAGAAAATAGTTATATTTCTTGAAAATATAGCGGTTTTATCATATTAATTCAAAAAATAGCAAGAAAATCATAATTTTCTTTAATTTATTTGTCTGATTATGTGTGTGTGTAAAGGGACATATTATTCCATTAATTTAATGTTAGAAAAGCATGCGTTTTGTTTGTCAAAAACGCATGTTTTCTGCATCTAAAAAGCAGGTAAAACACAGGAAATATGAAGTTTCTTGGTTTTTGCCATTTCTCATTGACTGCAATGTTAGCAAAACGCTGCAGAAATGGCAAAAACAATTGGCATGCTGCTTCTTTTTCAGCATGGTTTTTGACCAAAAATATGCAAATTAAACGCTGCAGAAAAAAAAAGCAAAGTGCGGACAGAAATTCATCTTTTCCCATAGACTTTGCTGGAAAACAAAAACGCATGCGTTTTGGCACAAAAACGCAGCATCAAAAAAACGCAGCGGAAACGCGGGTGAAAACGCAAAGTGCGCACATAGCCTATGTCTGGTTTCAAACAAAAACAGCTCATCACCCCAAGAGCATCATCCTCAGTGAAACATGGTGGTTGCAGCATCATGCTGTGGTGATGTTTTTTTGTAGCAAAAATGGAAAATGGTCCGAGGTGAGGAGAAGATGAATGGTGCAAAACACAAGGATATTTTTGAGCAAAACCTGTTTCAGTTGGTTTGTGATTACCTTAATCAAATTGAGAATCTGTGAATAGACTTGAAGACTGCTGTTCACCAGAGGAAACCATCTAACTTGAAGGAGCTTTAGCAGTTTTGTGTGGAGGAATGAGGAAAATCCCAGGGGCGAGATGTGGAAAGCTCGAGGTGACTTATCCAAAGAAACTTGCATCTCCTCCACAAAAGGAGGCTCTACAAAGTGCTGACATTGGGGGGTGAATAGTTATGCACCCTGAAATTTTCAGTTATTTTTTTTCCGATTTGTTGTTTGCTTCACAATAAAAAGAAAACCAAATGTTGACAATTGTAGGTAAGTTCTTTACATGAAAAATAAAAACAACCAGTGAAATTCCAGGTTGTGAGATAGCAAATCATGCAAAATGGCAAAGGAGTTGAATACTTTTGCAAGGCACTGTACATACAGTAATTATTTGGAATACTATTTAATCAGAAATGAAAATGATGGCCTGCAATGCAAATATTAACCTCCTTTTCTTGTGCGTGGTTTGTTTGGTGTAACTAAGGCGGGCTTTACACGTTGCGACATCGGTAACGATATATCGTCGGGGTCACGTCGTTAGTGATGCACATCCGGCACTGTTACCGACATCGCAGCGTGTAAACCCTAGGAGCAACAATCACCGATCGCAAAAACATCAAAAACCGTTGATCAGTGACACGTCGCTCCTTTCCATAATATCGTTACTGCTGCCGATATGATGTTGTTCATCGTTCCTGCAGCAACACATATTGCTGTGTGTGAAACCGCAGGAACGACAAACATCTCCTTACCTGCCTCCACCGACAATGCGGTGTATTACTATTTTTATTTTAATTTGTCAATTTTGTTATGTTGATGGGATACAGAGTCCATGTAAATACGGGGGAGAGGAACCTTTTTGGAAAGCTGTGCCTTCTTCGAATTTGCCTTGGCATACTGTACCTCCTTCCTGCCCTAAATTGAGTGCAAACCTAATAATAGTGTGTTCATATCCCAAGGGCAGCCGGCTGGTAATGGAATGAGTGGTTCTATCTTAGGAAATACATTTGAAACTTTATATTCTTAGTCAGTTGCCATCAACATAACTGTAAATATTATTATTCTGCAATTTACCTAACTCCTATTAGACATGTGGCCTTGCAGCAAATCTGATGCATTTGTAGCTTTGAGTTGTTTGTTGTTATATATATATATCTATATCTATATCTATATCTATATATATATATATATATACACACACACACACACACAGTGCAGACCAAAAGTTTGGACACACCTTCTCATTCAAAGATAAAGAAAACACTTTGAATGAGAAGGTGTGTCCAAACTTTTGGTCTGTACTGTATATATATATATATATATATATATATATATATATATATATATTTATAAATTACATTGTGTCTCCATAACTGCTAATCAAAGCTCGTGTTGTCGAATGCGACGCTGTGGGCCCACATTTATAAAAAAAGGGCCAAATTTTAGCTAATGACTGACACTTTATGAGCGTAATCTCAAAACATATTATAATGTAAATGAAACAATAATGGAATAGATTTTAAGAAGATTAAAAAAATACATATGACTGTATTAATGAGTAAGGGTGGTGTCACACCCAGCGACGACGACAACGACGTCGCTGCTACGTCGCCATTTTCTGTGACGTTGCAGCGACGTCCCGTCGCTGTCGTTGTGTGTGACGTCCAGCAACGAGCTGGCCCCTGCTGTGAGGTCGCCGCTCGTTGCTGAATGTCCAGCTTCATTTTTTGGTCGTAGCTCTTCCGCTGTGACGCACACATCGCTGTGTGTGACAGCGAGAGAGCGCCGAAATGAAGCGAGCAGGGAGCAGGAGCCGGCGTCTGGCAGCTGCGGTAAGCTGTAACCAGGGTAAACATCGGGTAACCAAGGTAAAACCTTTCCCTGGTTACCCGATATTTACCTTCGTTACCAGCGTCCGCCGCTCTCGCTGTCAGTGCCGGCTCCCTGCTCTCTGCACACGTAGCTGCAGTACACATTGGATAATTAACCCGATGTGTACTGTAGCTAGGAGTGCAGGGAGACAGCGCTAAGCAGTGTGCGCGGCTCCCTGCTCTCTGCACATGTAGCACAGCGATGCGTGTCGTTATGATCACTGCTGCTTCTGCTGTGTTTGACAGCTAAGCAGCGATCATAAGAGTGACTTCCAAGGTCGCTGTTGCATCACAGAAAATGGTGAAGTAACAGCGACGTCGTTGTCGCTGTCGCTATGTGTGAACCCAACTTTAGGCTACTTCCACATTTCCATCACTTTCCCTCAGTCATAATCCATCGCTTTGAGAAAAAACTAAATCCTGCAAAATAATTTGCTGGATTCAATTTTTTTCCCATAGACTTGTATTAACGAGAGATTGCGACTGATGGCATTGCTTTGCATCCGTCGCGTGACTGATCAGTCGTGGAATGACTGATCGTTGCATAGAAGCAATGCACAATGTAATGTTTTTCCGAGCTTCTAAATGGCACACTGCGCAGGATTCCGTCGCAATCCGTCAAGAGGTATAATGGTTGTCTATGGTGCAGGATTCTGCCGTAATCCGTTGCACGACGGAATCCAGTGCTGGATTCCGTCATTTTCTACTGAGTATGCCCAGCATGTACAGAATCATATTGCAAGGCTTCAAAGCTGGTACGACGGGTCCGTTGTTTTTACAGGGATCCATTGCATCAGTTGAATCACAATCTGTGATTGATCTGTCGCATCAGTCACAAAACGGATTGTGACTGATGGAAAAAAACTGATGTGTGAAAGTAGCCTTAAGGGGCTCATGAAAGCACCCACCCCCGTCGTTTGTGCGTCACGGACAAATCGTTGCCCGTGGCGCAAAATATCACTAATACCCATCACACGTACTTACCTTCCTAGCGACGTCGCTGTGGGCTGCGAACAGCCTCCTTTCTAAGGGGGCGGTTTGTGCGGCGTCACAGCGATGTCACACGGCAGGCGTCCAATAGAAGCGGAGGGGCGGAGAGCAGCCGAAGGAAAGTCACACCCACCTCGTTGCCGGAGGACGCAGGTAAGGTGTTGTTCCTCGTTCCTGGGGTGTCACACGTAGCGATGTGTGCTGCCTCAGGAACGACGAACAACTTGCGTCCAGCACCATCAACGATATTTGGGATTTGAATGACGTGTCAACGCTCAACGATTAGGTGAGTAATTGTGATCGTTAGCGGTCGTTCGTACGTGTCACACGCAACGACGTTGCTAAGGAGGCCGGATGTGCGTCACGAATTCCGTGACCCCAACGACATCTCATTAGCGATGTTGTTGTGTGTAATGGGGCCTTTACTCTCATATTGAGGTCTTTGTGGTGACAATCGAAAAAAAACCCCCTTTCTATATGATTTATAGCAAAGTAAATACCGTTGCTATCCAAGAGTAACCTCTGTGCTTACATTTCATACACTTTTTTCTATGACAGTAAATGCTGACTAGTTGAGAGCTTGTAGTCTGTTGCCAAAGGGAGTGAGAAGTGCCAACATTTTATATAGTTTGCAGTTAAGAGATTAAGCCTATGCTACAAACAGGTGAAACATTGCAGAGAAAGGGTAATGCCATCATCTGCAAGGGCATTCTGTACCCCCATAAGGATCTAGATATGGTTTAAAGTGACTTTCCATTATAATTTAATTCCAAAATTTTGTACTGATTTCTCTTCATACATTTCAAATACTAAGAACTCCTATTTTCCCATACACATCCACTTGGGGTAGCTTAGGAGCTTACTGCTTACATATCCCATAGAACTCAAAGGGGTTATCCTAGAAGCAAAATATATCTTCGATGAATACATCTTGGAAATACAATAAATTCCACATTTGGATGTCATAAAAATTTTCCTGTGCTGAGATTATCTTATAATTTTGCTCCTGTTATGTACTGTGACATTTTTGTTTCCTACCATACATACTCCTCCAGGTTATTGTCGGCACACAACACGGCTCCTGGCCAGGTGGGGAAGCATAATTCACTTATGATAGTTATGAGTATACAGACGAATCATCAAGGGCTAGCAGCTGCCGCTTTCTCAGGTTATCACCTTTCACTGTTTGTTTTATCACAGGAATGAGTGTCAGTTACATATAAGCTCAGTGGCCGCTGGAGCTCCTATGTAGTTGAGGGCTAGAGATGTGGCAGAAACACTCGCTCCTCAGTCACAGAAATGTGTTATCTCAGAAAGCAGAAACTGACAGTTTCTGGTGTTATGTCTGTATACTCACTTATCATACCTGACTTATGCTTTTTTCCACCCGATTAGGACCTGTGATATGTGCCAACCGTGAACTGGAGCAACTTGTAACAGACACACCAATCAATACTAATATGACACTAATGCTTTTTTCATAACTCTTGATTTGATCATCAACAGGATGAGCTGGATGAGCTGCGAGCTGAAATGGAGGAGATGCGGGACAGCTATCTTGAAGAAGATGTTTACCAGTTGCAGGAGCTCCGACGGGAGCTCGACCGAGCCAATAAGAACTGCCGAATTTTGCAATACCGCCTCAGGAAAGCAGAGCAAAAAAGCTTAAAAGTTGCACAGACAGGTCAAGTGGATGGAGAGTTCATCAGGAGTCTGGAACAAGACTTGAAGGTAAAAGAATTCTTGTAAGGTATTGGCATTATTAAAGTGATTGTCCATTACTCTTCTATTAATGATATATCTGTGGGAGTTCAATGTGGGTCTGACACCCAGCACCCCCACTGATCAGCTGATATCTGCTCCAGCAACCGCAGCTTATCTCCCATTTACCAATCATGTCATCATTATATGATCCCCAGACAACCACTGTAAACTATTAAGGCAGTGAGAGCTATAACAAGGTGTTGGTACCTAATTGGAATGACTTGGCAATGTCATAACACGCTGAACATGAACAAAGCCCATCAGGGTATAATTTTCCTGAATTTCTCTTTCATTTCAACAATTTATTCTTCTATTAATTAAAAATGTCAACTGACATATTCCCACAGCTAAAGAAAGCTGTCAGTTTTGGCCTAGGCGGGCCTTGTTGGGATGCCTAATTACTTTAGTTAGGACTCTCGGAGCACACATTGGAGTTCTTCCTGTCAGCGATAAAAGACTTCCTAGAAGCTGAAGATACGCAACCTTGGTATATTGTACAGCTTTGTAGCTCATTATGAACTGGTTCCAGAATTAGGCTCATGTGCCAAGACCTCTACTGAGCAAGGAGCTTTATTATGTAGAAAGCCTAAATATGTTTCTCCGCATCAATGAAATCATTTACTACTCAGAAAATACACTGTAGTGAATGTTGCATGGAGATTCGAGGTAGCAGAGTAATATACATATGGTTTTTGGGAAAAAATGTGTAAAGTATCGATTGATGCTCTCTGTGAATCCATAGGATGGTCCGTCTCACTCATTGACCGACAGCTCTGTGCATGTAGGCTAAAGCCTGCTTTACACGTTGCAATTTCGCATACGATATCGTATGCGATTTGCAACGCCCCCATCGTATGTGCAGCACGTTCAATTTGTTGAACGTGCCGCACAAATGATTAACCCCCGTCACACATACTTACCTTCCATACGACCTCGATGTGGGCGGCGAACGTCCACTTCCTGGAGTGGGAGGGACGTTCGGCGTCACATCGACGTCACGCGGCAGCTGACCAATAGAAGCGGAGGGGCGGAGCTGAGCGGGACGTAAACATCCCGCCCACCTCCTTCCTTCCGCATTGTGGGCCGGGAGCCGCAGGAGGCAGGTGAGATCTGTTTATCGTTCCCGGGGTGTCACACACTGCGATGTGCGCTACCCCGGGTAGGGTACGATGAACAATCTGACGTTCAATTCGTCAGGAATGAACGACGTGCATGCGATGAACGGTTTTTCGTTCAATCGCAATTGCACGTCGCTGTCACACGCTACAATGTAACTTACAATGCCGGATGTGCGTCACTTACGACGTGACCCTGCTGACACATCGTAAGATATCTTGTAGCGTGTAAAGCGGGCTTTACAGAGAGAAGATGGTCAATCATTGTGTTGGATCTCCCACTAGACTTTAAAGAAAAGTGCGGGCAGATTTAAAGGGGTTTTATACTGCTGGACAGCCCCTTATTTCTGGCCTGCTGGACTCCATCCTCAATATATATATATCCAACTGGAAATAACTCTTTTTTTCCACTTGAACAGAAGTTTGAATTGCCATGGAGGTCCAACATTGTAATACACTTCATGTACTGATAAACAGGTTTCTCACAGAAAACACCCAGAAATAGATCAATACACCTATATGATACTGTATATGCTAGGCTGAGCTTGCATGTGTATATATAGTGTTTTAGTTATTACTTTAGTTTTTCTGGCTAAGTTGTATACATCTGTACCTATGTTCAGGGACGTACATAGAAATCATGGGGCTCCATAACAAAATCTATAACAAAATCTCTAAATGCTCTCTCCCTCGAAAAAAATATTCAGTGGAGTAGGTGGGGTCACATCTCCTAACTTTTACAAACATCGACATGTATTGTGGCATGAACACAGTAGTTATGTAAGGCTTTTGGTGTTTTCAACCCACGATACCCCTTTTATGGCCATTATGGAGTATAGTACCCCCCAAAATGCTCCCATGCACATGCACAGAGAATGATATCCTATAGTGATTCCCCCCCACACACAATTTAACTTTACAGTCCCCCCCATACGTACAGGATGATGACTCCACAGTGCCTCCAGCAAAGTATAATGCCCTCACAGTCCACTAACAGTATAATACCCCTAAAGTGCCCCTCACAGTATGGTGTTCCTATATTTCCATCACACACAATTACATGGCTCCCACACAGTGTGATAGCCTGTCAGTATGATGCCGCACAGCCCCCCACTCAGTATGATGGCTGCCCATCGCCCACCCCCCACTCATTATCATGTCCCCCACTGTATAATGTTGCATACAGCCTTCCATAGCAGTTGTGTGGTCTGCCGCTATGGACGGTACATCCCTGGCTATGTTACATCGCTGTGAATAGTTCAGCCCACATTGTGGAGTACAGGGCACGTAGGACCAAACACCGCCGTTTTTATACCTGCTGTATATGCTGTAGGCCTTGGATTCATTTACTTATCATTTGTGTATATGTGTTAACAGGTAGCCAAAGATGTATCTGTCAGATTGCACCATGAGCTGGAAAATGTAGAAGAGAAGCGTATCAAAGCAGAAGATGAAAATGAAATATTACGTCAGCAAATAATTGAAATGGAGGTGACCAAACAGGCGTTACACAACGAGCTGGAAAGAGCAAAAGAGGTAAGAACTTCTGTGCTGCGTCATCAGGATCAGCCATGTCCTTTTAAATACTAGCACTAAAAGCTATGCTAACGTGACTGATGGTTTTACTCCAAAAATGAGGCTTCCCTAAACTAAATATTTATATTAGGCCAAGTGCACATGTTGAGTATTTGGTCAGTATGTTACATCAGTATTTGTAGCCAAAACCAGGAGTGGGTGTGAAATGTAGAAGTGGTGCCCGTGTTTCTATTAGGCCGGAGTCACACTTGCGCGTATCTCGCGCAAGTCTCTCATCGCATCACCCGACATAGCTGCACACTCTCCGGACAGGAGCATCTCAGCTGCACAGAAATACATGCAGCCGACCCGGTCCTGTCAGGAGAGTGCGGCCATGCCGGATGATGCGATGAGAGACTTGTGCGAGATACGCGCAAGTGTGACTCCAGCCTTAGATTTTTCCACCGCTTGTTCCACTACTGAAAAATACTGACTAAATGACTAAATACTGAACGTGTGAACGGAGCCTTAGGATGGTTTCACACAGAAGGTTTTTAGCTTAAAGCGAATACTAAAATATAAAACTCACAACATGCAATGCTTTGTGGTTTGTGGTATCCTCTATTTATGGTACTTTTTTTATTCTGTTCAGCTATCACAGCCATTCACTTAATTAACAGCAGCCATATTGGATATCACTTTTTTTAACCCAATAGCGTTCAACTGCCGTAAATTTACAGAGCTTCATCCGTGGCTTTAATACCAATTCATTATAAATGTAAGGAACAGAGTTAAAGTTTCTACTTTCAATAGAGAGAAGAATCCAGCTCCATATAGAAAAAAAATCTCGCATTTTTTTTTCCACGAAGTTAAAAAATCCAAGTAATAATTACAATATATGAAGGTCCCACAACAGGGTAAAAGTCATTGGGAAGCAAAGGCGAAAGACACCAACAGCTACGCGTTTCAGACTTCACGGTCTGTATCAAAGGATGTAATGTCTGAAACGCGTAGCTAATGGTGTTGTTAACCAATATACACAAATGATATTTATTTAATCTAAAATACTTTTGATAACATGCATACAAAAAAATAATTCATATTTTTTGTAAGCACTTGACCATAATAACCTGGACAGTTATTTGGGGTAAAACAGTATAAAATATAAAGAAAGAAAATAAATCAAAAATATATTTTTTTCTATATTTGTGTTGCAGAAAAAATTATGTATAAATTGCTTAATAATTTATATGTACAAAAAAATGCAATGAAAAATAATGCAGTTTGTCTTGCAAAAAAACAAAACAAGGCCTTATATAGCCACATCAGTGAAAATGTAAAAACATTATAGCTGCTGAAAAGTAGAGAGGCAAAAACGAAAAATGTATTCTTTCTATACCGCATTCCTTACTAAAAATATATATATATAAATCTTTCAATTTTCTCACTGCCTATTTTGTAATTTTAAGACTTGTGTACACATGTACATAGCCACAGTGTCTAATGAGCGTGTGCATAGGTAATTGTGAAGGGAGGGGGGACAGGGTTAGGTGTGACATCCCGTGTTGCGATTGGTGGATCCTGTGTTATTAGCAGTGTATAGAGGTGTTAGGGTACCGTCTCATTAAACGACGTACCAGCGATTCCGACCATGATACGACCTGGTCAAGATCGCTGGTGCTTCGATACATGGTCCCTGGTGAGCTGTCAATCAAGCAGATCTCACCAGCCACCAGCCACCAGCAACTCTGCGCTTGGTAACCAGGGTAAATATCGGGTAACCAAGCAAAGCACTTTGCTTAGTTACCCGATATTTACCCTGGTTACCAGCGTACGCCGCTTAGCGCTGGCTCCCTGCACATGTAGCTAGGGTACACGTCGGGTTACTAAGCAAAGCGCTTTGCTTAGTTACCCGATATTTACCCTGGTTACCAGCGTACAGTGCTTACACAGAGCCGGTGCTCGTTGGTCTCCCGCTGTCAAACACGCCGATGTGTGCTGCACAGCGGGAGACCAACGAGCAAAAAGTTAACCAGAACCGTGTGTAACGATCAGCGATTTCACAGTAGGGGCCAGGTCACTGCTCAGTGTCACACACAGCGAGATCGCTGATGAGGTCACTGGTACGTCACACAACCTGTGACTCATCAGCGATCCCGCTATGTGAGAAGTACCCCTTACTGTCCTTGTAATCCTGACTCTGATGATAAGTTACCTGCTGTAATCGCCTCCAGAATTGAAAGGAAGTAAGATTTTAAAAAAGCCCTAGTGGCCAATGTGAAAATTGCAAGAAGACTAATATTTGCCTTCTTTTCATCTATAAAGATTAGATAGATAGATAGATAGATAGAGATATATATTTACCTATATATAGTTGAAATCAGAAGTTTACATACATTATCTAAAAAGACACATATACATGTTTTTCTCACTATCTGACATTACCGGCCAGTGGGCGGGGAAAGCAGTGCATATGTATGAGAAATGATGAGCGACACAGGTAGGCCCCAGGAGCAGCGTGCAGCAGCATAGGAGCAGCGTACAGCAGCATAGGAGCAGCGTACAGCAGCATAGGAGCAGCGTACAGCAGCATAGGAGCAGCGTACAGCCGGGCCGGAGCCTGGGTAAGTATGAAGATATTGCTTTATTTTTCTTTTCTTTATTTTTCCTTTTTACTTTTTAAATTTCTCAACTTCTGGATCCAGATCAAACACTCCGAATCCTGGGGCAGCACCCGGGAACTTTGAAATTCGGACTTTTACAGTCCAGGTCCGCCCATCACTAATTATTAGTGATGAGCGAGTATGCTTGTTACTACTCGGTACTCGCACGAGTATCACTGTACTCGGGCTACTCGGCGGGGACCGAGTAATCTCGCAATACTCGTGCTGTACTCGTGGTCTTCATGTTGGCGCTCTTTTTAGAGCCAGCCCTTATGCAGGGATTGGCTGGCAGACCACTGCAATGCCACAGCCCTGTTGTGGAATTGCAGTGATTGGCCAGCCCTCACAGCATGACCGTGCCTTTAGCCCGACACTTCCCCGCTCGGCTACGGCCCCTCCCGCACTCCACTCCGCGTGTATATATATATGCACGCTTACACACACACGCACGTTTTTTTTTTTAATTTACAGTTTTATGGTTTCTACATGCTGCCGGTGGTCATTTCAGAATAATACTCGGGTCCCCCATAGGATAACATTGGGCTCGGTGCTCGGGCCGAGTACACGAGTATCTTGGGATGCTCGGCCCGAGCCTTGAGCACCCGAGCTTTTTAGTACTCGCTCATCACTACTAATTATGGCTCAAAATTGACAATCAATATGGCAGCGCAATGCTTTTGATCATGGTGTGTTGATGGGTTGGCTGTTTACCATCTTGGTACTCATGTGAAACCCAACCAAAACATGAAAAAAAAGAAAAAAAAAAACTCCAAACATTTGAATTATTTTCTTTTTTGTTATCTCTAGTAAAAAAATAAACAGAGAAAACAAATAAAAATAAGTCATAAACCATAGCCGCAAAAGTAAAGTATGAAAATATAATTATTTAATCTTTAAGATAAATGTCACCAAAAAATGGAAACAGAAAAATAGCATTTTTGTTTTTGCTGCACCTCTGCAAAAAATGAAATAATAAGTGCAGAAAACATCATATGCCTCCAAACCTTGCACAAAACACTCAGCTCCATCAATGGAAAAAATGAACAAGTCACAGGTCTGGGGGTGACAAACCAAATTTGCTATTTTTTTCCTTTTTTAAAGAAAGATCAGATTTTTTTACCTACTAAAATAATAAAAAAAAGTCATACTTGTTTGGTGCCGCTGTAATCGCACTGACCTGGAGAATCACCTTGTAAAGTCATTCTTACCGCACAATAAAAGCTGTAAAAACAAAACCCACAAAGCACTGGCGGAATTATGATTCTTTTTTCACCTCACCTTGTTTTCCATTTTTTGACTATAGTTTATGGTAAATAGTGGTAGTCACACTATAACTCATTCTGCAAAAAAACCCAAAAAACCCTTCATATAGCTAAAGAAAAGGGGATTAAAAAATATTGTAGGGAAAAACAAAGTGCAAAAATGAAGATTGGCCACCACGGATTGGGGGTAAATAACCTGATCAATAGTTAATTCTTATGTTAATTAATATTGCAATGCCTGTTTTCTGAAACATGTGAAAATTTGTATTAGGCCTCTTCACACATGTGTATGAAAAACACATACGTGTAGCACCAGTACCGGTGTGATCACTGTATTCAGTCAGTGTGTCATCCACATGCAATCCGTATTTTTCCGGTATGGCTAAAGAGATATGATATTACAAATCTTCTCCTATACTTTCATTGCTACACACCTATAGCACATGAATGGCACACATATTCCATCCGTGCGCTTCACATGTTTTTTACAGACCCATAGACTTGTATTGGCCCTTGTCATCCATGCTGCTGGAAAAACGGACATGTCCCCTTGTGATTCCCACGGACACACGGTCCCCGTAAAAACATGGACATCACCATTGGTTATAATGGGTACAAGTCAAAAAACGGATGCCACACTTTCCAGAAACACAGACATGTGAAGGGGGCCTTAAAGAGGTATTCCCAATATGTAGTAGGTGTAGTAGTAATAATAATAATAATAATAATAATAATAATAATAATAATAATAACAACAACAAATACCTCCAATTAGAAATGTAGTATAGTTCTCATGATTCACTTTGTCACTTACCTCATGTGCAGGACATTACAGTAGCTTGGATATCCATAATTATGACCAGAAGCAACTAACTGTCACTATATGAGTGATCGTGACCATGGATATCTAAGCTGCAATGCCCTGCACATGAGGTAAGAGATATGGCTAGATAATGAGAACTATACTACACTTCTAATTGGAGGTATTTGCCAATATTATTATTACCTATTACATACTGGGCTAGGATCTTGGAGATGGGAGTACCCCTTTAATGAGCAGTTTAGATTGCTCACCTAAGGGGTTTTTGTTTTTACATCTTTTTTTTTTTTTAGCTGTGATTTTTTTCATAGTGTTGACAATCCCAGCACGTGTAATACTGCAATATGTCACACTGAATCTTATCAGAGCTTTGCTGATCACAGACATTTATGGGAAAGCCCTTCTTGATGGTGTTTCGGTCACAGCGGCACATGGAGCTGGCAGGTCTCTTCTGTGACATGGGGCTGTGCCGACTTTCAGTGTATTCATGAGTCCCGCTCAGCGTCTTCTCCACCAGTCGGCAGCGGATTATTATGCAGCACTGGCAGATTGCAGCCACACAGAGTAGATGACAGGAGGTTATCAATGCTTGTATCTTGCAGCTGCTTCTATTCCAAGTGCCCCTGAGAAAGTGATCAGACCTTGAAATCCCACTGTAAAGCCCAGTAGGTGGAAACCGATCAAGTCTATTAAGGACATTGATCCTAGTGGGAAAGAATTACTGACCCTAGCGGGTCACCTTCACAAATCATTTTTTATTCTACGAAATAGTCTTTTGTGCCCTCTCTTTATTTATGACCACCATTATATCTAGAAGAATCGTAATGACTGGCTCCAATTAACCCCTAAATGTCTTTTTAATCTGTCTATACACAGAACCTTGTCACATGTCTTTCTGTTTTATACAAGGTCACTTTTTTCTCCATACAGAACCATTAAAGTTACCTCTATTTTTGGTCCGAGTGATATTCAACTAAAAATCAGATTGCACTCGGACCAATGCTATCCAATGAGGCAGTGCACGTCTGTTGCAGTTTGCACTATTTGCCGCCTGAAAACCGGATGGCTCTTGGCCATTCATGTCTATGGGTCCATGACAAAAATCAGACTGCACTCGGATGACATCCAAGTGCGGTTTAATTTACCGTATATAGACTGACAGAATAGAGGTGAGGAATTTTTTTTTTCTCCACCTTCAAGAAAAATGGAACAGATGCTAATCAAACTGATCAGAGTCTGATTATTAGCATAATCGGACTGTTTTTCTCAGATGAAGAAAATACTGTTGTGTGATGCCAGCCTATGTTTAAGCTTTAGCTCATGGATTAGTAGGTCTTATATTACATTAATGGAGTTGTCGTCTTTCAGAAAAATGTTCTGCTTTAAAGGGAACCAACCACCAGGTTTTTGCCCTATAAATTAGAGGCAGTACCATAATGGCGCTAGGATGCGGATTCAAATGATTCCATTAGTTGACAGACTTGAGGCTTTATTACAGAGCAGTCTTTGTCCAAACGTTCCGAAATGACATTTGTGCCCAGACTTGAGCATCAAGACAGGACTTTGTGAGTTGGGTCCTTGTGTGAGTTGGGTCCTCCTTTTGAGCTGCCTCCTTTTCTTTGTTTAAACTTTGCACCATCGCCATTACTGCTCTTGGCGGCGCATGTGACACGCTCAACTCCAGGGCTGGGGGTATTTTGAACCGACCCGGACTAGTCCTGGGATGTTAGCGGTGGCGGGGCACAGCTCTGTGACCCTGGCGGTGTCTTTTAAATAATAAAGGGATGATGATAGGGGTTGTATTTGCAGAGATTTTAAGGGCTCATGCGCACACTGTGTCCTGACTAGTGCAGAAAAAAGCGCACCCGCTGGCAGACTTGACGCTGCGTTATGACAAAAAGAATGCATCCAAAACTCATGTATTTTGGATGCATTTTACATGCATTTTAAACAGTGTGGTCCCCCGGCAATTCAGCTCTGCTCCATGTCCGCTCACAACAGACACAGATAGAGCCGGGCAATGAGAATGAACTCGGATGAACTTCACCCGACTTCATTGTCATCCCGCGGCTCTGTCTGTGTGCCGCGGCCTGATTTGCGGTCACCCGTGAAGGACTCACCAGTGACCGCAAATCCCCTGAGTCACTGAAGTGAGCAGCACGATCAGCGGTGCCATCACTCAGGTTACCCGCGGCCACAGCTGGAGTCCTCCACCTGAGAGCGGTGGCCGCGGGTAACCTGAGTGACGTCATCGCTGATCGCACGGCTCACTTCAGTTGCTGCGTGGAGCTGACAGAGAGCGGTTGTGGTCTGTGGTCGCACGCTGTGAGCTTCATCTAGCAGAGCTGAAAGCGTCGTGGGACCTCATGTGGATTACGTCGGACCTGGAGGGGTATTTGGGGATTAATAAAGTGGTGAAAGAGGGGTTTTTTTTGTCTTTCATTCCAAATAAAGGATTTTTTGGATGTGTGTGTTTATTTTCTTTAACTTACTAGTTAATCATGGAAGGTATCTCAGGGAGACGCTTGCCATGATTAACCTAGGACTTAGTGGCAGCTATGGGGTGCTGCCATTAACTCTTTATTACCCCGATTGCCACTGCACCAGGGCAGTTCAGGATGAGCCGGGTAGAGTCCCGGGACTGTTGCATCTAATGGATGCGGCAATTCTTGGCGGCTGCTGGCTGATATTGTTAGGCTTGGGGGCTCCCCATAACGTGGAGCTCCCCATCCTGAGAATACCAGCCCTCAGCCGTGTTTCTTTACCCTGGCTGGTATCAACATTGAGGGGGACCTCACGTTGGTTTTTTTTAATTATTTATTTATTTTACTGCACAATATAGACATGCCCACCGGCGTCTGTCATTGGTTGCAGTGAGACAGCTGTCACTCAGTGTGGGGTCGTGTCTGACTGCAACCAATCATAGGCACCGGTGGGCGGGGGAAGCAGGGAATACGAGATGGAATAATGAGCGGACGGAATTTTCAAAAGAGGAGAAGCCACCAAAGTGTGAACGCCGTGCAGCGCCACGCCGGTGATCGGGGATCAGTTAGTATGAGAGAGGGGGTGGGAGGGAGAGACCAACAGACAGAGAGGGACAGACAAGACAGAGAGAGAGACCGAAAAACCTGTGTTTGTTATGTCAAATAAACATGCAAATCGCAACAAAAATACAGTACAAACGCACTGCTTAGCATTTTGGTAGCGTTTTTCAACAACTCATTGATTTCAATGGGTGTAGAAGGCTGCCAAAACGGACAAAAGAAGTGACATACTGCATTTTTAAATGCAGAGATTTTGTCAAATTTTGACTTTCATAACGCATCGTGCGCACGGATTTTGCATGATTCTCATACACTTTGCTGGGGAAGGTGAATGCATGCATTTTGACAATGTGGCGCTGCAGCTTAAAACGCTGCGGAAACGCAAAAAAAAAGCAACGTGCGCAAGAGCCCTAAAGTTTGTGACGCCACATGTGGTTCTGCAGCTATGTGGGCCGCCGCTGCGTGTTCCCCGGCGCAGGTGATGATGGCGCAGCTGAGGTAATCTTGCTCCCCACAGGTGGAGCGGGACCTTGGGGCGACTGTTGGAAATTTGAAAAGTCTGTGATGGCAGGTTGTGACGCAGGAGGAATGGAGACGACACCGTGGCTTTGGAATAACAGTCTTTTACTTACTGTATCGGTTCCAGGTTGACAGCCATCTTAGTCCACCAACTGTATGTTGGGATCCCCAGTGATGGGCATCTGCCGATCCTGAATAAGTCTGAGGCCAGTACCTGTGCCAATACTGTTCGCCTTCATTTGCCTTTCCTGGTCGTCTCATCTGCGCTGACTTTCTCCCTACTGTCCTGCGCCTCCACACACAGTGCCCTGAGCCAGGGGTCGCGGACCTATAAAGTGACTTCTGCCTGTTTGGCTTCCTTATCCTCTGTGACCCCCTTCCAGCGGATTCGTGTGCTGCTTGTGGCCCAAAGGTGCGTCCAGCCACCCTGGCCTCCGGTGTTACTAGGAAGTACTAAAGTTTTTTTTCTAGCCTAGGGACTGGGACCCCGATTGAGACCAAATCCCTCCACTTTGGGATGATGCCTGTGGAACCAGACTATCGGGGAGTCTGGCACCCCTCCCCCAAGCCGTTGGGATTCTCCCTTCAGCGTCACCAGGGTCGAGTCAGACCCCCAGGGTCTTCAACCCTAGTTGGTCTCCTCCCCACTCCTGACTGACTCTGTCAACTTTCAAACTTAGCTCCACCCATTTACCTGAGACACCTCACCCACCATGCTCCACCCTCAGGCTGGTTCCAGAGACAATGCACAGGGCTTAAGTGCCATAACCAGATTACTGGTCGCTATGTATTAATGGGATCTGCCCCGGCCCAGATCTAGCGTGTGAGGTAACAATTGGGTGTCTGCAGGTTTTTGGTACGTGAATCGGTTGATGGCCTCTTTCTTACCCAGGATGGGGCACCACACCTCTGGCTGAGGTGCAGTACCTCTGTGGCGACGGTAGCCTCAGGGGTGCCACACTTACGCATTGTTATTGGGACATTGTATTCAATAAAATGGTGCCGGAATCAGCGCATGCGCATACCGTGATCTGCAGTGTTGACATGCAAACAGACTGGGGCAACTGCAGAGACAACTCTGGACCCAGGGAGGGTAAGTAATGCCCAGTTTGTTTGTTTCTTTTATAACTACTACAGATTCTAGCAGTTTTCTGAAGAGTGACAACCCTTTTAATAAAAATGTGTTTATAATGGGTTTTTGGGTTAAAATGCCATTTTATCTATCTAACACGCCTTCCTGTATAACCCACTTCACGTGTACACATATAGAGGATAAAGCAGCAGTCATTTATTGCCGTATATCAGACTGTTGTCTGGTTATCACTGGGAAATGGAGAAAATGTATTGCTCCAGACATTTCCTACAAAGACATTATAAACTATCATTATCTTCCGCTGATGCCCAGCTGCTAGAAGTTACTTTGTGTGCCTTTGTGTTGGACTCCTGCTGCTCATCGTGCCAAGAACCCTACAGACGGCCGCCTGGCCGGGCTTCACATAGAGTTGGGGCATCCCTGCTGAAGAGCACAAAGCTCCAGGAGGATTAAATGCAGGGGAGCAGCTGCACAGGGATTTGCTATGAATAGTTTAAATGGTTTTGTTAAGAGTGAATGGGTCAGGGCTACCATGAAGAGAAAAGGAGAAGAGGTCTATGCTGGAGCCGCACTGCACAGCTGACAGCCCTCATTATTTATAATGAAAACAGACGGCCCGGTGACTCCGCATGTCGTCAGCTTCCATCGCACATTGCTTTTTTAGTAATTTCCCTTAAAATGTATTTTTTCAAGATCATGCTTCTTAACTTTCATTTTCATAAAGTTATGTAATGCAACAGTTTGCCCTCACCTTCCCCAACTGATGAGTTACCTTTTCCTTTTAGGCAATGGCTAAATGTTTGCAGTTATAGCATGTGCATGTGAAACTGCATTGTGATGTTAGCCCATATGTTCTTACCATCTCATGCATATCTGATTTTGTAAATGCGTGAAGTCCTCACCCCTAGCACCAACATAGACATATGGCATATGACATGTGAGCTTATGCTGTGTTTTTAGTGTGCGTGCCCACGATCAGTGTTTTTGCTGTTTCCAAAACGCAGCGTTGTACAGTACAAGCATAGTGGATGAGATTTCTAGAAATCCTATGCCTACTGTGCGTGTACAGCCTGCAGTGAAAACTGACCTGCGGCACCGCTTTCCGAACTGCAGCATGTCAGTTCTTTGCTGAGGAGTCACAAGTGTCCTCTGTAGGGAGAACACAAGAGACAACAGCGCCCTAAACCCTGATCGTGGACACAAGCAGCTGCGGTTTCCTGCATTCTCCTGCGGAGGAGAATCGTAGTCCCACGGGTCTTGATTATGGGGACGTACCCTTGCATAAAATTGCAGTGCAGCATGGTAATATGTGACCACAGAGCTCCATTCTTGTTGTTTTACTAATTAATAGTTGCTATGGTAACAGACAACAAACAAATCCTATGTAGTCTGATCCTGTAGTTATATTGCCATATTCTGCCCCTGCTTCTTGATAACCAACCAATTGCTTATTGCAGTAGTAAAATTTAGGGAACAGATGGGAGTATACAGTACCTGCAGGATCAGACCGCAAAGAGTTTGCTTGTAGTGTGTTAACATGGATTTCATACATTTCATACGGCATAAGAGCCTTGGACAGAATATTTGCAAAGTTGCTTTATTTTTTTTTTCTTTTATGTGCACAGAAAATGGTTGTAAAGATGGATGTGCCCTCAAAGCATGCAGTAGTGGTTATACAAACTAACACTGTATAGTTTGTAATTTTTTTTCTCCTCCAGTTTAGTAAAGAGGATATTTTGAGACATGAAAATACCTAAAGTGGTTGTCCACTAATCAGACAACTCCTTCTGAATACCTGTTTCACTCAAAAAAATAACATTACTTCCAGCAGTGTCAGCACTCGCTCTCCTGGGGATCACGTCCCCTCTTTCTGACATATTGAGAAATCTGGAGAAAGTGAGAGCTGCTGCTGCTCTCTCACATCTGGATGTTAATTATGTCAGTAGGAGAAAAGATTGAAGCCAGCACTGATTAGCCACAGGGATAAAAATGTCACACAACCCCAGGAGAATGAGTACTGACACTGCTGGAACAGTGCTGACACCAGAGGGGAGTATAGGTGTTGTTAATTTGGGCGGGGGAGATATAAGGCTGCTTTCGCATTTCGTTACCTACATTCAGTGGTCCTGTCGGAGCTCCCATTCGAACACCCCTGCAAAACGTGTTCTGGATGCATGCGCCGACGGGGCCATTGACTATACTGGAGCAGATGGAATCAGCGTGTACTGTCTTGCACCATTTTTGTGTGTATACGCTTTCTGCAGGTGGACACCCACACATAGCAGACTACGTCTGGGTGTCCGACTGCTAAAAGCGTAAACGCCCGAAAATGGTGCAAGACAAAGCACACTGACTCCGTCTGCTCCATTGTAGTCAATGGCCCTGTCGGCACATGCGTCTGAAACACATTTTGCGGGGGTGTTCAGACGGAAACTCTTGACGGAACCAGTGACCGGAGGTAAAAATTAAATGTGAAAGTGGCCTAAGGATTTAGAATAAGTTGTTCGAGTAATGGACAACCAATTTAAGATTTTATTTAAAGCAGGGGCATATTTAATAGCATTAGTAGTAATATTAATCACCATTACAGTTTTTTTTTCACCCCTGGAGTGGTGCTTTTAAACTAGGGTCCCTGCTCCTAGTAATATTCTCACCCTCCGGCATCTTCACCTTTTACCGACGCCGCTCCGGTACCACCGTGCCATCTTGTGACTGCAACTCCTGACTGGCTGGAAAGGGGCTCTAATAGAGTTTCATTGAATAGTGACCTTCGCCCAGTGCCTTGAAACATTGGAGCTGCTGGCAGGTCACAAACTGCAGAAGACTGACCGAGCGACACGGATAGAAGATGGAGACACTGGTAGGTGAGTATGACTGGGGTCAGAGAACTTATACTAGAAGCACCACTTCAGTCTTTAAAAAAATAAAGCAAAAAAAATGTAATGGTGTTTTAATAATTATTTTTTTTTCTCAGACAACACACTTGCCCATAGATTTTCATTGAGAGCCATACAAGCATCAGTATTAAAAATGGATTGGGGGTCTCTGGTTTGTGAGACTCCGAGTAAATCCATTTCTCATTGGTTTTGCAGAACATATTCTGCCATTGAGTCTAAGGAGATCAGTGTAAAACAGTGTAAAACAGTCACACAGAAAACAAACTTTATACCTATTTTTTAGACTATAAGTCGCACCAGACCATAAGACGCACCTAGATTTTAGATGCGGAAAATAATAAAAAAAATTTGAAGCAAAAAAAGTGATCATGGTGCACTGTTATGGGGGAGTTCTGCTGCTTAAACTGCTATGGAGATAATGTCCCCCAATTCTGTACTAATGTCCCCCATCCTAGGCTCCTTTCAGGTATACAGTATGTGTCCCCGTCCTGGTGTATATATACTCCATCTTGGTATATATGATCCTCTTCCTGGTGTATATTGACCTCATCCTGGTATATATGTCCCCCATCATGGTATATATGATCCCCATCCTAGTACAGTCATATGAAAAAGTTTGGGCACCCCTATTAATGTTAACCTTTTTTCTTTATAACAATTTGGGTTTTTACAACACCTATTTCAGTTTCATATATCTAATAACTGATGGACTGAGTAATATTTCTGGATTGAAATGAGGTTTATTGTACTAACAGAAAATGTGCAATCCGCATTTAAACAAAATTTGACCGGTGCAAAAGTATGGGCACCCTTATCAATTTCTTGATTTGAATACTCCTAACTACTTTTTACTGACTTACTAAAGCACTAAATTGGTTTTGTAACCTCATTGAGCCTTGAACTTCATAGGCAGGTGTATCCAATCATGAGAAAAGGTATTTAAGGTGGCCACTTGCAAGTTGTTCTCCTATTTGAATCTCCTATGAAGAGTGGCATCATGGGCTCCTCAAAACAACTCTCAAATGATCTGAAAACAAAGATTATTAAACATAGTTGTTCAGGGGAAGGATACAAAAAGTTGTCTCAGAGATTTAAACTGTCAGTTTCCACTGTGAGGAACATAGTAAGGAAATGGAAGAACACAGGTACAGTTCTTGTTAAGCCCAGAAGTGGCAGGCCAAGAAAAATAATAGAAAGGCAGAGAAGAAGAATGGTGAGAACAGTCAAGGACAATCTACAGACCACCTCCAAAGACCTGCAGCTTCATCTTGCTGCAGATGGTGTCAATGTGCATCGGTCAACAATACAGCGCACGTTGCACAAGGAGAAGCTGTATGGGAGAGTGATGCGAAAGAAGCCATTTCTGCAAGCACGCCACAAACAGAGTCGCCTGAGGTATGCAAAAGCACATTTGGACAAGCCAGTTACATTTTGGAAGAAGGTCCTGTGGACTGATGAAACAAAGATTGAGTTGTTTGGTCATACAAAAAGGCATTATGCATGGAGGCAAAAAAACACGGCAATCCAAGAAAAGCACTTGCTACCCACAGTAAAATTTGGTGGAGGTTCCATCATGCTTTGTGGCTGTGTGGCCAATGCCGGCACGGGGAATCTTGTTAAAGTTGAGGGTCGCATGGATTCAACTCAGTATCAGCAGATTCTTGACAATAATGTGCAAGAATCAGTGACGAAGTTGAAGTTATGCAGGGGATGGATATTTCAGCAAGACAATGATCCAAAACACCGCTCCAAATCTACTCAGGCATTCATGCAGAGGAACAATTACAATGTTCTGGAATGGCTATCCCAGTCCCCAGACCTGAATATCATTGAAAATCTGTGGGATGATTTGAAGCTTGCTGTCCATGCTCGGCGACCATCAAACTTAACTGAACTGGAATTGTTTTGTAAACAGGAATGGTCAAATATACCTTCATCCAGAATCCAGGAACTCATTAACAGCTTCAGGAAGCGACGAGAGGCTGTTATTTTTGCAAAAGGTGGATCTACAAAATATTAAAGTCACTTTTATGTTGAGGTGCCCATACTTTTGCACCGGTCAAATTTTGTTTAAATGCGGATTGCGCATTTTCTGTTAGTACAATAAACCTCATTTCAATCAAGAAATATTACTCAGTCCATCAGTTGTTAGATATATGAAACTGAAATGGCTGTTGCAAAAAGCCAAATTGTTATAAAGAAAAAAGGTTAACATTAATAGGGGTGCCCAAACTTTTTCATATGACTGTATGTATGGCCCTCACCCTGGTATATATGTCCCCATCCTGATATACTGTATATGGCCATTCATGGCCCTCATCCTGGGCCCATCCTGCTATATATGATCCCCATCCTGGGCCCATTCTGGTATATATGTCCCTCATCCTGGTATATATGTTCCCCATCATTGGCCCATCGTGATGTATATGGCTCCCATCATTGTACTCCCCATCCCTCCGCTCCCCCGGGTCCTCTTCTGATGCCAGCAAGTGACCTCAGCGCGGCGCATGACGTCAGTGACATTCGTCCCCAGTTATATGCTGACATCAGTTTCTGGAATATTCACTACTCCCCACGCCCGGTATTATGGGCGTGGGGAGCAGTGAATATCCCTTCTCTTTAATAGCGGGCACATGTGGTCACCCAGCTGCTAGCTTCGTGCAGCGGCTGGGTCATCACATGTGCCCACTAGTAAAGAGAATGGATATTCACTGCTCCCCAAGCCCATAATCCTGCCCATAATCAGTGTCTGCTTCAGTGCCGTGCGGAGGGCGTGATTATGGGCGTGGGTAGCAGTGAATATTCATTTTCTTTGTTAGTGGGCACACTGTTAGCCCCAGCGTTCCTGCCTCCTGTGACCCTGCTCCTGATTCCTGACTTGCTTCTCTCCCATTGCTCCCCCCTGCAGCCAGGTACATACGGACTACAAGACGAAAAAAGTTTGTAATATAGTCTGAAGAATACTGTTCTTATTTGTTCCATCTATGTTGCATCCATTTTTAACTGATATATTAAGAGTCATTGTATAAAAAAAGTTCAGACAGTCTATCTGTTTCAGTGTAAAAAAATGACAAAAAACAGAAGCAACTAGGATGGCACTTAAAAAAAAAAAAAAAAATCTGTCAGTTTCCCTGATGTTAACACTCATGCATTTGAGAATGTAGTCTTAGGGGCACTTTGCACACTACAACATCGCAAGCCGATGCTTGCGATGCCGAGCGCGATAGTCCCCACCCCCGTCGCAGCTGCGATATCTTCTGATCGCTGCCGTAGCGAACATTATCGCTACGGCAGCTTCACATGCACTCACCTGCCCTGCGACGTCGCTCTGGCCGGCGACCCGCCTCCTTCCTAAGGGGGCGGATCGTGCGGCGTCACAGCGACGTCACACAGCAGGCGGCCAATAGAAGCGGAGGGGCGGAGATGAGCGGGAAGTAAACATCCCGCCCACCTCCGTCCTTTCGCATAGCCGGCGTGAGCCGCGGTGACGCAGGTAAGCTGATGTTCCTCGCTCCTGCGGCTTCTCACACAGCGATGTGTGCTGCCGCAGGAACGAGGAACAACATCGTACCGTCGCTGCCGCGTAATTATGAAAATGTCGAACACTACACCGATGATATGATTTCGACGCTTTTACGCTCGTTAATCGTATCAAAAACGCTTTACACACTACGATGTCGACAGCGACGCCGGATGTGCGTCACTTTCGATTTGACCCCAATGACATCGCAGCTGCGATGTCATAGTGTGTAAAGTACCCCTTAGGGTTAATGCACGCAAGGTGCAGAACCCAACAGATTTTTCCATCTGGATCTTCTGAGTGGGGAAACCTGCTTTGTTCTCCAATAGCAGTATACAGGAAGAAATTTTACTTAATTTTAGACAGCGAAATGTCATCGGTATCTTTTCGACTGCAGAATTTCTCATATAACTTTTATGAGATTCATAAAAACTAAATTCTAAACTGTGTAAAATGATGATAAATTGCGTTTGAGCTGTTTACTGTCTTTTTCTGTTAAATAAAAAATTGCTATTTTTATCAGTTACGTAATCTGTTATTATGACAATGGTGACGCTTATTGCGTTTTCTACTTGTTACAAATGTAAATTATTGTCGCTTTAGCCGTGTCTTGGTGCTAGCTCCACGCTTGCATTGTACGAAGAAGACAGAATATTATGGCCTGCTCTTTTTTGTATCACTTTGCATTTTTCACATAGAGCCAAAAACTAGAAGGTCTTGTCATTTCACATTATCAGCGTCTAATGCAATATGCCAGGGAGTTGGCTGAGCAGGAGGTACAGTAGAATTCCACTGTAGTTTTCTTGGCAAGAGCAGATTGTGTCATCTCTCCCGGTTGCTGATGGAATTCACAATCAGTAGGAGGGAGCATGAGACCGTCAGTGCAGAAATGTTTGACAGCATTATTATCCTGCACTTAAATATTATTTATAGTGGAAGACCAACACTTGTCATAGAAAGCGTCTGCTTATCGAGAATGAATGGGTATGGATAAATATGTCTGTCCTGTTCCCCGCTTCACTTCTACAGAAGCTGCAAGCCTTAATCCAGTGTGATTAAAGTGCACAGTGGAGGATCAGTGACGTCACATGGACTGAGATTACAGGTTTCTCTACATTTTAGCTGTAGGAGATCCGGTCTGAGCACTGACCTATGTCAGGGTGAAGTATTTCAATAGCCAGGAACACTAATTGAGGCGCTTACCTGAATTCTACATTTTACAAAAGCTGGGTGCCTTAAGTGACAATAACTATTCAGTCCCCTGTATAAATCTTTCCCTCTTATGTATCCTATCATATTAGATGACCGGGCACATCCTTACAATACTATATACATAGTATGTATACGAATGAGAAATGGAACGTAAAACCCCTCTTTGCAACACACGACCCTACATATGGAAGAATTGGGGTTGGACAACTTAGTTTTCTGATTAAGACCATGTTCAGTATTTGGTCAGTATTTTAAATTAGTATTTGTTAGGCCGGAGTAACACTTGTGAGTGACTCACGCGAGTCTTATGTCACATCACCCGGAACGGCCTGCCGCTCTGCGGACACGAGTGTCTCAGCTGCATAGAAATACATGCTGCTGACCTGCTTCTGTCAGGAGAGTGTGCGGCCGTGTCGGGTGATGCGATGAGAGACTGGTGCAAGATACGTGCAAGTGTGGCTCCAGCCTTAGCCATATCTAGGAGTGGTTGAAAAATCCAGAAGTAGTGCCCGTGTTTCTTTTATACTTTTCCTCTGGCTGGAGTCACATTAGCGTATATATCTGATGTGAGGGCATCCAATGCGATATACTAATGACCCTCGGCTCAGGCTCTGCTGCTAGCGTGAGATGAGTGCCATCTACTGTGATCTGATCTTGCAATCGGATCACAGGTACGGCGGAGGTGGAGAGATTAATTTATCCATCTTCTCCATTTCCTGTCTCGGTGTATATTGCACTGCACTCAGGTGACATCTGACTGCAGTCTGATGTTTCACACTCACCCATAGAGTTGTATGGGTCTCTGTGAGCCGAGACTCGCAAACAATCACAAACATGCTGACATTTTTTCCTCAGTCCGATTAGGGATGAGGAAAACATCACAGATTTAATCTGCCTCATTATTTAACATTGGGCCGAGTACAATGTGAGATTTTCTTGCATGGCACTTGTGCGAGTTATACGCCAGTGTGACTGCCCGCTGATGGTTCCACTACTGATACTCTGATACTAGCTTACAGATACTGAGGTATAATACTGACCAAATACTGAACGTGTGAAGGTGGCCTTATACTTTACTTTGCATGATGCTATAATTACTTCTTTGGGTGGTTGGATTTTAATTAATTTGTCATATTAAATTATAGAATTATGATCTTTCAATATTTACAGTAGAAAATTGTGGACCCATTAAGAAAAATAAATTAAGAAAATAGCAAAAATGGTGTTAGGGAGTGAACATTCTCTTTATTTTTATTTAAAAACTTGGTCTACTACAAAGCATAGTGGGCACATTGATTTAAAGCTGGGAAAGAAGGCTTTTTCTAAATACCTTTGGTTGCCAATTCTGCCTGTGAGCAGTGCTATCGCTGTCCACTCATCCCCTTCATCTGACCCAGTCTGCCATGACCTCTGCCCTGATGTTCAGTGATGTCACATCAACTTCCGGAATTGGAAGTTGACCTAGCATCACTGAGGCGGGACTCAGGCTCCCTGAGTGACTGGTCTGTGGGCTGAGTTTCATCGCGTGTCACAGCAGATGAGAGCGCGCGAGATGCTGGACTCTGACGTGCGATGAAACTCCGCCCACAGCCCAGTCACTCAAGGGAGTCTGGGTCCTGGCTCGGTGATGCCGGTCAACTTCCAATTCCACAAGTTGACTTGACATCACTGTACAATAGAGGTCACAGCAGCCCAGGTCACATTAGGGGGGATAAGCGGACAGTGATAGCGACGCTCACAGGCAGAATGGACAACAGAAGGTTTTTAGAAAAAGCCTTCTGTCTCGGCTTTACATCGAAGTGGCTACTATATATTGTAGTAGACCATCTGTTTAAGGTCTGGGTCATCAAAAGCATATATCATCTGATGGGAGAGCCTCAGATGTGATATGCCAATGACACTCGTCTTCGGCTCTGCTGCGGTGAGTGTCATTCTACTGTGATCAGATTCTCTCGCATATGATGATTTGATGACAGGTGAAGAGAAAACTGAAAGATTTATTTCTCCCTCTTCTCCATGGTCTGACTGCGTATATTGCACTGCATTGGGATGTCATCAGTGCAGTCCAGTGTTTCACATGCACCAATAAACTTGTATGGGTGCGTATGAGCCGACGTACGCTGCAAATCACAGCATGCAGAGATTTTTTGCTCATGCTGAATTAATATGTGAAAAAAAAATCACAGATCCTCTCTGCGTCATTAATTCACATAGGTCAGAGTGCAATGCGATGATTTCTCTCATTGTATTTCACCGTATTATACCCCAGTGTGAGCGAGCCCTAAGGGTTACCTTCACTAATCCTATGAATATAATGAAACTGCATAGCGATACTCTAATACTCTTAGCATTGTATTTCACAGTTTCGGTAATACATCAGTGGCTGTCAGGAGAATAAACCCTGATATTCATGTAGAGACAATATAGAACATTTTGCAGAATAGTTTTTATAGCCTTCTGTCCTTATTTTGTCAGCTTAAGGTGGATAGAGAAAGCAGCTCCTACAATAACGTTCTTGTAATTTATCATTTAAAGTTATATTTCTCCAAAATAAAAAGATTTTCATCTGCATTTAATAGCTGCAAGTAAAGTTCCATTATACATGTGTTTTCTACTGGACTGCCGGTTATACGAGGGGCTGGTGATAAGTCTTTGGCTTTACCTAGAAAGAAACGAGATAGGATGATGAAACTCTACATTTATTACACATACTCTCCACTGATGGCAACACACTTCTTGCATCAGTATTCCAAGTTCTGTAAAGGCCCTGTCACACACAGAGATAAATCTGCGGCAGATCTGTGGTTGCAGTGAAATTGTGGACAATCAGTGCCAGGTTTGTGGCTGTGTACAAATGGAACAATATGTCCATGATTTCACTGCAACCACAGATCTGCCAAAGATTTATCTCTGTGTGTGACGGGGCCTTAAGCCTAGCAAAAAGGATTTCAGTTGTGCCTCAAACCAGGAATCCGTAGCAGCCATGGCATCAGAAATGGTGTGAAATTTGGTACCCTTGAGGTGTTTCTTCAGTTTTGGAAACAGATGATAGTTGAAGGGAGCTAGGTCTGGCGAATAAGGTGAATCAGCTAGAAGCCTAGCTCTGCCAGTTTTGCCGTGGTTGCTTGTGTAGTGTGAGTGGAGGCGTTGTCTTGCAGGAACAAGATTCCTTTGGACAGCTTGCCTCGCCTTTTGGCCTTCAGCGCTGTCTTCAATTGGTCCAAAAGTTCAATGTAATTCCTTGCATTGATGATGGAATCCTTATGAAGGTAGTCTACTAGCAGCATGCCCTCCTTGTCCCAGAACACAGACGACATCACCTTAGTGGCTGATTTTTACCCCTGAACTTCTTTCGGCGAGGAAAACCACTGTGCCTCCACTCTTTTGACTGCTTCTTGTTTTCAGGGTCATGCAAATAAATCCTGGTCTCATCCATAGTGACCAGTCAATCTAGGAATTTCTTATCAGTCCAGAAATGCTGACAAATGGACTGGGAAGTTTTCACTTGCATGCTTCTCTGATCTGTTGTCAAACATTTGGGGACCCACTTTGCAGATAGCTTCCTCATGTCCAAATGTTCATGGATAATGACACAAACACGTTTACGAGAAATCCCCATGATGTCTGCTATTGCTTTAGCTGAGGTTGTGCACAGCATTGACGATCTCCGGAACAACAACCACTCTCGGTCGTCCAGGACGTTCCTCATCATTGGTGCTGAAGTGGCCCGTTTTAAATTTGGCAACCTAGTTCTTAACTGTGGAATATGAAGGGCATTGATCCCCTAATATCTGCGACATATCACCATGAATATCCTTTGCGGACTTTCCTTGCAGAAACTAGAATTTTATCACTCCTCTGCTCTCAGTTGCTCTGAATATCGCATTAGACTCCGCCATTGTTTCCCCACGTGCGTAGAACACTGTTGCCATAAGCAACAAACACAAAATTTTGAAAACATATATTAGACACATAAGGCTTTCATGTGATGTAACATTCGTTACCATAGAAACAGAAAAGATGACAAAGCCAAAGACTTATCAGCAGCCCCTGTATATCTATGCTAAAAACTTATCAGAATGAAATGATGTCACAACTTTCATGTCACATAGCTAGCTAGCCATAAGTGATGCCATATACCAAATCATCTATCAGTGATGTCATATACCAGATGAGCCATCAGTGATGTCATAAAGCAAGACAGCCTTCAGTGATGTCATACACCAAATCAGCTGTCAGTGATGTCATATACTAAATCAACTGTCAGTGATGTCATATACCAGATCAGCCATCAGTGATGTCATATACCAGATCAGCCATCAGTGATGTCATATACTAAATCAACTGTCAGTGGTTTGATGTCTCGAATTTAACCATTGGGTATTTACAAGCTAAGCTACTTATGATGTCATATTACAAGTTAACCACGAGTGATGTCACGCACTCATCTGACAATTCATATAGGAACAGTACCGTTCCATAAAATGTAATTGTGCCACTATATTATAGATAATAACTTGCTGATTGCTTGGGTCTGATAGTTGTGACCCCTCAGTGATCCCAAGAACAGGGCTTTGCAGCTTTGTCTTGAATGGAGCACAGAAATGCAAACATGGACTTTGTGTCATGTCAGAGAATACCAAGTAAAACTGGAATATACTTTGTGTGTTTGGGAATAACCCTTTAATGGCGCCGAAGCACCTATGGCGCCCAGAGGACAAGAGCCAAGTTGCAATCTCATCAGCCACTGTTGCTAATCGTTCTGCAGTTACCATGTTGGTTCTGTGATTTATACGATCTCGGCCTTATTTCCCGCACCGTTGGGTACATTTCTGTATATTTCCTTGCTGCAGATAAGCAGCTTATGGATTCTTCTCAGTACAGCGAGTAACAGTCTGTGACTAGGACAATGAAAAGGGCACTGCGGTATCCATAATACCGCACATATTTCTCAGGTTATAACCATTTTTTTTTTATCTCCCAAAGCTTTAACACCATGGAAAACATTTGTGAAAAAGAAGTAGACGAGGGAACAGCTCTCTGCGGACTACAGCTTACATAGATACAGATGATCGATCAGCTGTGGGTGCCCATTTATCGATATCTATATACGGTAGCTTTATTTATCTCTCTAGTGGCAGCCTTTATTTACATATATACATATATAAGTGCTGCCACTACCTCCTGACATATCTGTTCCATTAGGTCAGGAGACATATGAGCGCTGCAGTCCTGCTGTTCCCTCGTAAATCACTGTGCCGAAGGAGTCAGTGCTTGGATAAGATGTGCCTGGCCAGTGAGATCTTACTGTAGAAAATCCTCCTGACTATGTGCAAAGATGATCACAGTGGTGCTTGGGGAGGATCTGCGTAATCCAGAGCTCAGGACAGAGTAATGTGCTGCGCTGTGTTCTGTGCAGAAATGTCACAGGACCCGAGCAGTGGGGACAGGTACAATAGACAACGGAGGGAATTATTACCACGGCTGTTTTGTACAACAGATCTAATGTACGCTGGAGTATAAGGCAGCATAGACAATTATATCAAAGTCGGCAAATCCTACCCAATTCCGAAAGATTGCTCGACCATCTAATGTGTATGGAAGCTTCCTGACACTGAATAATTGAAGTGAGCACCAGCATGTCGGCATGCTTGTAGCATTATACCATTATCATATTATTGGATGTGCAGCCTTCATCTTTATTGATTATGTATTTTTTGTCTTGAACTCTGTATACATATATACTTATTGGTACTCACTTCAGTTATCCTTTAGTATTATGAAGTTTTTTTCTGAATGTGAACACAGCTCAGCCCCTTTCGGCCATGTTTTTTCCATCTAATATATAAAGCTGAGTGTAAGTGTGTGTGTGTGTGTGTATGTCCACTAAAGGAATCCGCACCGTCTCATTTATAATCATGAAATTTTGCACAGACACCCCATGTGACTCAGGGAACGTCATAGACTATGTTTTGATGGGAAAATTTAACCCCGCGCTTTACAGTTACTCTCCAAAAAACTGCCTCCATTAAAGTCAATGGAGCTGTGATCTACATGTTATTAATAGCAGCTGTGAGTGGTTGCTATAGGAACAAAGAAAATTGTTAGTATAAGAAGTTTATGTGTGAGGGAATAAGATGTCAGAGGGGAGACAGAAAGAGACAGACAACGACAGACAGACATAGACACAGTAAGAGGCAGACAGGGAAAGAGACAGAGAGACAGAGACAGACAAAGACAGACAGGGAAAGAGACAGAGAGAGAGAAACAGACAGTCAAAGAGACAGACAGAGGCAGACAGACAGGGAAAGAGACAGGGAAAGAGACAGACAGAGACAGACAGACAGGAAAAGAGACAGAGAGAGACACAGTTAAAGAGACAGAGGCAGACAGACACAGACAGACACAGGGAAAGAGACAGAGAGAGACAGATAGTCAAAGAGACAGAGGCAGACAGACACAAACAGACAGGGAAAGAGACAGACAGAGAGACAGACAGAGATACAGACAGAGAAAGAGACAGACAGATAAAGGGAAAGAGACAGGGAAAGAGACACAGACAGGGAAAGAGACACAGACAGGGCAAGAGACACAGACAGGGCAAGAGACACAGACAGGGCAAGAGACACAGACAGGGCAAGAGACACAAACAGGGCAAGAGACACAAACAGGGCAAGAGACACAAACAGGGCAAGAGACACAAACAGGGCAAGAGACACAAACAGGGCAAGAGACACAAACAGGGCAAGATGCAAAAACATAAAAAGAGAGAGAAAGAGACAGAGATAGACCTGTAACGAGACAGACCTGGAACGAGACAGACCTAAATATCTCTTTTTTCCTAATAGTGTTGGCAGGTATGCATTTCATGATTCACATGCTCACTTTCCAGTTAGCAAATTGCATTTTTCATTATAATTGTCAGCATGCTTGTAGCATTATACCATTATCATGTTATTGGACAGAGGCAGACAGACAGGGAAAGAGACAGAGAGAGACACAGGGAAAGAGACAGAGAGAGAGGCAGATAGTCAAAGAGACAGAGGCAGACAGACACAAACAGACAGGGAAAGAGACAGACAGAGACAGACAGAGAAAGAGACAGAGACAGGGAAAGAGACAGGGAAAGAGACAGAGACAGGGAAAGAGACAGAGACAGGGAAAGAGACAGAGACAGGGAAAGAGACAGAGACAGGGAAAGAGACAGAGACAGGGAAAGAGAGAGAGACAGGGAAAGAGAGAGAGAGACAGGGAAAGAGAGAGAGAGACAGGGAAAGAGAGAGAGAGAGACAGGGAAAGAGAGAGAGAGACAGGGAAAGAGAGAGAGACAGGGAAAGAGAGAGAGACAGGGAAAGAGAGAGAGACAGGGAAAGAGAGAGAGACAGGGAAAGAGAGAGAGACAGGGAAAGAGAGAGAGACAGGGAAAGAGAGAGAGACAGGGAAAGAGAGAGAGACAGGGAAAGAGAGAGAGACAGGGAAAGAGAGAGAGACAGGGAAAGAGAGAGAGACAGGGAAAGAGAGAGAGACAGGGAAAGAGAGAGAGACAGGGAAAGAGAGAGAGACAGGGAAAGAGACAGAGACAGGGAAAGAGACAGAGACAGGGAAAGAGACAGAGACAGGGAAAGAGACAGAGACAGGGAAAGAGACAGAGACAGGGAAAGAGACAGAGACAGGGAAAGAGACACAGACAGGGAAAGAGACACAGACAGGGAAAGAGGCAAAAACAGGGAAAGAGGCAAAAACAGGGAAAGAGGCAAAAAAATAAAAAGAGAGGGAAAGAGACAGAGACAGACCTGGAACGAGACAGACCTGGAACGAGACAGACCTGGAACGAGACAGACCTGGAACGAGACAGACCTGGAACGAGACAGACCTGGAACGAGACAGACCTGGAACGAGACAGACCTGGAACGAGACAAACCTGGAACGAGACAAACCTGGAACGAGACAGACCTAAATATCTCTTTTTTCCTATTAGTGTTGGCAGGTATGCATTTCATGATTCACATGTTCACTTTCCAGTTAGCAAATTGCATTTTTCATTATAATTGTCAGCATGCTTCTAGCATTATACCATTATCATGTTATTGGATGTGCAGCCTTTATCTTTATTATGTATTTTTTGGCTTGCACTCTGTATACATATATACATATTGGTGCACACTTCAGTTATCCTTTAGTATTATGGAGAATATCAGCTATATTGAGTGTTCTTGTGTATGAGTCGGGAGGGATGTATGTAATGTGTATGGCCAGCCTAAGATGAAGCTGCCATCACAAAATAACCTATTGTTTAAATCAAGCTTTTGTGGTAAATGATTTTGGGGATTTGGCAATTTTTTCTTCCATACGGCAATCTGTATTAAAAATAAACCTTGCACTGGCCGCCGGAGCTCGTTTCGACTGTAACTTCCTCTTGTTTAAAGTGCAACTGTTATTTTAATTTCTATTTCATAAAACAATAGTTTTTGATGTTGCAGAATTTCTGCACCTATTAAGTAAACAAGCTGTTCTCAGCCAGCTAACGCTCAGCTCAAAGGTATACAGCTCTCTCCCCCAAGGTTATACAGCTCTCCCCCCCATGGGTATACAGCTCTCCCCCCAAGGGTATACAGCTCACCTCCCTGGTATACAGCTCTCTCCCCAAGGGTATACAGCTCTCCCCCAAGGGTATACACCTCTCCCCCAAGGGTATACAGCTCTCCCCCCACAAGGGTATACAGCTCACCTCCCTGGTATACAGCTCTCCCCCCAAGGGTATACAGCTCTCCCCCCAAAGGTATACAGCTGTCCTCCCTCTAAAGGGTATACAGTTGTCCTTTCCCCAAAGGGTATACAGCTCTCCCTTCAAGGGTATACAGCTCCCGTCCCCCCAAGGGTATAGAGCTCCTCTCTTCCCAAGGGTATACAGCTTTCCCCCAAGGGTATAAAGCTCTCTTCCCCCCAAGGGTATACAGCTCACTTCCCTGGTATACAGCTCTCCCCCCAAGGGTATACAGCTCTCCCCCCAAGGGTATACAGCTGTCCTCCCCCCAAGGGTATACAGCTGTCCCCCCCCGAAGGGTATACAGCTCACCTCCCTGGTATATAGCTGCCCCCAAAGCAGGATTTGTCTCTGTGCTTAAAGGACCTGTGATGATGTCACATGGAGGGGAGGAGTCAGGGGTCACATGATCAGTTCCTCAGTGTATGCAGGACTCTGCTGTGCTGGTTGTCATGGTGCTGGATCAGGTGAAGTTTATGTGTGGGGTCAGGAGGGATTTAGAGTGTGGATGTAGCAGAGCTGTGAGTAATGTGCGGTAAGGCGAAGCCGCGTGGGGCGGAGCCGCATGTGGTAATGTGTGGGGGTGGAGCCGTGTGTAGTAATGTGCATGGGGCGGAGCCACATGTGGTAATGTGCGGGGGGCAGAGCCACGTGTGGTAATGTGCGGGGGGCAGAGCCACGTGTGGTAATGTGCGTGGGGCGGAGCCACGTGTGGTAATGTGCGGAGGGCGGAGTCACGTGTGATAATGTGCATGGGGCGGAGCCACGTGGTAATGTGTATGGGGCGGAGCCACGTGTGGTAATTTGCAGGGGGCGGAGCCACGTGTGGTAATGTGTGGGGGGCAGAGCCATGTGTGGTAATGTGGGGGGGCGGGATTAGCGAGTAACCACAACGGCTCTTATATACATAGATTAAGTTACTTGCATTTTTCATTACATTTTATTTCCGTACGTTTTTATCACTTTTTTTTTACACTACGGTTTTTGTATCTTTTTGATGTGTCATGTTTTAAATAAAGCTTCTTTCTTTTTAATATTTGGCTTTGACAACATTTTATTGACACACTCATGTGCAGTGACGTGCTGCTTTGGTGCCTTTCCACACTGTGGGCATACAGCTTATGGCCTTCTTCACACATCCGTGTCTCTGGTACGTGTACTCTCCGTGTTCACACGTGTCAGAGACATGTTCACACACATACTAATTAGAATCCGTGGGGATCTTCATACTTACCGTACATAATGGCCTCTCCAATCACAGCCGCCGGCAGTTCTCATGCTACGTACTGTGTGACCCAGCATGCTGTGAATTGCGGTGACCTCATGAGCTGTCTCCTGTACCTTGGCTGGTTAGGAAAAATTGGGGGGACCCCACTCTTTTTTTTTAAATGATTTATGTAAATAAAACCGCATGGGATCTTCTCAATTTTGTGATACCCAGCAGACCGCTGAGGATTGCAAAAACAAAACAGCCAGCTCAACTCAAAATGGCATGTATTATAAGATGTGCACTGCACTAAAATTCCAAACTGTACTATTTTAAAATTTGAGATTTTTGGCAAAAAATTGCAATTTCTTGAGCTACCCCGCCACGTCACGGCACTTTTCTTTGGGGCAGTCCTACTCTAAAATATTTTATATTTAAAATGTGCCATACGGCCTCACATATGAAATAGTAGACCTGATTATAGCAGCACTTACCTGGTGCTTTACAATGCCATACCCATGACTGAATCATAGCTGTGGGTGGTACAGGCCCAAGCAAAAGCTGCATGAAATAAATAGCCTGTGGACAGGGCTTGATGACTGAATGTGAACAGCCACCAATTGCCAAAATCAAGACAGGTGGAAAAACAAAAAAAAGCCGAGGATTGCAGCTTGCAGCTGCTGCTTTACCTGTGCTGGTTATGAAAAATAGGGGGGACCCCACATCATTTTTTTTTTAATTTTAATTATTTATTAATTTTGCTAAATATCTGTACAAGCTATGCCTCTATCTATCTATCTATCTATCTATCTATCTATCTATCCCTCTATCTATCTATCTATCTATCTATCTATCTATCTATTCCTCTATCTATCTATCTATCTGTTTATCATTTATCTATCTGGGCCGGTCGCCGGCTCTCCTTACAGGTGCATACAGTTGTATAGAAATACATGAAGCTGACATGCTTCTGTCTGGAGAGCCGCCGGCCGATCCGGACAGTGCAATGTGATCCTTGTGCATGTCACACGCAAATGTGACTCCAGCCTATCTATCCATCTAGTATTTATTATTTTTGTAGCTTTGCACATCTTTTACACATAAAAAAACCCATTCATTTCAGTATCATGAGTTTTTCCGTGACCGGTCAGACGGATGCCACACGGATGTCAGACACGCATACGGTCGACAGACACATACACACTGTTGGACAAAACGGTCCATACAACACTTGTGTTTTTTCACGGACATGTAAAAGAGGCCTAGAAAATAGAGATGTGCAGCATGTAGTGTTCCATTCTGTTATGCGTTGTGTGCACACAGACATAATCTACAATATGGTACCACTAATTCCTTCTCTGCAACAAGTCTGCATTGTAAAAGCACAGAAAAAACTCTGCCTGCTCTCATTAGAAGCACAAAAGATGAACGTGCACTGGAATCAATAAGGTGGATTGCTGTTAATTATTGTCTCCTGCTGTTTTGCATAATTGTAGCTCGCTGATGGACTATCGGCATAGACGCAGCTCATTATTCCAGTTGCCGCTATGTTTGTCTGCGCCGGTAAAATTAAGATGTAACACGTAATTATAGGTTTCTGTATATGAAGGGCTTGTAAAAGCTTTACAGACTCCTACCAGTGCATGCTACGGTAGTAATTGTATACAAGGTAATCACTGGACTCTGGGGGCTGTTGTTTTGTGTAGGGATCATGCAAGGGTTAACAGGGTTAATATTTCCATATCTGTCAAGGGAGTCTGACAGCATAACATGACTGTTCAAACCAAGCACAGGTGGTTCACCCTTGGTGTTCCTTAGACCTCTTTCACACATCCGTGGAAAACACACACATTTTTCATGAACAGGTTGAAGGTGCGTATGGCCCTCCATGTGTCGTGATTTTGGCACACGTGTGTTCTTTGTGTGCTATCAATAACAGCACGCAGAGATCAGAAACTATTTACTCAACTACCCCTAGCGCTGCTGCCCGTGGTGCTGATGTCTCCAGTGCTGCGGTCATACTTGCTTCCGGGTCCGCGATGCAGTGAATATTCATGAGCATAATGATTTGCCCCTGAAGTAAGTGACAGCAGCGCCGAAGACAACAGCGCTGGAGACAGGTGAGTATAGAAAATCATTTTATTTCAAAGACACTTGTTTTCTACGGTACTTGTCACATGAATCACATCACTGTGTGGTCCGTGTGACATCAGTGCTGCCGGAGAAAAACGGAACACGCGTGAGTTCCATACGGACACATGGCCATTGTGAAAACACAGATGTGTGTGCAAGCCCATTGATTATAATGGGTCTGCGTATGTCTGTGATTCCGGTACATATAAAAACGGTGTACGTCTTGGAATCACTGACATGTGAAGGGGCTGTAGAGGTTCAGTGCACTTTTCTACCTACTTGTCCACAGCGATTACTGATCACAGAATCTTGCGGATCTTGCAGTCAGTACATAATAAAAGCCACTTTATTGTGGATTTTTACTTTCCCACTGAACTCAATGGGGACATTTGGCGATGAAACTACGTGACATACCAAGGAAAAAATATACACTCCAGGTTATATTCCATATGTAAATTATCCATAGAGTGTGGATGAAAACTTGTAATTCTCATCCAATGTGTTACAACTGTGAAACAGTGCAGATTTCCCCCCAATCTGCGCTCCCACCATCACCTTTTGATGAGTTTTCGATGTTGCAGATTTTCTGCACTTATTAGGTATTTCAGGTTACTTGTAGATCTTTCAGTCTTCAGTTTTTGAATGCGTTTTTAGGCTAGGAACGCACTTTGCGTTTTTACCTGCGTTTTAGGTGCTTTTTAGGTCCGTTTTGGGAAGCACCTTTTTCTTGCCATAAGGCATGCGTATTGATTTACCAGCAAAGTCTATGGAAAAATTTGATTTTGCGACCCCACTTTGCGTTTCTAAACTCTGCGTTTAATTTGCATATTTTGTGGCAAAAACTATGCGTTCAAAGAAGTAACATGTCAGTTGTTTTTGCCATTTTCGGTGCGTTTTGTTAAAGGAGTTGTCCGACATTAGCTTAACAAAAATTTTTGAGTTTATCTGTGCTGTACTGTCATATAAATCACACCTACATTGTTATTTTTTGTTTTCTAACTTTTGTTCCTCTTGAATTATCCCTTTATTCTCTGCAGCTCTTGTTTACATTCAGATCCAGCAAACTGACCACTTCCTGTGCTGAACCTCAGTCAGAGCTGTCACCACCCACCCCAGTGTCCAGCCCCACCCCCTGCCCGCCCCCTGCACACACATTCCCTGTCAGTATTCTTCCCCAGCACCTGACCTGGTATCACTACAGCATTGCAAATAACAGCCCCACATCGGGCTCTGCACCGCACACGCACACATATGGCTCTGCACCGCACACGCACACATATGGCTCTGCACCGCACACGCACACATATGGCTCTGCACCGCACACGCACACATATGGCTCTGCACCGCACACATATGGCTCTGTACCGCACACGCACACATATGGCTCTGCACCGCACACGCACACATATGGTTCTGCACCACACACATATGGCTCTGCACCGCACACATATGGCTCTGTACCGCACACGCACACATATGGCTCTGCACCGCACACATATGGCTCTATACCACACACGCACACATATGGCTCTGCACCGCACACATATGGTTCTGCACCGCACACATATGGCTCTGTACCGCACACGCACACATATGGCTCTGCACCGCACACGCACACATATGGCTCTGCACCGCACACATATGGCTCTGCACCGCACACATATGGCTCTGTACCGCACACGCACACATATGGCTCTGCACCGCACATGCACACATATGGCTCTGCACCGCACACATATGGCTCTGTACCGCACACACACACATATGGCTCTGTACACGCACACATATGGCACCGCACACGCACACATATGGCTCTGCACCGCACACATATGGCTCTGTACCGCACACGCACACATATGACTCTGCACCGCACACATATGGCTCTGTACCGCACGCATATGCCTCTGCACCGCACACGCACACATATGGCTCTGCACCGCACACATATGGCTCTGTACTACACACACACACATATGGCTCTGCACACGCACACATATGGCACCGCACACGCACACATATGGCTCTGCACTGCACACGCACACATATGGCTCTGCACACGCACACATATGGCTCTGCACTGCACACGCACACATATGGCTCTGCACCGCACACGCACACACATAGCTCTGCACACGCACACATATGGCTCTGCACCGCACACGCACACATATGGCTCTGCACCGCACACATATGGCTCTGTACCGCACACGCACACATATGGCTCTGCACCGCACACGCACACATATGGTTCTGCACCACACACATATGGCTCTGCACCGCACACGCACACATATGGCTCTGTACCGCACACATATGGTTCTGCACCGCACACGCACACATATGGCTCTGCACCGCACACATATGGCTCTGCAGTGCACACATATGGCTCTGTACCGCACACGCACACATATGGCTCTGCACCGCACACGCACACATATGGTTCTGCACCACACACATATGGCTCTGCACCGCACACATATGGCTCTGTACCGCACACGCACACATATGGCTCTGCACCGCACACATATGGCTCTGTACCGCACACGCACACATATGGCTCTGCACCGCACACATATGGTTCTGCACCGCACACATATGGCTCTGTACCGCACACGCACACATATGGCTCTGCACCGCACACGCACACATATGGCTCTGCACCGCACACATATGGCTCTGCACCGCACACATATGGCTCTGTACCGCACACGCACACATATGGCTCTGCACCGCACATGCACACATATGGCTCTGCACCGCACACATATGGCTCTGTACCGCACACACACACATATGGCTCTGCACACGCACACATATGGCTCTGTACTGCACACGCACACATATGGCACCGCACACGCACACATATGGCTCTGCACCGCACACGCACACATATGGCTCTGCACACGCACACATATGGCTCTGCACCGCACACGCACACATATGGCTCTGCACCGCACACGCAGACACATAGCTCTGCACACGCACACATATGGCTCTGCACCGCACACGCACACATATGGCTCTGCACCGCACACATATGGCTCTGTACCGCACACGCACACATATGGCTCTGCACCGCACACGCACACATATGGTTCTGCACCACACACATATGGCTCTGCACCGCACACGCACCAATATGGCTCTGTACCGCACACATATGGTTCTGCACCGCACACGCACACATATGGCTCTGCACCGCACACATATGGCTCTGCAGTGCACACATATGGCTCTGTACCGCACACGCACACATATGGCTCTGCACCGCACACGCACACATATGGTTCTGCACCACACACATATGGCTCTGCACCGCACACATATGGCTCTGTACCGCACACGCACACATATGGCTCTGCACCGCACACATATGGCTCTGTACCGCACACGCACACATATGGCTCTGCACCGCACACATATGGTTCTGCACCGCACACATATGGCTCTGTACCGCACACGCACACATATGGCTCTGCACCGCACACGCACACATATGGCTCTGCACCGCACACATATGGCTCTGCACCGCACACATATGGCTCTGTACCGCACACGCACACATATGGCTCTGCACCGCACATGCACACATATGGCTCTGCACCGCACACATATGGCTCTGTACCGCACACACACACATATGGCTCTGCACACGCACACATATGGCTCTGTACTGCACACGCACACATATGGCACCGCACACGCACACATATGGCTCTGCACCGCACACGCACACATATGGCTCTGCACACGCACACATATGGCTCTGCACCGCACACGCACACATATGGCTCTGCACCGCACACGCACACACATAGCTCTGCACACGCACACATATGGCTCTGCACCGCACACGCACACATATGGCTCTGCACCGCACACATATGGCTCTGTACCGCACACGCACACATATGGCTCTGCACCGCACACGCACACATATGGTTCTGCACCACACACATATGGCTCTGCACCGCACACGCACCAATATGGCTCTGTACCGCACACATATGGTTCTGCACCGCACACGCACACATATGGCTCTGCACCGCACACATATGGCTCTGCAGCGCACACATATGGCTCTGTACCGCACACATATGGCTCTGCACCGCACACGCACACATATGGTTCTGCACCGCACACATATGGCTTTGTACCGCACACGCACACATATGGCTCTGCACACGCACACATATGGCTCTGCACCGCACACGCACACATATGGCTCTGCACCGCACACGCACACATATGGTTCTGCACCTCACACATATGGCTCTGCACCGCACACATATGGCTCTGTACTGCACACGCACACATATGGCTCTGCACCGCACACGCACACATATGGTTCTGCACCACACACATATGGCTCTGCACCGCACACATATGGCTCTGTACCGCACACGCACACACATGGCTCTGCACCGCACACGCACACATAGGGCTCTGCACCGCACACATATGGCTCTGCAACGGAAAACGCACACATATGGCTCTGCACCGCACACATATGGCTCTGTACCGCGCACACACACACATATGGCTCTGCACACGCACACATATGGCTCTGCACCGCACACGCACACATATGGCTCTGCACCGCACACGCACACATATGGCTCTGCACACGCACACATATGGCTCTGCACCGCACACATATGGTTCTGCACCGCACACATATGGCTCTGTACCGCACACGCACACATATGGCTCTGCACCGCACACGCACACATATGGCTCTGCACCGCACACATATGGCTCTGCACCGCACACATATGGCTCTGTACCGCACACGCACACATATGGCTCTGCACCGCACATGCACACATATGGCTCTGCACCGCACACATATGGCTCTGTACCGCACACACACACATATGGCTCTGCACACGCACACATATGGCTCTGTACTGCACACGCACACATATGGCACCGCACACGCACACATATGGCTCTGCACCGCACACGCACACATATGGCTCTGCACACGCACACATATGGCTCTGCACCGCACACGCACACATATGGCTCTGCACCGCACACGCACACACATAGCTCTGCACACGCACACATATGGCTCTGCACCGCACGCACACATATGGCTCTGCACCGCACACATATGGCTCTGTACCGCACACGCACACATATGGCTCTGCACCGCACACGCACACATATGGTTCTGCACCACACACATATGGCTCTGCACCGCACACGCACCAATATGGCTCTGTACCGCACACATATGGTTCTGCACCGCACACGCACACATATGGCTCTGCACCGCACACATATGGCTCTGTACCGCACACGCACACATATGGCTCTGCACCGCACACGCACACATATGGTTCTGCACCGCACACATATGGCTTTGTACCGCACACGCACACATATGGCTCTGCACACGCACACATATGGCTCTGCACCGCACACGCACACATATGGCTCTGCACCGCACACGCACACATATGGTTCTGCACCTCACACATATGGCTCTGCACCGCACACATATGGCTCTGTACTGCACACGCACACATATGGCTCTGCACCGCACACGCACACATATGGTTCTGCACCACACACATATGGCTCTGCACCGCACACATATGGCTCTGTACCGCACACGCACACACATGGCTCTGCACCGCACACGCACACATAGGGCTCTGCACCGCACACATATGGCTCTGTACCGCACACGCACACATATGGCTCTGCACCGCACACATATGGCTCTGTACCGCGCACACACACACATATGGCTCTGCACACGCACACATATGGCTCTGCACCGCACACGCACACATATGGCTCTGCACCGCACACGCACACATATGGCTCTGCACACGCACACACATGGCTCTGCACCGCACACGCACACATATGGCTCTGCACACGCACACACATGGCTCTGCACCGCACACGCACACATATGGCTCTGCACACGCACACATATGGCTCTGCACCGCACACGCACACACATGGCTCTGCACACGCACACATATGGCTCTGCACCGCACACGCACACATATGGCTCTGCACACGCACACATGGCTCTGTACCGCACACGCACACATATGGCTCTGCACCGCACACGCACACATATGGTTCTGCACCACACACATATGGCTCTGCACCGCACACGCACACATATGGCTCTGTACCGCACACATATGGCTCTGTACCGCACACATATGGCTCTGCACACGCACACATATGGCTCTGCACCGC
Organism: Anomaloglossus baeobatrachus; assembly: GCF_048569485.1. Lineage (NCBI taxonomy): Eukaryota > Metazoa > Chordata > Amphibia > Anura > Aromobatidae > Anomaloglossus > Anomaloglossus baeobatrachus. The sequence continues at coordinate 178,903,426 of NC_134358.1, forward strand.
ACACATATGGCTCTGCACCGCACACGCACACATATGGCTCTGCACACGCACACATATGGCTCTGCACCGCACACGCACACATATGGCTCTGCACACGCACACATATGGCTCTGCACAGCACACGCACACATATAGCTCTGCACACGCACACATATGGCTCTGCAACCCCCCCCATCCCCATCCCCATCGGGAACACATGTGGAATACATACTCACCCTTCCTCGGTCCCCGCCGCTCCTGCACGTTCGCGCGCTGTCTGTGCTCTGGACATATCAGCACAGTAGTGACGTCACCGCTGTGCTGAAGAGAGCACAGACAGCGGGAGGGACAGTGATGAGAAGCAGCGCAGCGCTGCTTCTCATCAGCACTTTCAAATGTACCGGCATTTGTGATCTGTGATGCCAGTACATTTGAATGTGTGATCCTGAGCAGGGGGCCCGGTGCTGGAGCTGACACCACGGCAGCTGCCGCCAGGCCCCGCCCCAGGGCACGGACCCCACAGCAGTGCAGGGGGAGGTTACTGGAGAGTAAAAGAGGTGCGGGGGAATGTGTGGGAGGGTGCAGGGAAGGGGGCGGGGCTCATCACACTGTAGACACACAGCAGGGAGGCGACATGCTGTTTCCACATTTGCATGTCAACATGGCCCTGCCCATGTTGACATGAAATGACCGGAAGCAGCAAAATCGCGGCAGGAGTGGTCACATGACCGCTCTGAGCCGGGGGAGAGGGGCTGAGAGCAGGGCAGGTAAGTGGTCTCTATCTACTTACCTGCCCCAATGTAGCCCAATAGGGAAATAAAAAAAAAAATGTCAAAGAAGCCGGATAACCCCTTTAACATTGCAGTCAGTAAGAAATGGCAAAAACCAAGATTCCTTCAAATTCCTGCGTTTTACCTGCTTTTTCATTGCAGAAAGCACGCGTTTTGGACTACCAAAACGCATGCTTTTTGATCAATAAAATAATGATTTCTTAAGTCCCTTTACACACACACATAGTCTGACAATTTAAATTAAGGAAAATAATACTTTATTGCAATTTTTTCATAACATATCATTTTACCGCAATAATTTAATGAACATAATTTAATTTCATGATTTTTTCTATGATTATAGATTTGATTTTTTTTTTACCATTTTTTCTAATATTTTGACTATTTAAACTTTATTAAGCAGTTTCTTATGTTCAAAACGCAACTATCAGAACGCAGGTGGAAACGCAGAAAAAAAGCGCTGAAAACGCATCAAATACGCGGCAAAAACGCATGCGTGTTCAGCCCTAAATTTCAAAAAAAGGCAACTTTGGTCAAATCAATTAAGCCCAAAACGTGCGTTTAGAACTGCAAGAAGGTGAACGCAAAGTGCGTTCCTAGCCTTATTGTGTTTTTGATGCTGCGCTTTTTTCTATCTTCTTGCTCTTTCAAGTTTTAAATAAAACTGCTTCATTTTTGTCCTGGTTTTTGGCGTTGACAAACCTTCATGTGCGTATGAAATGTGTTTTTTGTGCATTTACACTTGGAAACACGCAAAACATGCACGTGCATATTTTATCTGCAGTTTCCCTCATCCAATGAAACCTGCACCGCAGATCAGTTTACACTGAGTAAACAAGAAGCCCAGTGCGCAGGAGAATTCTATAAATCCGTCCACTGTGCATGGCTATATCCGGAAAACTATACTACATTTCTAATTGAAAGTATTTGCTAATGTTATTATTATTAGGCTATGTGCCCACATAGCAGATTTGTGTGCAGTTTTGGCATGAAAAACGCCACAGAAAAAAACAAGCATTTTTATCATGTTTTTTCCATGTGTTTTTCTATTTGTTTTTTTAGTCATGGTGATCGTGGGTAGTTCAGGCGCCATACCTCAGCAATCACCTCCGGTTCACTGGATGATGTTACAGTTGGGACCCAGCTCTCACTTCCCGAAGCGATCCTTGCGCTGCTTCCGATAGTTTTACCCCCTTAATTAAGGAGGCAGGGAGATGGATCGCTTACCTCTCCTTGGTGATCGGGCCCCTATAATATGATCACAGGGACCCGATCGCTGCCATGGCATCCCTGGATCGTCACCGTGATGACCCTGGGTTACTGAGCTACGGATCGCCTCACAGATGCTGGATACATGGTGTATGAGGCGAAGTGTCAGTGCTACAAGTGCAGCACTGACAGATAGAATCCATTGTAGTGATTGAGCTCGAACACTGCAGTGAATTATATCAGCAGAAAAAAAAATGCAGAAATCCTTGACATGCTGCAGTTTTTTTCTGTACCAAACTCTGCAAGGAAAAAAAGAAGCAACATGTGCACAGCAAGTCAGGATTATCATAGACTGCTGGGATGCGGTTTTCCTTGCAGTATTGATTAAAATCTGCAAGAAAAAAATGCGAAAAAACTCAGAGTGTGCACATAGGCTTATACCTACTACATATTGGGATAGGATCTTGGAGATGGGTATAACGCATCTGCGGCAAAAAAACGCACCCAAAATCCGTATGCGGTTTTACCGCGGTTTGTAGCGGTTTTTGTGCGGTTTTTCCTCGGGTTGGTCCCTGCGGTTTTTAACCATTATTTAATGGTTAAACCGCAGGTACCTGCGGAAAAGAAGTGACATGCTACTTCCTTTTGCTGCAGAAATTCTACAGCAAAACCTGTAGGGAAAAAAACGCAGTGTGCATACAGCATTTTGAATTTCTCATAGATTTTGCTGGAAAAGGACTGCAGGAAGGTTATGAACAAAAAACACACCTTTTCTGCAGCAAAAACCGTGGCAAAAAACGCAGTGTGCGCACAGGGCCTAATGGTTCGCTCTCATCTGCCTATATAAAGTTGCTCCAATTCTCATTCAGAAAAGTTGGTCGAGTTAAATCCGTTTGGTATTCCATTTTTTTATCCGTATGCCTTGTGTTTTTTTTTCTCTTAGGCTGCCTTCACACATCCGTTTTTCGCCGTCAGGCACAATCTGGCGAATTACGGATAAAACGGACCCGGCGACGGATCCTTTTTATTCCCCATAGACTTGTATTAGCGCCAGATGGCCTTTCGTTGCATGCAGCGTCCGCCGGTTCCAGCGAAATTGCGAAATTTCTTCGTCCGGCTGCCGGAAAGGACGCAGCATGGAACGTTTTTTTAACTCCGGCAAAAAAACGGCAAACCCCGGGTCCGACGCCGTTCTGCATGTTGTATAATGGAAGCCTATGGGTGCCGGATCCGTCGTCATCCGGCATATGACGGAATCCATCGACTGATCCGGTTTTTTGAACTGCGCATGCTCAGTATCACAACGGATCCATCAAAAAACGGAAGGAATGCATGGAAAAAACAGATGCAACAATCCGTTTTTTCGCCGGATCTGTCACATCAGTTTTTTCGCCGCACCGTGCCTGACAGCGAAAAACGGATGTGTGAAAGCAGCCTAAATAGCTATTTTTCAACAATCATTTACAGGTCAATTTATAGTGTTCTATGCTACAGAATGGTAATGTATTCATAAAAAACGGACAGCATATGGATGGTACGTGTGGGGTCTGGTTTTTTTTGTCGCACTCATAGATTTGCATTGGCGATTCTCAGCCTTTTTATATGACCATATACACAGGTAGAAAAGAGCTGAGGAAAAAAATTGCATCTCCGCACACCTGATTGTTACACATTGGTCTGAGTGGAATACGATTTTTATCAGATTGCAGTATTTATACGCAGACGTCAGCGAACCCTAAAGGCTCATTCAGACATCAGTTTTTTAGATTTATGAGAAGGATGTTTTTGCGCGCGTGTGAGCCCGTGCCTATAATGCTATTAGTAGTCAGACTCAATGCACTGGAAAAAGAGTAAATTGGCAGTCACGTGGAGCTGGAGGGGGAATTAACTGATTAGAAAATAGTGCCATTCATTATTCATTACACACTTGTTTTTTCTTCCGCCTCAGTAACAGATAGGTTCTCGTTTTATTATAAAAAGCTCTTAGACATAATCATTAAAAAACTAGAGGTCATTGTTAATGAAGCCATGATCAATAGTGGTGTGTAAGGTAGACCGTCTCCTGCACAGACCGACGTTGGGGTGATTTCATTCTTTATAGTATTATTAGGATGTTTATGCTGATCCATTTGTCTGAGAAACTCATTTCCATCCTTGTCAGTTTAATGGCATAAGTGATTCTAATATTCCATTTCTGCATACATTCACTCTTTTGTTTTTGTATTATTAAGATACTGGCTTCTTTGCTAAATTTTGACTTCATTTTTTTGTTGCTTTCAGGTAAAGTTTGTTTTTTTTGTCCTAAACTTAAAAATCAATATTGGTAAAAAGTGATAGAGATTCTAAACTAATGTCTAATTATGGTGCCCATATTTTAGTATCAAACAGGATTCAAAAGGTCCCCAAAGAGATCGCCCATAGAATGGTGGATACAATTAAGGGTGCTTTACACGCTTCGACATCGCTAGCGATTGCTAGCGATGTCGCAAGCGATAGCACCCGCCTCCGTCGTTCGTGCGACATGTGGTGATCGCTGCTGTAGCGAACAATATCGTCAGCGTCACACGCACATACCTGTTCAGCGATGTCGCTGTTGCTGCCGAATAATCCTTCCTTCAAGGGGGAGGTGCGTTCGGCGTCACAATGGCGTCACAAAACGGCCGCCCAATAGAAGAGGAGGGGAGGAGATGAGCGGCTGGAACATCCCGCCCACTTCCTTCTTTCCTCCTTTCTGATGGATGCAGGTAGGATGATGTTCGTTGTTCCTGCGGTGTTACACACAGCGATGTGTGGTGCCGCAGGAACGATAAACAACCTGCGTAATGAAACACCAACGACATTATGATTTGGAGCGACGTGTCAACGATCAACGATTTTTGCCGTTTTTGCGATCATTGATCGTCTCTCCTAGCTGTCACACGCTGCGATGTCGCTTACGACGCCGGATGTGCGTCACAAACACCGTGACCCCGACGATATATCGTTAGCGATGTCGCAGCGTGTAAAGCACCCTTTAGTGTCCAAATGACAGCCTAGTGTCTCATCCTTTGGTACGCACCTCAAGTCTACGGGCTGCTTGTAATGCTTCCAGGAATGCATCCATTAGGCTATGTGCGCACGTGGTTGAATTTCATGCATTTACGCTGTGTTTAGCACTGCAGCGTAAGCGCATGCGTCCTCTGCACAATCTATGAAGATTGTGCATAATCCGTGCACACAATGCTTTTTTGAACGCAGCGATTTGAGTGTAAAAAATGTGACAAAATCACTGCGTTTAAAAATGCAGCATGTCAATTATTCTGTGCTCTTTGGATGCGGCTCCCACTCTGTCTATGGGAGAGGCGGCATCCCGAGCGTATGAAATCGCCATCTATTCTGCAGAAACACTGTATCCATTACGCAGTGTTTCTGCAGCGATTTGCAGCGCACATGCACTGCCAAGTCACTGCAGAAATTTCAGCAGGTACGTGCGCACATAGCCTTAGATTTCTTCCCTATGTTACTGTTGTAAGACGCATCTGATACCAGAGCACTGTGTCAAGCTGGTACTGTTGAGTGGGCATTGCGGCACATGACCTCTGCTATAGATGTAGCAAATGCATTGCAAATAATCCTTGTATTAAAACGGAAGCAAAATACAAATACCACAGTAATGAGCGCCAACCTTTTTAATTGTTTGTTTACGCTCACCTTTTTTCAGCAGCCCTAACTTTTTTATACACTAAAGTGACAAATCACAACAGATGTTTGATACATGAATCGCCTAATTAATTTTGGGGTTCAACTAGAATTTGTATTTAAACAGTCCTCCTTATGTTGACGTGAGACCAAGACGACACCAAACAATTAATCAACAATACCTCGCCATTGCAAGGCTTTAAGCAGGATGTTCTCAGACGGAAGTGGCCACTGAGCTTAGAGTATCACAGAGTGTCATCAGCAGGTTTTAACAAAGAGACTGGAAGACTGGCAGAAAGTCAGAGAAGTGGACATCCTTTGGCCACATCCCCCACTGATGAGAGCTTCATTGTGAACAATGCACTTCGGAATAGAATGTTGAATGACATACCGTAACTCCAGGCACATTTAAGGGAGGTGAGAGGCACCAAGTGTCATGTCAGACCATTCAGAACTCTTTACATAAGCGTGGTCTGCATGCTAGACAACCTGTAAGGGTATGTGACCACACCACCAGGCACAGGTGTCATCGGCTTCCTGGATGTGCGACCAGTGAGCATCAGTGCGGTTCAATAATGAAAGTCTATTCATGCTGAGTAGAATTGATGACCGCCAATGATGTTGAAGACATCAATGAGAGCACTATCCATCAGCCCCTGAGGTCACCAGATGAGACTTTGTTGGTGGTGGTGTTAGTGTGAGCAGGATACAGAGCTGCCCTACACTTTGTGAATGGTACAGTGGCAAGCCCCTACTAATTGAATAAACATCATTAATCAAGTCATTGTGTCTCTGGACGAACAACACAGGCCTAATTTCATCTTCATGGACAACAATGCTCCATCTCATTGAGGTTGCATAATTAGGAAATTGCTGGAAATTGGGGTACCTCAATTGGAGTGGCCTGCACACTCTCCAAACCTGAATCCCATAGAAAACCTATGGGATCAGCTGGGTTGCTGTGTTGAGGTTCGTAATTCTATACCCCAGAAATTCAATGACCTGAGGGCCAGTTTTCAAGAAGAATGGGATGCCATCTCTCAGCAGATGATAATTCGACTTGTGAACAGCAGGAAACGTCATTGTCAAGCTCTAATTGATGCTCAAGGCCACATGACAAGTTATTGAGACATTGACATTTTTTGGTGGGGTATTCTCACCACTGTTGTTTAGCTTTTGTTTCAATAACCTGTTTCAGATGAGGAAATCACCATTGCAGGATTCTAATTAAAGGTCCTACTTTAATGATAAAATATCACTGTAGCTAGAACTTTTAAGTTTTCCATAAATTTCACCCTTGTAGTGTGTGAATGAGTATTACGGATATGGCTTCATTCAGATGTCCGAGTTTCATGTACATATTCTGTGTTTTCCACTGTTGTAACATGTATCCATTAAAGTCTATGGGGCTGTTTACAACTCCATGCTGTTTTGCAGGCCATGTGTCCACGAAACAAATTACAAAGATCAAAACCACCTATACAAGTCTTTGGGTCTCTGAAAAATCACTAAAAAACAGCACATAGATGGCATAATTTGCAGTCGATGTGCTGTCTATGATTAAAGCACCACTCCAGCATTTGTTTTTTTCAGCTCTGGAATGGTGCATAAAGGGTCCTCTTACATGTGCGTATATAAAATCGCTCCAATTCTCAGAAAGAAAAGTTGGTGAGTGTCATGGGTATGTCATTCCATATGTCATGTGAGTGCCATGTAAGGGCTCGTGCGCACGTTGCGTAATAGCATGCATTTACGCTGCGTATTGCACTGCAGTGTAAATGCATGCATCCTGTGTCCCCAATCTATGTAGATTGTGCATAATCTGTGCGCACGTTGCTTTTATGAACGCAGCAATTTGGGTGCTAAAATTTTGACCCAAATCCGTGCGTTGATAAAATGAGCATGTCAATTAATTAGTGCGCTATGGATGCAGCTCCCGCTCTGTCTATGGTGGGGGCAGCTGCCATAGCGCATGAAATCGGCCTTTTTTAACAAAATACTGCATCCATTATGCAGTCTTTCTGCAGCAATTTGAAGCGCACATGTGCTGTCAAATCGCTGCAGAATATTCAGCAGTTACGTGCGCATGAGCCCTAACTGTGCATTTTTGTGTCTCATAACATCCATATGACATGGGAATGCAATGCGTTTTTAATATCATCAATTACATACGAACTGTATGTAAATTTAAAAGCTATTTGAAAAAATAATAAAGCAATCATATGTAAAGAAAAATTATAGAAAAATATTAGATGATAGATAGATAGATACCATAGATCATGCAGATATATAATTTCCCATCCCCCTGCATATTATAAACTTGCACCCTTTAGTGCTTTTCATGGTTTGATTAACTTAATAAATAAATAAATAATAATAAAAAAAACATGTTGTCCCCTGTAGGATTTTATTATTAGGTAACAAAGGTTCATAGTTATTGGGCTCTTCCCAGCCTAAAAATACCAGCCTGCAGACACTCCAGAAATGGTACATCACATTAGATGCGCCAGTTTTAGCACTTTGTCTTGGCTCTTCCATATGTTCTGGTGTATTGGCAATCAGGGTAATGGTTTTTGGGGTTGATGTCAGCTGTGACTAGTCGAAAACACAGCTGGCATCAAACAATGGTGTTATTAATGGAGAAGTGTCTATTAGACACCCTCATTACTAACGCAGTAAGTAAAAGGAGAAAAACACACAAAAATACTTAATTGTTATAAAACATTCCCCAACTTTTTCCCTGGTCTACCAACTAATTTAAATTAAATTAAAAAAAAAACCATGCAGGTCCCACAGAAAGCCATGTTTGTTTTTTTCCTCCAACACGGATGACAATGGCCAATACAAGTCTGTGGTTCTGTGAAAAACAGAAACCGTGCACAGACCTTATCCGTGTGCCGTCCCTGCGCTGTATGTGTTTATCATTAACCCTAGAACACATACCTGGGGCCTCGCAGGCTTGCTAGGTTACTTGTTTTCTATGGTTGATTTCTATGGCTGCGCGTTCTAGGGTTAAAAGTGTGCGTTACGCTTTGTAATCTTTTTTTCTTTAGCCATAATTAGCCACACCGGGAAAAATACAGATGACAAACTGATGTAAGTCATTGATGACACCGGTGCTGGTTTTATATGTATGGTTTTTTATATGCATGTGTGAAGGGGGCCTTATGTTGGGTTGTTTTTTCCCCATTAACTCATTTACACCGATCAGCAAAAGGATAACAATGTTTTGAACTTTTGACTTTCAAGCTCCATATCTCATCATCAACTACAGCTTTGAAAGTTAGACTACGATCATTTTATAAACAATCATCTTGGCTATCTCATACATAAATTTGACTTGCAGCTATTTACCATGTGATTAGTTATGCAGATTCTTATCATGTCACTACATTGTTACTGTTTTGCTCCTGGTGAAAAAAATCTTTTCCTTCCTGTATACTACAAATTATAACCTGTTCTCACATTCCCTAATAGCTCAGTGTGTTATTAGGTTGATTCCCAAGTGAAAGGTCACTTGGGCAGCCATGAGGCCATGAAGATGATTTACCAAGAAATGAGACACCACATCATCCAGCTCATCAATAGGTCTCTCAGACAAGAAAATTGCTAAACTGCATCATGTGAGTGGCATGACAGTTGGAAGATTACAAAATTAAGTCCGTCCATCTATTCAAACATTGAGGGGTGGATGTCGAGGCAAAATGTCAGTCAACAAGTCGGCAAATCACAAGGTCTATCAGTTCTGGTGTGACAAACATGGCAGTGGAGGTGGCTCATATGCTTCATAATAGCGAGATCAGACGTCCATGCAAGCACTGTGCAATGAATGTTACACAGGTCTGGAATGGTGGCCCGAAAAAAGGCGAAGAATCCTTGGCTTGAATATTGTTAGAAGAAGTGTTGGCTCAAGTTTGCAAAAGAGTAAGAAAAGTGGACAGTAGAAGATTGGAAAGTGCGATTTGGAGCGATGAGACAAATGTCAATAGTTTAGGCTCTGATGGGTGCATGTGTCTGGAAGAAACAAGGGAAATAAGGCTAACGTACCGAGAAATTGAAGGAACTGTCAAGTTCGGTGGAGGACGTCTGATGATATGGGGTTGTTTCACAGCCAAAGGTGTTGGATATTTGATCAGGATCGATGGTGGTCTCAATGCTGAGCTATATGTCTGCGTCCTACAAGATGAGTTACTTCATGCGCGCGAGCATGACCGGAGAGATTCAGGCAATATTGAAAGCCAAAGCTGGATTTACAAAATACTAACAAATAATAAAAATTAGAATTTTGATTTTTAGGAGCAAAACAGTAACAATGTAGTGACATGACAAGAATCTGCATAAGTAATCACCTGATAAATAGTTGCAAGTCAAATTTATGTATGAGATAGCCAAGATGATTGTCTATAAAATCAAGGTAGTCTCACGTTCAAAGCTGTTGTGGATGGTGAGATATGGAGCCTGAAAGTTAAAGTTCAAACCATTCTTACCCTTTGCTTAAAAGTGTATTTGATTTAGTTCTTTTTCTACTTTTAGGACTTGTGTAATAACCTGATGTTGTTGTTTTAAGTCAAATTTATGCAGATATATTGGAAACAATGAAGGGTTCACAAACTTTCAAACACCATTGCAAGTAGTAAAATACTCCATATGAGAAAAAGCTTAAATGTTTTTTTAGGTGAAGACTTTGTATTTTCTTGCTTTTGATTTTTTGGAGATGTTTTATAAATATATATATATATATATATATTTTATACAAAATTTCACCCCCAAGGGAGTGTAACCTATTGGCATTGGTTTCCAGTAGAAGCGTAACAGGAACAGTACACACATTACAATATAATATTTTGCCAAAATATCCCAATAAACCACTATACAACCAATTAAAACAAGTTTTTTTTATTGATGGCAATTTTTTAAAAACAAAAAAAAAATCACTGAGGAAGCGGTGTGAAACGCGCGTTGGAGTGTGTGGCAGGGAAGCGGTGGTACACTGTTTACTATGGCAACAGGTCTGGTATAGGAATTAGAGTGGGGTAGTGCAATGATGTGGTTGTATTAGGTATTTTACCGTTATAAAGGCAATAATTTGACTGCATCATGTTGTAATACTTATATATTGGTGATTTGGTATTTACTATGTGATTTCCCCATGTGATTCAAATTTTCATTGTATTACTGTAGTGCATGACCTGTTTCCCTGCCTTTGGGTTTTATATAGGTTTTAAATTGTCTTTTTGTCATTTTTGTTTTAAAAAATTGCCATCAATAAAAAAACTTGTTTTAATTGGTTATATAGTGGTTTATTGGTATATTTTGGTTGGCAATCTATTGGTATATCCTGATAGGTTTAATTGTTGATTATATTGGTAAGTCTTCTAATTTTGGGTTAACAATATAATATTGTACCTGAGGATACTTGATTGAAACGTCTTTGGCCCGGGTGTAATTGGCTAAGAAATGTTATGCAGTACTTAGGAAAGATATGTGTGCGGTATCTACTAATATTGAGACTTCTGTGCTTACATGTAAGTGATTTTCTATTAAATGCTAACGCTAGTTCCTCTTCATGGGCAGTTAATTTCCGGTGTATTGCATGAGAAAGTTCCTTGATTATGTCTTGTATTATAAATAAATCATCATTTTAATGTGTTCTTCAATTGCTGATACAAAGTATATCATAAACTGAATTATTGATTTCTATCATTATAAAAAAATGTAACTGAAGCACATAGTACATGTGTGGTATTGTAGATTGACATTATGTGCTGACAGTTGGGGAGCAGTAGATGAGTACGTGTATTATTTTTTATTTACGGCCATCATGGGCCAATTTATAAACTAAAGCAGTATAAAGGAAAACCCCTTTAACGTCTTCCTAACCAGATTATTTGCCATTTTTGGATTTTCGTTTTTCCTTTCATTTTTCTATGAGTCATATGATTTTTATTTTTCTTACAACATAACTGTACAATGGCCTGATTTTTCTGGGATAAGTTTTAAATTTTAATGACTCCATTCATTTCAATATACAATGTTCTGGAAAACAGGGGAAAAATTCCAGTTGTGGTGAAATCTGAAAAAAAAAAACAACAAAAAAACCAAAACAACAAAAACTCACAATTCACAAATGTTTTTTTACGTCATTCATTGTACTGTAAATTGACCTGGCAATATGATTCTCCAGGTCAGTACAATTATGGCAATACCAAAATTGTATATTCTTTTGTGTTTTTTGTTTTTTTTATTAATAATTATTATTATTATTATATTATTACTATTTACTTAAAGGGAACCTGTCCTATAAAAAAAAATGCTATATATCTGCAGATATTGGATTAATCTGAAAGTTAATGGTGTTTAGAAGTTGTTCCATAGTGAAAGCCCGGCTGCTGGGAAGAAATAAACTTTGTTCCTCCCAGCAGGCTCTGATTTCAGTTATAGAGGCTTAGGCAGATCAGTTTCGTCAGTATTCATTTCATAATGAGCAGTAGTTGTAGCCACGCCTCAGCACTGACTGACAGCTGGCTCAGTAGTGCATCTGTACAGACCCGGCTGTCAGTGGGTGCTCAGGAGTTCCAGCCGCTGCTCACCATGAACTTAGCGGTAACTGAAACTGATCTGGCCACGCCTCTATGACTGAAAGCCAAGACTGCAGGAAGGAATGAAGTTAATTTTCTCCCGGCTGCCAGGCTTTCAGTACAGGAACCACTCAACATCAGGACACTATTAATCTCCACGTTAACCTCAAATAGGCAGGTTAATAGAGTTTTTTGACATTACAGGTTCCCTTTAAGTGGGAAAAGTTGTGGTAAAGATGATTGGAAAATTGTGAAAAAAAATAAAAATTGTGTGTCACCATTTTCCAAAACTTGTAGGGGTGGATTCATTTAGGGTGCTTATGCCAAAATTCTGGAATTAAGCACCTCACTATTTTTACACGGCAGAAGTTGCACAATGTAGCGACTTTGGCATTCTTGGACAGCTATGCTAATATGGGTGTGGCATAGGCAGAGTGTGGATGGGGGCGTGGTGACATCCGCGGCACAAATTCATGAAAAGTTACGTGGCATAACTTAATCAAGAAATGCACTTGTCTTTGACTGGTGGATATTTCTGGTGGGGGCGCAGAACAGTTAAGAGAAGAACCTAATTGATTAAGTGGCATTCATGTTTCCCATGGTTTCGGATCCATTGAAAGACTGGGTTGGTGTACTTTAATATTATTCCATACATCTAATGTGACTACTGTGATGTTTAGCATCCTTATAGATCTCTCCAGTAGTTGCCACTGTTTCTTTAAATGTTCACTGTCATTTCAACAAACTTTAAATAAATCCATAGTATAGATAAATATAAGAAAGTTTGTAATATATCTTATCAGTGAACTCTTCTTTCTCCACTCACTGAGACACTTCTTTTCCTCCTCCTTGGCCCCAAAACTCACCATCAACTCTGAAAAATAGCTCAAATCCAACATGGTTAAAACAAGATGGACTGTCGGTTTATAGCGCTTATCAAATTCTATGGAGAGAGGAAGAGTGTGGTGTACTCATCACAGTGAGAGATTAGGCAGACCATGGCAGAGAGACAGGCAGATCGTGCCACAGATTCTCGAAATTTAGTGCTGGATTCACAACCACAAGGCTCAGTACAGCTTTATGATGTCCTCCATGCTGCTGCTGTTAAGTCTGTGTGTTAAGCGTGCTTTACACGCTGCGACATCGCTAACGATATATCGTCGGGGTCCCGTCGTTAGTGACGCACATCCGGCGCCGTTAGCAACATGGCAGCGTGTAGCACCAAGGAGCAACGATCAACAAGCGCAAAAACGTGAAAAATCGTTGCTCGTTGACATGTTGCTCCTTTCCCAAATATCGTTGCTGCATCAGGTAGGATGTTGTTCGTCGTTTCTGCGGCAGCACATATCGCTATATGTGACACCGCAGGAACGACAAACATCTCCTTACCTGCGTCCACCGGCAATGAGGAAGGAAAGAGGTGGGTGGATTGTTCCGGCCGCTCATCTCCGCCCCTCCTCTGCTATTGGACGGCTGCCGTGTGATGTCGCTGTGACGCCGCATGAACCGCCCCCTTAGAAAGGAGGCGGATCGCTGGCCAGAGCGACGTTGCAGGGAAGGTAAGTCCGTGTGACGGGTGTTAGTGATGTTGTGCGCCACAGGCAGCGATTTGCCTGTGACGCACAACCGACGGGGGCGGGTACGCTCGCTAGCGATATCGGTACCGATATCGCAGCGTGTAAAGTACCCTTTAGACAAAAAGAGCAGAAATCCCTCATGTCTTTAGGCCCTGTCACACACAGAGATAAATCTGCGGCAGATCTGTGGTTGCAGTGAAATTGTGGATAATCAGTGCCAGGTTTGTGGCTGTGTACAAATGGAACAATATGTCCATGATTTCACTGCAACCACAGATCTGCCAAAGATTTATCTCTGTGTGTGACGGGGCCTTAAGTGTACTGTGTATGGGAGAAATTATGGCAGCCAGTCTCTACCCACTAGCTCAGAGACAACTGACAATTAAAGATAGAGATGTATATAATGGCCAGAAATAATCATTCCTTATGTACACACACGATAATTTATTTTGAATAATTACCTAATACAGTGTCAAGTATATTTTAATATGCATTGCTTAACAATAACAGTCTCCTATGCATTTTTAGGTTATCAAGATCGGTAATTCTGCATTTCAGAACATTTCAGAAGGGCCATTCACAGCATATACCCTCATATAATTAGGCACCTGTCTGCCACTTCTGATGGGATGGATGTGCGGATGAACGATTGTGTACAAAAGCTTTGCGATTGCCTTCCTAAAACATCAGTTGTCGCTCATTGCTTGCAAATGATCTGCTTTTGTTGATGACCCTATAGCAGTAGAGTGTGATGTGCACAGCTCGTTTTTCATAGGGCTCCTTTAAGAAACTGCAAAAAAGAAAATCTATAAAGCATGGAGGCCTCTGACAGCGCAGACAGGATCACTGCGGGTGCCGAGACTCGGGATCTCCTTAAATGGAGACATTTATTGTTCTTTTAAAAAGAAAAAAAAACACAAAACCATGAGGTTTTAAAGTTTCCCTGATGCTGAGTGAACAGTTTATCCCCTCCACTTCTGTGACGATTGTATTGCTGGATTATGATTCCTGACCAGTGTTATGTCTACATCTACTACAACTAACAAAGCCGCCACAATATGCAGAAATGAGATGTTTTGTTGTATGGTTGCGGCATGTCATTACTAATGTTGCCTTACATGGCAGTGCAATACACTAGCAGCAGATGCTCCATAGTGTTAGACATTTCATTGCTGGAATTTGTATTTTTTTAATAAATATGTCTGAATAAGGACAATGTTTTGGAGTTTGTTTGTTTCTATATAAATGCCTGCTAGAAGAGCATTATTTTAAAAAGTTATTCCCCAAAAATCTAGTTATCTCTTATCAGGGGCTTCTGCAGCCCCATCCTAAATGGAGTGAAACTGCACATTTATGGACTCCATTTGTCACCTATGGGACTGTGAATTACGATTCCGACAATCAAGTTCACACTTCCGTTGTTTTGCATCAGTCACATGCGTCGCTTGACGCATGTGACTGATGCGTTGTACAACGGATGACAACGGTGACAAAGAAAAGAATTTCTATATCGGACTCCATTGTGTGCGGGGGGCGGAGTTCGGGGGGCGGAGCTGAGGACGTCAGTGCCGCGGTCTGCATGGCTGGGGACAGGTGAGTGTGTGTGTGTGTGTGTGTCTACATGCGTGTGTACATGCGGAGTGCGGGAGGGGGCGGAGCGCGAGGGGGCGGAGCCGAGCGGGGCCGTGGATCTGAGGACGTCAGTGCCGCGGGGACTGCAGGGCTGGGGACAAGTGAGTGAGTGAGTGTGTGTGAGTGTGAGTGTGTGTGAGTGTGTGTGTGTACACATGCGGAGTGCGGGAGGGGGCGGAGCCGAGTGGTGAAGTGTCGGCCTCCTTGCACACTGTATCCAGGATAAATATCGGGTAACTAAAAGCAAAGCACTTTTTGCTTGGTTACCCGATATTTATCTTGGATACCAGCGTAGCGCGTGCTCCCTGCACCCGTAACCACTGTAAATATCGGGTAACTAACCAAAGCGCATTGCTTTCAATACCCGATGTTTATCCTGGTTACGGGGGCGGGGAGCCAGAGAGCGCATGCGCAGCGAAATCCTACGGATCGCGCTGCTCAAAAAACGTTACATGCTGCGTTGCTCCCGCCCGGCGGTCAGTTAAAAAACGACTGACCGCGACGCAGCGGATGCAACGCAGCTTCATCAGTCACAATCCGTCACTAATAGAAGCCTATGGGGAAAAACAGGATTCCTGCAAAATATTTTGCAGGATACCGTAATTCCTCAAGGCTACGAATTGTGACTGATGCAAAACAACGGAAATGTGAACTTAGCCTAAACAATGAATGAAGCAGAAGTCGCTCATACTCACCTCTCCTACATTCAGGACAAGGTTGCAGATTCCCTTTCTAGGGATTTCAGAGCTCAGATTTCGGGACTACTGGAGAATCCCAATGGTCTGACCAGCAATGATCAACAGGTACTGTCCTATCTTATGGGTAGTTGATATCTTGATGTTTTGGAAATAACACTTTCAACCAATCTGCCATGTTTAAATTAAACACCCCTAAATTTCGTATTAGCGAGGCGTGTCCTGGCCATGAGGGAGTGAGGTTGTGCTTTTGCCTCAGCTTCCCTTTATCTCCCAGGAAATCAGCTACTACATTAAGTTTTTCGGCCCTCTATCCCGGACTATGAGCACAAGGAGGCGGAGGGGAGCTCAGGGACACCTTTCCAGGCAGAATCGAGGCAGCATCCAGTGATTTCTGGCTAAACCAACAGTGGCAGAGATGGAGCAGGAGGGAAGTAAGATGGCCGCTGGCCTTGTCAGCTATGCAGCAGTGGCAGCGGGGGAGGGGGCGCACAGAGTACCTGTCAGAGGCCCACAGAAGAGAACAGCCCGAGGAGCAGAAGGTGGAGGCAGGAATCCAGATGGTGACAGATCCTGTGCAGCTGGAGAAGTGGGGTTTGAGGAGCCAGGTACTCGGAGGGAGCAGGCTCTGGTGTCTTCACAACATGGGGAGCAGGTCCTAGCAGAGGGAGAGGAGGTGGACAGGCGGCAGGTGAGAGGCCTGGGCCTTGCAGACTCTGCAGCTTCTCCTGGAGGAGGGGAGAGGGATCTGACTTTGCCCCTGAGCCCTTCACTGTCAATAGAGCTCCAGGAGGGACAGGAGGATGGGGCTCCCTGGACCTCCAGCCCATTGCTACTCAGTGGCACTGCAGCTGCTGTGACAGGCACAGAGATCAGAGCTAATATAGAAGATATGGAGAGTATGGAGCACTCCACCAGCCCGATTTCTCAGCTTGTCAGCACTCTGGGGCTGGGACAGGAAGGTTCCGGTGTCCTGAGGGAGCTAAGGGAGCTCAGAGCAAGAATCATCAGCATCCCATCCAGAGAGGACATGGAAGGCTATATCTCCAGATTGGAGAAGGCGTGCAGGTCAGAGCTGACAGAAGTGCGTTCCAGTGTGCAGAATATAGATGCATGGGTCCTGTCTCAGGAGACACAATTACAAGAAATGCAGAAGGACTTATCCTCTCATAAAGAGTTGCTAGAGACCCAATCTCGCCAGCTCCACTACCTGACTGAAGCACTGGACGATGCAGAGAACAGAGGACGACGCAACAACTTAAGAGTACGGGGTCTGCCAGAGTCCGTTGATTCCAGGGAACTCCCACATGTCCTCCAAAGAATCTTCAACAAGATATTGGGGCTCCCTCCAGCCACAGAGATCGAACTTGATAGAGCACTCAGATCTTTGGGACCCAAACCAGCGGACTCGGAGTTCCCGCGGGACGTGATCTGTCGGGTCCACCATTATTTACAAAAGGAGTCTATTCTGCTGAAGCTCCGGGAAGGGGTACCGATCCTTTTCCAAAAAATTAAGTTGCAGATCCTACCCGACCTCTCTCGTCTTACTCTCCAGAGGAGGAGAGCACTACGGCCTCTGTTGGAGCTCCTTCGGTCACGGGACTTAGTGTACAGCTGGGGCTTCCCTTTTCGCCTTCAAGTCCACAGTGGCGGCCGAATGCACGTTCTTCATTCACCAGAGGATCTGACACCCTTTTCGGAGGCCTTGAATCTCCCCAGAGTTGAAATCGAGGACTGGCCTTCTATTCCAAGAGAATTCTCGCGGAGGCTTCCTCAGCGTCCTCCAAGAAGTAATCGCGGGGAGAGGAAGACGGGAGGAGGAGGTCGTCCATCTACCAAGGACTGATGTTCGTCAAGACGGGGCTTGTATGCTTCTCACACTTTATACTGTACTTGAGTAGTATTGTTATTTGGGGGTTGGATGCGGAGGGCTGATTGAAGGGCTAAGTTTAAGTTTATGAAGTCATGGGAGAGGTTTAACGCTAGATATAATAACTGACGTGAGTCGAAACGGTTCCCTCTCTCTGCCGCTACAATTTTGCCATCCTGCGCCCGATTCTTGTAGTTTCATGCTTTTACAGAATTCCTAGCAGTTTCATATAGGACATGTATGGTTATGATTAACACCCCCCCGTTTTTCATGTTTCCTTCCGCTTCCTCCTTCTGTGTCCCCTTTGGCCTTTTATCGCCTCTTTTCGGGCCCGTGCTCCACGACCTCTCTCTTCCCCCTTTCTTCTTGCCCCCTGTGGCCCTCTGTCCCCCCCTGTCCCCGCCCCCCCCCTTTTTTTTTTCTCTCCTTCCCCCCCTTCCTCCCTCCCTTTTTTCCTTTCCCCCCCCTTTTTTTTTTCTCCCTCTCCTTCCCCCCTTCTTCCCCCCTTTTTCCTTTCCCCCTGTTTTTTTTTTTTTCTTTTCTCTTTTTTCTTTCTACCTCTCTCTTCTCCCTCCCTTCCTTCCCCTGAGGGGGGTGGGTCGTGGGGGGGGGATTGCGGGGTGCGCATCTGAGCTGGGGTTTGCCTGTGGTTTGGGTTTTATAATGAGGCCTGGGAGGGGGGGGGGGGCTTCCGTCCTGGAAAGTACACGCCTGGTTCGGGTTTACGCGTCGCGGATTGAGTGACGCTTGAAAGCAATACCCAGGAATTACCGCATTTGTTGGGCTTACAGTTTGTAATCTTTGTTTTCCCTTTCTTTTTCTCTATTTCACAGCCTAATCTTTTCTTGATTCTTGCTGCGTTTCTTGCTCCTTACTCTGGTCATCTCTCTTTCCCCTTCTTCACACCTATCCTTAGGTGTGGGACCCCAGTGCTCGGCATGACGCAACTTAATTTTGGCTCCCTTAATTGTAAAGGGTTGAATGTGCCGCAAAAGAGATCGCAAATATTTTATGCTATGCATAAACAGAGGACTCAGGTGTTATTATTACAAGAGACCCATTTTAAAGCAGGCCAGGTCCCAGTTCTTAGGGATAGATTTTACACAACATGGTTTCACAGCCCTAACCCGACTGCTAAATCCGGGGGGGGTCTCCATTGCTCTCCATAAGTCATTGGTGTTCTCCGTGATCGACTCTTTGGTGGATCCTGAGGGTAGATTTATATTTCTGAAGCTCCAGATTGGTGTGGGTGTATATACCGTAGCTAACTGGTATTTACCCAACTCCAGACCCACTGTGGCATGCTCTTCCCTCCTGTCTCGGCTGGCGGAATTTGCAGAAGGGACTTTAATAGCTGGGGGGGACTTTAATTTCATCTTTGAACCGGCAATTGATACCTCCTCGGGGCGGCGTTTTATTTCACAAAAAAGGATGTTGGCACTAGGGAAAAAGTTGCAAGCATTACAATTGGTTGATATTTGGAGGGCACTGCATCCCACGGAGAGGGATTACTCTTATTTCTCCCCAATTCATTCATCTTACAGCCGTATAAATATGTTGTGGATTAGCCAACACGCCATGCCATGGCGAGCCCAGGCCTCCATAGGGTCTATATGTCTATCGGACCATGCACCGGTGTTCGTCCAACTCACTCCCCCAGACGGTTCGCGGCGACCATGGACGTGGCGTCTTAATGAACATCTACTTAAAGACGACTTATGTGTAGCAGAAATACGACAGGTGATGAGTGATTTCTTGGAAATTCACACTCAGGACCAGACGGCCTTGCCGACACAGTGGGAGGCCCTTAAATGTGTGGTGCGGGGTATATTAATAAAGCATGGATCAAGACTTAAACGGGAGAGGGCCTCTCTGATTACCTCTTTGGTTCAGCGAATACAGACCTTGGAGGCATCCCACAAAAAATCCTTATCGGCCTCGGTGTACGCTGAATTGGTGGGATCCCGGGAGGAACTTAGGGGGCTCTTAGATCAAAAATACTATGCACAGAGGGTACGTTTACAGAGATACTTATATGAACATGCAGACAAGTGGGGAAGGGGCATTAGCCAGGTTTATTCACCCGAGGAAACTCACAAATCATATCCCGAAAATTAAGGACAGAGGAGGACATATGATTCAGGACCCGGTTAAAATAGCTGAAGAGCTCCGTGCCTTTTATGGGGACCTGTACAACATAAAGGGTCAGTTTACTGATATGTCACCGATGGCACTCAATAATAAGATTGAGGACTATGTCCAGCGGACTTCCTTGCCTAGGCTAGCGCAATCAGAAATTGAGACGCTGGAGTCAGATTTTACGGAAGAGGAGATATCTTCGGTTATCAGAGACACCCCAGTAGGTAAGAGCCCGGGACCGGATGGTTTTACAACTAAATGTTTTAGAATTTTTAGGGAACAAATTGTCCCCTTTTTGACACGGGGTCTCTAACTTGGTGCCTGCTGGAGCATCTTTTGTTCCTCAGTCTCTAGAGGCGCATATATGTGTAATTCCGAAGCCAGGGAAGGACCCGGTTAATGTCTCCAATTACCGTCCCATATCATTGATTAATATAGATGTCAAATTCTTTTCAAAAGCTCTCGCCAATAGACTGGCACCTTTGCATCCAAAAGTGATACACACGGACCAGGTGGGTTTTGTGGGGGGCCGAGAGGCAAGAGACAACACGAATAAGACGTTTCTTCTGCTGGCTCGGGCGAAGGCAAAGGCACTACCTATGTGTTTACTTTCCATAGATGCGGAGAAAGCCTTCGACCGGGTCAGCTGGAGTTTCATGTTGGCAGCGTTGAGACAGGTGGGGATAGGTGACAGGTTCCTTAGAGGAGTGGCCTCCCTTTATAGTACACTGACTGCCAGAATAAAGGTAAATGGGTCCTTGTCCGCGCCAATTAGCATAAAAAATGGTACCAGACAGGGTTGTCCCTTATCCCCCCTTCTATTTGTTCTCGTAATGGAGCATTTGGCTTTGGCCATTAGACAGAACCCAGATATAAAAGGGATAGAGGTGGAAGAGCATCATTGTAAAGCGGCCTTATATGCAGATGACCTCCTTTTATACATTACACAGCCCCACATATCCTTTCCCTCCTTGGTTAAGGAAATTGAGAACTTCGGACATATAAGCAACTTTAAAGTTAACTATAATAAATCAGAAGCCTTGAATTTCACTCTGCCGGGGAGGGTAGTAGATCATATTGCATCCAACTTTCCTTTTAGATGGCAGACATCGGCCCTGACTTATCTGGGGGTGGTGGTACAACGGGACAATACCAAGATTTTTCACCTCAA
This sequence comes from Anomaloglossus baeobatrachus, assembly GCF_048569485.1. Lineage (NCBI taxonomy): Eukaryota > Metazoa > Chordata > Amphibia > Anura > Aromobatidae > Anomaloglossus > Anomaloglossus baeobatrachus. The sequence continues at coordinate 178,924,745 of NC_134358.1, forward strand.
TTACCTCCCTTTGTTGGAACGCACTATGAGAGATCTTAAACAAATCGATAGACAGAAACTGTCCTGGTTTGGGCGTATTAATGTCATCAAGATGGATGTTCTCCCTCGTTTTCTATATATCTTTCAAACGGCCCCTATAGCACTACCATTGTTTTTCTTCACCAGAATACAGTCAATTATTAACAAATTTGTGTGGGGAGGGAGGAGTTCTCGGGTGGGAAGGAGAGTGTTGAGTAGAGGTAAGGGAGAGGGGGGGGCAGGGTTGCCAGACTTTAAAAAGTACCACAAGGCGTCTCTTCTGCTGAGACTAATGGATTGGCAATTTAATAGGAGCACTAAACAATGGGTGAGTCTGGAGCAGGTTTGGTCCGAAACGCCCCTGCGGTTCCTCCCGTGGATCACACCGCTGCGGAGGGGACGGATAGATGGAGAGGCGGAGTTTCTCAGGGCATCCCTGAGGGTCTGGGACGTTGAATGCAGGCGGGGATCTCTCTCAAGGGGTCCTGGTCCACTCTCACCGCTTTTCTCTAACCCGGAGTTCCCCCCAGGGATGGGAGTCGAGCGTTTCTTAGGTTGGAGGAGGGGTGAGGACACAAGGATAGCCCAGACTTTGCAAGGTTTGGAAGTACCCCCCTTTTCGGCCCTTTTGCTCCCAGAGGGTCGGCATCCAACGGCTTGGCTGGAATACCTTCAACTTAGGTCCTTCTTGATGGTTGACAACAGACTTGGGCTTTTTGCAGCTCAGCCCACAAAATTTGAACAATTGTTTTTGCGGGAGGATTCTCCCGGGGATCTCTTGTCTCTGGTTTACTCCTTCCTGATTACAGAGGCGGACATGGGAGACCTTAAATATATCGAGAAGTGGAATAGAGATTTGGGGACTTTCATTCCTGAGGAGGACTGGAAAAAGTCCTTTATCCTCACTCATAAATTTTCCATCGCCTGTGCAGCACAGGAAAAAAATTATAAGATTCTGACCCGTTGGTACAGGTGCCCGGATACTCTACACGCAATATTTCCCGGGATCTCAGATAGCTGCTAGAGGTGCGGAAGGGGAAGGGGGACAATGCTGCATATCTGGTGGGACTGCCCATTGATACAACCTTTCTGGAGGTCCGAGTTCAAAGCATACGCTGTGATTTGCGGAGAGCAGTTGGTGGGTTCCCCTCAGATGGAGCTGCTTTCAATTCTCCCGGGATCGCTTAAATCACAGAAAGCGGGCCTTCTGAGATACTGTCTTGCGGCGGCACGCATGGTGATCCCGAGATACTGGAAATCGACTGGGGTGCCATCTGTGAGGGAGTGGTTTGCGGAGATGGCCATCATCCAAAGGATGGAGTCCCTAACGGCAGAAACCAATGACTCAGTGGATAAATTTCTTAGGATCTGGACCCCCTGGACCCTGGCTCTTGATTATCTACCATTTCAGAACCTTATTGGTAACGCATGACGCGTGTTACGTTAGTCCAATGTAGCGGCCCGAGTACTGGGGAAGTAATCCCTACCATGCCTTCCCTCCCTCTCTTTCTGTTGCTCTTCTCTCCCCCTTTTCCTTCTCTTTTCCTTATCTTTCCCCCTTGCTACTTTCCTTTCTCTCTGGTTCACGTTAAATCTTCAAATTTTTTCCTTTTTCTTTTTTTTTTTTCTGCAGTAGCCTCGCTTTGTTTGAGGTGTAGTTCTCAATTGGAAGGAGATTGTCTGTATTATAAAAGGTGGTTACATGTCATATGCGTGCCTTATGATAGTAAGAGAAGGGGTGTTAGTTAGGATGTGGCTTATACTCTTCTCTGTAAGTTGACATGAAGTAATCACGTATTTGAATCTTCTTTTTTTTTTTCTTCCTGTAAATTCTCTTGTTTACTTTAATAAAGAAAGATTAAACATAAATTTCGCTATAAAAATCATTCTACACCGTACATTTTAGTGGCACAGTGCCTGAGAATATTTCTTTTCATTCAAATGCAAATGGGTGTGTTCAGGGCACCATTAGCATGGGGAAGGGCTCAATGCACCATTATACCCCCTCAATTAACATTTTGGGCATTTTTACAACTTCAAATTGACATTTCTTGCATGCCCAAAGCAAGAGCTGCCTGAACTTTGCCCATGTATATGTGCATGCATTACCTGGGCCAAGCTTTGCACACACAGCTTCAGTGCAGATGTCACAAGTGTGACACAGTCTGGTGTAATCTCGGGGAGATCTGGGATCAGAAGGTCACAGGATGTTGTTGATCGCAGATCGACTTTAGCGCCCACTTGTCGTCATTTACCCTGAGTTAGAGCATATTAAATCTTTCCTAGTACTGAAGGGGTTAAGTATCATTTCTATCCTGGAGTAATCTAACAGTTAGGCTGCTTTCACACTACGTCTTTTTAACATGCGTCCTGAACGTTTTTTTGCTGCAAAAGCGGATCCTGCTTTTACAGCAAAAAACGCATGCAAACGCATGTGTTACTTTGCAGGATCCTGTCACTGGATGTTTAGGGGCGGGCATTGGAGTCATGTGATCGGGAGTGATGGGAACTAAACGTGTCAGACTGGGAGCCAGCATCTGACAGCTGCAAGGCTCGTAACCAAGGTAAACATCGGGTATACTTGCTTGGATACACGATATTTACTTTGGTTACCAGCGTCTGCAGCTGCTAGGAGCCGGGCTCCCTGCACACGTAACCAACGTAAACATCGGGTAACTAAGATAAGTGGTTACCCGATATTTACCTTGGTTACGAGTGTCCGCAGCTCTCAGGTGGGGGAGAGACAGAGAGAGGGAGGGGGAGAGACAGAGAGAGACAGAGAGAGACTGATCACGCGAGGCTGGTTTCTGTGCATGCTCAGTAGAGCAAGCAGGATCCTGCCTATCAGCACGCCAGCGTTCACATGCGTTTGTGTGCTGTTTAGTCAGGATCCAGCAATTTGCAGAAGTTGGACGCTGCTCAAAAACGCTACAAGTAGCGTTTTTGAAAGATGTTAAAAAACTGCAAGTCGCTGGATCCTCACTATAACGCACGCAAATGCAGGTGAACGCGAGTCCATTGCAAATGCATTGAAATGAAAACGCATTTGCACTGGATCCGTTTTTGCGTTAAAAAAACGTTCAGGACGCATGTTAAAAAGACGTAGTGTGAAAGCAGCCTTAGTTGTATTCTCAGTTGCAGCCATTCCCTTCTGCTGTAAGTCTCCACTCCTCACTCCCTCCTATGCCAGCTGTAGCTCATACCTATGCTGTCCATTTGGAAGGAACCAGTCTCTGCAGATTGCTGAGGTGTCACTTCAGTTGTAGCTGAGAAGTTCCTGGTTGAGAAGCTGTAGAGTGTTATTTGTCGTGTCTATCCCCAGCTGTTTGTCTTTTCTACCTTGTATTGTCTTCTTGCAGTGGCGAGACCAGGGATTGGTTTGTGATTTGTTATGTCTGATAGGACTCCTACAATCACTAGAGTGCCACTTCACATGTCAGTAAAACAGTAAGGTACGCCTGAGTGAGCACACAAACATCTGTCTTCGAAATCTATTCCAGATATTAAAGGGGTTGTCCAATTTCTAAAAAAAAAAACAAAACACCGCCCACCAACCTCTGGTGGAAGTGTTTTGCTATGGACCAAAAGCAAAACGCTTCTGGAGGTGGGCGGTGTTTGTTTTTTATTATTCTCTGTGAACAATACATCTGAGAATGCTGAATGTAAGCCAAATTTGAGCCTATCACACATTTCCTGCAGCGCGCACAATGCAGGGCATCACTCACACACGAGCACAGCGCAATACTCACCTTGGTGATTGTCGTGTCATTTTCCAAGCCCAAAGCCTGAACCTAAGGTTCACTTATTTCTAGTTGTGAATCTCGGCTAACACGCACCCATACAAGTCTATGGTGCGTGTGAAATATCGGACTACATTGATGACATCCAAGTGCATTGCAGTATACGTACAGACATGCAGCGGAGAAGATGGAGAAAGTGCTCTTTCCCTCTTCTCCGCAGCTGTGATCCGATCAAGAGGTTGTATTTACTCATCAATATAATTTTTTGCCACAAGATAATTGACGCGGAAAGTCTTAACTTAGCTGATTTGACTCTGTTTACGGTAAATTAACTAATAACTGGAAATATTTCACTAAATGCAAGATTAAAGGAAGACTAATAAAATTAAGCAAGAAATGTAGTTGTCCTCACTGTTACTTTGCAGCAATTTGTGCATGATCCGGAAATAGTCAGTCTTGTAGGAATCTTGCAGACAACTAGGGTTAATCTCCCACTGATCAGTTCCAGGCGATGATCGAGCCAGTGGTATTGGCAAGTGTTCGTCCTGCTGTAGGAAGGACACAGTAGGGAGGCTTGTGCTGCAGCTAGTTGTCTTACAGCCACACACATGGCAGTGAGGAGGATTCCTTTATATATTTCTCTTTTTTTTATTAAAATGTAAGACAAAATCAGATCAATTCAAAGGAAGAAATAAGGGAAAGTGCTGTGAAGCTTTTTTTTCCCCCACTATTATGTATTTAGCCTTCCTATAAGAAATTGACCTGGCAATGATTCATCTAGGTTGCATTTGATCGGTCACACTTGTCATACCACGGGACATGGCATTTGTGCAGATCCATGCACTAAATTACAAATGGCCTCAATTGAAGTATTTCAGATGGAGATTATCATCGGTCATATTTAATGTTTGGCGTAATTTGCATTTAAGCATAGAAATAAGGAGCTAAGGCTGTGGAAGAGATTATATCTGGATCTTGACCTATTGATTTTGTCTGCTTCTATGAGCCACCTTGGGGGCTGTTGAATTTCAGGATGCTTGTAAATGGTTCAGCACATGATCCTGGCAGCCATTAGACATCTCTTCCATTTATAGCGGAGAAGAGCACTCAGCTCACAGCCGATACAGCGCTTTTCTTATACCAAGGGAATGATTAATTTTCACGCTGTGTATCCATTTCCATGTTTTTCTACATGTCTATCAATCATTCCTGGCGAAGACTAGAACTGCTCTATGCACATGCGTTTTTAGATGGCAATTTCACATTAGGTGCACGTGTAGCGCGTGGTGATGTTCAGTATGTCAGTATCTAGGACAATACTGCTTGTGTAGGACTAAAGTGAGCGTCATTGATCACTGAGCCCAAGCACTGGTGACCTTTGTATCAACATTGCAAGGTCACAATATGGAAGACTGTTTCAATTACTGATTGATGAGATGCGATCTTGGTTACTATGGTTGTTGGATTTCTGATATTTATTCAAGGTGATGGATGCATAACTGCTCTTAATGGCGGATCTATGATCGTGAGAAAGCATAGTATCCTCTCTCTATTGCCATTATGCAATGGAAGCCTTGTCTGTAATAAGAAATGGACAGGATCAGGATCAGGCTGGAACTTAGATGACATTAACTAACTTTTTGGAATTAATGACCTACCTAAAAATTAGTTTCTGATGACTTTTTATTTTCTGTGAAAGTTCTTATGGTTTGGCTATAACAATAACATAGATTTGTCTAACTGGCTCACAATGTCTCCAGTGAGATTTTCTAAAGCGGGCTTTACACGAGACGACTGATTGTGCGATGCATCGTCGGGGTCACGGTTTTCGTGACGCACATCCGGCATCGTACACGACGTCGTCTCGTGTGACACCTCCTAGCGACGCAGTATCGCTCACAAATCCTGAGTCGTGTACTCGTCGCTAGGTTTCATAAAATTGTTTAATTAAAATGGCGGCGGTTGTTCATCGTTTCCGTGGCATCACACGTTGCTCTGTGTGACACTACGGGAACGATGAACAGCAGCTTTACCTGCGTCCCGATGCACCCGATGGCTTAATGGAAGGAAGGAGGTGGGCGGGATGTTTACATCCCGCTCATCTCCGCCCCTCCGCTTCTATTGGCCGGCTGCCGTGTGACGTCGCTGTGACGCCGAACGTCCCTCCCACTCCAGGAAGTGGACGTTCGTCGCCCACAGCGAGGTCGTCTGGAAGGTAAGTACGTGTGACGGGGGTTAAACGAGTTTGTGCGCCACGGGCAACTAATTGCCCGTGAAGCAAAAACGACGGGGGCGGGTACGATCGATCACACAATCGGTCGTCTCGTGTAAAGCAGGCTTAAGTCTATATGAAATTAGGCATCAACTAAAAAAAAAGAGAACACAGAGCACACTATGCTAGTTACATTATTTTAGAAGAGTAAATGTGCCCATACACCTTGGCTTATGTGATTGACTGAGTGGTCAGTGCTCTGTTTTTCTATTACAGTGGTTTAAATCCATTGAACAGACATAGATGAAAGGGAACCTCTTACCTGATTCATGCTGCTCAAACTACGGGCAGAATGAATCAGAGCCTGGCTGCGCAACCGGTATACGGGTTTATTTTTCTGTAAAATGCTCCATAGTGTGAATATTCGGTCGGAGACCATAGGTTGAGATTAGACAGGTGCTGTGCCATTTCAGGTGATTGACAGGTTGCTCCGTATTTCCCCCCCAAAAAATGTAGAGCAACTGGAGAGACAAACAGTGCAAGAATAGGGTCTTATCTATGATGGCAAAGGTGTAAAAATCAGGAAACGTGCTCACCTGAAAAGGTTGTGGAGGTCACTACTGAAGGAACATGAAACGGCTACAGCAGCCCCATAGTGAAATAAATGCTGAACAATTGGAGAGAAGGGGTTAATCTGTGCCGCCGTAGGAATGGAAACCAAGTAAAATAGATCCTAGATAGTGATTTGTCAACGCGTTTCAGAGTTAAAACAACGCCTTCTTTAAGACAAATCACAAATTGTGATTGTCCTGAAGAAGGAGACGTTTTTACTATGAAACAGATCCAGGATCTGTTCTATTTGGTCTCCAGTCCTATGGCAGCGCGGATTAACTCCTTCTATCCAGTTGTTCAGCATTTATTTTCCCCCAAGGCAGAGACCTGTCAACTACTTAGAACAGTGCACGGGCGAAGCAGGATTAGACGTATCTCTCGCTATAGACCCAGCCGGATCTTCAAACTACATTTTCTCTGAATTGCCAGGGCATTGCAGAGCAGAATATACCCGGCTGTACGAGTGCAGCCAGGCTCTAAATTATTCTGTGGCTTGGGCAGCTTAAGGTGACAGATTCCCTTTAATAAGGTAATATGCTGGTACAGTCTCCATAGAGGGATCTTATGAGCGGTCTGCATACTGACTGATTAATAAGCAGAGGGTTATATGCCGTAACCTTGCATGCTCCCTGCCTGTTTTATCTTGATGACGAGAGGCGACCTCCGCCTTATCCATATGAATATAATTATTACTGTTGGATGTTTTCGTGTCCTTTTCAATACGATGTTACTATATATGTGGCTATACATTAATCGGTATAGATCAGTGATACCCAACCTTTCTTACCTGGAGACCCGTGAGTGAAAAGGGTGGTTGGTTTGGGGGATTTAGTCCGTGACGCCACCCACGGGTCGTGGTGAAGATGGGCACCACCGCTGCTGGTGACGGGGATCCAGGGAGTGATGATAGGGAGCAGCTGGGATGTTTTTTTCCCCCTCCGTGGGTAGGGGTCGGTGGTCCCGGGGCCCGGTTATGTGACGGGGAGGATGGGTTGGTGAGGTGCAGGGTTGCAGAGACAGTGCGGCGCGGTGCCGGATGGCACGGGTGTACTCACTCAGTAAGAGATGCACAAAGTCCTCGGTAAACCAAACGGCTGGATGGACGGGTCCCACAGCCGGCTGCAGTGTCTCTCCCCGGACAGGTGATGGCGGCTGTCTTTCCCTGCACCTTGATGTACTTGATTGACTACTATGGATCCCCAACGGTAGTCCGCTCCCCGGTGGATGGATGCCGGAGGAGCCCGTTTGCCCACAGGCGCTGGCCCTTGGATCTCTAGCCTTAGGCAGTAGCTGTATACCCTCACGGTGTGGGCGGTTGCCTTCTATCGGGTCTTTGGTTGTTAGGAAACCCCTGGGGTTCCGGTTACATTCGGATTTGACTATTGTCGGCGGCTCCAAGCCTGGTCGGGGTCAGATGGCCCTGCCTGTGTGTGCTGGCTTCACTTCGCTCCCCGGTCGGTACCGGCGGGCCAGCGCCCGACCCCAGTTCTTTGGTTCCGTGTTGCTTCACCACTCCTGCAGACGGCCACCACCGTCTGCCAACCTTGCTGTCCGTGCCTGAGCCACAAACCCACACACTCCAGTTTTTACTCCTCTCACTTCCACCTCCTGGACTAAACTGTTCTTTTTCCCGCCTCCAGGCCTGTGAACTCCTCGGTGGGTGGGGCCAACCGCTTGGCTCCACCCCACCTGGTGTGAACATCAGACACTGGAGGGAGGCAACAAGGGTTTTGTGTTTGGCTGGTGTCACTGTCTAATGGGGGGTGGGGGTGTGTGAATGTTATCTGTGACGACCTGGCTAGTCCAGGGCGCCACAATAGTAACACCCAGAGTCGCCATTATCATCAAATGACAGCCAACGCATCCCCACAGAAATCAAACCAAGGCAATATACTTCATATGGTTTCTCACCTCATCCTCATTAGGTAATTTTGCATCAAAGTCTCCACCACACTATCGGATCCAGCTTCATCCCCCTCCATCTGGCAGTATCATCCGATCTCTGGTTTAGCACTTCATTTATCTCCCAAAGGCCAGTATATGCCATCCAGATCTGCTCTTCGGTGTGGGCCTACTCACAAAAGTCACCATCTGGAGACTTGCTCTCCATAGCCGCTGGACCTGGTGTTCATGCACCAAGCTGGGAGACAGCCGTTAGCCACACAAGACCCATGTGCCTACCGAGCCATAGGTTGGGATCTCTGGAATAGATCATGCATAGTAGATGGGATTGGACTAATATTCCATCTCTGTTTTCAATGGGCATTTCAATGATCATACTGTTGATCTTATGTGAAACAAACAAAATTCCCCAAATAATGAGAAGCCATCATGCATAGATGAGGATTTACAATTTTCCTCTGTGAATACTTCTGTACGCGTAGTAAGCCACCTCTGTCTCCAGTCACCTTATCAGTGTCCTGCCCTTGTCTCGTCATTCTATCTTCATCTTCTCAGTATTGTGGAGGAATTTGATTCTCCTATTGAGCGTCTTCTCAGGATGCGATTACAGTCATTTTACCACCTCTCAAGGGCTGATCTAGTAAACCACTGAAAGCTTTATTGATCTGGTGCCCTCTATACCTTCTTGTTACCATCTTCTTTTATGACCTACCTAGGTATTAGGTATTCTACGTACATTAATACTAAGTAGTAAAATAATGCTGGAGTATGATGCTGAGCGTGAGTAACTCATCATCAAGCCATGTTATGATGTTCTTACTGAACTTTTATCACATTTATATTTCCCAAATTCAAAATCCAAAGCTTACATTTATCAAGATGTGGCGATTGCAAACTGATTGTTCATTACATAACACATCGACCCCTAAGCCACACTTTTTATCATTTGAAAGTGGCCTCAATAAATGATGCACCTCTTACTCCATCCACCATGTCCCTCATTAATACTAGCATGTACAAGCCTAGCCTTCATGAATCAGGCTTAAATGCTGTATAGTCGGATGGCCTGTGAGATAATGCTATTTTTGTATACCAATTGTGTATGTATTGCTAGATTACTGTCGACTAATGTGAACAAAGAAGTGTGTATAAAATATTAAAGTGGATTTTTCATCGGATTTCATGTGTCTAACTACATACATTATTAAATGGACCAGATGAGGCTGATGTTCTTCCTTTGAAAATCTATTTGAGAATGACTGTACAATCCTGATATTAAGACTCATTTTGTGAGTACAGCAGGATCTGGAGGCACATAATCCTGATTTTATTATTAGAAAAGGAAACTTTCAAAGAGGATTATACAGCCAGTGGCATGCATGTTCAACGTAAGTACACCAGCCTCATCAGGCTTCAGAGACCTGCTTCGTATTTTATGCAGTTTATCCCCATAGGATATTTTTGCATGTTCCCTTAGATTTGATTTGAAATTGGAATCAGCCAATATGCTTTACTATTGGCCAAACATATTAGATTTTCTTGACAGCCTGAAATGTTTACTGCGTGAATCACCTGTATATTTGCAGCACAAATTGCGTGTGTTATGCAGGGATTTAGTGAATGAAGTGGCTGCAGATTTCACCCTTTGAAGTCCCAAATAAAGCCTGGAGCATCTAACTAAGGCTGCTTTCACACATCTGGCTTGAGCTCTGCGGCTCAATCCGGCTGTGCAAGCTATGCAACGGATGCGGTGAAAACACCGCATCCTTTGCATACGTTTTTCCCTTGCGGCCCGTCCGTTTTTTGCCACTTGCGGCATGCTACTGAGCATGCGCAGTGGCAAAAACCGCATGCGGCGTCTGGATGCGGTTTTTGCCGCATCGCGCCGCATCCGGCCGCCATAGGCATGCATTGAAAAATGCGCCGCATCGGCCGAATTCGGCGCGATGCGTTTTTTTTTTTGCCGCACGGAAAAACGTGCTAGGCAACGTTCCATCCGGCCGCCGCATCGGCTAAATCTGACGCGTGCGGCAAAAACCGGATGGAACGCAAGGCCTAAGGCTGCTTTCACACCTCCGGTTTCTGCAATGCAGCACACTCCGGCACTTTGCAGGAAAATCGCAACCATTTTTTTTTGCTGCCGGTTGCGTTTTTTCTGCATAGACTTTAATTAGTGCCGCATTGTGCCGCATGGCCTTGCGTTCCATCCGGTTTTTGCCGCATGCGTCAGATTTAGCCGATGCGGCGGCCGGATGGAACGTTGCCTAGCACGTTTTTTCGTGCGACAAAAAAAAAACGAATCGCGCCGCATTTGGCCGATGCGGCGCATTTTTCAATGCATGCCTATGGCGGCCGGATCCGGTGCGATGCGGCAAAAAACGCATCCGGCCGCCGCATGCGGTTTTTGCCACTGCGCATGCTCAGTAGCATGCCGAAAGTGGCAAAAACCGGACGGGCCGCAAGGGAAAAACTTATGCAAAGGATGCGGTGTTTTCACCGCATCCGTTGCATAGCTTGCACAGCCGGATTGAGCCGCAGAGCTCAAGCCGGATGTGTGAAAGCAGCCTTACTTGAAAATCTACACTTTGCCCTCAGATCCATGGGGTTTGTGGATCTCTTCTTGTTTGTGGATTATTAAATATAAATATGTGTACATCGACTTATATCTTGTACACACTTTTTAAAGCGGTTCTCTATTTTGTACACCACTACTTGTTAAAAGGCTGATCAGAGTGCTCTCTATCATCATGTCCAGCGATCAGCTGCAATCTGTGGAAAAAATGATGGTAAGTGTTCAGTTTCCCTGCAGCGCCACCGCTGGGGAAATATGGCATTACACAGTGCTCATTCAAATCAATAGGTTATTTGTGTAATGCAGGATAAGGTCCTCCAGAGGGAGACATTCTTTATACCCGCTCTCTTCTTCTGAACAGGGTACCACTTAGAATTCTCTAATGGGGGCATGAAACAGGACTTTCCAAACTGAAGCCCCTTTATCATCTCACAAGGTAATATTAGGGAATAAAGGGGAATGAAAAGTCAGAACTAGGAGAATGTCGTTGCACAAAAAGAAACTTATCCACCTTTAAACATTGATTTGAAAGGAAAAATGAAGATAATAATTGTAATAAGTTGTTAAAGTGGATGTGTTGTTAGTCTAATGACGGGCAGAGATAAACATGCCAAAGCAAGTCTCTATAGGCTGCCAGCAGAGCAGATGGCATTGAAAAATATTTTACATTGCTTGGCAATTTTTCTAGTCTCATTGCTCAGCATATGATACATAACTTGTGGGATTGTGTGTGGGACGGTGACACACTAACCTGCAATATATACTGTATATATTAGTGGCATGTAAAGATTTGGGCACCCCTGGTCAAAATTACTGTTATTATGAACAGTAAAAGGGACTCTGCCAGGACGTTTTTGCTATGTAATCTGAAGACAGCATTAGAGTCAAAACAGAGAGTTCAGCCCTGTATCTCTTAAGGTGGTGTCACGCATAGCGACGACGACAACGACGTTGCTGCTAAGTCACCATTTTCTGTGACGTAGCAGCGACGTCCCGTCACTGTCGCTGTGTGTGACATCCAGCAACGACCTGGCCCCTGCTGTGAGGTCGCCGGTCGCTGCTGAATGTCCTGCTTCATTTTTTGCTCGTTGCTCTCCCGCTGTGAAGCACACATCGCTGTGTGTGAAAGCAAGAGAGCGACGATCTGAAGCGAGCAGGGAGCCGGCGTCTGGCAGCCTGCGGTAAGCTGTAACCACGGTAAACATCGGGTAACCAAGAAGCCCTTTCCTTGGTTACCCGATATCTACCTTAGTTACTAGCGTCCATCGCTCTCACGCTGCCAGTGCTGGCTCCCTGCTCCCTGCATACGTAGCTGGAGTACACATCGGGTAATTAACCCGATGTGTACTCTGGCTAGGAGTACAGGGAACAGGGAGCCGGCACTGGCAGCGTGAGAGCGGCGGACGCTAGTAACTAAGGTAAATATCGGGTAACCAAGAGAAGTGCTTTCCTTGGTTACCCGATTTTTACCTTAGTTACACTTCCACGCGTCGCTGCTGGCTGGGGGCTGGTCACTGGTGAGATCTGCCTGTTTGACAGCTCACCAGCGACCATGTAACGACGCAGCAGCGATCCTGATAAGGTCAGATCGCTGGTCGTGATCGCTGCTGCGCCGCTATGTGTGACACCACCTTTAGCTCAAAGTGTGTTTTTCTTTACCTGCAATGTTAGTTTAAGCCTCTTATCTTTATCATTAGTTGGTCTGAGCAGCAGTGATCTGTAGTCAGACTCTGTCCTCTTCTGTGATTAGCAGCTTTGGTCTATGGAAGTGTACACTGAAAGCCTGGTGGGGGTGGGGACAGCTACCAGAGCTCTGTCATATGTTAAAAATTAATGTCTTTCACTGTGTCAGAACGGCTGCAGCCAGTAATCTATGTGATACACCGTTGGATTCAGAATCTCTTTGACTACATCATGCTGCTCTCAGATGAGGTAGCAAAAACTTGCCGACAGATTTCCTTTAAGCAAGTTGAAGATGACATGATCTCTAAAAGGCATAAATTTAAAGATGATACATTCCTTTGTATTTTAGACCCCCCCCAAAAATAGAATTACCAAAAAGGAAAATGGGCCAATGCAACAGTTTGGGCACCCTGCATGGTTAGTACACCAGAGGTGCCCAAAGTTTTGCATGCCACCGTGTATTTAGATAGATATAATTTTTTTATTGCATTAGACATTTCCCACGTATCCTAGAATCATAGAATAGTAGAGTTGCAAAGGGTCTCAAGGTCTATTGGGTCCAACTTATCTCCCAGCGAGTGCAAGTTTTCCTAAATCATCCCATCTATATGGTTATCCAGCTTCTGCTTGAAGATTTCCATTTTGATGGAGAGCTCACTACCTCCCATGGTAGCCTGTTCCACTCTGATTGTCCTCACTGTTAGAAAGGCTTTATATATATATATATATATATATATATATATATATATATATATATATATATATATATATATATATATATATACAGTGCCTACAAGTAGTATTCAATTCAACCCCCTGCAGATTTAGCAGGTTTACACATTCGGAATTAACTTGGCATCTTGGCATTGTGACATTTGGACTGTAGATCAGCCTGGAAGTGTGAAATGCACTGCAGCAAAAAAGAATGTTATTTCTTTTTTTTTTCTTTTTTTTTTAAATGGTGAAAAGTTTATTCAGAGGGTCATTTATTATTCAACCCCTCAAACCACCAGAATTCTGTTTGGTTCCCCTAAAGTATTAAGAAGTATTTCAGGCACAAAGAACAATGAGCTTCACATGTTTGGATTAATTATCTCTTTTTCCAGCCTTTTCTGACTAATTAAGACCCTCCCCAAACTTGTGAACAGCACTCATACTTGGTCAACATGGGAAAGACAAAGGAGCATTCCAAGGCCATCAGAGACAAGATCGTGGAGGGTCACAAGGCTGGCAAGGGGTACAAAACCCTTTCCAAGGAGTTGGGCCTACCTGTCTCCACTGTTGGGAGCATCATCCGGAAGTGGAAGGCTTATGGAACTACTGTTAGCCTTCCACGGCCTGGACAGCCTTTGAAAGTTTCCACCCGTGCCGAGGCCAGGCTTGTCCGAAGAGTCAAGGCTAACCCAAGGACAACAAGGAAGGAGATCCGGGAAGATCTCATGGCAGTGGGGACATTGGTTTCAGTCAATACCATAAGTAACGTACTCCACCGCAATGGTCTCCGTTCCAGACAAGCCCGTAAGGTACCTTTACTTTCAAAGCGTCATGTCAAGGCTCGTCTACAGTTTGCTCATGATCACTTGGAGGACTCTGAGACAGACTGGTTCAAGGTTCTCTGGTCTGATGAGACCAAGATCGAGATCTTTGGTGCCAACCACACACGTGACGTTTGGAGACTGGATGGCACTGCATACGACCCCAAGAATACCATCCCTACAGTCAAGCATAGTGGTGGCAGCATCATGCTGTGGGGCTGTTTCTCAGCCAAGGGGCCTGGCCATCTGGTCCGCATCCATGGGAAGATGGATAGCACGGCCTACCTGGATATTTTGGCCAAGAACCTCTTTTCCTCCATCAAGGATCTTAAGATGGGCCGTCATTTTATCTTCCAACAAGACAACGACCCAAAGCACACAGTCAAGAAAACCAAGGCCTGGTTCAAGAGGGAAAAAATCAAGGTGTTGGAGTGGCTTAGTCAGTCTCCTGACCTTAACCCAATTGAAAACTTGTGGAAGGAGCTCAAGATTAAAGTCCACATGAGACACCCAAAGAACCTAGATAACTTGGAGAAGATCTGCATGGAGGAGTGGGCCAAGATAACTCCAGAGACCTGTGCCGGCCTGATCAGGTCTTATAAAAGACGATTATTAGCTGTAATTGCAAACAAGGGTTATTCCACAAAATATTAAACCTAGGGGTTGAATAATAATTGACCCACACTTTTATGTTTAAAATTTATTAAAATTTAACTGAGCAACATAACTTGTTGGTTTGTCAGATTTATGCATCTGTTAATAAATCCTGCTCTTGTTTGAAGTTTGCAGGCTCTAACTTATTTGCATCTTATCAAACCTGCTAAATCTGCAGGGGGTTGAATACTACTTGTAGGCACTGTATATAATATAAAAAAAAACAAGAAAGCCGCGGAGACACCAGCACATGTTTCTCAACGCTGGCAGGAAACTAGCCAGGTCTTTCACCGGGAAGGAACAACTACGGGAAGGGCAGGAAACCACCTATGCCAAAACATGGTATCCATCCACAGACAGCTGTTTCGGGGTATTTGCCCCTCACTGATGAGGGGCAAATACCCCGAAACAGCTGTCTGTGGATGGCATAATACGACCGCCGATCGGTAAACCTGTTTGCAGGGAAAGTTAAATGTGAAATGAGCGTTTTTAAGAACACGGCTATCATTTAGGTTATTGACCATTGTCTGAAAAATGTTCTGCCATGCTGAATGCACTTGGGCATCAAGATCCTCTGCTAACAGCTTCCTTTTCGATTACTGACCAGTGATGTTCCAGTTGTGCTCAATAGGAGATAAGTCCAGAGACTTTGCAGGTCATGACAGTATGTTTAGACCATGCCGGCTGCTCACAGTTTCACTAGCAACATGAGCTGAAATTATATTGTTGAAAAATGGCTCCTGGACTCTTTAGGCTAATGGCCGTACCAATGTTTCCACTGCCAAGTAATTGTAACGCCGAAATGTTAGTGTATTTGGGTTAAAGACTAGAGGGGTCCAGCTGCTGTACATTATGCCACTCTACAACATAATCGCAATAGTAGGACTTGTGTAATGTTCCAGATGTTCCCTCACGAAGGCCTCTTCATAACGTTGGCCATTTGGTCTTGAGACTGATTGCTGAAGTGCATATACCTCCTTTCCTGTCTCCATTGCCATCTTCCTCTGCACCATAATAGACTTTGAATGTCGTGGAGTGAGGTCAATGAAACATCTGTAGCTGGGCGTCTGGCTTGTAGCCCAATGCCATGAAAATGCCTTGTAATGGTTTGTATGAACACTGATGCCTTTAAAGGAGTTGTCCGACATAAACTCCAAAAAAAATGTTTAATCTAATCGGTGCTGTATTGTCATATAAAACATCCCTACATTATTTTTTTTGTTTTCTAACTTTTGTTACTCTTAAATTATCCCTTTATTCTCTGCAGCTCTTTGTTTACATTCAGCTCAACCACACATGACATCGTCCTGTTCCTAACGTCACAGTCAGAGCTGACACCACCCAGCCTCACTGTCTAGCCCCGCCCTCTGCACACTCATTGGCTGTCAGTATTCTGCCTCAGCACCTGACAAATAAATGAATACTATGTAATGAAGACTATATATAGCCCCCAATGTGAGTCTATAGGATATATACACATATACTCACACACACAGACACCCACCCACACCTAGAGTTATATAATATATATATAGTCCCCCCTCATTGACTCTGTCTCCTCTGCCCCCCCCTCCCCCCGCTCTGTCTCTCCCCTTGCACTCTCTTCTCTAAAGCCCCCCTGCTCTGTCTTTCACCCGTGCACTGTCTTCTCTCCCCCTGCATTCTCTTCTCTGCCGCCCGCCCTGCTCTATATCTCACCCGTGCACTGTCTTCTCTCCCACTGCACTCTCTTTTCTGCCTCTCTCTCACCCATGCTTTCTTCGCCTCCGTACTGTGACGAGGGCAGCCTGCTTACAGCTAGGTGGTGCAGAGCTCAGTGCTGTTGTTCGGTGGTGTCAGGTGACGTCACTGCTCTCTGCTCCTGGCTGCATTCATCACAGTGTGAGGAGAGAGACAGCGCACGGGGGAGGGGGGGACACAGTTACCCGGGCCCCATACATCACAATGACCTGTGGCAAACTGCGCTGACGGTGTCCTAGACAGAGAGGCCAACGCTGTTTGTCCTGGACCCGGGCACATTCATGGCACAGATAGCAGTGCACGGGGGCCGGGGGAGAGTACGGAATGTGGGGAGGGGGCGGAGAAAGATGAGAGCAGCAGGAGCTCATCGCACTGTACCTGGTCGGTTGCAGGGCGGCAACATGACGTCGGCTGTGATGCCCATCTACAAGGTCCAGACCCTGTTGACATATCATCACAGGAAGCAGCAAAATCAAGGCAGGAGCGGTCACATGACCTCTCTGAGCCGGGGGAGAGGGGCTGACAGCAGGGCAGGTAGGTAGTTACTATCTAATATAGCCCAATAGTGAAATAACAAAACAAGTAAAATAAGCCGGATAACCCCTTTAAGCTTTGTATGTGACATACAATTTCACTTACCCAATAGGATGGATCAGTTATGGAACCAGTGGTACAGCCATCTCTCTAAAGTGTTCCAGGAGCTGTTTTTCAACAGGACAATGCCAGGGCTCAATGTTGCCCATGCTCCTGTGAGCAGCCTGTGTGACCTAAACATGGTACCATAGCCTGCAGCGTCTCCAGACTTGTTTCCCATTGAGCGCATCTGGGACGTCATTGGTCGGCCATTTGTAAACTGAGCCGCCAGCATCAAATCTTGAGGATTTCTGTGCCCAGGTCCATTCAGCATGGTAGAACAACCATTAATAACCTCAGTGATGGCATGCCAAGGCGTGTAAGTGGGTATACTTCTGCTCCTGGCACGCATACTCAGTAATGAATAAATTATTACATTTTGAAAATGTTACTATTTTTCCTTATTTGCTTGTCATTAACATGTCTATCCATCCTGTGATATCCATAATTCCATGACTTTTCCCCATTAGTGTTGCAATTTCAATATTAAGGAGTGTATTTAATGTGTATTCGCTATGTGAACGTAAGCCTACAAGTAGCAGATTGACAGCTGCCTCCGCTGTTCACTGTGTAAGGCATGGGCGGACAGCTGTGACCATTAAATGGACGTCCTTTTCCACGTATTTGAGCTCTTTGGATTTTATTACTAATATTTGCCGTATCCTTATAACGTGTATAATGTCTGCAGCCATGACATTTGTGTTTATAGCTAAATATAGAGCTAGCCAAGTCGCACTCCGCAAGTCATCGATGCCTTATGTCGTTGCCACCACAGAGCAAAGTAGCAGCTTTTATGTGAGCTGTTTTTACCCAGCATGAACCCAGTCAGGCAGGGTTATAGAGTATCATTGGCAGTAATTACACTGTACAGTATGCAATGTTATACTACACAGACGAGTGGGCGCTCTGGCTGTCTCCAAGAAACCTCAAAGCTATGTTTCCCATTCCCACTACATTGCACACACCAACAATTGCCAATACTGTAGTTTAACCAATATGTAACTTAAATCGTCCATTGCCTGAAAATTGGGTATATATTTTTTGCAATGGAACAAGCAGACATGAGAGTAGTATATGCTCCCAAATAAAAGTTTTATGCTGATTTATTTAATGTAGGGAATCAACGACATCCAAAAGACTACACATCCTTACTTGCCGAATTAAATTATTGTTGTGCTGCCTGGCCAATAAGGCAAATCTGTACTCATCTCAGCACACATTGCTGCACTGTGGTGTTGCGTTTTTTGTTGCGTTTTTTTTTTTTTTTTGCTGCATTACTTGCACATTTGAAACAACTTAACTTGTTAACTAGATCTGTAGAAGTTGTGCTGCCAAAACCTACATTGGAAAACCTTGGCAATCAGCATTGCAATTTTTGTCTGAGATATTGTGATATGTAAAAGTTTGGACACCCCTCGTCAAAATTATTGTTATTGAGAACACTTAAGCAAGTTGAAGATGAAATTATCTCTAAAGGTCCAGCGCCACACAGGGGACTAATGCGATCCTCGCATGACACTCGGCTCACGTGGCAGCACAGCGGGAGTGTTATGCGAGTGTCACTGAGACTGAGGTCCGATCATGCGATCAGTCAGACCTCAGATGCGGGGGTCGGGCCGGCGCTGATGGGGGGCGGGCAGGCCCTGAGGAGGGGAGGGATTTGTCTCCCTCTCTCCTCTGTTGCCAGCTATTACTATTCTCGCCTTGCCCTCACGGTACACCGGTGTATGCGAGTGCAGAGAAACCAGGAACGCATTACAGTCGTAGCATGCTGCGATTGTTTTCTTAGTCCGATTAGGGCTGAGAAAATAATTGCTCATGGGTGCTGGGACATAAGGCCGCTTTACACGCTGCGACATCGCTAGCCGATGCTAGCAATGTCGAGCGTGATAGCACCCGCCCCCATCGGTGGCACGATATGTGGTGATCGCTGCCGTAGCGAACATTATCGCTACGGAAGCGTCACACGCACATACCTGCTCTGCGATGTCGTGGTGACCGGCGAACCGTCTCCTTTCTAAGGGGGGCGGTTCGTTCAGCATCACAGCGATGTCACAGCAGCGTCACTGAACCGCCGCCCAATAGAAAAGGAGGGGCGGAGATGAGCGGCCGGAACATCTCGCCCACCTCCTTCCTTCCTCCTTTTCCAGTGGACGCAGGTAAAGAGATGTTTGTCGTTCCAGCGGCGTCACACATAGCGATGTGTGCTGCCGCAGGAACGACAAACAGCATCGTACCTGCAGCAGCAACGATAATTGGGAATAGGGGGGCATGTCATCGATGAGCGATTTTGAACGTTTTTGCGACGATTCAAAATCACTCATAGGTGTCACACACAACGACATCGCTAAAGCGGCCGTATGTGCGTCACAAATTCCGTGACCCCAACGAGATCGCTTTAGCGATTTCGTAGCGTGTAAAGCCACCTTTAGGCTAATATTGCTCCGAGTGGAAGCGATGTTTTATCGCATCCCTCTCGCTTTGATTTTCATGCCGTGTGTCTTAGGCCAAAGGCATAAAGTTAAAGAAGTTGTGCGACATACAAGACATAAGCTAATCTGTGCTGTATTATCATATACATTCCTATGTAATTTTTTTTTTTGTTTTCTAACTTTTGTTCCTCTTGAATTATCCCTTTATTCTCTGCAGACACTTCATTTACCTGCAGCTCAAGCAAACTTGATTATTTTCTTTCCTTGGTTGCCATACTTCACAGCCAGAGCTGGCACCTCCCGACCTCACTGTTCAGCCCCGCCCCCTGCACACTCATTGGCTGTCAGTATTCTGCTCAGCACTGATCGCTCCAGCATTGGAAATACAGAGCAGTGATATCTCATCTGTGACAGCACAACCACCTCACATCACATCCACTGCACATATACCGTAGTTTTCGGACTATAAGACGCACCGGACCATAAGACGCACCCTGGTTTTAGAGGAGAAAAATAGGAAAATAAAATTTTAAGCAAACAGTGTGGTCATGACACACTGTAATCGGGCGAGAATCTTCTGCTGACACTGTTATGGGGGTAATGTCCCCAAATTCTCTAATTAAGGTACCCCATCCTGGTACTAATCCTCCTGCCTTGTATATGATCCCATCCTTGTATATATGTCCCTCATCCTGGTATAGCCCCTATCCTGATAAATACCCCCATCCTGATATATACCCCCATCCTGATAAATACCCCCATCCTGCTATATACCCCCATCCTGCTATATGGCCTGCATGCTGATGAATACCCCCATCCTGCTATATAACCCCATCCTGGTACACGGCCTGCATCATGTGGCACACAAAAAAAAAAAATGTTTATACTCCCCTTTACTCACTCCAGCAGCATCGCTCGTCCTCCTGTCTGTGCCAGCAGCAGCACCGCTAACCTGTGTGGAGCCGGTCACCGTTCCCTCCTATCTGCCTGCCCGCTGACCTGTGTGGAGCCCTACGCACAGCGATGAAGTCATCGCTGTGCTCACCGCTCTCTACACAGATCAGCTGGCTGGCAGACATGAGGACATCGCAATGCTGTAGGGAATGGTTAGTATACCCTACTTATTCACTGCCCCCCACGCTGATGGTGATGTGTGGGGGACAGTGAATATAGCCACACATGATCACTCCAGACTGTAGTTGCCAGGGGTGATCACGCGGGACAGCTGCTAATTATACGCACACCCCCCGTCCATCATCCCGCCCACCTCTCAGTGCCGGCTTCAGCGCTGAGAGATGAAAGGAGGGAGGATGCATGCATATGAAATGAGCGGACCCACGTGGACACGGTAGCCGCTGCTACAGCCTGCGTGTGCCGCCGATGACCCGCTCCACCGAAGCACCCTCATTCCCCGCAGCCATGCCCTACATTCAGACTATAAAACGCACCCCCCACTTTCCCCCAACATTTGAAGGAAATAAAAGTGAGTCTTGTAGTCCGAAAAATACAGTAATGTAGTAATGTGCCCATCCTTGTCCCCATAATATAGTAATGTTCCCCATCCTTGTACCCATCCTTGTACCCATCCTTTAGTATTATTCCCATCCTTCTGATCATCCTGTAGTAATGTCCCCTTTTCTGGTCCCCTTCTTATAGTAATGTCCCCTTTCCTGGTCCTCTTCTTGTAGCAATGGTCTTTCCTGTAGTAGTGTCCCCTATTGTTCCATTCTTCACACACGGAAAGAAAAAACAAAGACAAATTCTTCTCACCTGCCTTGGTTCCCTCGGTGGCCTGTTTCCTGCTTCTTCAACGCTGCCGGTGCAGGGGCCGCCGCTGATAGCGTTTTATATCAGAGGACAGATTCCCGGGCGGTGCGCAGGACAAACTGTCTATACAGCTTCTCCAGTGATCCGCTGATGGCCTCTGATTGGCCGGCAGCTGATCATTGCAGTGGCTGTATACAGAGCTCGTCCCTGCACAACGCCCGGGAATCTGTGCTCTGATATAAAGCGCTGACTACGTGGTCCCTGCACAGGCAGCAATCATCAAGGGGCCTGCGGGCCGCAAGAAGCATCGGGGCCGCATGCGGCCTACGGGCAGAGTCTTTGAGACCACTGCACTACGGGATATGTGGGAGGGTACGTGGAAGAGGGGCAGGGACTTCATGCACTGTACCCGTCCAGCAGGGTGGCAACATGAAGTCTGCTGTGTTACCCATCAACAAAGTAACTCAGCAGACCCCGTCGACGTGACATCACAGGAAGCAGCAAAATCATGGCAGGAGCAGTCACATGACTGCTCTGAGCCGGGGAGAGGGGCTGACAGCAGGGCAGGTAGGTAGTTGCTATCTACTTACCTGCCTCAATGTAGGCTAATAGTGAAATAACAAGAAAAAGGCAAAGTAAGCTGGATAACCCCTTTAAAGATTACATATTTCCTTTGTATTTTAGGATGAAAAAAAAATCTTTTACATTATAAAATTAACAAAAAAGGAAAATGAGCTGATGCAAAAGTTTGGGCACCCTGCATGGTTAGTACCTAATAGCATCCCCTTTGGCAAATATCACAGATGCTTTTTTGTAGGCAACCAAGAGTCTTTCAATTCTTGTTTGAGGGATTTTCATCCATTCTTCCTTGGAAAAGTCTTCCAGTTATGTGAGATTCCTGGGTCGTCTTGCATGCACTGCTTTTTTGAGGTGTAGCCACAGATTTTCAATGATGTTTAGGTCAGGGGACTGTGAGGGTCATTGTAAAACCTTCAGCTTGTGCCTTTTGAGGTAGTCAGTTGTGAATTTTGATGTGTGTTTAGGATCATTATCCATTTGTAAAAGCCATCCTCTTTTCATCTTCAGCTTTTTCATAGATGGTGTTTGCATCAAGAATTTGTCAAAATTTCATTGAATACATTCTTCCCTCTACCTGTGAATTGTTCCTCGTGTAATTGGCTGCAACACAACCCTAACACAGGATTGGTTCACCCCCATGCTTAATGGTTATCATGATATTCTTTTCATAAAATCCTGTGCTCTATTTTCTTCACACATACCTTTGATCCTTGTGGCCAGAGTTGTATTTTAACCTCATAGGTCCACAGGACTTTTTTCCAAAATGCATATCAGGCTTATTTAGATGTTCATTTGCTGATGCAGAATTTTATTTCTGATGACTCTTCCATGAAGGTAATATTTGTGCAGGTGTCTCTAACAGTAGAACAATGTACCACAACTTCATAGTCTGCCATATCTTCCTGAAGGTCTTTTGCTGTCAAGTGGGGGGTTCTGATTTGCTTCTCTAGAAATCCTATGAGTAGCTCTCACACATATTTTGCTTGGTCTTCCAGACCTTATCATGACCTCCACTGTGTTTGTTAACAACCATTTCTTAATCACATTTCAAACTGAAGAACGGGTAACTTGAAAAAGCTTTGCTATTTTCTTATAGCCTTCTCTTGCTTCGTGGGACTCCACCTTTTTTATTTTCAGAGTGCTAGGCAGCTGCTTAGAAGAACCCATGGCTGCTGTTTTTGGCACCAGGCTGGATTTTTATAAAGCTGTGAAATTTGTATCACTTGACCTTTCCTAACGAATGTAGTGTGTGTAATTAAGGTCTGAAACCTTGGTCAGTTATCAGAGCACAGAAAACTCCAAGGGTGCCCAAACTTTTGCATCTGCCCATTTTCCTTTTTGTAATTTTTAAAATGTAAAAAATGAGATTGTTTTAATTTTTTTTCTAAAATACAAAGGAAATGTGTCATCTTTAACTTTATGCCTTTTTAGTGATGATTTCAACTTGCTTAACTGTTGAGAATAATAGTAATTATGACCAGGGGTGCCTAAACTTTTATATGCCATTTGTATTTTACTGCACCTAAGGGACCTCCTATTCAGTGAGCAAAATAGGCCTCCGATGTGACAATATATCTAAACTTTTGACAAGGAAAATATGCTGTGTAACAGTATGTAGAGTTAATATTCCTGAATAGGTAAGACCAGTTTGTAATTGTGGTAACATATTTTATTTCTATTTTTCTTTACCAGTACAGTTGTTAGTTGATAGATCTGGGCATTTTCATTTGTATTTACCGGTTCATTGGCAATAACCTCTTCGGAGAGAAAAGAGGACAGGAACACTAGTGCCATTGTAAATAGCAATCTTTACAGTTAATAGCTTCCCTTTAAAGGGTCACTGGATTTAAGATAAGAAGGAAGATCAGAAACTCCATTTGCAGACACATGTTTTGGGGTGTTTACCCCTCAGTGCAAAGCAGGAGAGCTATTTTGCATTGATAAGGGAAAAACACCCCAAAGACATCTTCAAATCCTAAGTCATGCGGCATTGACTTTTAAAGAGGTTGTTCACTACTTTAACATTGATGACCTATCCTAAAGTGGGCTTTACACGCAACGACATCGCTAACGAGATGTCGTTGGGGTCACGGAATTTGTGACGCACATCCGGCCTCGTTAGCAACGTCATTGCATGTGAAACACAGGAACGACCGTTAACGATCAAATTTACTTACCTAATCGTTGATCGTTGACGTGTCGTTCTATTTCCGATTATCGTTGCTGTTGCAGGACGCAGATTATTCGTCGTTCCTGTGGCAGCACACATTGCTACTTGTGACACCGCAGGAACGAGGAACATTACCGTACCTGCGGCCGCCCGCAATGAGGAAGGAAGGAGGTGGGCCCGCTCATCTCCGCACCTCTGCTTCTATTGGGCGGCCGCTTAGTGACGCTGAACGAACCGCCCCCTTAGAAAGGAGGTGGTTCGCCATCCACAGCGACGTCGCTAGGCAGGTAAGTATGTGTGACAGTTCCTAGCGATGTTGTGCACCACGGGCAGCGATTTGCCCGTGACGCACAACCGACGGAGGCAGGTGCTATCGCTCGCGATGTCGCAGCATGTAAAGCCCGCTTTAGGGTAGGTTATCAATGTCTGATCATCCTGGGTCCAACACCCGGCTCACCCGCCAATCAGCTGTTCTTGATCCCATCAGCGGCAAGCAGCCGGAAACTCTCAGTTCTGGAGCTACTCAGTCTCCTCATAGCAGCCACGGCACTGCACATCTGCCTCCTATTCAAATCACTAGGAGGCAGAGGTGCATTACCCGGCCGTGGCCACTATCAGAAGACTGGGCAGCTTCAAGAGTCAGCATTTCCATCCACCTGATGCTAGGGCCAAGAACAGCTGATCGGCAAGGGTGTCAGGTGTCAGACCTCGGCTGAAGAGACATTGATGACCTATCCTAAGCATTGGCCATCAATGTTAAAGTAGTGGATAACCTATTTAATGAGTCAACATCAGGATTGCTACTTTAAACAGATAGCACTAGAGTTCTAGTCTTCTTCTCTGAAGAGGCTATTTGCATATTGAAATTCCCAGAGGAGCATTACATGGCCTATAAGTCTCCCTACACTCACTTAGCACTGTCCACAAGGAGACTCTGATTGCATTAATTAAATATACAGTTCTGCTCCTCGGCAGGTTCAATATTCCTGAATAACCAGAAGTTTTATCTTATTTTCAGACCACACTGAAACGAAGAGGAAGTCGAGAGATGCACAAAGATAAAAGGACTTCCAGTCAGGTATCTGAATTTTGATTTATTTTAAACCATTATCATTGAATTATTTGGATGGATGAAGAGGAAGTGGGATATTTCAGATCTGTTCATAAATTCTAATACAGTATATATAATACTAGGCTACCACAAATAAATCAATCTAAGCCATAAAACCATGAACTGTGTAATTAAAAACATCTGTTTGCATCTGTAATATTAGATTTTTAGCTGTAAACACCATGGAACATAGAATATCAATATTAATCTCATTACCTTCCAGACCCCCACAGAGACGAGATATGAACGGGACCCTATCATTATGAACTATCATATGCAGTATGATCTGCTAGCAGAATGTGATAGAACAGTACAAGCTTACAGACTGATATATAGTTTTATGGGAAAAGATGCTCATACAGTCAAGGGGGTGGTCCTAATCAGTGACCGCTATCTTTGTACCCTTACTTATAGAAGGAGAGGAATTACTGATAGTGCCACCCCCTTCACTGCTAATCAGTGATCACTATCTCTATACCCTTAGGGGTACTTCTCACATAGCGAGATCGCTAGCGAGATCGCTGCTGAGTCACGGTTTTTGTGACGCACCAGTGACCTCATTAGCGATCTCGCTGTGTGTGACACTGAGCAGCGATCTGGCCCCTGCTGTGAGATCGCTGCTCGTTACACACAGCCCTGGTTCATTTTATGGATATTGCTCTCCCGCTGTGAAGCACACATCGCTGTGTTTGACAGCGAGAGAGCAACGAGCTGAATGTGCAGGAAGCAGGGAGCCGGCTTCTGGCAGCCTGCGGTAAGCTGTAACCAAGGTAAATATCGGGTAACCAAGCGAAGGGCTTAGCTTGGTTACCCGATATTTACCTTGGTTACTAGCGTACGCCGTTCTCAGGCAGCCAGTGCCGGCTCCCTGCACACGTAGCCGGAGTACACATCGGGTAAATAAGCAAAGCGGTTTGCTTATTAAGCCGATGTGTACTCTGGCTAGGAGTGCAGGGAGCCAGCGCTAAGCGGTGTGCGCTGGTAACCAAGGTAAATATCGGGTAATCAAGCGAAGTGCTTTGCTTCCTTACCCATTATTTACCTTAGTCACCAAGTGCAGCGTTGCTTCCACGCATGGCTGGTGGCTGGTCACTGGTCGCTGGTGAGATCTGCCTGATTGACAGCTCACCAGCGACCATGTAGCGACGCACCAACGATCCTGACCAGGTCAGATCACTAGTGGGATCGCTGGAGCGTCGCTAAAGTGTGATGGTACCCTTACTTATAGAAGTAGAGGAATCACTGATTAGTGCCACCCCCTTCACTGCTTATCAGTGACTGCTATCTCTGTACCCTTACTTATAGAAGGAGAGGAATCACTGATTTGTCTTGTCCCCTTCACTGCTAATCAGTGACCGTTATCTGGGTATCCTTACTTATACAGGGAGAGGAATCACTGATTAGTCTTGTCCCCTTCACTGCTAATCAGTGACCGTTATCTGGGTATCCTTACTTATACAGGGAGAGGAATCACTGATTAGTCCCACCCCCCTCACTGCTATTCAGTGACCGTTATCTGTATACCCTAAGGGGTGCTTCACAGATGGCGAGAACGCTGCTGAGTCACGGTTTTTGTGACACAGCAAGACCTCATTAGCGATCTCGCTGTGTGTGACACTGAGCAGCGATCTGGCCCATGCTGTGAGATTGCTGCTCGTTACACACTGCTCTGGTTCATTTTTTTGACGTTGTTCTCCCGCTGTGAAGCACACATCACTGTGTGTTACAGCGAGAGAGCAACGATCTGAATGTGCAGGAAGCAGGGAGCCGGCATCTGGCAGCCTGCGGTAAGCTGTAACCAACGTAAATATCGGGTAACCAGGGGAAGCCCTTTCCTTGGTTACCCGATATTTACCTTCGTTACCAGCGTCCGCCGCTCTCACGCTGCCAG
Source organism: Anomaloglossus baeobatrachus (assembly GCF_048569485.1). Taxonomy (NCBI): domain Eukaryota; kingdom Metazoa; phylum Chordata; class Amphibia; order Anura; family Aromobatidae; genus Anomaloglossus; species Anomaloglossus baeobatrachus. The sequence continues at coordinate 178,951,996 of NC_134358.1, forward strand.
TGCCGGCTCCCTGCTCCCTGCACACGTAGCCGGAGTTACATATCAGGTAAATAAGCAAATGTTTGTTTATTAACCCGATGTGTACTGTGGCTAGGAGTGCACCAGCGCTAAGCGGTGTGCGCTGGTAACCAACGTAAATATCGGGTAACTATATTGGTTACCCGATATTTAACTTAGTTACCAAGTGCAGCGTCGCTTCCACGCGTCGCTGCTGGCTGGGGGCTGGTCACTGGTCGCTAGTGAGATCTGCCTGATTGACAGCTCACCAGTGACCATGTAGTGACGCACCAGCGATCCTGACCAGGTCAGATCGCTGGTGGGATCGCTGGTGTGTCGCTAAAGTGTGATGGTACCCTTACTTATACAGGGAGAGGAATCACTGATTAGTCCCACCCCCTTCACTGCTAATTAGTAAGGGGGGCGGCTGCCTTTAATCCTTGTGGACACTCTTAGATATTAATAAAATACTATCGCAAAACCAATACTGTACATGATGTAAAAATGTATGCTGTAGTACATGGATCACAAAATGAGTGAAGATAAGGAAGGGAAATTGTACATCTTGATTATGAACATTAATGCATTTGAACATTCCCCTTCCCCATTATCCAGTATTTGTCTTTGATGGAAGTTCTGGATATCATGCTTATGATGGGTTTGGTCAGTCAGGTTTGTAAGATTAATATATTCATTGCTATAAAGAAGGTTTGAAATTAAAAGGGGTATTACCATCTCCAAGATCCTATCCCAATATATATTAGGTGTAATAATAAGAATATTATCAAATACCTCCTATTAGAAATGTAGTATAGTTCATCTGATATTGCCATATCTCCTACCTCATATGCAGGGCATTGCAGCTTAGGAAACCATGGTTACAACCACTCATATAGTAACAGTTAGTTAGATAGTTAGTTGCACGTGGTTGTAATCATGGATACCTAAGCTAAAATGACCAGCCCATGAAGTAAGAGACATGGCTATATCAGGAGAACTATACTATATTTCTGATCGGAGGTATTTGCTAATATTATATTGGGATAGGATCTTGGAGATGGGAATACCCCTTTAAGTGATAGCATTGTGAGGTCCTTGGGGGGGAATTGAAGGAGTCAGTGCTCAAGAAGGCAATGTTTTACTCAATTTACCGTAGTATGTGTATTACAATATTAGAATTACTGGTGCTTAAAAGGGTGTCTTCTAGGTAAAATATTGTCCCAAAATGCTCAGATTGGTTTTCTTAAAAAACTAAATAGGAGCAATACTCACCTCACCACACTTTAAAGTTTCTGTAGAATTTGAGATGTCATCTAATTGAATGGATTTTTGTCTCGTTTTTTATTTTGGGAATACTTGCCACTGTGCTTACTTGACTTGAAAGTCCAGGAGAGAATAATTCCATCTGCGGGAACCTATACATTAGTAATCCAGGTCTTTTTATGTTATATTCAATGATCAGATAGAGGAAACCACAGGAAACCACATCTTGGTAGATTTTCGCGAAATTTGTGAAAAGTATTTTAAGGGAAATAAAACATACAGATGGTTAAATATAAGAATTTGAAATACTGCCTAATTTTGCCTATGGTTTGTCATCTAATTTAATATGCCATGATAATGTATTCATAATAGCAGAAATGTAACATGGATGTATATTTCCTAATGCCCAGGAGGACAATGCTGATCTAAAGTGCCAGTTACAATTTGCAAAGGAAGAAGCAGCATTAATGAGAAAGAAAATGGCCAAACTTGGAAAAGAGAAAGATGAACTAGAGCAAGAACTGGAGAAATACAAGTCCATTTACGGAGATGTGGAAAGTCCTCTCCCAACGGGGGAAAGTGGAGGTCCACCCAGCACTAGGGAAGCTGAGCTAAAACTGCGTCTGAAGTTGGTAGAAGAGGAGGCAAATATCCTCGGGAGAAAAATAGTTGAGCTGGAAGTGGAAAATAGGGGCATTAAAGCAGAAATGGAAGACCTCAGGTGTCAGTACGAAAAAGAATTTCTAAGCAGGGAGTATGTTTCAAGCATTCCTACCTCACCATTTGGTGATTCCATGGAATCTGCCACAGAGCTGCGGCGCCATCTCCAATTCGTGGAGGAGGAAGCAGACCTCTTGAGGAGATCCATTTCAGAGATAGAGGATCACAATAAGCAACTTACAACAGAGCTAAATAGATTCAAGTTTGGACCAGTTGAGGACCTCGTCTGGATCGATGACAATTCCTCCAAATGCAATGGTTCTTTACAGGAGGAGCTAAAGTCTGCTAGAATCCAGATAAGTGACCTAAGTGCTAAAGTTATGAAACTTCAATACGAAAATAGAGTTTTGCTGTCAAATGTGCAACGCTATGACCTTGTCTCACACCTGGGAATGCGTACTGCAAGTCCAAGGGATAGTGATGCCGAAAGTGATGCAGGGAAAAAGGAAAGTGACAGTGAAGATGGACGTCTTGTTCAACCAAAGAGGGAAGGACCTATTGGTGGAGAGAGTGATTCCGAAGATGCCTACGAGAAAACTTCTGGTTTTGAAAGTGTAAAACCATCAGAAGTTGGTGGCTTGTTCTGCATGGAACTGGCTAAAAAGCAAGAGGACGCACAATATTTTACAAGCATAAAACATGAGGCCGATCTACTGGGGAAAACTTTAGACCGTCTTATTTCAGACACAGACAGCCTAATCTATGATGCCAAGATGCAGATGATTGGAGGATCTGTGGATGAGGTGCTGAAGACTTCTCAAGAAAAGGAAGATGCTGCTGGAACAGAGATTTTAAACAGCATAAATAATAAAATGAAAGTGTTCAGGAAAGAATTGAATAGTTTTCTAGACATGATGGAAGATACGGGGGAAGGTCTAAAGGAGCATGGAGAAGATCTCTCCCCAATGCCAAACCTCACTGAATCGTCAAGTTTCCTGTCCAACTTGACTTCAGCTTCTCGAGATTCCCCTATTGGAAATCTTGGAAAGGATCTGATGACTGACTTTCAGGTAACTAGATGTTGTGTATTCACATTTTTTGCCATTAACACATGGATACTGTTTTTTCCCCAGCTAACTAGTATTGGAAAACTAAAATATTAAACTGCACGCTCACCTTTCAACACAATTGTACAGTTTATATACACATTTAATCTACATGTACTGGTCGTAAGTTATATCTTGTATTATAGTCCAGACTAGCTTTATAGTCTGCGGGTCGTTAACAGAAACTGTCAACAAGTTTGTCGTCAGATACATCCTCGACAGCTTAGCTGACCCTCTGTTATAGGGGGTCATTTACTTTTAGCAGTATCAGATTCCAAAACAGTCTCTAGTATCACTGAGATGACACTTCTTAGAAAGCATTACACTTAAAGGGGTTGTCCGGTTAAATCCACAAGTCTGCAGTCACTCTATGTGTCACGCTATGTGACTACAGACTTGTGAGTGCTCACATCGCACTCACATCGGTGTCAGAGCCAGGAAAGGCGGTCACGTGGCCACAAGTATACGATACATATACTCCCTGCCAATTCCTACTAGATGCCCAGGGCCTCACTCAGTACACTTGTATTGAGCGAGGCCGCGTCCATCTAGTCGCATTCTGGCCAGGGGTATATTGCATACTCGTGACCGCCATTCCTGGCTCTGACACTGGAGAATCCTCACACTTCGCATGATGTGAGTATTTGCAAGTCTGCAGTCACATAGAGAGACAGAGTGACTGCAGACTTGCGGATTTAGATTGCACCACTCCTGTATGCAAATTCTGTAGGCTTCGAGCAAGCAGGGCATGCTGGGAGATTTCAGCTCTCTTTCAGACTCGTGCATGCAGCTCTGACCAATAATACAGCCTGTAACGCCAGATCAGTACAAGAACACAATCCATTACAATTCTAAAGTTACTTTTTGTGTAGATTTCATCTGTATATAACTACAACATTCTAATCGAAGCTAAACATACATTAATTGAACACATTTTTTGCAATAACCGATATTTATTAGATTGCAATCTTGTAGTTAATCAGACTTCGGTCAGTACACATTAACGATCAATTTTAATGCTATGTATTTGCTCTAGCCCTTATAATGCATGAAACAAATTACACAATAGTCTTAGCCATGTGGCTTTGTATTGGGGAAGAAATTGGTTTGCCGATGCTTTCATTGCTCACACGCTTGCTGTCAGTGTGACACATGCATCTCTCATTGCATGCGCGTCTCATAACCAGTGTTTGCGTTCTTTTTTCCCCGTTTTTTCTCTTTTGCTTTGCAGATGTTTCAACCCATCATTTTGCTCATTTTGTTTTTGGTTTTGTTTTCATCTCTGTCTTACGCCACCATTTTTAAGTTAGTCTTCCTGTTCACGCTTTTCTTTGTTTTGTAGCATTTTAAGTCTTTCTCCTTTATGTTGTGTTGTATATGTCTGTTTATTTTCTTTTTCTTTACTTCCCCACATTGGTCTATTTTTGTTTTGTTTTTTTATTATTTTGTGTTTATATACTGCCAATGCACTTAGCAGCCCAAGCTGAGGGATCAAATGGAATGGCAACTCCATCATGAGCATGAAGAAGATGCCCACCGTCTCCATGTTAATGATGAGTCACATCGCAGAGCAGATGGAGACAGTAAACACTGCAGGCCAGGAGACAAGGGCGCTTTCAGTCTAGAGGTCAGCAATATTGTATATCCCCTTCTAACTAGATTTAATCTCATTGTATTGTGTATAAAGGCCCCATCACACACAACGAGATCGCTAACGAGATCGTTGCTGAGTCACGGTTTCTGTGACGCAGCAACGATCTCGCCAGCGATCTCGTTATGTGTGACACCTACCAGCTATCAGGCCCCTGCTGTGAGGTCGCTGGTCGTTGCAGAATGGTCCGGACCATATTCTTCCAAGGAGATGTCCTGCTGGACAGGACACATCGCTGTGTTTGACGCTGTGTGACAGGGTCCCAATGACCGCCGAGATCGTTATACAGGTCGCTACTGCGACCTGTATCGTTACTGTGTCGTTGGTAAGGTCTGACTGTGACATCTCACCAGCGACCTCCCAGCGACTTACCAGTGATCCTTATCAGGATGTATCGTTGTCGGGATCGCTGGTAAGTCGTTATGTGTGACTGGGCCTTAAGCCAAACACAGAGAGATGGATTGATACATACATTCATAGATAAAAAAAACCCCGCTATCCTCATATGCAGTTTGTTTTAAGGCTATGTGCGCACGTTGCGTAAATACATGCAGTTACGCTGCGCTTTGTAGCGCAGCGTAACTGCATGCGTCCTGCGTCCCCTGCACAGTCTATGGAGATTGTGCAGGGGCCATGCGCACGTGGCGTTTTAGAGCGCAGCGCTTCGGCTACTGCCGAAGCGCTGCGTAAAAAGAAGTGACATGTCACTTCTTCCGTGCGCTTTGCCGGCAGCTCCTGCTCTGTCTATGGGAGGAGCTGCAGGCAGAGCGCATGGAATCGGCTTCACTACGGACATTTCTGCAGCGATTTAAAGCGCACATGTGCTCTTCAGATCGCTGCAGAAATTTCTGCAGTGAACTGTACGCAACGTGCGCACATAGCCTAAAAACACAAACTGTGCCTTACTCACCCTGGCCAGGTCAAGTACTGAGTCTCTGCCATTGCTCCAAGTATCTGTTAATGTCTGCAGCATCAACGTCAAATCAACAGCACTGCAGCCAATCAGTGATCTCATTGGCTTGTAAAACACTGAGCTCACTTGATTGGCTACAGTTCTTTTGACATGATGTCAGCGCTGCAGACAATAACAATCCTCAGGAGCAGCGGTGGAGGCACAGTGCCGGACCCTGGGAGGGTGAATAAAGCACAGTTTCCTTATTTGGTACAAACTGCACACAGGGGTTCCCCGAACTTGGAAAAGCCCCAGAAGTTAATGAATTACAGGATATGCAGAATCTTTTCCTACTCACCTATAAATCCGCTATTCTTGCTGTATGACATGCTTTCTTTAGAACAGACAGACCATTAAGTCTTCTAGATTATCATTAATATTCCTTCAATTGTTTAAAACCTACTTCAGAAAAATTTGGCAAGAAATCTTCAGTGAGAAATGTAGAGTATAATTTTGTCTGAGTTGAGCCAAACGTTTGCTACTTTTCAAAGCTATGTTACCAGAATTTTGGTGTGAAATATTAGATGAATTGGGCCCTTTGTACTCTAATGAGTAACTAAAGTCTCCACAATAGTCTTATATGACATGGCTGTATCAATGGAGGTCCAAACACTAGGACTCCCACTGATTCTGAATTTGGCTAGTTTTGCTCCTCACTGTGGATAACCAGTAGGTCACAATACAAGTATGATTGGGGTCTATTGAAATCAAATTAGTCTTAAAGGGACTCTGTCACCAGGTTTTTGCCACCCCACCTGAGCGCAGCATAATGATGTGGAGACAGGGACCCTGATTCCCGTGATGTGTCACTTAGAGGGCTTCTTAGTGTAGTTTTGATAAAATCACTAGATGATTACTAAAGCAGCTGACAGTAGTCAATCATATTCTCAAGTTCCATATAACACCATCCCCATCACTGATTAGCAGCTTTCTATGTACACTACACAGGCAGAAAGGTGCCGATCCATGGTAGGGAAGGATTTATACAAAGTTCAATATTCAGATAACTGGACATCTGTAACAGATATAATAGTGCTTGTTTCAAAATGATATCAAGTAAATCAGTAAGTGACACATCACTGGAATCAGATTCTCTGTCTCTACATTATGCTGCTCTCAGATGAGGTAGCAAAAACTTGGTGACAGATTCCCTAAAGACATCGGCAAGTGCTCTCCCACTCATTTCTATAAAGATCAACTAAACATGGACAGTTATAAGTCACTCTGGTGGTAAAAAAAAGAGAGTTTTAAGGTTTTGTATAATGGTAGAAAAAAAATGTAAAAAAAAAATATCTGCGTTTTTTTTACAATCTTTCATGGGTTGTGTCTGATGGCCTTAAAGAGTATATCCTGGACTTTAAAAAAAAATGTGCCTAAGCACTAACAGGTAGTTGCTACCTACCTGCCTGTTGTGCACGGCGCCGTTCTTTACCGGCACAGAGTAGTCACAGACCACTCCTGATGGTGATTCAGCTGCTTCTGCTGATGCCGCGTCAACAGAGCAGTGGCTTCTAATCTGCTCTGCTCTGTAGAAGGGGTAGGACACCCAACGTCATGCTAATAGATAGCCTATTCCCCCACTTAGGCAGCGGCATGCCTGCTGTCAGTCAGCATGACATCGCCTGTCCCGCCCCACCTACAGAGCAGAAAAGAAGACTCGGCTCTACTGACGAAGCCACTGTATCGCTGGCAGGAGCAGTCTGTGCCAGCGAAAAACGGTGTGATTCACATAAGGCAGATAGCTAGCAACTACCTGCCTGTTAGTGCTTAGCCACATTTATTTATTTGTTTTTTAAGTCCAAGATATATCCTTTAAAGAAGCATTTTTATTACTCTATTCTAAGATTAGTGTCTTTAATTATTCAATTTAGCTAGTACCATGTTGCCCCGAAAATAAGACATACCGTCAAAATAAGCCCTACTGTGATTTTTCAGAATTTTTGAGGATGCTCAACATAGAAGCCCTACTTCAAAAATAATCCCTAGTTACAGTTCATAGAAAAGGTTTATTGGAATAGTGACCAGGCGGCTATACATCTAAAAAAGTCAAAGGAATTGTCAATAGAATGCAATAGGACAGATACATCCTTCAATAAAGGAAAGCAGACACCCCCTAAAGAATAGTCCTCCAAAGAACCGAGGAGACTCAAAGCAATAAGTGTTGGCAAGAGCCAGGCTCTCACACGCCCCTTATTGTTTTGGGTCTTGTGAGTGCGATTCTTTTTGGGGTGTCTGCTTCTCTTGGTGAAGGGTCTGTCCACCATATACTATGGTACAGTACTATCTGTAAACAGATGAACATGAAATATACCATACTAGTATATTGACCCCCAGACATCGTAAGGGCAAAAAGAAAACTATCTATACCTTTGAGTACAGGAAAGGAATCATGGAGGACTCTCCGGGCAAAAATCTTGCTGCTCTCTGCAATGAGAAGATGTTGGATATCCAAATGGTCCTAAAATGGCAAACAGAGTATGATAACCTCATTCAACAGGTTACGGGGAAATGCTAAGAAGCACAATAACGTCGGCAACACATTTTCATGAGTAGGAAAAAATGATCTGGGAATAGGCTGTTGGCTTTGCTTTCGCTATGACTGTAATTGAATAAATGTTGATTTTTTTTTTTTTTGTTCAACTATAAATGTAGATTGAGAAATAAGACATCCCCTGAAAATAAGCCAAAGTGAATCTTTTGGAGTAAAAAATAATAATAATGTTTTATTTCTATAGCGCCAACATATTCCTCAGCGCTTTACAATTCAGAGGGGACATGTACAGACAATATGAGACAATACAAAAAAAATAAATTCAGATACCAGGAGGAGTGAGGGCCCTGCTCGTAAGCTTACAGTCTATGAGGAAATAGGGGAGGCACAAAATAAGACCCTGTAGTTGTTCTTTTCTTGGTAAACATTACTCACAGGGAGAGAGAGGAACAAATGCCACAGGTGATAATGAATTCTACACCGCCATCGTCCCACCCTTATAATGGAGGAGATCACATTTCACCATCCCGGACCGTTTATTGATAATTTAGTAGCTGATTTTGGAGAATATAGATGAGAGGACAATTATTATTATTATTATTATTATTATTATTATATGTTTGTACAGCAGGCAGAGTTGGTACTGGCTCTGGCTGCCCATGTGATGCTGTGCAGATCCATCAGTGATTGATAGCAGACCATAAAGGAGAAGCAGGGGGAAATCTGAAATTCAGGATGGAAGAGGAGGAGATTGTGATAGTCAATCAAGTGGAGGGGTGGAAGGATGCAGAAAAAAAAAGAGTGCTTCTTTAAAGGGGTTATCCACTACTAAGACAACCCCTTTTTATTTCCCAATGTTTGGCCTCATTAAAATAAAAAGGCTTTTATTCACCTCCCATGCTGGCGCCATTCCCGGGGCTTACGTGAGGTTGTGACGTGATGTGAGCCCCGCTGCCAATCACTCCCGGCTTCTCTCTCCCCGCCTTTGGACATATGATTACTCATCACTACGCCTACTTCCTGTTGATTACTGATATGTCCGAAGGTGGGGCGAAAGAAGCCAGAAGTGATTGGACGCGTGGCTCGTATGACGTCATAACCTCACATCCGGGAACGCGGTGCCAGCACAGGAGGTGAGTATAGGCTTTTTTTATTTAATGGGGCCAAACATAGGGAATGAGAATGGGTTGTCCTAGTAGTGGACAACCCCTTTAATACCAGCATAGTCTCAAATAATCTAAAGGTAGTGAATACCATTATATTTCACATTTCTAAGCATTATTGGCTGGTTTCTGATGGATCACAGCTTTTGATATGTAAAATTATAACTACTCTAGTCATAATGTTGTGATGTGAACATTCACAATTAGATGAGTTACTTGCTGCTAGATTATGACATTGATCTCATTCAGAAATTAGATTTCTATTCAATACTGTTACATTCAGGATGTTTGATTTGCTTATGTCTGACGATCTGTTTTTTATCATTATGTTTGCACTGAGCTGTTTTAGCTGTAATGTTATTATTCTCCAATATTCAGCTCAACAATCATGTGTCACCTGAAAAGAAATCCGCTTTATGTGAACTACAGACTGTTCTAGATCAGGAGAGGAGACTTCACCAAGAGGAGCATGACAAGGTGACAGACAGGCTCATTCAGGTATTGTGCTTCCCTAATCCACCACAAACCACACTTCATTCATCAAAGCAATAACGGACCACTGAAAAGCAAGAACGTCTACAAGGTGGCCTTGCCTTTGTTTTCCATGAGATGTCTCCTTTATGTGTCTGCAGTGTAGTACAAGAAGACGCACAATGGGTGTCTGATCCTCTGGTGCCCTGCGCAATTATACTAGTGATCATTTTAGAAAGTTATGTGTCCTCCACCGTCACCTTCATGGCTGGGAGGGTTTTATAACCTGGTGTCTAGACCACATTAGTACAGTTATCATGTATTCTTATTAAACAATGATAAGGGTCATTTCGATACTAGACACTTGTAGTTAAGTATTTCAACTAAAATGAGATTTATTTTATTGATATTCTGATTTTATAGTTTTAGAAAGGTTAATTTTCCCTTATTTATTGGGCTATTTTTTGTATTGTTTAAATTAGGTCTTATAGATATTCACTTTTAGGGTACGCTTACACGAGCGTATGACTTGGACGAGTGCAATGCAAGAAAATCTCTCATTGCACTTGGACCAATGTTAGTCAATGAGGGAGAGCAGATGGTCAGCTTCTTTCTCATCCAGATTCTGGATTAGCGAAAAGTCGCATCATGCTGCGATTGTCAGCGAGAGCCATGTCACTTGCACCCATACAAGTCTATGGGTGCGAGTGAAACATCGGGCTGCACTTAGATGAGATCTGAGTGCAGTGTGGTATACGCACAGGCTGACAATGGAGGAGATGAGGAGATGAAGGCTACTTTCACACTTGCGTTGGACGGGATCCGTAGCATTGCGTTGTGTGACGCATGCAACGGATGCGTTGCATATAGTGGCACAACGGATGCTACAGATCGTACAAAATAACGCAATCCGCTATAGGTTTTTTTTCCTTGACTTTACACATCTAAGCATGCGCAGTTGTGTAAAGACGGTTGCGTTAACGGAATCCGTCAAATGACGGATTCTAACGGAATCCGCCACCATAGGCGTCCATTATAAAAACAACGGACACCAAGGGATTCCTGCAGGTTGCGTTTTTTTGACACTCCGCCAAGCACAGAAAAACGCTACATGCAGCGTTCCATTAGCCCGACGGTCACTCGCGGTCAGCGTCAAAACAACTGATGCGCCGCGGGACGGATGCAATGCAAGACCATCCGTTGCTATCCGTAGCTAATAGAAGTCTATGAGGAATATAACGGATTCCTGCAATGGTTACTGTAATTCCTCAAGGCTGCGAATAGCAACGGAAGCCGTCCAACGCAAGTGTGAAAGTAGCCTAATCCTTCCCTCTCCTCCGCAGCTGTGATCCGATCGCAGGATCAAATAACAATTGCATGACACTCGGCTCACACTGGCAGCACGGCGGGAGCAATCAGCAATCGCATCAGATGCCATACCATCGTGTGAATCCAACTTTAAAAGGATTGTCCAGTCCTGGGTTGCAAAACTGCAGTTATGCTATATGTCTACAGGCTTCTGAATCTTGACACTGTGTGGTGGGCACGTTGACAGGATTTTCTAGTATTGCCAGACAGACTGTTTTTGACTTGCCATTTTCATACTTGCAGTCATGTGCTGACTAGACGTGATCATACTGTCTCAATAGAAGTTCATGTCTAGTTGGAATGTAAGCATAAGTATACAAATCACATATATATGGTCATGTGCCCGAATGCTCTCACCGACAATACTGGAGAATCCAGACAGTGTGTGTACTGTATGCTGTCAGAATTCGGACATTTGCAGTCACATAGAGTAACTTTGATCCCAAGCCTGGGCAACCCCTTTAAAGGGAACCTGTCATCAGGAATTTGGCTTTCAACCTAAACGTTTCCCCCTCTGCAGCTCGTGGGCTGCATTCTAGGAAGGTTTTTGTACTTTTTGTGCCCCTTTTTAAACCAAAATAAACACTTTATAAACTTGTACCTTTCTGTTTGAAAATCTTGTTAATTTTCCATGGGGGCGGGCCATGTGGCGTCCGTTGCTGTAGCTTACGCCGCCCCCCATGCTCCAAATCATGCCTCATAACGCCGCCCACTGCGCCGAGGTCCCGTGCACGCCGGGACACCTAGTGACGTGGTCGCATGCACGAGAGTATGGGCGGCGCTGTGATTGCATCGCAAGTGCGCGCCCATACTCTCGTGTGCGCGCTCTCCCCTCTGTACGTCGCTCAGATCCTCTGCTTCTCCTGTGCTCCGCTCCTCCCATCTATTTCCTGCTGCAGGGTACGATGGGAAGGAGGTGACGTCGGGCCGGCGCAGAACGCTGGAGGCAGTGGGGGAGAGCGCGCACACGAGAGTATGGGCGCGCACTTGCGATGCATTCACAGCGCCGCCCATACTCTCGTGCCTGCGACCACGTCACTAGGTGTCCCGGCGTGCACGGGACCTCGGCGCAGTGGGCGGCGTTATGAGGCATGATTTGGAGCATGGGGGACGGCGTAAGATACAGCAACGGACGCCACACGGCCCGCCCCCATGGAAAATTAACAAGATTTTCAAACAGAAAGGTACAAGTTTATAAAGTGTTTATTTTGGTTTAAAAAGGGGCACAAAAAGTACAAAAACCTTCCTAGAATGCAGCCCACGAGCTGCAGAGGGGGAAACGTTTAGGTTGAAAGCCACATTCCTGATGACAGGTTCCCTTTAAGTTCGTTCTTTCACTCGAAAGTAACCTTTGCACTCATAATGATGGTTCTTCCTCTTTTCATTATATAAACTATATAAACTTTCTCAGAGTTGGATCCTGCTCTCCCCATCAGAAATACTACACTCATATTGATAGGCATGTTTAATTTTTAGTAGGTAGGGCTGATTCCCAGCACCCCATCAGCTGATGCTGCGTACATCGGAAGCGACACAGCTCTGCACATTATGGAGTGGCTATGAATGGCACTGTAAGTTCTCTTCCAAAGAGGTGATTGTGAGAGAGTTTGCAGTACAGTTTACATCATTATTAATGTATGAATTTGTGCCACCTAGGATAGGTCAACATTAGTAAAGTTCCAGGCGAGCAGGTGTCATACCTAAATGGAACAGGTGACTCAAAAATTCAGCCATAGCTACGAACATATCAAAAGATAATGAACAACAATAAAGGGCACCACATTACCAATACCTTAAAAAGTGGTACACTCTGTCCTCAAAGAAAAGCTAACCAAAGAAAGAGTGGGAAATGGAGGCACATGCTTCAATGAAGCAGGTAAAAATTGTCATCATAACTAGAGATGAGCAGACCTGTTGGTTGAAATTCAGTCTTGTGGGTTTGGCCGGATTTAACATATGGGTCATTCCATGTCAAGTGGACCAGTTTTAAAAATCGTCCCCACTCGACCTTCTCCGATTTTGCTGAAAATTTATAAGGATGTACATGTATGTTTGAAAAGAGGTTCTGTAAATTTTTAGGGCCAGATCTCAAATACATTGGGCACTGTTGACCTTTCACTGGAGGTCCCACCAAGCCTGCAGCTTCAGCTAAGAGGATTTTGCAAACTTTGGCACATAGCCATTAGAGTTCTATACTGGCTATGATGCTGAAATTTGGCATACTAGCTCAACTTTTGCTGCTAAACATGATAAAATTATTACCGGCTATGACAAAACAATATTTCAGCTGCAATTTTGTGTCAAAGTAGCTTGTAAAACGCCTCGCATAAAATTTATGCCTAACTTTGCCCATATATAACTCAAGACCAAAAACAATAGTAACTGGTGCTTTGCCCTGTACACCAAACATCTACATGACTTTGCATTGCTGCAATATCACAGTCAAAGCATATGTATTTGTGGAAATATTCACACCCACATATGATGACAAACTTTAAAAAAACAAATTTTACCTATTTTTAGGTCAAATTTCTCAAAAAGGGTACCCCTAAAATATATTAATTCTGATATCATTAGAAAGAGCACATTTTTCTCTACAAGGATCATTGGTTTTTTTTTTGGAGTCTCTCAGTTTAAGAAAAGAAAAATGCCACTGAACATGGTGTTATTTATTAATACGCAATGAGTGGTAACTGCACTATTCAAACCCTTGCGTTGGTCCATGGTGGTTATACCACAACCAATTCACTAAGAATTGGTCTTATAATCCTATTAAGAATTGTAATAATGCTGTCTTTCAAGAATTGGCAGCCCCATCGCCTAGGAGCCATGGCCGATAGCCGTGCAAGGCCAGCCGCGGGCGGTCTCTTTATTGCAGGTTCCGAAGCCTGATGGTGGGTGTCTTTGCCTAGGATCCCAAGCCTAATATTGGGTATCTTTTGTTGGTTCCCAAGCCATAATGTTCAGTCTAAGGCTATGTGCGCACGTTGCGTCGGTGTACCTGCAGTTTATTCTGCACGTTTTCCTTCCCTTGGTTTTTGACCAAATGGCTTTTGACAATTTTTTAGCGCTAAAAACGCATGCGTTTTTACCGCGTTTTTAGTGCGTTTTTAGCGCTTTTTACCTGCGTTTTCACCTGCGTTTCTGCAGATGCGTTTTTGAGATCAAGACACTGAGAAATAAAGTTGAATTAGTCAAAAAGAATGAAAAAAGAGAAAAAAAGTATAAAATTAACTTTTAATAAAATTATATGGGAAATGATCAATTTTAATGTAATAATAGTGGTTATGCACATTTTAACAGAAAAATAGCTAAAGTTTATTATTTTTTAACATTTAAATTTTCGGTTATTGTGTGTGTGTAAAGGAACATTAGAACCCATTAATTTTTGGCCAGAAAAGCATGCGTTTTTGGAGCCAAAAACGCAGTTGAAAAGCAGGTAAAAAGCATGAAAAACGCAGGAATTGTGATTTTGGTTGCTTTTTGCCATTTCTCATTGACTCCAATGTTAAGGAAACGCTGCAGAAATGGCAAAAACAACTGACATGCTGCTTCTTTTTCAGCATGGTTTTTGACCACAAATATGCAAATTAAACGCTGCTGAACAAAAAGCAAAGTGCAGACAGGATTTCTGCTTTTCCCATAGACTTTGCTGGAAATCAAAAACGCTGCTGCCAAAAACGCTGCAGAAACGCGGTAAAAAACGCAACGTGCGAACATAGCCTTAGTGGTCTGGAATTGTTGCTGAATTTGCCACATAATGGGATCAGAGAAGCTGTATTGTCGGCCCATTGCTGTTGCAGCTGGTGCTGGAATTATTGCAATGATTGACTGCTCGGGAATGCAGCATGTATCATTTCTCACAGGCCAGTGAAAGAAGCTAGCTGGTCCATGAGGATGCATAAAATTTATTAATGCATCATGGTCGTCGACTGAAATTTCAGAAATATTTCCAATCCACCAGTTCCTATCGTAAATGCAGGCAATGTATTGCCCTGGCTGGAGGTTTGCAATTGGCACAAAAGGCATTTCTGATTTGACCGATCTATCTACATGGGCAATGAAAGATGAAGGGTCATTTGACACCCTTGAAATGCGAATCTTTTGTCATCAATTGGCACAAACTGGTGATTTTCTCTTGTTCCAGCAATTGTATGTCCATCTTTGAACCTTTCCTCTTGAACTGCCCGTATTTCGTCAATTTTTTCTTTTGGAACAAAAACAAACTTGATTCCTTGCAGTTGCTCGTTGCAAAAGTTGATTAAATCCACCGGGGTCAGTATTTGGTTTTCAGTTGGGCGTTGAAGACTGGCACGAGCTGCCAACCTCTTTGCTGTCCCTCCAATCCCATCACAGGGCGACTTTCCATGACTGGTACCAAAAAAATTCCATTCAGCGCTGATATTGAAATCAGCATTGTGGTGGCACAAATTGAGAACATTTTTGAGATTTTTGTACTGGGCTGCAGATCCATCGCTGAAGCAACAATTCCAGAGCACTTAGACTGAACATTATGGCTTGGGAACCAACAAAAGATACCCAATATTAGGCTTGGGATCCTAGGCAAAGACACCCACCCTCAGGCTTCGGAACCTGCGATAAAGAGACCGCCCGCGGCTGGCCTTGCACGGCTATTGGCCATGGCTCCTAGGCGATGGGGCTGCCAATTCTCGAAATATAGCATTATTACTATTCTTAATAGGATTATAAGACCAATTTTTATTGAATTGGTTGTGGTATAACCACCATGGACCAACGCAAGGGTTTGAATAGTGCAGTTAGCATTCATTGCGTATTAATAAATAACACCATGTTTTTTACTGCACTTTTCTATGTCCTGTTGTGTATAAATATGTGACTCTTCAGATTTTGTGTTATACCATGCCTGATGAAGAGACCTGAGTAGTCTCGAAAGCTTGCAATTATTACCATCTTTTCAGTTAGCCATTGAAAGGTATCAACCACTGAGGACTCTCAGTTCTTTTAAACAATTTTTTTTTTCACCATGTTCAGTGGCATTTTTCTTTTCTTAAACTGAGAGACTCCAAAAAAAAACCCAATGATCCTTGTAGAGAAAAATGTGCTCTTTCTAATATCAGAATTAATATATTTTAGGGGTACCCTTTTTGAGAAATTTGACCTAAAAATAGGTAAAATTCGGTTTTTTAAAGTTTGTCATCATATGTGGGTGTGAATATTTCCACAAATACATATGCTTTGACCGTGATATTGCAGCAATGCAAAGTCATGTAGATGTTTGGTGTACAGGGCAAAGCACCAGTTACTATTGGTTTTTGGTCTTGAGTTATATAGGGGCAAAGTTAGGCATACATTTTATGCGACACGTTTTACAAGCTACTTTGACACAAAATTGCGGCTGAAATATTGTTTTGTCATAGCCGGTAATAATTTTATTGTGTTTAGCAGCAAAAGTTGAGCTAGTATGCCAAATTTCAGCATCATAGCCAGTATAGAACTCTAATGGCTATGTGCCAAAGTTCGCAAAATCCTCTTGGCTGAAGCCGCAGGCTTGGTGGGACCTCCAATGAAAGGTCAACAGTGCCCAATGTATTTGAGATCTGGCCCTAAAAATTTACAGAACCTCTTTTCAAACATACATGTACATCCTTATAAATTTTCAGCAAAATCCGAGAAGGTCGAGTGGGGACCACTGGTCCACTTGACATGGAATGACCCATAAAGTTCGTTTCTGGACTTGGACTTGACCCCATTAAAAGTCACTGATTGGGCAGTTCAGGTTGCCGCCCACATGCAGCCACCATAAACAGTGCACTTCCGGGAGAGGATGGGCAGGTTTTTACTTTTTTTTTTCGTGCACACTACATCCGATAATGCTCTTGATACCACCAGTGAGAGACATTCAATCACTGCAAACAGCTCGCACTGGGCTGAGCACAGAGCACAGCAATTCTGGAGTGAGGGATCCGCATATGTAGAGCATCTGAACTCGAACACTGTTTTTTTTTGTAAAGTCTATGTTCGGCTCGAACACTGAACTTTACTTTTCAGGTTCACTCCTCTATAATGATAACATACTATGCATATAGTGACAGTTTGTTAGTTGCTAGTGGTCGTAATCATCCATACCTAAGCTGCTGCAATGCCTTGCACATGAGGTAAGTAATATAGGTAATCTGGAGAACTATACTACATCTGTAATTAAAAGTATTTGCTAATATTATTATTATACATACCACATATTGGGATAGGGTCTTGGAGATGGGAAAACCCCTTTAAAGTAATTTCCCAGGATATATAAATTTGATGGTTTCAGCTTAAAATGTTAAATGTAAAAGTAGTTTTACAACACATCAAAGAGGCATATATTTGATACGGGCAGATAGTCTACTTCAAAGGGGTTAATCAGTTAGAAATGTAATAATATTTAGTAAGTGTATTTAATAAAATATAATTTAATACAATTATATTGTAATTATATAGTATAAAGTTATAACCTTCTATTATTACAGATGCCTCATTCTTCAGCTATTCTCTTTAATCTGGGCTTCAACAGCCCCTTTTTTGTCTTGTCCTCAATGTAAGAGTTTCTTGTGTCACACGTGTGTGTGTGTGCGTGTGTGCGTGTGTGTGTGTGCGTGTGTGCGCGCGTGTGTGTGTGTGTGCATGCGTGTGTGTGTGCGTGTGTGTGTGTGTGTGTGTGCGTGTGCGTGTGCGTGTGCGTGTGTGTGTGTGTGTGTGTGAAAGAGGCTAACTGCTCACTTAAACTCCTAGGCCAGCACCCTTCTCTTTGTATTTTCTGTGCCAGAGAATAGGGGATAGCTAAGCTAATGAGATGGCCAGTCAGCCAGCCCCCTGGTCAGCCAGCCCCCTTCACACTCACATCTGATGATGGATCCAACATTGGAAACTCTATCCTTTGTTGAACTCATGCTGCTGACCTCAGGACTGGAGGTGATAGCTGAAGATTGGCACTTGTTATTATATATTTATATATTTGTTTCTTGTATAAAGAACTATTTTATGCTCATTTAAGTACAATTTTGTTTAACTGCACAACCTCTTTAAAATAGACTATCCTCTCATATTATGTGTATCCTTCTCTGAGGTGTTGTGAAACTAATGTATATTATATAATGTAGTTTTGTAACGGTTTTCAATCCAATAATGACCATTTAATATTTTATAAAATATTTGCATACTGTTTTAGGGAAGACATGATTTGTAAATGACCTATTGATTAAATCAGGTTTTTAAGTCAAATTTATTTCGTTTTTTTTTAAATTTTGTCAAATTTTACAATCTGCATTAAAAAAAAGAGCAATCTTTGTTAACTGGCAACTGGATAGTGATGGGAGGAGGAGCATTGTCAGCCCTTATTGTGATTGGTGGAGCATGTGTTTTCAGCTGTGTTATCTGTCATGGTAATCCTGCCTCTTATTTATTTAGTTTTTTTCTTAAAGGGAATCTGTCAGCAGGAGTTTGCTATGTAAGCTGAAGACGGCATACTGTAAGAGTTAAGAGAAGCACAGTTGCTTTTTGTTTTGGTTTTTTTTATCAATATGTGTGCAATTGTTTACATAAACTAGAGGGTTTATTACCCTGTAATTAACATTACAGGACTATAAACACATGCAAGGCAGTCTGACACGCCCCCTGCTGTGATTGACACATTACAGTCAATGTACAATCTCTATTGAGAGCCTGGTGTGGGCAGGACAGTTCCCTGGAATCAGCTTCATGCTTAAAACTGATTTTTTTTTATTATGACAGAATAGCTGCATTCAGTAATCTATGTGATACACCATTGGAGTCAGAATCTCTTTGCCTACATTATGTTGGTATCAAATGAGGTAGCAAAAACCTGCTGACAGATTCCCTTTAATAAAGATTGTAATATGAAAAAACAAAATCATGTTACCCCCCAAAAAATTCTATTTAAACAATAGGTAATTATTTTAGTGATAGCTTCCCTTTAAAGGGAACCTGTCACCATTTTTTCGGCCTATAAGCTGCGGCCACCACCACCAGGCTCTTATATACAGCATTCTAACATGCTGTATATAAGAGCCCAGGCCGCTGTGTAGAACATAAAAAAACACTTTATAATACTCACCTAGGAGGTCGCTCCGGTGCACAATGGTCGGATGGGTGGCGCCATTCTCCGGGACTGGCGCCTCCCCTTTCGGCCATCTTGGTCTTTCTTTTTCTGAAGCTGTGGTGCATGTTGTGTCTACATCATACACACGCGCTGGCACTGAGATCCTGTGCAGGCGCACATTGATCTGCCCTGCTCAGGGCAGATCAAAGAATTGTAGTACGCCTGTGCAGGACCGGTGAGTGTGTATGATGTAGACGCATCATGCACTGCAGCTTCAGAATAAGGAAGACCAAGATGGCCGAAAGGGGAGGCGTCGGTCACGGAGAACGGCGCCACCCATCTGACCAGTCTGCACTGGAGCGACCTTCTCCTAGGTGAGTATTATAAAGTGTTTTTTTTTATGTTCTACACAGTGGCTTGGGCTCTTATATACAGCATGTTAGAATGCTATATATAAGAGCCCGGTGGTGGTGGCCGCAGCTTATTGACCGAAAAAGTGGTGACATGTTCCCTTTAATGTTTACTCATGGGTTAATATCACGCCATGTTGCTGTGCGGTGTGTCTTTCTTGACCTAAATGATTACAAAATTCTTCTGGTTTGCCGACATATATAAAGGATATATATGGATATAAAGGATATTATTCTTTTAAAGGAAGAGTAAACCTGAATGAAAAATGCTGTTGTAAACCCCATGTGAACAAGATGGGGTAAAATTGACCACAAAAGGGTCATCACTGGTTACCCCAAAGCGTCATGCCTATTTCAAATGACTTAATCTGTCTTCATGAAAATGTGAACTATTTAATTTGGGCCAGAGAATAGTTTACATCAGAAATTGACTATATCTCACTGACTGCGCTGGTTTATATGATTTATGCAGTTGGGTGCTGCAGTTAATGTAAATGTTCAAAAGCTGGTGATAGATTTGGGTGGTGCTGACAGATCCATAGGTGTTATCAAATATTTATCTCCTGCTGCAGAGCGGTGCACACCCTTTCTAGTCTCTGCAGCTTGGGGCGATTTTATTCACTTAGTAGGTGAATGAAAACAGTTATTGACGTGCGCTCTGTATTTACAGTCTGCATGTTGTGTCTGTCAAATAGCGAAATAGCACCGAACCGCAGAATTGCCTCCTCAATTGTACAGATTTGAAATATACGGTAGTATGTTGAGTAGGCAGTGATAATAAGATGTATTTTCCATTACTCAGCTAGAAGAAGAACATCTGAAAAACATCCGGAGGAAAGACTTGGAGGTCCAGAGCCTCACACTGCAGAATAAACTGGAGGAGAAGACATGGAGCCAGGAAAAGAGCGTTCTCCAACAAGAGCTAAGAAACTTCAAGCAAAACGTCTTTGTTCTCTATGTGAAGTTAAAATGGCTGCTGGCACATTGGCGACAGTGCAAAAGGGTGGAAGAAGGGGAAGCGGGAGATGAGTTATTACAGGTGGATTGCTAATATCTGTAGCGCTTCTCTAAATGTTCTACTCTTTGAATGAGTTTGGTGTCAATTGTTTGGTGCCAGACGTCTTAGGGGTACTTTGCACGTTGCGACATCGCTACTGCGATCTCGTCGGGGTCCAATCGAAAGTGACGCACATCCGGCGCCGGTAACTACGTCGCAACATGTAAAGCCCAGAAGCACCGATAAACGATCGCAAAAGCGTTGGAAATCGGTGATCTGTGTAGTGTCGGTCATTTCCATAATTTAGCTGCAGCGACAGGTACGATGTTGTTCCTTGTTCCTGCGGCAGCACACATCGCTGTGTATGAAGCTGCAGGAGTAAGGAACATCTCCTTACCTGCGTCCCGCCTGCAATGAGGAGAAGAGGTGGGCGGGATGTTTACGTCCCGCTCATCTCCGCCCCTCCGCTTCTATTGGCTGTCTGCCGTGTGAGGTGTCGCTGTGACGCCGCACGACCCGCCCCCTTAGGAAGGAGGCGGGTCGCCGGCCAGAGCGACGTCGCATGGCAGGTAAGTGCATGTGAAGCTGCCGTAGCGATAATGTTCGCTACGGCAGCTATCACCATGATATCGCATGTGCAACGGGGGGCGGGGACTATCGCGCTCGGCATCGCTACAATCGGCTAGCGATGTCGCAGCGTGGAAAGTACCCTTAAGACATAAAATCACTGTGCATGTAGTACAGCATGACATGATACATATAGAGTTCTTGTACAATAGAAAATTCATGAAGAGCTGTAGCAAGCTGTCAACCACACAAACAAGTTTTTTAGGTGTTTCTTAGGGTATTTTTCAAAGTGTTTTATAGGCCAAATAGAATAAAGAGCACAAGGCGTATGTAGATATATAGTCAAAAGATAAGAGAGCTGGGTATGAATCCATCTGTCATGTCCAAGAGGCCAAGAGTGTCTTTAGAAGAAGCATTGCACACACACACGCACACATGTGTATTGCTGTAAATAGACCGCTTTTTCAGAATGTCATACACATTTGAATCACTTTACAAAGAGAGCTCCCTCATGTGTCATCCACATGTATCTTTATACAGAGATAGCTTCCTCAGGCAAAAATCCACAAGTGTATCACCATACAATGATGGCTTTCTCAGAGGATCAGCCACTCGTGTATCACTGAATAAAGACCCCCCTCCTCAAGTGTATAGCCACATGTGTATCGCTATTCAAAGACAGCTGTTTCAGAGGGTTTTGCACACATGTATCACTATATCAAGACATCTTCAGGCTGTCATCCACACGTTTCACTGTACAAAGATAGCTACCTGAGGGTGTAATCCACGCATATATTGCTGTCCAAATACAGCTTTCTCAAGGGGGTCACTGATATGTGTATCTTTGTCATAGAGAAGATTATCAACACGTTTCGCAGTACAAAGAGAGCATCCTCATGAGGATACGCTAAAAAAGTTGTCTTTATACATTGTTATATATGGGGATTGCTTCTCCCAATGACAATCTTGGCCTTGATTTATTGCTTCATACCCAGACTTGTTGTGCTTATACATTTTCGGTCATCAGGAGGATATATCTTTCATTGCAGTGCGCTGCTACATCTATTGGTGCATTCTTATTGTGTGCATTTTTATATGTTCATTGAAGTTGGCATGGTATATGGGCATAAAGATATGCCATTTTGTGTGCCACATTTTTGCCTATTAAATGCACCTCAGTGGGTTTTGCACTTTATTATAAATATATATTTCTTCCACTAATTTTACTGCATAAAATGGGTGACCATTGATTAGTCTCCTTATCATGTGCATTAGCTGTTGTGTTTAGCTTTGTATAGTGTTTAGTGTGTTTTGTATTCCAAAAGTTGTTGTATATTTCTATATACAGTGTGTCCACCCATATCCTGTCCACCGCCATTAACTTGAGAATGGCGGCAGCTATAGGCATAGAAGTGGTGTCTAGGTATAGTAAAGTAGCCATGTGCTACGCAATGAAACCACCTATAGCACCACCTGGTGGAAAACAGCGGAGTTAGCATTTTTATCTCTAAAACAGAACGAGATAGAGAAAAAAGTGAATTACAAAGTTGTAGGGCATCATCAATTCAATACGAATCGACACCTTGCATACAGAAATGCTATGATATGAAACCAATGACCCCCCCAAAACATTGAATGCTGGTCATACATATGGCGCTCATTTAACTTTCATGCTCAAAGTGGCCACTGTCAGCTGCAATGCACATCTGGACTCTGCACAGAATACTGAATCCTGCTGCACGTTGTGCAATATGGTAGGTGACACGTTTGCACAAGCATCTGTGATACGTCGTCGTAGGTCCTGCAATGTTGGTGGAGGGGGCACATACACCTGCTGTTTGATGTGACCTCACAGAAATAAGTTCAATGGGGTCAGGTCAGGTGAGCGTGGAGGCCACTCCATGCAGCCACCATACCCAATGACTTGTAGGAAGGTCTCCATGAGGTATCGCTTCACGTCCGCAGCCTTGTGAGTTTTACACGTTCTAATCATAGCACTTCTGTATGCAAGGTGTCGATTCGTATTGAATTGATGATGCCCTACAACTTTGTAATTCACTTTTTTCTCTATCTCGTTCTGTTTTAGAGATAAAAATGCTAACTCCGTTGTTTTCCACCAGGTGGCGCTATAGGTGGTTTCATTGTGTAGCGCATGGCTACTTTACTATACCTAGACACCACTTCTTTGCCTATAGCTGCCGCAGTTCTCAAGTTAATGATGGCGGACAGGATATGAGTGGACACACTGTATATGAGCATTACTTGTGTGTGACTTTTTTTGTTGATATTATTAAAGCACCACTCCAACGTTTTGGTTTGGGTTTTTTTTTATTTCACTGCTGGAGTGGTGTCACTCATGTCTGCTCCCTGACCGTAGTAAAATGCCTACATCTTGTGCTTTTCCTGGCGTTGCTCTGGTTTTTCTCCGCCATCTTGTGACTGCATCACCTGATTGTCTAGAAGTCATAACTAACCCTCACAAGCTCTCATTGTAAGTCTATGATAGCATTATTCTGGCACTCATAGACTTACAATGAGAAGTGACTTCTGGCTCGTTCAGCAAATACTGAAACAAACTTAATAACAGCTACCCGAAGATGACCAGAGAGGCACCTGGAACAGAAGAAGATGGCAAGTAAATATTTTACTAGTCATGGAACATGCACTAATTATAGCACTCTGGCGGCGAAATATAAAATATGGTGCTTTTACCTGTTAGTTTACACACGTGCGGCACTCTAGATTTTGGGTATTTTTGGTAGTCTTTTTACTTGGTTGCTGTTGATGTCTGTTGTACATGATAGCTTGCGAAGCATAATTATAAATGGACGCTGATGTCCAGATGTGAATAGAGCCTTATACCTACTAGGCCTTTTTCAGTTTTTATTGATTTTGGCATAGTTTACAGTGGTTGAAGCTATGTATTTAGATTGCCAGTTGTCCTGATTAAACATTGGCTGGGGTCTGAAAAGGATCTTGGTAGGATCCACTTTTGGAGAAGGCTTTACTGCTGCCCACTTCATAAAGAACATATGAGTGATGTCTTTCAAATGAAGACGTGTTGAGACGTGGTCGTTCATCAGTGGCGATGATATGACTTTGGTTATGATATAAAGAATAATATGGTACGAGGCTTTGAGATCGTGCAGAGAGATACGTGGTACATAATCCCATGCCTTTCAGTTCTGAAGTCACAGGGGTTGTAATATACCGTAGCTATTTCATTATTTTTTTTTTTTTAAGTGGAAAAGTAAATGCAGGATTGAACTAAACCTTTACATTTTTGAGATTCCTCTTTGTTGATGTTGTAGAGCCGTCCATTGCCAGCAGACTCTTGTGCATGGGTCCGATGCTAATGCCTTCACCATGCATGATCTGCCGGAGCAGCTGTACTGTTCAGCCTCGTCCAGCTCTGCGCAGCTGATCAGATCGCGCAGGAGACGTATTATAGGACACGTTCACTATGGGTACAATATCTGAGGATGCCCAATGCGCCTTCCATCATTGTCCCAAATACAAAAATCTGTATAGACAAACATGAAATCATAATTGTGCATAACGAAATTTGTCATAAAGGTTATAAATTAGTGGGTGGATAATCAGGTATATAACTATATAATTAATCGTGTTAACAAATCCTCCCGGGCACAGAAACACCCTTAAATAATATAGTGATTTACATTGTCCTCATGCAAAGAATCGTTGCTGAACATTCATGCTGTTACTAGATGGCTGCACATGGCGCTGGTGTAGGTGACTGTATTAGCCTGAAGCACCGCATTCACTTGTACTGATTTCTTACAGAAGTGATGTGAACCGTTGACTCTTTGCAGATTGACCAGCTAAACGCCCTTCCTGAATTTGCTGCACACTTTGACTTCAGAGAAGGTGACACTGACTTGGAAGAAGTCGAGGAGGAGGAGGATGAGGATGATGATGGAGTGTTTGCCTTAACAGATTATCCCCAACATTCCACAGCAGAGCACAGCCGAGACCTCAGCCCCCAGCTCCAGACAGCGGAGATGCTCCAGCATCAGAAGCAGGTACCGTGCTGTTCCACAAGTCACCGGCATCTGCCGAAAGTCTTTTTGCATTCATCAAGCCGGTATACGTCTATATATTTTGGTGTGTAGAACATCGTAGTAGGTAATGCTCTTTTATGGAGAAAGGTCTAGGGAATAAAAAGTCTACTACTTGTTATACAGTTAAGGGGGCTTTACACGCAACGACATCGCTAACGAGATGTCGTTGGGGTCACGGAATTCGTGACGCACATCCGGCCTCGTTAATGATGTTGTTGCGTGTGACACGTATGAGCGACCGCCAACGATCAAAAATACTCACCTAATCGTTGATCGTTGACACGTCGTTCAAATCCAAAATATTGTTGATGGTGCTGGACGCAGGTTGTTCGTCGTTCCTGAGGCAGAACATATCGCTAGGTGTGACACCCCAGGATCGAGGAACAACAGCGTATCTGCGTCCTCCAGCAACGAGGTGGGCGTGACTTTCCTGCCGCTGCTCTCCACCTCTCCGCTTCTATTGGACGCCTGCCATGTGATGTCGCTGTGACGCCGCACGAACCGCCCCCCCTTAGAAAAGAAGCTGTTCGCAGCCCACAGCGACGTCGTTAGGCGGGTATGTGTGACTGGTACTAGCGATATTGTGCGCCACGGGCAGCGATTTGCCCGTGACGCACAAATAACGGGGGCGGGTGCTTTCACGATCATGTAAATGGCTATTTTACCATGGGAACCTACGGACGATGTCTGCCTCACTGGCGGTCACTGACAGAAAAGGGCCCTTGTGCAAGAACAGTATATAGGCCCTCTGCAGCCCAAAAACTCATCAAAATGCACAATTCAACCTGCTCTGGAGATAGAAATGGTCACCTCTTGGGCCCCTGTGCGGCTGCACCAATGATATGTCTGCCCCTTTAGTGGCATATATTAGATCCCTCTATTAGAAGTATACATCAGAAATCCTCTTAATACAAATAACGCTAAGGCCTCATTCAGATATTTGCTTGGTTTTTTTTTTAGTGTGGACTGTTTCTTATCTGTGTGCTGGATCTGGGTTTCATCCATTTTTGTTCTTGTGTCATTTATTACCATTAGTGTGGCATCTGTTCTTCTTTAAAAAAAAATAAATTTTGTAGCGTGTCCTGCCCATTAAAGGGAATCTGTCACCAGGTTTTTGCTACCCCATCTGAGAGCAGCATAATGTAGAGACAGAGGCCCTGATTCCAGCAATGCGTCACTTGCTTGGCTACTTGCAGCAGTTTTTTATATTTTTTTTTCTTTCAGTCTACAAAAAAATGGATGTGAACATGCCCATAGATTACACTGGGTACATGTGCTCTCTGAACATAACAAGTAGAACATATTCGGAAAACATGGATGTCTGAATGAGGCCTAAGAGGATGTGAATGTGGCTTAACTGATCACATAGTCATCAAATCCAGGCTATCTATAAAGCCTGCTTTACACGTTGCAATTTCGCATACGATATCGTATGCGATTTGCAACGCCCCCATCGTATGTGTGGCACGTTCAATTTGTTGAATGTGCCGCACAAACGATTAACCCCCCCGTCACACATACTTACCTTATATACGACCTCGATGTGGGCGGCGAACGTCCACTTCCTGGAGTGGGAGGGACGTTCAGCGTCACAGCAACCTCACGCGGCAGCCGGCCAAAAGAAGCGGAGGGGCGGCGATGAGCGGGACGTAAACATCCCGCCCACCTCCTTCCTTCTGCATTGTGGGCCGGGAGCCGCAGGACATAGGTAAGATCTGTTCATCGTTCCCGGGGTGTCACACACTGCAATGTGTGCTACCCCGGGTACGATGAACAATCTGACGTGCAATTCTAGAGAAAGGTACGATGTGTATGCGATGAACGTTCTAACGTTCAATCGCACGTACCTGTCACACACTACAATGTACCTTACGATGCCGGATGTGCGTCACTTACGACGTGACCCCGCCGACACATTGTAAGATACATTGCAACGTGTAGGATCGGCTGTGTGATTCACCTCACTGGTGTTCTGACCACAGAGAATACACACTCTCATTAAAGTCACCTGTTTATTCACTGATATTCTCTTACAAGACCCTTCTGGCATTCAACAATAGGGTGTAATAAAGGAGTCTTGTGTAATTTGGGGGTTAGCGTAATCCTTCCCTGTCCTGGATAGTCAGCTGAATCATCATACCAGACCCAGCTTTGCTAATAGGCAGAACAAGAGGTTAAAAAGGGCAGATAATCAGGGAGTTTTACTGATGAGATGAGATCATTTTTGGGTGTTAAATGTAATTATCCGGGATTATATTCTGCATTAGTATTTCCAGCTCAGAGTCCTGATACGTATATGATATTGTGGATTGCATCTATTTACAGTGCAAGTATTCATATCTCATGAGTTTCCACATTTTTTCATGTTACAGCCACAAACTTGAATGTATTTTAGTGGGATTTTCTGTTATATAGCAACGCAGAGTAGCAAGTATTTGTGAAGTGTAAAGGAAATTATACATGATTTGCTAGATATTTTAAAAATATAAATCTGAAAATTTGATGTGCATTTGTCAGCCCCTGAGTTATTACTTTGTAGGACCACCTTTTGCTGCATTTTCTGCTGCAATTCTTTTGGGGTATGTCTCTTCCAACTGTGCACATCTAAAGCCTTATATTGTAGCCCATTCTTCCTTGCAAAATAACTTTAGCGCAGAGAGGGTGGCTGCAGGCGTCTGTGACCAGCAATTATCCAGTCTTGCGACAAATTCTCAATGGGGTTCAGGTCTGGACTGTGACTGATCCATTCACACACATGAATATGCTTTGAAATAAACCATTCCATTATAGCTCTGGCAGTATGTTTAGGGTCATTTTCTGGCTTTGAGGGGAACCTTCGTCCCAATCTCAAGTCTTTTGCAGCCTCAGTCAGGTTTTCTTCTCGGATTACATTGTATTCAGCTCCATCCATCTTCCCAACTTTAATCTGTTTCCTTGTCCCTCCTGAAGAAAAGCATCCCCACACCATGATGCTGCCACTAGCATGTTTGACCGTGGGGATGGTGTTTTCAGTCTAATTTGCAGTGTTAGTTTTCCACGTCCCATAGCATTTTGCATTAAGCCCAACAATTTCTACTTTGGTCTCATCTGACCAGAGAACCTTCTTCCATATGATATCTGTCTACCCTATATGGCTTTTTGCAAACTGTAAGGAGGACTTCTTATGGCTTGCTTTCAAAAATGGCTTACTTCTTTCCACTGTGCCATTAAGGCCAGATTTGTGGCGCATATGACTAATAGTTGTTCTTGGACAGGTCCTCTCACCTGAGCTGTGAATCTCAGCAGGTACTCCAGAGTGACCTCTTGGCTGCTTTTCTAATTAGTGGTCTCCTTGTGATGTCAGTTTAGGGGGAAGGTCATATCTTGGTAGGTTTGCAGTTATGCAATACTTTTAGATGATGGATTGAACATTGCTTCATGAGATGTTCAAAGTGTGGGCTGTTAGTTTACAACCTAACCCTGCTTTACTCTGCTCAACAACTTTATCCCTGACATATCTGGTGTGTTCCTTGTATTCATTATGCTATTTGATCCCTAATGTTCTCTAACCTCTCAGACCTCCACAGTAGTTATACTGAGAATAAACGTCACACAGATAGACTCAATTTAACAATTAGGTCACTTCTGGAGGCAATTCGTCACTCAGTATTTTATTTAGGGGTATCAGACTACAGGGGTTTGAATACAAATGCACGTCACAATTTTCAGATTAATATTTTTAAAATATTTATAAAATAGTGTATCATTTCCTTTACACTTCACAAATATTACTACTCAGTGTTGGTAAATCCCAAAAAAATACATTTAAGTTTGTGGGTGTAAAGTGAAAAAATGTTGAAAAGTGGACAGGTTATGAATATCTTACTGTGTTTATAGAGCTAATATATTATACAGCTCTACACAGAGATTATTGTCCTTTAACCCTAGAACACGCAACCATAGAAATCAACCATAGAAAACAAGTAACCTAGTAGGCCTGCGTGGCCCCAGGTAGGCGTTCTAGGGTTAAGGCGCTCCAGATCCAAATTCCCTATCTCAAACTCACAAAGTAACCGGGGCAAGTTTCAGATCATGCTTTTATCATATGTGCAGCTACATGTTTTCATAGTTTAAACAAAAATCAAAGCTGAAACAAATGTATTCTAGTAGTGATGGGTGGACTCGGACGGTAAAAGTCCGGATCCCCTCGGGAAATAAAAAAAAAATAAAGGAAAAATAAAGAAAATAAGAATAAAGCAAGCACGTTATACTTACCGAGTCTCCAGTTCGGCTGTACACTGCTTCCGGGGCCGCTCATTATCACTCGTCCATATTCACTGCTTTCCTCGCCCCCACCCTATGTAACAGTGTATCTGACTGCAACCAATGGCTGGGTATCAAAATTGGGGGGACCGCACGGCTTTTTTTAAATTATTTTTTTTAACTAATTAGGAAAAATAAAGCTGCATGTGGTTCATTTTATTTTGGTACACATTTAGTTTTACACCACGGTATAGACCCGCAGACAGGGTCTGTGTTTGCAAGCAGTCAAACACACTGTTACACAGACTGGAGGTGCGTCTGACTGCAACCAATCACAGATGTCAGGACTACCGGTGGGCGAGGGAAGCAGTGAATATACATAAGCAATATTGAGTGGCCCCGGAAGTAGTGTGAGTGGCCTGGAAGCAGTTAAAGCTACGCCGGAGACTGGTAAGTATAACGTGCCTACTCCAACCCCCTATCCCTTCTACCACCATTTTAAAGCACCGGATTCTGGTCACCAGAGACTTATATGGGGAATGGCGTCCGGCCAGATATCCGGGATCAATTCTGGGCCAGAACCGTGTTTTGCTTTTTTGTTGTTTTTTTTTTTTTTAAATCCGGTTGGACCCACCGATCTCGGATATATGCGAGTCTGCCCATCACTATATTCTAGTCTATTTCAGGCAGATTCCACTCCAAAAAGAAAGCTTTAAAAAAATACTCAAAAACAAATGAACCTATGTATTTATGAATATAACTGCTTGCTCCAGCGCTAAAAATAAAAGTTCTGAAGAGGTGCTTTAGAACAAAAAATCCGAAAAATGCCTGTCAAAAACTCTAATCTTCCAATACTCTAAGGGGTACTTTGCACGCTGCGACATCGCTAGCATCGGCTAGCGATGCCGAGCGCGATAGTCCCCGCCCCCGTTGCAGCAGCGATATCTTGTGATAGCTGCCGTAGCGAACATTATCGCTACGGCAGCTTCACACGCACTTACCTGCCCTGCGACGTTGCTCTGGCCGGCGACCTGCCTCCTTCCTAAGGGGGCGTGTCGTGCGGCGTCACAGCGACGTCACACGGCAGCCATCCAATAGAAGCGGAGGGGCGGAGATGAGCGGGACGTAAACATCCCGCCCACCTCCTTCCTTCCACATAGCCGGTGGAGGCAGGTAAGGAGATGTTCCTCGCTCCTGCGGCTTCACACACAGCGATGTGTGCTGCCGCAGGAACGAGGAACAACATCGTATCTACTATTGGTGCGACATTATGGAAATGTCCGACGCTACACAGATCACCGATTTACGACGCTTTTGCGATCGTTTATCGGCGCATCTAGGCTTTACACGTTGCGCCGTTGTTTCCGGCGCCGGATGTGCGTCACTTTCGATTTGACCCCGACGATATCGCAGTAGCGATGTTGCAACGTGCAAAGTACCCATAAACGTTAAAAAATCACTAAAGATGCTCAAGCAAAAAATTACGCTATATCATGAACTGTCTTTCCCTTTAAAAAGTTCCCTTTTAAATGTGTATTTTGCCCTCCTGTAAAACATGTTTTATGCACATACCCCATATCTGTTTTTTTCATTAACAACTTTGCAGCAATTGACTAATTCAGCTTTGATGTAGTCTTTTATCATAAATCAGAGGCGGGCAAGTAAAAAATAGACGGATAAAAGGATAACAAATAGTGATGGGCGAATAGTAACTACCGTATTCGTGTTTGGATTATTCGTAGCGAATCCCAAAGTAATATTCCGGTATTTGTCACGAATAACTAAACCTAATACAAGTCAATGGAGAAACCTGAGCATTTTGTTTTTTGTGACTAATAATGGAATAGTACTGTGTATTCGGTATGCATTATCTGAACACGAATAGTTACTATTTGCCCATCTCTAGTAACAAACCCTCCCATTGGAATGTTGGAATGAACTCACTGATAGATGCTCAGATAGCTCATTCTGCAGCCAGCAAGAGACAGGGCCACACAAAGACTATAGAAGGCAACCAGTGAACATTTTTTAATGAAACTCAATTACGAAAATGATGTTTAGCCTCAAATGTACACCTGTCAGTAGAAAAAAAACCCCTCTAAAAGTTAACAATCGCTTTAGTATTTGTTCCCACTGTAATTCTGATATTTCACTGGTGTCTGAGAGCTATTTCTGAACAGATCAATGAAGTGTATTACCGTGGTGTCAGATAAGGTAGCGAGCATTGAAGTGACGGGCAGTGTTCCTACGCAATGTTGAGTCAGCAGGTAGAAGTGCTGAGCCTGTGCCACTGCATCTAGCACGGGCTTATTCAGTGCATCTGCATGGAATGCTGCAGGTATACAGCTAGAACATTGGGATTTACAATGATACTATTACATTTCAGGAAACATCTGGAAAATCAATAACAGATGATTATATTCAGGCTCGCTTTCTCTTCAGATTGAGCGAAGCTTTTTAATTGTGTCTGACTTATCCCATACAATTTATACAAAAGAGACAATGACCCTTGAAACTGAAAATAATCTCAATGTCAGGAAGATCGCGGCTGAAATTATGGTTGGATGATGACAGCCAATATCTCCATGGGGCCTATAAAATGGACATCTTCTCACCACAACATCAGTGTAGTCCGTTTCAATCTTCCATATGTTGTTGCTCTTTGTTTATTTTTTTAAGGCTTTATTTTCCATTTTATTAACACAATGGAAATATTAACAATAGCAACTATTAGGCTATGTGCCCACGGGAGATTAAACCTGCGGATTTATCTACAGAAAATCTGCGGATTTTCCAGATAAATCCGCAGGTTTCCGCATGTACAGACGCTCCCCATGTTATCCTAAGGGACATGGGAAGTGCTGTGTGCTTGCTGCGGATACATGGGAACATTATCGCTACGGCAGCGTCACACGCGCATACCTTTTCAGCGACGTCGCTGTGACCGCCGAACAATCCCTCCTTCAAGGGGGAGGTGCGTTTGGCGTCATAGCGACGTCACTGTGGTGTCACTAAGCGGCCGGCCAATAGAAGAGGAGGGGCAGAGATGAGCGGGCAGAACATCCCGCCCACCTCCTTCCTCCCTCATTGCCGGTGGACGCAGGTAAGGAGATGTTCGTCGCTCCTGCAGTGTCACACACAGCGATGTATAATGCCGCAGGAACGACGAACAACCAGCGGCATGCACCACCAACGATATTATGAAAAGGAGCAACGTGTCAACGATTTTTTACGCTTTTGCGATCGGTGATCATCGCTCCTTGGTGTCACACGCTGCAATGCCGCTAACGGCGCCGGATGTGCGTCACTAACGACGTGACCCCGACGATACATCGTTAGCGATGTCGTAGCGTGTAAAGCACCCTTTAGAGTCAATTTGTATCATCAATGTGTTGGGTATTTCATATGTAAAAAGACAAAATTTCATCCCTTGAGATAAAGCAGAATTCGTTATTAATGCAATAACTGAGATGTGAATGAAAATTCACTGATCAGCCACAACATTAAAGCTTCCCTATTCACATTACAATAAAGTCAGCCAAACCCACCGATATAGAGGGGTTCATCCAACAGTCTAATGTGTATGGTGGCCATAGACCATTGATTATCGGGGGACAGAAGAATCGGGCATGTCTGATTTTGAACTGCCCATCCTTTTTGTCTGGTCATGGCTGTCTCATAGAAAACACCGGAGTGCTCAGCAGAATGAGCACTACTGGGAATGGGAGAAGTGGCCAAACTGTGGTTCAGCCATCTAATTTGTATGGCAGGCTGAATAGGCAAAGTGAACAGCATTGTTATCTTGTGACACTAGTGGGATAGATTAGGCATTAAGTAAACAATCAGTTTATTAATTCAGTGTGTTGAAAGGAGGGAAAATGAGCAGAATGACGTTGACAAGGGCCAGATTGTGATGACTGGATAACGGCATCTTAAAGGGGTTGTCCACTACTAGGACAACTCCTTTCTCATTCCCCATGTTTGGACCCATTAAATTAAAAAAGCTTACGCCTATGTCCCATACAGTGCCATTCCAACGGTAGCGGCACATGTGTTCCCAGGGCTCACGTTACTTTGTGATGTCACACAAGCCCCGTACCCAATCTCCACCAGCCTCTTTCGCTCCACCTTCAGACTTATGAATAGTCGTCAGGAAGTGAGAACTGTGGCTGCCATTCACTTCTTGTTAAGTACTTAAACGTAAAGACAACAGTTCTTGTAGATTGTTTGCAGTACGGGTCCTGATATTCATGTGCATGTTACTTCCACACTACCATGTTACAGACCAAGTACACCCCTTCATGAAAGTACTATTGTGGCCTTTTTCTGCTGGATAATGTACCCTACCAAATTTCAATAAAATGTTGAATGGTTTGAGGATTAACCCCTTCGCAACCTTGGATGTGTATATATACTTCCAAAGTCGTGTCCACCCGGTTACCACGAGCTCCGGTGGTGAGCCCGCAGTAATCCCCGCACATGTCTGCTGATCCGATCAGCAGACATGTGCGGGTGGATCAGAGATCCACCCACACCTGCTAACTACTTAGACAAAATCTGACAGCACAATTTAAATGGCTGCGGCAGGGATTGCATCATTCCCCACCGCCATTGGCAGGCCCGTGACGCAATCACAAGGTGCCATGGTACCGTGGGGTCAGCTGATTACCCCTGATGCTATCATTTTATATTTCCTCTTAGAGCTGACAGTGCCCCGCCACTCACAGGAACACTTCATCTTTTCTGATCAGAGCTGTGCACCTCTGATCAACAGAAATGCACAAATGATCAGACACTGCACTGATAAAGTTCCCTAGGGGGACTAGTAAAATCAATAAAAAAAAAAAAAACGTTTTAAAAATATGACAAAATTAAAAAAAACTAAAAATTCAAATCATCCCCCTTTTGCCCCATTGAAAATAAAAAAAATATACACATATTTGGTATCGTGGCGTTCCTGTCAGTGGCAGACACAGCTGTGTTTTCTCAATGCCACAAATTCAAGTAGTTTAAGGCTAGGTTCACATTTCCGTTGTTTTGCATCAGTCACATGCGTTGCTTGACGCTTGTGACTGATGCGTTGTACAACAGGTGACAAGAATTGGAATTCATTGTCATGATAAATGGTAAAGCGGATTCCGTTGTAAAACGAGAGAGAGATTGACCAGGCCGGCGGCTTTTGAGAGCGTTCAGCTGATCGCCCAGCAGCCGGCTTCTGTGAATGATCAGCTGATGGGCTGGCTATTGTGAACGATCCGCTGATCGCTCTCAAAAGCCGGTGGCCGGGAGCTCAGCTGATCGCTCACAGATGTTGGCCGTCGGGCGATCAGCTGATCGTTCGGCCGCCGAGAGAGAGACATTCATTTTAATGATTAAACACAAGATCTGAGCATGCGCAGTGAAAACATAAGGATTCTGCTGCTCAAAAAAAGTTACATGCTTCGTTCCTGCCGCCCGACGGTCAGTCGTTCTACAACTGATCAGTCAGGCGGCGAATGCAAAGCAAGGGCACCAGTCGCAATCCATCGCTCATACAAGTCTATGGGAAACAATGGAATCCGCCAAACGGATTGCGTTGTTTATCAGAGCGGCGGATTGTGACTGATCATAAACAACGGAAATGTGAACCTAGCCTAAGATGCTGCAGCACGTTGAACTAATTAAGCTCTGAGTGAAGACGGAAACGTTTTCACCCATAACTGGATTTACCGCATTGCCAAATAAAAGCGATTTTTCACACGTTTGGGAGTGCTCGGATTATTTGATCTCCGTCATAAATAAGCCATGATTCACTTATGCCACTTATTAATAAGTTAGATGCTTCTCACAGTTATGCTGTTTAGATAAAATGTGCAGGACTTGCTGACAGTCCCTAAGATGCAATCCCTGGAGATCTATAGTGGTCTGCATCATATCTTGATATGTATATCCCTAAGTGGGGCTTATCAGGGAATTTGTGAGGGATAGGATACTTCATGGCAATGATGGCTTCAAATCCAGTGTACGTCAGTATAACTCGAGCAGTGATGTACATTTTTAATTTGCAGAATACTCTCTCAGAGCTATCTTTTACTATCTGATACAACTATGAGCAAAGATGTTGACTTGACCTCCACGTTCCGTGTTTAAAAGAACATCTATTAGATGTAATAGAAAAACATAGATCTCTAGAAAAGTTATTTTCATGGAGGCTCACCTTGCAACTTACAGGACATAAATCATTGTCTGTTAACATTGTGGTGCCACAATCAATGCCTCAATGGGTCAGAGCTCATTTGATGGTGCAAAGCGTAGCTGCACAATAGTAGATGGGTGGTTTTAATGTTATGTCTGATATACGCTGCATGGACAAAAGTATTGGGACACACACGTGTATCTTTAAATTCATGTCTTTCATTATAGCCTATGCCACAGGTGTATTACCTCCAGCACCAGCCATGCAGTCTACAGTTACTAACACGTGAAACAATGGGCAGTTCTAAAGAGCTCACTGATTCCTCTGTTGTACTGTAATAATATGCAAGAGTTACAAGAAGTCAGTCCACCCCTCCTAAATAATCATCTGTGATGGGGATTATTTAAAAGTCTAAGGGGTACTTTGCACACTACGACATCGCAGGTGCGATGTCGGTGGGGTCAAATCGAAAGTGACGCACATCCGGCGTCGCTGTCGATATCGGAGTGTGTAAATCGTTTTGGATACGATTAACGAGCACAAAAGCGTCGAAATCGTATCATCGGTGTAGCATCGGTCATTTCCATAATTTCGGAAGGACCGATGTTACAATGTTGTTCCTTGTTCCTGCGGCAGCATACATCGCTGTGTGTGAAGCCGCAGGAGCGAGGAACATCTCCTACCTGCGTCTTGCGTCTCACGTCGGCTATGTGGAAGGAAGGAGGTGGGCGGGATGTTTACGTCCCGCTCATCTCCACCCCTCCGCTTCTATTGGCCGCCTGCCGTGTGATGTCGCTGTGACGCCGCACGACCCGCCCCCTTAGGGTCGCTGGCCAGAGCGACGTCGCAGGGCAGGTAAGTCCGTGTGAAGCTGCCGTAGCGATAATGTTCGCTACGCCAGCTATCACAAGATATCGCATGGGCGGGTACTATCGCGCTTGGCATTGCAAGCATCGGTTTGTGATGTCGTAGTGTGCAAAGTACCCCTAAGGCCCTGATCCATCAGGTATAAAACACTTTGAAAAGTCACAAAAATTTTTATAAGTTGCGCAAAAAAAAGAGGAATTCACGCCTAACAAATTCATCATAACTGGTGGCATTTCCACTGGAGTAACATTTCTAGCGAGGCACATCAAGACACACACCACAGATAAGATGGCACCTTAATGAATTCAGCCCATTTTAATGTATTGGAAATTTCCGAAACACCGCAGCTTAGACACAAAGTAACAGACAGTGTAAGGTTACAGATATTGATCAAAGAGCTCTGAGGTGCATAAAAGTCGCCAACGCTCCGAAATTTTCCAAACCTCCTTTGGCATTGACATTAACACAAAAAATGTTTCATGTGGTTTCCATGTGTGAGCAACTGCATACAACCCTAAGGGCTCATGCGCACGTAACTGCAGAATATTCTGCAGCGATTTGACAGCACATGTGCGCGTCAAATTGCTGCAGAAACACTGCATAATGGATGCAGTTTTTTTGTAGAATAAAGCCGATTTCATGCGCTCTGGATGCTGCCCCCACCATAGACAGAGTGGGAGCTGCATCCATAGCGCACGGAATAATTGACATGCTCATTTCATGAACGCAGGGATTTGGGTCAAAATTTTAGCACCCAAATCGCTGCGTTCATAAAAGCATCGTGCGCACATATCATGCACAATCTTCATAAATTGTGCAAAGGACGCATGCATTTACACTGCAGTGCTATACGCAGCGTAAATGCATGTAATTACGCAACGTGCGCACGAACCCTAACACCACCAAGAACAATGCCAAGTGCCTGATTGAGTGGTGTAAAGCCATCACCACAACTTTGGAAGTGGAAATATGCTTTTTGGAGTGACAAAATTGACACTTCTGTGTCTGGCAGCCTGATAGATGAGTCAGGTTTTGGCAAATTCTAGGAAAACATCTGACTCACTGTATTGTACAGTTTAGTGGAGGAGGAATAATTCTATGGTGCTGCATTTCAGGGGGTGGTCTGGTCTCCTTAGTCCTTCAGGGGTTGCTGTAGCCCCTTTTAGTTCTAGTGAAGGCAACTCCTAATGCTTCAGCATATAAGACATTGTGGACAACGTTGGTTATAGCTCTATTGGAACAGTTTGTGGAAGGTGCTTTTCTATTCCAGCATGGCTGTGTTCCAGTACACAAAACAGTGTCCATACAGACATGGTTCAGTGACGTTGCTGTGGAAAGATTTGGCTGACCCAGACAGAGACTGGACTTAAACCCCATATAATAGAATGTAGATTGTGAGCCATGACCTTTCATCAATGTCTGATGCTCTTCTGGAAGAAGGGGCAATTCCCACAGATATGCTCCAAAATCTTGTAGAAAGCCTTCCTTGAGTAGAAGTTGTTATAGCTGTAAAGGGAGGGCCAACTCCATATTGGTGTTTATAGATTTTGCCTGGGATGTTATGGGGTGTAGGGTGTTGATGCCCCCATTCTTTTATCCATATAGTGTATAAAGATGATATTTTTATAAGTTTCCTATTTAATTATAAAGCCCTTATTTACACAGATTTCCGTTTTGCATTGTATATGATTTATCTGTGTGTATTTTCCTTTAGGCAAGTGAAAATCGTCGCCTCCTTAGTGCGTTCAAGGGCTTATTGGATGATTTCCGCTCTGAACTGCGGGATGAAGCAACAGACAGACATGAAGTCCAACAGCAGTATGCCGAGAACAAAGCTGCCTGGGAAGTGGAGGAAACACAACTTAGATGTCGTCTGGAGCAGGTATGAAACCACAAATGCATTGGAACAATAGGCTTACATCAATTTTCTAACAGCATGTGACAGGTTAATCAGTCCCAGTACCGTGGGGAGGCCAACCAAGAATACAACCAACGCCGTACAATGGAAGGCATTACCCATAGATAAATGTCAGCATTTCAGATAGATTCCACTTAAGATACATTTTCTGAAAAAGTAATGTGCATAGAGGAAGCACAAAAGTTTGTCTGACAGCTGACTTCTGTGTATGGCCAGAATTAAAAGAAACCTGTCATGTTAAAAAACACCTGCAAATATGAGGTTAATTCTCAGGTTAATAGGGTTCTATAACTACTCGGCTGTTGCACTGATATCCCCACTTCCGGGAGGAAATTAACTTTATTCCTTACGGCAGCCTCCAGCTTTCAGTTATAGAGGTGCGGCCGGCGCAGTTTCAGCCACCACTTAGTTCATAGTGAGCGGCGGCTGTAACCACGCCCTGGCATTGTATCAGTACAGAGCCAGCTGTCAGTCAGTGTTGGGGTGTGGTTACAGCCTCCGCTCACTATGTACTGAACAGTGCCATAAACTGCTCTTACCACACCTCGATGACTGAAAGCTGGAGGGTGCTGGGAGGAATAAAGTTAATTTCCTCCCTGTAACCAGCTTTTTAGTGCGGCAGCAGTTTTAAAACGCTATTAACCTGTAGATAAACCACATATCTACAGATTAATAGCATTTTTTTTAAATGAAAGGTGATTAAAAGTTGATGGTGGAAACGGAAACTCTGACCAAACACTGACAAAATTATAATCCACAACACTAATGAGAATAGGACTGTTTTTTTGCTCACAAGAAAAAAAATCTGTCTGATTGAGGTCTAGAAGAGATCTGTCGCCAGATTTCACAATGCTAACTGCATATAGATCTCTCAGAACTGATGAGGCCGGTGTCCTTACTTTGAAAAAAATT
The DNA here is from genome assembly GCF_048569485.1 of Anomaloglossus baeobatrachus. Lineage (NCBI taxonomy): Eukaryota > Metazoa > Chordata > Amphibia > Anura > Aromobatidae > Anomaloglossus > Anomaloglossus baeobatrachus. The sequence continues at coordinate 178,991,368 of NC_134358.1, forward strand.
TGTCAGTATAGCTGTAAAATTTTTGCCTGATATTTTACTGAGTAGTTTCAGTCTTTTGTGGTTCTTAAGGGTGCTTTACACGCTGCAACATTGCTAGCGATCTCGTTAGCGATGTAACACGCCAGATCGCACATACGATTTACCGAGATCGCACATGTGACCGGCGCTACAAAAATTGACCTATGTGCGATCTCGGCAAATCTTATCTGCGATCTGGCGTGTCACATTGCTAACGAGATCGCTAGCGATGTCGCAGCGTGTAAAGCACCCTTTAGACATTATGTTGCTTACAGATTACCTCATGTATATGGGCAGCTTAAATGTCAGATAGAAATTATTGAGACATTCGGGGATGGCCACAGGTAATTAGTTGCCACACTTCCATCCTTTCACTTTCTGACTGCTTTAAGCATGTCATTTGGAGCAAATCTTTCATCAGTTGATCAGATATGAACTTTCCTTCTGAAAGAAACATCTTTGTGTTATCAGACGGTTTACTTCTTAGAAACTATTAGTGAGATTAAGCAGAGAAAAGAATACGGTATGTTAGGACCAAGCGGTTCTCCTTTATAAACGAGTATGTGTGGCTGCCCACTCAGATGTGCCCACAGGGAAAAGATTAGTGAGACAGAGCAAGATTAAATGGAGATTACAATTGCGATTAACCTCATTTCTCTGCTTCGATCCAAAGTGCACTGTTCTAGAAACGAAATCCTTTCAGAAAACCTCTACACGGCTCCATCTAATCTCTAGCCCGTAATTAGAGGAATTCTAGGGTGATAGCTGTTCCTATCTGGGGGTCTTATATCTTAAGTTCCCTCTTTTCTGACAAAGCGCCAGACTTAAGTGTACGCTAAAGGGGAAACAATACGATCAAGAATGCCATATAATGAATGGCTCATTAAAAAATAACCTTGCCACCATATGATGTTCTGCAAAGGTAACACTGTTGTCAAATTACAGTGGCGCCCCCTGCTGGCAGGAGTAACAGTGTGCATGTCCACCTGACTATGCATGCATCAGTGGATACAGATGTACATTTTTTAATCTGGTTGTGGTAGGTTCCTCATTCAGAGTAGGGGCGGCTGATCCTCCTGATGAGTGGGAGTCCTACTACTGCAGCCCTCACCAAACCGGAGAATATGGGGTCCACATTCCTGGTGTAGCTCATCAGCTCCTCACAGTTTTCCCTCCAGAGCAACACTCCACCTGCTGTGTAGAGAACTAGACTTTCCCTGTGTATTCCACAGCCAGAATATCACAAATTACAGCATGAACACAGTCTTAAAGGGGTGGCCCGGTACCTAAAATGTCCTATCTAAATAATGTTTCTTTTTGCCTTTTCTGGAATTTACTTTATTATACAATATCCTACAGTTCTCCCTTTCTAGTGTATTCCTGAATGTCTCTTACTTCTATAGGCTTTACATGGGAAGCTGGCATTTTTTCTTCCTTATACATGTTTGTGGATTTCACAGTTCATGATATTGTATGCAACATTTATTATAATTCTGCATGCTCTTTTATTGCTTTTTGGCCATTATACACAGATTTCATTTTTTTTCTACTTGTACATGCACTTTATTGTAGAATTTATTCCAAATATTACATTGTCTTACTTTCCCAGCTGCTATATGGTGTGTTGTTTTTATACTAATTTTCCTTGTGCAATTTCAATAAAGATGTAATTGTTTACATATATTGGTGTACATCTATTATGCATAGGTCTTTTGTCCTTTTTTGTATGCTCTTCCTTACCATACATGGTGTGGCACCCATCGTTATCCATCTAGTTATAGGCTGTGCGCTGTCATCCCCCTTTTCTTCATAGCCGCTGAGAAGGGATCTCTTTAGAACTGTCAGCCTGTCATAAGTGAAAACTTCAATAACTCAAGATGTTTTTTGGTCACCAAACATTTTAAAAAAAGTTTGTTTAAGGCCTCTTTCACACGTTCGTGAAAATCACGCACGTTTTTCACAGATGTGTCAAAGGTGCGTATTGCCCTGCATGAGCCGTGTTTATGGCACACGTGTGTTCTCCGTGTATTATCCGTGATAACACACGGAGAACGGGAACTTTCCGCTCACCTGTCCCTGGCGTCGCTGTCCGTGGTACTGATCTTGGGTCTCCGGTCCTGCCGACTCCCCGCTGCTGCAGCTTCCGGCCGCAGTGAAGTGAATATGCAATGAGCATAATGAGCGGCAGTCGGAAGCAAGTGACAGCAGCGGCAGAGACTGCAGGGCTGGAGAAGAAGGTTTTCTCAGACACGTGTATTTTCTCCGGCGCGTGTCACACGGAACACATCCGTGTGGTCCGTTTGCGTTCTATGTGACACCCGTGATGCCGGAGAAAAACGGACATGTTGACGTGTGGAGCACACGGACACACGTATGCTCCACACATACACACGGTCCATGGCAGAACACGCACGTGAGCACAGACCCATTGATTTTAATGGGTCTACGTGTGCCCGTGTCTCCGGTACATTAGGAAAAGGACAAAAAACATATCGGAGACAAGGACGTGTGAAAGAGGCCTAACATAAAGAAAGTAAAAGAGTCCTGGGCATCTCTTTGTGAGTTGATATGCTGTGTAATCATTAGTACTAACTTCGTCTATCTGCAAACTGTGGAGGAATGGCAGGCATATCTTATGCTTTGATCTGCTGCTTGCATCTTGCTTGTAACAGAAGTGTGCTCGGCATATTGATTCGGAGTTCGGGATTTTCCTCTGCCCTATGGTGAGTATCGGTGGTCTTTCCTTTATACACTGGAGAGCGGTTTGGTGGTGAGCGGTGCATTTGCTGCTTTGGGCAGCGTGATAGTGTCTTTAGCAGGCTGTTCTGATATATACAGGTTGTTTGCTCCCAGTAGCAGGTGGTTTAGTAATCAGGACACTGCACTAAGGGTTTTACATTTGCTCCTGGCAATTACTTCATCCTGACAGGTTATATCATATGTCTGTGTATAAGGAAAATTAGTAGGATGACTGCAATATCTGGAGCGCGATCATTCAGTGCAGAGCGGAGACGCTGGCCACTAATGAGATGTTTGGGTTAGAAATTACTAGTTTTCCTACCTAAATCTGGGAGTTTCCCCTAGACAGTCTTTGCGTCTGCTCATAAAATGATATCACACTTCCTGAATTTTACCATGTGCAGTATTTAGTCTGATCTAACTTTTCAAGTGGAGGAACATGTGTCATCATCATATATCTCATGTTACCTAAAACACAAAGGAAATTAACCGATTCGAGTCCAGGGTATTTATAGACCTTGAGAACCATACAGTTTTGTGTCCATTTCAAAGCACCACACCTGCGTTTTGTTTTCATTTCACCTTTTGAGTGATGCTTTAAATCAAAGTCAACTGACCCCAGTCTTATACTCACACTCTGGCGTTTTCATCTTTTTTCGGTGTCACTCCGGTCACACAGCGCCATCTTGTGATCATACCTGCTTAATGGCTGGAAGTCAGACGTTATGTCACAAGTTGTCGATACAAGTCTATGAGAGCAAGAATGAGGCTCTCTTAAACTTGTATGAGTTGTGTCCTCCGGTGAACTCCATTAAACACTGGAGCAGCCGGCAAGTTACAAACTGTAGAAGACCGACCGGTGCGGCAGTGATAACAGGTGAAGACATTGGAGGGTGAGTATAAGAGATGGGGTAGGTGACTTATATTTAAAGCAGCGATTAAATAAAAAACGCTGGAGTGGTGCTTTAAGTACATGATTAAAGGGACAGTCCCTTGTCATACATTTATAGCATATCCATAGGACATCCCTTAAATATCAAATAGATGTTGGTCCCACATATTGGACTTGCATCTATCTTTAGAACATGACCTACGGCCAGTGGAAAGGTGGTTAGAATTCCCGGACAAATGGATGTAAACCCTGACCACCTCCCAACTTACAGCAACATTCATTAGAGCCCCATACGCCAAACAGATACAGGTCTTATTGCTTGGACCCATGGATTTACTATACATTTGAGGAATATCCTTTGTATATACCATAAATTTGCAAGATAAGAATATTTCTTTAAAGCCTAGACCTTTTTTTTTCCTTTTTGGATATTTATAGGGAACTTGTTGTCTAATTAATTCTGCCTGTAGTCCGGGCAACAAAAATCAGAGTCTGACTGCAGTATTAAATGGGCTCCATTTATTATATGGGGAGTATCAGTCACAGTCTGGCTGCAGTATTGAGTGTACTCCACTTATTATATGTGGAGTATCTTTTAGCCTGGCTGTATGCAGTATTGAGTGCGCTCCACTTATATGTGGAGTATCATTCACAGTCTGGCTGCAGTATTGAGTGCACTCCACTTATGTGGTGTATCTGTTAGCCTGGCTGTATGCAGTATTGAGTGCGCTCCACTTATTATATGTGGAGTATCTGTTAGCCTGGCTGTATGCAGTATTGAGTGCACCCCACTTATTATATGTGGAGTATCAGTCACAGTCTGGCTGTATGCAGTATTGAGTGCGCTCCACTTATTATATGTGGAGTATCAGTCACAGTCTGGCTGCAGTATTGAGTGCGCTCCACTTATTATATGTGGAGTATCTGTTAGCCTGGCTGTATGCAGTATTGAGTGCACTCCACTTATTATATGTGGTGTATCTGTTAGCCTGGCTGTATACAGTATTGAGTGCGCTCCACTTATTATATGTGGAGTATCTGTTAGCCTGGCTGCATACAATATTGAATGGGCTCCACTTATTATATGTGGAGTATCAGTCACAGTCTGGCTGCAGTATTGAGTGCACTCCACTTATTATATGTGGTGTATCTGTTAGCCTGGCTGTATGCAGTATTGAGTGCACTCCACTTATTATATGTGGTGTATCTGTTAGCCTGGCTGTATGCAGTATTGAGTGCACCCCACTTATTATATGTGGAGTATCAGTCACAGTCTGGCTGTATGCAGTATTGAGTGCGCTCCACTTATTATATGTGGTGTATCTGTTAGCCTGGCTGTATGCAGTATTGAGTGCGCTCCACTTATTATATGTGGAGTATCAGTCACAGTCTGGCTGCAGTATTGAGTGCGCTCCACTTGTTATATGTGGAGTATCTGTTAGCCTGGCTGCATACAATATTGAATGGGCTCCACTTATTATATGTGGAGTATCAGTCACAGTCTGGCTGCAGTATTGAGTGCACTCCACTTATTATATGTGGTGTATCTGTTAGCCTGGCTGTATGCAGTATTGAGTGCGCCCCACTTATTATATGTGGAGTATCTGTCAGCCCTGGCTGCAATATTGAGTGGGCTCTCCTTATTAAGAGTCTGGCTGCAGTATTGAGTGTGCGCCACTTATTAGAGTATCCATCAGTCTGCCATAATGCAGCCAGGATGTGATTCATGCTTTCTAGGTAAGACAACTAGAATCTACCTTTAATTTTTTTTTCTTCTGTTTTGTTTTCTTACCACATAATTTTTCTTTTTTCAAAACATTATTAGGATTTTATTTTGCAGAAATCTCGGCAAAGGAGTCTGAAAGCCAAACTCCCGACTCTTCTGATTATTCCAGTTTTCCACACTCCACTCCAGTTCTGACTCCTTCATAAATTACTTCATAATTAGTAAGAACGAATTTACTATAAGAAAGTTAAAATGACAGAATCTAACATATATTTAATAAGAAGCAAAATGTTAAACTTTCCTAAAATCCTGTAAAAGTAAACGTGGGAAAAAAGAATAATTTTACAATACTAATAGATAATATTTAATTTTGAAGCCAACTCCATGACAATGGTAAATATAGTAAAGTAAATATTTCATGTCCAGTTAGTCAGCAGTGGAGATTTTTTAATTTGATATGTTTTAATTATGGTATATTGTGTTTTGTTTTACACTACCCAGAACAAGTTAAAGGGAACACCAGCCATGCTAAACCCAGCACCCACTCCTTGTACCAATATAACAGCCATCATATGACATCTACATATCCACCTATACTAATATAGGCAACAGCAATCCTACTAATCCGTAAAAGCGTTAATTAAGTGTGCTCATTGGAGCAGATTTAGTTTAGACATCTGTTTTTCACGTATGTGATTTTAATGGATAGAAGACGTACCCATTTTATGTCTGTGGTTTTTTTAAGACCATGTGACCGTACAAAAATCACTGTCAGGATTCATGAGTATTGCTGGTGAGAGCAGGCAGTCACTTGACAGCAACTTTGCGATTTGCGTATATGAGGTCACATGCTAACTAGTCGTGCTTGGTTTCTCTCAATTCAGGAAGACAGGTATGTCTAGTCAGAATGTGGCCGGAAGTATGCAGATCACATACTTGTGATCATCTTACCACCTCTAATAACCAGCAATACCAGTAAAGCCTGGAGTGACCGCAGGATTTTATCAGAAGATTGAACAAGCCATTTAAACTTACAGCGCGACGTCTTTATGTGGTTATTAAAACAGTCTCTCAAAAATTCAGAACAATCATTCAAACATAGATCATGCAATTCTATATAGTAAGATTGCACTCTTAGTATCAAGAAATAAAGCTAAATCTTACAGTAATACGAGTACAAAATTGTTTGTTGGCACAGGTAATAACTTGTTCCACTTATTTCTGGCAGATCAAAGTCTCCATTAAATGCTAAAATTTAAAACGTTTTTTCCCCCCTCTTTCTACAGCTTTTTTATTACAATCATTTTTAGTAGTGCCTTTTACTTTGTAACATATATAACATACATTTTTTTTCTACTGATTTTCAAGTCCTATTGAAAATCTAATGGGGAGAAAACAAAAATCCATACCTAAAGCATGTTGCATTTAAATATACAAAAAATGATAATTTCCAAAATGTCACAAAAATGTTGTGTGCATAGACTTTCCATAATTTTCTGCAAACTTTAATTTTACCAAAACGTGTTCATTCCAAGAGCCAGTGAAAACACTTATAGTTTAAATGGAAAAAAAAACCCTGCAGATTTTATTGCTTTTTTTAATGCAGTGTGTGGAGACACGGGGGTCAGTGAGTGATCTAGTCCGCTGATCAGGCCGCCTTTAGAAAGACAGCATGACCCAGGGCTCATCCCAACTGAACGCAGACCTCCTTAACCGTGGGCGGAGCACTACTCAGACAACACAGGGTGAGGTAATCACAAAATTAAGACTTTATTGGATCCCCAAACAATTAACGGCACATAACCAGCAAACACACAAATGTAACAGGCAACAGTTTTTCCCCCTTCCGCTGGTTCACCAGGGATTTAGAATGTCCGTGCCTCAAAGCTTCCAGGGCTACTTACTCCAATCCAGCAGCACCCCGCTTTTGGCGGGCACCCACTGAGAGTGGAATAATGCCAGTTTAGGAAGCTGGCTGTGGTCTGCAAAGTCTGTAGCCAGGTGACCAAATTGTCCCAACCTGGGTTTCTTCCTTAAGTAGTCTTTGGTATGATGATGTGATATAATCCTGGTAGCCGGAGTCGAAATCCCTAAACTGTGGTATGGTCTCCAATCGGAATCGGAGTCCCTAGATTGAAGCCATGTAGCCAAGTCCTCTAGTCGGAGCCAAAGTCCCTAGACCGAGTCCACAAGGCATCCTGGTTCTGATCCCCTAGCCAGCTCCTAAGAGCTTAGACTGGATCATACAACATCCATCAACAACCTGGTGACTCCAAGAAGTCCCCTTTTATAGCCATAATCTTCCCTTAGGATATACTGTGCCCTTATCGGATTGGTTGTACAAGGTTGCTTCTCTTATTGGATGAATTTCAAGCCGCATGGATAATGTTCATTTAAATGATGTGGATAGAAAGACTGAGGATATTTACATGTAGTCTGAAATCCACAGACTAGGCAATGGCCACTGAGGTAATTTACATTAGATTAGTAATACAATGGGAGTCTGGCCTTCAGTGGCCAAAACAATTACATGAGTCAACAAAATATTCAATACTAAACTCCCAAGAGTCTTGTAGAACAATGAGGGATTATCCCCCATCTATAAACAAACTGTCTTCATATCTAGATGAATTTTAAGAAAGTTAACCCATGCTAGGCACTGCGTGTCCCTGTCGTCACATAGTGTTTTTAGCCAAAGTCAAAAGTGGATTCAACGGGAATTAGAAATTTAAATGAACGACTTACACTTCTGTAGCTAAGTCCATCTTTTGCTTTTGTAATAAAAAATACATTAAAAAGTTTATTGGAGCCACCCTACTTGTACCTTCATACACACACTTTTATGATTAGCATTCATGTTGTCTCAAAAACATATGCCAGCATTTTCACATTTGCTCTTTTTTGATTTCTCTCTCTCTCTCTCTCTCTCTCTCCCTTATTTATATATATATATATATATATATATATATATATATTTATTTATTTATTTTTTTTTTAAATTTATTATTATAGCGCCATTAATTCCATGGCGCTTTACAAATGAAAAAGGGTATACATAAGAACTAATAACAACTAGTACAACAATCATTAACAGTATAAAACAGACTGGTACAGGAGGAGAGAGGCCCTGGCTGCGAGGGCTCACAGTCTACAGGGAATGGGTGAGGGTACAATAGGTGAGGACAGAGCTGGTTGCGCAGTTGTGTACTGGACTGAGGGTTATTGTAGGTTGTAGGCTTGTCGGAAGAGGTGGGTCTCCAGGTTCATCTTGAAGATTTTCACGATAGGAGAGAGTCTGATATGCTGGGGTACAGCGTTCCAGAGTATGGGGGAGGCACGGGAGAAATCTTGTATGTGATTGTGGGAAGGGGAGATAAGAGAGGAGTAGAGAAGGAGATCTTGTGAGGATCTGAGGTTGCGTGCAGGTAGGTAATAGGAGACTAGATCACAGATGTAAGGAGGAGACAGGTTGTGGATGGCTTTGTAGGTCATGGTTAATGTTTTGAACTGGAGTTTTTGGGCAATGGGAAGCCAGAGAAGGGACTGGCAGAGTGGTGAATAGCAAGGGGAGAGGTGGATTAAGCAGGCTACAGAGTTCAGGATAGATTGGAGGGGTGCAAGAGTGTTGGAAGGGAGGCCAGAGAGCAGGAGGTTGCAATAGTCGAGGCGGGAGATGATGAGGGAATGTACTAATGTTTTTGCTGTTTCTTGGTTAAGGAAGGCACGGATCCAGGAGATATTTTTGAGTTGTAGTCAGCATGAGGTGAAGAGGGCTTGGATGTGCGGCTTGAAGGATAGAGCAGAGTTGAGGGTAACTCCAAGGCAACGAGCTTGTGAGACTGGGGAGAGTGAGCAGCCATCAACTTTGATAGATAGGCTTGGTGGAGGAGTTGAATGAGGAGGAGGAAAGATAATGAATTCTGTTTTGTCCATATTAAGCTTTAGGAATCACGCAGAGAAGAAGGATGAAATAGCAGAGATACATTGTGGGATTTTGGTTATGAAGGAGGTAATGTCAGGTCCAGAGAGGTAGATCTGAGTATCATCGGCATAGAGATGATACTGAAAGCCATGGAACTCTATGAGCTGTCCCAGGTCGAAGGTATAGATGGAGAACATTAGGAGTCAAAGAACTGAACCTTGGGGGACACCAATGGATAGAGGATGGGATGAGTAGGTGGTGTGAGAGTGGGAGACATTGAGAGTTTGGTCGGTTAGGTATGAAGAGATCCAAGATAGGGCCAAGTCTGTGATGCCCAGAGAGGAGAGAATCTGTAATAGGATGGAGTGGTCTACTGTGTCGAAAGATTATTATTATTATTATTATTATTATTATTAAGGCAGAGGACAGGAGGAGGAGGACAGAGTAGTGTCACTTGGCTTTGTCAGTTAGTAGGTCATTGGTTACTTTAGTTAGGCCAGTTTCATTAGAGTGATGCAGTCGGAAGCCAGATTGTAGCTGGTCAAAGAGGGAGCAGGAGAAGAGGTATGAGGACAGTTCAAGATGGATATGCTGTTCCAGTAGTTTTGAGGCATAGGGGAGAAGGGACATGGGGCGGTAGCTATACAAAGAGGATGGGCTTTTTAAGAACGGGTGTGAGTGAAGCATGTTTAAATCATGAAGGGAATACACCAGTTGATAGTGATAGGTTGAAGAGATGGGTTAGGGCTGGGATGAGGACTGCGGTGATGTTGGGGATGAGGTGTGATGGGAGCGGGTCAAGTGCACAGGTGGTTAGATGTGATCTTGAGAGTAGAGTGGAAAGATGATCTTCTGTCATGGGGGAGAAGCTGGATTTGGAAGAAGAGGGCTGAGTAGCTATCATGAGGGGCTGTGGGGATTGTGGGCCAAAGCTTGCTCTGATATTGTCAATCTTCTGCTTGAAGAAAGAGGCAAACTCTTCAGCTGAGAGGAGAGGAGAGGGAGGTGGTGCTGGGGGACGGAGGAGAGAATTGAAAGTGTTAAAGTGAACCTGTCATCAGAAATTTAGCTATAAAGCTAAAAGTTCCCCCCTCTGCAGCTCCTGGGCTGCATTCTAGGAAGCTTCCTATAGTTCTTGTGGCTGCTTTTATACCAAAATAAACACTTTGTAAACTGGTACCTTTTCTTATGCAAATTTCGTAAATCTTACATGTGGGCGGGCTGCCTGGGGTCCGTTGCTGTTCCTCCAGCAGATTTACGCCGCCCCCGAACGCTGAATTTCAAAGCTCAGGACGCCGCCCCTGGGTGCCCGTGGTCCCGCGCATGCGCTGTTCCACTGTAGCGGTGCCGTGCACTGTGTGCACGTGTGACCGCTGGTGACGCTTTGCGCGGGCACGAGGTTATGGGCGGCGCTGTGAGTGTCATCAGCAAGTGCCGCCCATAACCTCGTGACTGCACTTTCCCCTATTACTCCAGCGTTATGCGCAAGCGATCGCTGGCCAGATGACTGGACGTCACCTCTTTCCCATCCTGCTCAGCAGCAGGTGACGTCCGGTCATCTGGCCAGCGATCGCTTGCGCATAACGCTGGAGTAATAGGGGAAAGTGCAGTCACGAGGTTATGGGCGGCACTTGCTGATGACACTCACAGCGCCGCCCATAACCTCGTGCCCGCGCAAAGCGTCACCAGCGGTCACACGTGCACACAGTGCACGGCACCGCTACAGTGGAACAGCGCATGCGCGGGACCACGGGCACCCAGGGGCGGCGTCCTGAGCTTTGAAATTCAGCGTTCGGGGGCGGTGTAAATCTGCTGGAGGAACAGCAACGGACCCCAGGCAGCCCGCCCACATGGAAGATTTACGAAATTTGCATAAGAAAAGGTACCAGTTTACAAAGTGTTTATTTTGGTATAAAAGCAGCCACAAGAACTATAGGAAGCTTCCTAGAATGCAGCCCAGGAGCTGCAGAGGGGGGAACTTTTAGCTTTATAGCTAAATTTCTGATGACAGGTTCCCTTTAAATAGCTGTTAAGGGTTGTGACATAGAGAGGATATGAGGGATGAGAAGTAGGTTTGTTTTGCAGTAGTGAGTGCAGACTTGAAAGTGGTGAGGGACTCTTTAATCAAAGGGATAGCCCAGAAATAACTTTCTTCCTCCCATTTGATTCTGCAGGGACAATATAATAGATTGTGCTGTGCTTAAATGGACAGTCTCCAACAGTGATATCCCAACTGGGGAGAGTAATGTCGAAATACATCTTTAATGTTCCTGTGAAGGAAAATGTATAGTTTTATTAATGTGTCTTGGTACTTAAATGTTTTGCTTTTTTTTGAAGTGGGAAATTTTCCCATAAAAATTTACTGTATATAACACAAAAATACCAAAATATATGTTTTGTTATTTATAAACACTGAAGTTGGACAAAACAAAACACAAGTGTGTGTGTGAATTTAGCATAATAAGTGGTTTTTAAAGGAAGCCTTTTTTTCCTCTTGTAGCTCTATTACTATGTGCAAATGTATTTTTTATGCTTGTGACAGTGAGAGGTTTAGCCTCGATAGCCTCATAAATCCTATGTGCAAGTGATAAAGATCTAGTGTCCAATGTAAATGCACAGCATATACGTAGATATGTAGAAATGAACAAATACAAAAGCTCTCACTTTTCTACTTTGAAAAGTCTGAAACCCAAAATATTTTTATTTGCTTCTACAGTTTGAAACAAGAAATCCCAGAGTGGCAGGTGATTTGAGTCCCTCTGAGAAGAAGGCTTCCTTCCATCTTGAGCGCGATGAGTACAAGAAGCTGCTTTCTGAGAGTCACAGGTTGGTGATGGACCTCCGTAGACAAGTCCAGCAAGGTGATAAGAACTGGAACCAGGAGAGAGCTGAGATTTTGGATCGGGTTGACAGAGAGAGGCACGATTGGGAGCAGCAACGTAAAGAACTCCTGAGAAGAATAGAGCAGGTAGAGTGACATATAAAAACATAAAAACCTTTCTCCAAAGCCTTGTTCCTTATCAACACAAACATGAACTTGATGAGTACCCCTGACATCAACTAAAAGTGAATATACTTGCAGCCAGTTAAGTCTTGAGTGTGTCACGCCCTGCTGAGACCTCTGGGGGATTGGGGATCAGAAAGTCTCAGCTTTTGGTTGATCGCAGATCCATTTTAGAATCTGCTCATCACTTATCCTGATTATGTCGTATTTAATTCCATTTGGTGCTGAAGGGGTTATGATCTCCTTTCTATCCTGCTGAGATTGACTTGTATCTGTTAATCTCAGCTGCAGCCACGACCTTTTGCTATATAAACTCAATTCTCACTCTCTCCTATACCAGATATTGCTCATTCCATAACTGACCACTCTGAAGGAGCCTAGCTCTATAGAAGCTGAGGTGTTGCTGCTGTTGCAGCTGAGAAAATTCCTGCTTGAGTAGTTGTGTAGAGCTAGTTGTTGTGTCTTTCCCCTGTTTGCCTTGCCTTCCTCGTGTTGTTTTATTGTAATGGCAAGACTAGCGTTTCTCTGGCCCTTGCACTAGTCAGGGTGAGTTCAGGGCCAGCAAAAAAATAGGCACATGATTGGAGAGGGAGGACCCATCTAGGGATGTTAGGTATCAGCTGCAGATGAGTGTTAGGAGGTAACCCCGCTCCCGTCCCCCTAGTACCAGGGCCATCCATTGTATTGTTTCCATGGTGTACCCTTTGTGTTGTGTCGCTCGCCAGGGGTCCTCTCATCGCTAACAGTACTGAGCTAGACGAAAAAATAGATGTAAATACTTCTATGCCCAAAAAAGACAAAAATATTCTAGGAGTGATACCTTTATTGGTTAACCAGAAAAATTATTTTTGCAAGCTTTCAAAGCACCGAGGCTCCTTAATTGGGCAGGTTTCCAACTAATTCTTTGTACTCTTTACAATAACAATTTTGGGGGTTTGCCAATAAAGTTATAACTTCTGGAATACTTTTGTCTTTTTTTGGGCAAAACAGTATTTACTTGTGAAAAGCTAAAATTTTTGTACGGTAATTCATTTTACTTGTATAAAACATAAATCATTTTGAAGGGATTTATGTTTAATGCAGAACGGAAGTATGTGACATGGAATAAAATTGCATAATGTTCCTGTAACACGGTTATAGCGTCTCCAAAGACATAAGTTAGGATTTTCCTCCAGATGGACTGGTTTCCTTAGTTTTGTACTTACACATTCAGGAGGAGTTATAGCTTAAAATCATGGTATATCCACATTTCATGTTATATACTTTAAAACATCCCATTACAAACTGTTTTAATGTATCTTTATAACTAAGGCTGCTTTCACACTACGTTTTTTTTAACATGCGTCATGAAGTTTTTTTAACGCAAAAATGGATCCAGTGCAAATGCGTTTTCATTTCAATGCATTTGCAATGGACTCGCGTCAACATGCATTCACATGCGTTTGCGTGCGTTATAGTGAGGATCCAGCAACTTGCAGTTTTTTAACTTTTTTCAAAAACGCCTCTTATAGTGTTTTTGAGCTGCGTCCAAATACTGTTTTTCACTGGATCCTGACTATACTGCACGCAAACGCATGTGAACGCTGGCATGCTGATAGACAGGATCCTGCTTGCTCTACTGAGCATGCCCAGAAACCAGCCTGGCGTGATCAGTCTCTCTCTCCCCCTCCCTCTCTCTCTCTCCCCCCTCTCTCTCCTCTCCCTCTCCCCCACCTGAGAGTGGCAGACACTTGTAACCAAGGTAAATATCGGGTAACCAAGCAAAGCGCTTCGCTTAGTTACCCGATGTTTACCTTGGTTACGTGTGCAGGGAGCAGACAGCCCGGCTTCTAGCAGCTGAGGACGCTCGTAACCAAGGTAAATATCGGGTATCCAAGCAAACCACTTTGCTTAGTTACCCGATGTTTACCTTGGTTACCAGTGTCTGCAGCAGTTAGATGCCAGCTCCCACTCTATCACGTTCAGTTCCCCTCACTCCCGATCACATGACTTCAATGCCCACCCATAAACTTCAAGTGACATGATCCTGCAAAATAACACATTCATTTGCATGCGTTTTTCTTTGTAAAAATAGGATCCACTTTCCAGCAAAAAAACGTTCATGACGCATGTTAAAAAAACGTAGTGTGAAAGCAGCCTTAGTTTATTCTTAAGCCCGGGATATCACGTTAAAGGAAACCTGTCAGGGGCAATATGCACCTAGAACCACAAGCAGTTTTGGGTGCATATTTCTAATCCCTGTCTAACTGTCCCTGTAGCTAGTAGCAGAGATAAAGGGATGTTTAGAAAAAGTATTTCTGTTTGTTTTAATGTTTTGTTTATTGAAGCAAAAAAATAAGAATACAAAATCAACAGAAATCACAGTCTCAGCCAAGATTATTGCAATTGTATCGTAAACTTCCCCTTGTTTCTATATATCTCAGACTACTTGTGTATTTTCTGAGCTTATCCACATAATAGACTTGGCCATCCGGCTTTAGGAAAGTCCGATTCAGATTAATTAGCCTGATTTCTGGGTTAACATGAAACAGTTTTTAACAGTAAGTATCATAGAAATTAGGAGTAGGGGAGTAGCTAGTATCTAGAAGAGCGAATTTGTATCGCATGGAATTCAGTTAAAGGATTAGAGTTAATAGGTTCAAGAGACGGAGAAAGAGGGGAAAGAGATAGGATAGAAAGGAAAAAGGAGAGGAGTTTGGTCTTAGGTCTACTCATTTCGTGAATGTTATGGTCCGACATCTGTCCTTCATCTCATTGGAGGGGGGGTAGGATGACTCACAATTCCCTATGCTGCCGTCTGCGAAGTAAGTATTGAAAATTGGGGTTTAGACTTATAGGCCTGCCAAGCCTTCCAAACCTGGTTGAAAGAGAGCACATTCTGACGTGAAAGGGCCGAAAGTTCTTCGACGTGATATAATTGATCAATCTTCAGCAAGAGCTGTGTGAGAGTGGGAATTTTCGTTGTGCGCCACAATTGGGCAATGAGAAGTTTACAAGCTGAACCTACAAATGACGCTAGTTTCGAAGTAGCTCCATCTTTAGGCCACATTGGGAAGTTCAGAAGCATTTGTCTAGGGTCTAGGACCCCCTTTTTGCCTGTGAGGTCAAATATTAACTGTGATGCTATCCGCCAGAAGGTCTGGATAATCGGACATTCCCACCACACATGTAAATATGTTCCCTTGTCCCTCTCGCATCGCCAGCATTGATCCGAGGTGGAAGAGCTCCACGTACTAGACGAGGTGGGGACAATGTACCATCTCGCAATCACTTTGAAAGAATTCTCTTGAACTCTCACACAACATGACGGACCGTGTGAGGCTTTATAAATTTGGCTCGTTTGAAGATCGGTAAATGTTGTTTTCAGGTCCCTTTCCCATCTTAGTATGTACGCTCTCTTTACCACCAGTTTTTTTGTAAGCAGGGTATGGTATAGATTAGAAAGAACTTTCCTGGGGGCCCGGGTTTGCGTGCAGAAAGATTCAAATGTAGTTAAAGGTCTGTCGAGATGGGAATGGGGTAATAATGGGTGGATCACATGTTTTAATTTCGTATAATGTAGGAATGTGAGCCTAGCGAGAAGAGGGTTCATACCCATCTCCTGTTCAGATATCAAAGAGCCATCCACCAAAAGATCAGCTAACGGAACATTCACATTGGTCAGGAATGTGACCTTCGTGGATGCGGCTTGATTAACATCAGCGTCTAATATGTCTGAAACTTGGGTTAGAGGTGAAAGAGGTGGGGCCAATATCTCCCTATTGTCCTTCCATTTGTGCATAAGGGTTCTCGTTAGTTCATTTGTAATGGTTCTTTTATCTTTCTGGTTAGGAGGGGAGAGTAACATAGCTCGTAGAGGGGCGGGAGTTAAGTATTCTTCTATAGATATCCACAATTTACTCGGAGGACGTCTGATCCAGTCCACCGTTCTGGAGAGGACAGCAGCTTGGTAGTATAACGATATATTGGGTAAGCCCATGCCCCCTTTGTCTTTTGGAAGGTTCAATGTTTGAAAATTGATTCTTGGCTTCTGTTTATAGAAAAAGTATTTCTAAAGATATTTTATCTTATGCTAATGAGTGTGGGGACTAGTGCCAAGGGCATTATATCTCCCGACTAACAGCCCTCTTAGCATATTAGTATGCACACAGGGGCGAACTAACGTGCTATTCAATGCAGCATCACCAGCAGTGACGCGCGTACCTGTGTTCGCTGTCAACGCTCTTCTGAATGCCGGGCACTTCCAGTCATGCGCAGTGGACCTCTCTGAAGCTGGGACGCGTACACCCGTCTCATACTGCGCATGACTGGAAGTGCCCAGTATTCAGATGCTGAGACACAGCAAACACAGGCACGCGCGTCACCACTGGTGATGCTGTATTGAATAGCACGTTAGTGTGCCCCTGTGGGTGTACTAACATGCTAAGAGGGCGGACTAGTCTAAAGATCCCTTTATCTATACTAGTGTATACAGGGACAGATAGGCAGGGATTAGCAATATACACCCAGAACTGCTCTTGGCTCTGGGTGCATATTGCACCTGACAGGTTTCCTTTAAAAATAGCCAAGTAAATCTGTGTGCGTCTCCAGAATATAGGTCGCTGAGTCTTGCATGAGTAGAAAACTTTTATATCATTCAAGCATTTATCACCTAACCAATCTTGGCATTGTGTTCTCTGGGGTTTCTTAAAAGCAGCTTATAGGAAAGTGAACATCAGCTGGTAAAGCATTTTGTGGGCTGAGAACACAGGTCGGACCTAGCACACTTTTAACATTGCTAAATACATTAATAACACACTTCCTCTATTTTGACCTTGCTCTGTCAGGAAAGTTTGCTGCAGTTTTTCATGATTGTTTTAAGCCAAAGCCTCTAAAGCAGGGGTCGGGAACCTATGGCTCGCGAGCCAGATATGGCTCTTTTGATGGCCGTATCTGGCTCGCAGACAGGGCTCCTACCTGTCTATGGGAAGGATCAGGGCCGGCGCCAGCACCCGGCTACTCAGGGGGGCCCGGTGGCCGTGCTGTCACCGCCCCCCGCCGAGGATCGAGCTTTCAATTGCATCGGCATCGCAGGTGCCGATACAATTGAGAGCAATGATGAGAGAGTGAGCGGCGCGCTCTCTCTCTTATCATTCTCCCCGCTGTGACTGTCGGCGTTCTTCTGACAGCTCTGCAGCGAGCGCGGTGACGTCATCACTGCGCGCCTGCTGAGAGGTCAGAGCGAGCGACAGCAATGGACGACGCGCCGAGGAGACCGTATCAGCGGGGGAACGAGAAGGGAGCCGCCCCTCTACTGACACTGGGCTCCCCTGACTCACAGGCCGGCCACTACACAGCGGCACTAGTACACATAGGGGCCCGGCAGCCGCTCTGCGTCTATGTGTAGTGCTGCTGTGTAGTGGCCGAACTGTGAGTCAGGGGAGCCCAGTGTCAGTAGAGGGGCCCCTGACCTGGAGAGGCCACCAGCCATGTCTGAGCTGCAGGAGTGCTAGTCCTGACCTGCACAGCAGACGGAATCTCCATCCTGCAGGACCTGCGATGATGTCACGCCCATGTGACTGTGTGGGAGGAGACACAGGATGCCGGGCAGAAAGCAAAGATAGTGAATCCTGAAGGAGATTTGGACACATGACTGGTAATAAGAAAAGAGGGGACATAAGGGTGAGGGGGGCTGCAGGGTGAGGGGCATATGAGGGCTGCAGACTGTGACAGAAGCATGTGAAGGGGTGCAGAGTGTTTGAGAGGGGTAAGTTGGGGTACAGGCAGGGTGAGATATGTGAGCAGGGTGTGTGAGATATGGGGGTGTATTGTGTGTGATATGGGGGGTGCAGGCTGTATGGGAAGCAGGGTATGTGACATATGGGGGTGTAGTGTGTGAGATCTGGGGGGTGCAGGCTGTATGGGAAGCAGTGTGTGTGTGTGTGTGTGGGATATGGGGGGTGCAGGCCGTATGGGGAGCAGTGTGTGTGTGTGTGATATGGGGGGTGCAGGCTGTATGGGAAGCAGGGTGTCTGGGCCACTGACAGATACAATTGCTCCAGCGGTCACTTAGTACACAAAGGAGTGTTCCTCTCTGCTGCACTAAGCCACCGCTGGACCTAAACAATAATTCGCTGTAAAATAATAAAATAGATAATTGACATAACTGACAATGCGTTGTGTGACATGTCCAATATTCCAGCTTCTTTCTTCTGCGAATGCCTCAAAGCTGGCATTCTCTCAACATCAGGTGGGAAGAATGCCAGCTTCCAGTCATGCGTAGGAAAAAGAAGAAGCCAGACTGCTGGACTGATGTCATGCATCGCAAGTTCACAATGTAAGTTATTTATTTGATTTTTTTACTGCTAATTACCATTGTTTCAGTCCAGTTGTGGCTTTATACAGCAGGGAGGAGCATTCCTTGCTGTACTAAGTGAACATTGGAGCGATTGATCTGTCAATGGCCCTTTAAACATATTGTACGGCTCTCGCGGAATTATATTTCAAAATATGTGGCGTTTACGGCTCTCTTAGCCAAAAAGGTTCCTGACCCCTGCTCTAAAGTAAAAAGAATCTTCCTGCAAAATGCTCAAATTTCCCATTGACTTCCATTTTATTCGGAATTAGTCGAGCCTGTCCGACCTGCTCATTTCGCGTACTGAGCACTCGAGCATCTTAGTGCTCGCTCATGACTAAGTATCATATCTGGTGTATACTATTTTCAAAAGAAAGATTATGCTATGTAGGACACAGGTTTTATTATCTATGATCTAATAACACAAAGACAATAAAAATCTAATGGTATTTTGCAACATATACAGTATAAACATTTCAAAAAGATAAAGAATATGAAAGGAATCCTGATGAACCAAGGCAGTCATAAGAACAATACATATCGTAACAATATAAACTGCACATTTAGTTCATAATCTATATTAATATTTGTAAAGCCTGCTTTACACGTTGCAATTTCGCATACGATTTCATATGCGATTTGCAACGCCCCCATCGTATGTGCGGCACGTTCAATTTGTTGAACGTGCCGCACAAACGATTAACCCCTGTAACACTTACTTACCTTCCATACGACCTCGATGTGGGCGGTGAACGTCCACTTCCTGGAGTGGGAGGGACGTTCGGCGTCACAGCGACGTCACATGGCAGCCGGCCAATAGAAGCGGAGGGGCGGAGCTAAGCGGGACGTAAACATCCCGCCCACCTCCTTCCTTCTGCATTGTGGGCCGGGAGCCGCAGGACATGGGGTAAGATCTGTTCATCGATCCCAGGGTGTCACACATTGCGATGTGTGCTATCCCGGGTACAATGAACAATCTAACGTGCAATTCTAGAGACAGGTACGATGTGTATGCGATAAACGTTTTACCGTTCAATCGCAGTCACACGTACCTGTCGCACACTGCAATGTACCTTACAATGCCGGATGTGCGTCACTTACGACGGGACCCCGCCGACACATTGTAAGATACATTGCAGTGTGTAAAGCAGGCTTTAGGCGGGCTTTGCACGTTGCGACATCGCAAGCCGATGCTGCGATGTCGCACGCGATAGTCCCCGCCCCCGTCGCAGGTACGATATCTTGTGATAGCTGGCGTAGCGAAAATTATCGCTACGCCAGGTTCACATGCACTCACCTGCCCTGCGACCGTCGCTCTGGCCGGCGACCCGCCTCCTTCCTGAGGGGGCGGGTCGTGCGGCGTCATAGCGACGTCAGGCGGCCAATAGCGGCGGAGGGGCAGAGATGAGCAGGATGTAAACATCCTGCCCACCTCCTTCCTTCCGTAGAGCCGGCGGCGGCAGGTAAGGTGAAGTTCCTCGCTCCTGCGGCGTAACACACAGCGATGTGTGCTGCCGCAGGAATGAGGAACAGCATCGTACCTGTCGCGGCAGCATAATTATGGAAAAGTCGGAGCCTGCAACGATGATACGATAACGACGCTTTTGCGCTCGTTAATCGTATCATCTAGAATTTACACACAACGATGTCGAAAGTGACGCCGGATGTGCGTCACTTTCGATTTGACCCCACCAACATCGCACGTGCGATGTTGCAACGTGCAAAGCCGCCCTTAGGCGGGCTTTGCACACTACGACATCGCAGGTGCGATGTCGGGGGGGGTCAAATTGAAAGTGACGCACATCCGGCATCGCATGCGACATCGTAGTGTGTAAAGCCTAGATGATACGATTAACGAGCGCAAAATCGTCGTAATCGTATCATCGGTGCAGCGTCGGCGTAATCCATAATTACGCTGACGCGACGGTCTGATGTTGTTCCTCGCTCCTGCGGCAGCACACATCGCTGTGTGTGAAGCCGCAGAACCAAGGACATCTCCTACCGGCGTCACCACGGCTTCCGTAGGATATGCGGAAGGAAGGAGGTGGGCGGGATGTTTACATCCTGCTCATCTCCGCCCCTCCGCCGCTATTGGCCGTGTGACGTCGCTATGACGCCGCACGACCCGCCCCCTTAGGAAGGAGGCGGGTCGCCGGCCAGAGCGACGGTCGCAGGGCAGGTGAGTGCATGTGAAGCTGGCGTAGCGATAATTTTCGCTACGCCAGCTATCACACGATATCGTACCTGCGACAGGGGCGGGGACTATCGCGTGCGACATCGCAGCATCGGCTTGCGATGTCGCAACCTGCAACGCCGCCCTAAGGCGGGCTTTGCACACTACGACATCGCAGGTGCGATGTCGGTGGGGTCAAATTGAAAATGACGCACTTCTGGCATCGCACACGACATCGTAGTGTGTAAAGGCTCGATGATACGATTAACGAGCGCAAAAGCGTCGTAATCGTATCATCGGTGCAGCGTCGCCGTAATCCATAATTACGCTGACGCGACAGTCCGATGTTGTTCTTCGCTCCTGTGGCAGCACACATCGCTGTGTGTGAAGCCGCAGGAGCGAGGAACATCTCCTACCGGCATCACTGCGGCTTCCGTAGGATATGCGGAAGGAAGGAGGTGGGCGGGATGTTTACATCCCGCTCATCTCCGCCCCTCCGCTCCTATTGGCCGCCTGCCGTGTGATGTCG
Source organism: Anomaloglossus baeobatrachus (assembly GCF_048569485.1). Lineage (NCBI taxonomy): Eukaryota > Metazoa > Chordata > Amphibia > Anura > Aromobatidae > Anomaloglossus > Anomaloglossus baeobatrachus. Next base: position 179,012,705 of record NC_134358.1, read on the forward strand.
CAGTGACGCTGCACGACCCGCCCCCTTAACAAGGAGGCGGGTCGCCGGCCAGAGCGACGGTTGCAGGACAGGTGAGTCCATGTGAAGCAGCCGTAGCGATAATGTTCGCTACGGCAGCTATCACAAGGATATCGCTGCTGCGACGGGGCGGGGACTATCGCGCTCGGCATCGCAGCATCAGCCTGCGATGTCGCAGCATGCAAAGTACCCCTAAAGCCCGCTACACACGCTTCAATATATCTCACAATCCGTCGTTGGGGTCAAGTTGTAAGTGACGCACATCCGGCATCGTTTGTGAGGTATCTGCGTGTGACAGCTACATGCGATCAGGATTGAACGCAAAACCGTTGATCGCAAACACATCGTATCATTCTCTAGAATTGAGCGTTTTGTTGCACGAACCTAGTCAATTGTAACGTGTGACATCCCTCATACGATTTTGATGTCTGATGCTATGTGCGCAGGTGTGCGCTCTGCACCGCAGCTTAAAAAAGGTCTGCTTCAGAGCGCAGCTGAAAAGCTGCGTTCTGAAGCGCCTCACAATGTCTGTCATGCACTAATCTCTGTCAGTCCGTCACTATCTCTGTCCCTCACTCTCTGTCCATGTCAGTCTATCCCCCTCTCTCATATACTCACCAATCCCCGATCCCCGGCGCTGCACAGCATTCACACTGCTCCGGCGGCTTTTACTGTTTGAAAAAGCCGGCCGCCCATTAAACAATTTCGTATTCCCTGCTTTCCCCGCCCACCAGCGCCTATGATTGGTTACAGTGAGACACGCCCCCACTCTGAGTGACAGGTGTCACACTGCACCCAATCACAGCAGCCGGTGGGCGTGTCTATACTGTGTAGTGAAATAAATAATTAAATAATTAAAAAAAACGGCGTGCGGTTCCCCCCATTTTTAAAACCAGCCAGATAAAGCCATACGGCTGAAGGCTGGTATTCTCCGGATGGGGAGCTCCACGTTATGGGGAGCCCCCCACCCTAACAATATCAGCCAACAGCCGCCCAGAATTGCCGCATACATTATATGCGACAGTTCTGGGACTGTACCCGGCTCTTCCCGATTTGCCCTGGTGCGTTGGCAAATCGGGGTAATAAGGAGTTATTGGCAGCCCATAGCTGCCAATAAGTCCTAGATTAATCATGTCAGGCGTCTATGAGACACCCTCCATGATTAATCTGTAAGTTACAGTAAATAAACACACACACCAGAAAAAATCCTTTATTAGAAATAAAAACACACACATATACCCTGGTTCACCACTTTAATCAGCCCCAAAAAGCCCTCCTTGTCCGGCGTAATCCAGGATGATCCAGCGTCGCATCCAGCGCTGCTGCATGGAGGTGACCGGAGCCGCAGCAGACACAGCCGCTCCGGTCACCTCCACACAGCAAATGAACACAGCCGCGCGATCAGCTGCTGTCACTGAGGTTACCCGCGGCCACCGCTGCATCCACCGGTGGCCGCGGGTAACCTCAGTGACAGCAGCTGATCGCGCGGCTGTCTTCATTTGCTGTGTGGAGGTGACCGGAGCGGCTGTGTCTGCTGCGGCTCCGGTCACCTCCATGCAGCAGCGCTGGATGCGACGCTGGATCATCCTGGATTACGCCGGACAAGGAGGGCTTTTTGGGGCTGATTAAAGTGGTGAACCAGGGTATATGTGTGTGTTTTTATTTCTAATAAAGGATTTTTTCTGGTGTGTGTGTTTATTTACTGTAACTTACAGATTAATCATGGAGGGTGTCTCATAGACGCCTGACATGATTAATCTAGGACTTATTGGCAGCTATGGGCTGCCAATAACTCCTTATTACCCCGATTTGCCAACGCACCAGGGCAAATCGGGAAGAGCCGGGTACAGTCCCAGAACTGTCGCATATAATGTATGCGGCAATTCTGGGCGGCTGTTGGCTGATATTGTTAGGGTGGGGGGCTCCCCATAACGTGGAGCTCCCCATCCTGAGAATACCAGCCTTCAGCCGTATGGCTTTATCTGGCTGGTTTTAAAAATGGGGGGAACCGCACGCCGTTTTTTTTAATTATTTAATTATTTATTTCACTACACAGTATAGACACGCCCACCGGCTGCTGTGATTGGGTGCAGTGTGACACCTTTCACTCAGAGTGGGGGCGTGTCTCACTGTAACCAATCATAGGCGCTGGTGGGCGGGGAAAGCAGGGAATACGAAATTGTTTAATGGGCGGCCGGCTTTTTCAAAACAGTAAAAGCCGCCGGAGCAGTGAGAAAGCCGTGCAGCGCCGGGGATTGGTGAGTATGAGAGAGGGCTGCTAACTTCAGTTACTCAGGAGATTAGCGGTCACCGGTGAGTCTTCACTGGTGACCGCTAATCAGGGCGCGACACAGACAGAGCCGCAGCATGACCATGAAGTCGGGTGAAGTTCACCCGAGTTCATTCTGACAGTGCGGCTCTGTCTGTGTCTGCTGTCATCTGCCATTCAGCTCTGCTACATGGCTGTCTGTGTCTGCTGTTAGCGGCCATGTAGCAGAGCTGAATGGCAGATGACATAGTAAAAACGCATCCCTACACATTACACATGCTTGGCAAGTCAATAAATAAAAAAAAAAAAAAGGTGCCCAATGCATACGTCACAGAGCACATGATCTAAAGGATCGCACATAACATTGATCAATTTAACATAGACTACTAACGCTCGTGTGATAGCAAATGAACGACCAACGTGAAATCTCATAGATCCCGTATGCAACCTGGGCGTGTCACATCGCAAATGCGATTGTACAACTAATTGCAACGTGTAAAGTGGGCTTTAGACTAATGTCCAATATACAATCCATAGACTGACCTTCAGCTTAACATGAACAACAACATTTTCTGAACCTTTTTATATTTTCAGGTCAATGTGTATCCTGAAAAGAGAAATTATTCATAACAAATGAGGTTTTCACGTTTTATAGAAATAGTGATTAAAGTGGATCTGCCAGTTCCATGTAAAGATCACCTGTTTCCAGGTGAAAAGTGGCCATTTTTTCCTGCTTTTTTTTTTTTTTTTATTCACCCTTAAGTATTTTTCATTTTGATTTTTTTATTTTCTATTTAACTTAACAATACGATTCTAGAGATATTTGGGCCTTTTTATTGGTTTAGAATTTTATGCTCTTTACAAAAGGGCATTGCTTACAGGATTCTCTGGGGTCGTCTTTAGGCTGCTCTGAATTATTATACTGTGAGCACTGCCCCCTTGGTAAAGCACATAAAAATTAGCACTGAATAAAAGGGCCCGAAACCATATAGTGGATTAAAAAAAAAAAAAAGTGCATAAAACAAATAAAGAGATGTAATACTCGAAAGCATGGTAATAAAATATGAGAAAAAAAATAGTATATTTTTACTTTGTGACAGTTCCACCTTAAAGGGAACCAAACATCAGGATTTTCGTGTATAAGCTGCAGCCAGTGCAGTACTGGCACTATCCTGCACAGTGTGTACATACCATTAGGGGGCAGCTCGGGTGATTAGTCAGTGAAATACAACTTTATAAAGTTTGAAATTTCGTGCACTTTTTGATTGACGTGTGCACCTCTGCAGATAATGTCCGGGCGGGTTATGCAGGAGTTCCCCGCCCCCCACCAGCCTGTTCCTCCCTCTCTCCTGATGTCCGGGCGGGTTATGCACGTGTTCCCCGCCCCCCCCGCGCCGCCTGTTCCTCCCTCCCTCCCTCTGGCTGTATGTAAATATCTAATCTTCAGAAACATGGCGCCGGAGTGGGCCTCTGCGCATAGCGCTTATCTCCGGCGCCATGTTTCTGAAGCCCCCGCATTACACAACTTGGTGTCTGAGAGGGCGGCGCCACAGCGATGTCACACCGGCTGGTGTGTTGGCCCGGTGTCCTGGGGCGGCACAATACAGGAGCAGCAGGTAATCGCGTCCTCCGGTCAGCTGTTCTGTCCTGTTCTAATCGCGCGCCCTCCCGCGGTCACAACGGGCTGTGAAGAAACGAGGGCGCATGCGCCGCCCTCTCAGACACCAAGTTGTGTAATGCGGGGGCTTCAGAAACATGGCGCCGGAGATAAGCGCTATGCACAGAGGCCCACTCCGGCGCCATGTTTCTGAAGATTAGATATTTACATACAGCCAGAGGGAGGGAGGGAGGAACAGGCGGCGCGGGGGGGCGGGGAACACGTGCATAACCCGCCCGGACATCAGGAGAGAGGGAGGAACAGGCTGGTGGGGGGGCGGGGAACTCCTGCATAATCCGCCCGGACATTATCTGCAGAGGTGCACACGTCAATCAAAAAGTGCACGAAATTTCAAACTTTATAAAGTTGTATTTCACTACCTAAACACCCGAGCTGCCCCCTGATGGTATGTACACACTGTGCATGATAGTGCCAGTACTGCACTGGCTGCAGCTTATACACGAAAATCCTGATGTTTGGTTCCCTTTAACAGTGAGTATATAATGTGAGGTCTGCTTATGCCAAACAACTTAAAACACTACAATACTTCTTGTCAGTTTGCAATGTGAGTACACCACTGATAGACTGTGCAGCTCTAAAACCATGTATTCTGTGTATTTGTATGCTTATTAACTGGGAACTATACTTTCAACAAACTGTTTTTTAAATCAGTAGTACTTCGGCAAGTACTGATGAGTCTGTACTGCCATCCTCGGTTGCTCGGTACTCGTTAAGGGCAGTTGCATGCTCGGATGACTGCGACTCAAGCATTTATCCGGGAAATCTTGCTTGAGTCCCCCATTGCCTTCCATTATACTCACATGCTCAACTCGCACCCATTCGAGCATCCAACTGCTCTTAACAAGTACCAAGCACCTGAGCATGGCAGTACTCACTCATCATTACTGACAAGCAAAAGGGTAACAATGTTTTGAACTTTTGACTTTCAGGCTCCATATCTCAATATTGACTACACCTTCGAACATGAGACTATCTTCATTTTCCAGACAATCATCTTAGCTATATCTCATACATAAATTTGACTTGCAATTATTTAGCAAATGATTTGTTATGCAGATTCCTGTGATGTCACTGCATTGTTACTGTTTTGGCTTCTAAAAATCTAAATTTTAATTTTTATTATTTTGTTAGTATTTTGTAAATCCACCTCAGGCTTTCAACACTCATGTTCCAAGCAGAAGTGGATGGTGAGATATGGAGCCTAAAAGTCAAAAGTTCAAAACATCGTTACCCTTTTGCTCGTCAGTGTACATGTAAGTGTAAGAAACGTTGTAATATATCCTATCGGAGAATTCAGCTTCTTTCTCCACTTACGAGCCACTTCCTCCCTTTTCCTCCTGAATTCACCATAAACTCTGGAAAAAAAAAAAACAGCTCAAATCCATCTTGATCAGCAAAAGACAGACTGCCAGCACAATGAATTGTCAAGTTACACAGCATATTATATGCTATAGAGAGGGGAAGAGTGGAAGAGCAGAGTGAGGAAACAGGCAGCATGAGTAAAATTCTTCTGAGCTTTCTAAGTAGTTTGTTACCTCAAAGCTAGATACATATTCACACTGGTTGATACTGCTGTATATTGTTCTTCATGTTGCTGTAGCTTCTGTCTATGTTATAACTAATTATTTAATAGTAGGCATCCATCTCTCTTGTGTGATGTGCATGTGAGACATCATAGCAGCTAGTCTCCACCTACCAGCTCAGAGTCAGTGGCAAATTATTTCATAGATCTTGTAAAGGAGAAAAATGATGAAAATGCAGACTACAAGTCATATAATGGCCAGCAAGAGTGTTATTCCTAATGAACACTCAGGACAGTTTATTATCAAAAGTTACTTGAAAGTATAACTACTCTTTTAAAGAGGTATTCCCATCTCCAAGATCCTATGCCAATATCTAGTAGGTGTAATAATAATAATATTAGCAAATACCTCCAGAAATGTAGTATTGTTCTCCTGAAAAGCTATGTCACTTTCCTTATGTGCAGGGCATTACAGTAGCTTAGGTATCCAGGGTTACGGGACAGTTAGTTACTAGTGATGGTAACCATGGATACCTAAGCTACTGCTGTGCCCTGCACATGAGATAAGTGACATATCTTATCAAGAAAACTAGACTACATTTATAATTTGAGACATTTGCTAATATTCTTATTACACCTACTACATATTGGGATAGGATTTTGGAGATGGGAATACCCTTTTAAGTCTTTGTATATTATTCTGTAAACGTAATTTTTTACCTTCAAAATATTTTTCATTTGGGTCATTTTATTTTGTTAATTTTCCAGCTTCAAAATCAATTGAGCCCCCGAAAAACAGACCCTTTCCTTGCTGACCAAAGTGATGGAGCAGTCGCTCAGTATTTATCCAGCGCCACGCTGCCTAGGTCCCAGGCACACGCGGCCAGGTCATTTTCTGATTCTGATGAAATGCCGTTTGAAGAACAGTTACTTCCCAAGTTAAAAGGGACTGACCGATGCTCTGGCTCCGAGAACCTCTTCCTCGATGCACTTTCTCTGGATTCTGCTGACGAGGCCGATTTGCCTCAGCCCCGCAAACTGGAGCGTGATAAGTTCTCCACTGAGGTAATGCGTCTTTTCTCTTGCTGCTCGGCTTTTGGCCACAGAATGTAGATGGATTTACCTCACAGTGCTGCACTGAATGCTTCACCCATCACCCATGATTCTTGAGTCTTGAACTTTATGGCCTGCTGTGTGTACACTTTTGCAGTGATGCCTTTAATCTATGTACTGTAGTTTTGTAGATTCTTATATTTTCATCCTTTTATAGTCTTTTTTAGAAGTTGTAATCTGTTTGTCTGTTATAATAAACTGGTTAGTACATTTATGTTTTCTAGAACTGAGTCTGTCATATCTTTTTATATGTGATTGTTATCATTTGTTAAGCTGCTCATACATATGAGGTAGCTACCTCCTGATTCCCCTACACATGAGTGATCTGCTTGATTTTAATGGGGGACGGGAGAAGGCTGATCACAGACACGTCTGGAAGCAGCTTATGTCCCTTGAAAAGTATCAGATATTTATTTTCCCTATTCTTTCTTACATATAATTGTGTAATTGGCATGTCAAAATTCTGCCGAGAGGCACAACATGGGCTCCTCCACATTTCATACATGCTCATTCATTATCCCAAAGAGAAATAAGTCAGCTGTACATAATGTTGACTTTTAGGGGGGCTTTACACACTGCGACATCACATCCGGAATATCGTCGGGGTCACGTCGTTAGTGACGCACATCCGGTACCAGTAGCGACATCGCAACGTGTAAATCCTAGATGCGCCGATAAACTATCGCAAAAGCATCGAAAATCGGTGATCTGTGTTGCGTCGGACATTTTCATAATGTCGGGTCCACCGCAGGTACGATGTTGTTTGTCGTTCCTGCGACACCACACATCGCTGTGTGTAAACCCGCAGGATCGACAAACATCTCCTTACCTGCGTCCCGGCGGCAATGCAGAAGGAAGGAGGTGGGCGGGATGTTATGTCCCGCTCATCTCCGCCCCTCCGCTGCTATTGGCCGGCCGATTAGTGACGTCGCTGTGACGCCGAATGCACCTCCCCCTTGAAGGAGGGATATTTCGGCAGTCACAGCGATGTCGCCGACCAGGTATGTGCGTGTGAAGCTGCTGTAGCGATTATGTTCGCTACAGCAGCAATTACCACATATCGCATGTGCGAGGGGGGCGGGTACTATCGCGCTCGGCATCGCTAGCCGATGCTAGCGATGTCACAACATGTAAAGTACCCCTTAGGGTAATAGAGATAACCATGAAGCAGCACAACCTATTATACATGGGAAATTAGCTGCATGTTCCAAAAGTCTCACTGACATTGGCTTAAAATAGCAAGGAAGCTGTAAAAGGTAATAGATCTGCCCTCCTGTGCTTTGATGCCAAGCGGTGTCTAACCTTATTGATGTACGGTTTCATACTCATACTGCCGTTTCTGGTCTGTATGAAATCAAAACATGAAAACCAAATATGTGTCACTTGACTTTCCTCTTAATTTATCAGTTGTGTACTTTTTTTTAGCCAGTCAATGAAAGAAGAATAATCTAAATTTGGTATATATTCTGTGCAAAGAATATAGCTGGCCGATTTCTATGGAACCAGCTAACCATCTACTGTGTATAGTGAATTCTTGACTCTCCTGCATGGGCAGATAATGAATCGTTTTCATCTCAATCTTTTTGTTATCGTGGGAGATAAGTAGCTGCTAGAAGTATCTGGCACTAGTTTTATACTACCATACACATTAGATGCCTGTTGGCCAGAAACCTTCTCTGCCGACTTTCCCGTAAGCAAGAACACTCGTTTGTCCAAAGGCTTCTCTGGGGGTGGCTTATGTTTGGTAGAACAAAAGGATAGTTAGTAAAAAAATCAGACATGCCGGATCAAGCCCACTTACACATTAGACTGTTGGCCCTCAATATCATTGGGTTTGGTCAACATTAGTGAAATGTGTCTCAGGGGGCTTACCATTCAGAAAACATACAGTCATATGAAAAAGTTTGGGCACCCCTATTAATGTTAACCTTTTTTCTTTATAACAATTTGGGTTTTTGCAACAGCTATTTCAGTTTCATATATCTAATAACTGATGGACTGAGTAATATTTCTGGATTGAAATGAGGTTTATTGTACTAACAGAAAATGTGCAATCCGCATTTAAACAAAATTTGACCGGTGCAAAAGTATGGGCACCCTTATCAATTTCTTGTTTTAAACACTCCTAACTACTTTTTACTGACTTACTAAAGCACTAAATTGGTTTTGTAACCTCATTGAGCTTTGAACTTCATAGGCAGGTGTATCCAATCATGAGAAAAGGTATTTAAGGTGGCCACTTGCAAGTTGTTCTCCTATGAAGAGTGGCATCATGGGCTCCTCAAAACAACTCCCAAATGATCTGAAAACAAACATTATTCAACATAGTTGTTCAGGGGAAGGATGCAAAAAGTTGTCTCAGAGATTTAAACTGTCAGTTTCCAGTGTGAGGAACATAGTAAGGAAATGGAAGAACACAGGTACAGCTCTTGTTATGCCCAGAAGTGGCAGGCAGAGAAGAAGAATGGTGAGAACAGTCAAGGACAATCTACAGACCACCTCCAAAGACCTGCAGCATCATCTTGCTGCAGATGGTGTCAATGTGCATCGGTCAACAATACAGCGCACTTTGCACAAGGAGAAGCTGTATGGGAGAGTGATGCGAAAGAAGCCGTTTCTGCAAACACGCCACCAACAGAGTCGCCTGAGGTATGCAAAAGCACATTTAGACAAGCCAGTTACATTTTGGAAGAAGGTCATGTGGACTGATGAAACAAAGATTGAGTTGTTTGGTCATACATAAAGGCGTTATGCATGGAGGCAAAAAAACACGGCATTCCAAGAAATGCACTTGCTACCCACAGTAAAATTTGGTGGAGGTTCCATCATGCTTTGGGGCTGTGTGGCCAATGCCGGCACCGGGAATCTTGTTAAAGTTGAGGGTCGCATCGATTCAACTCAGTATCAGCAGATTCTTGACAATAATGTGCAAGAATCAGTGACGAAGTTGAAGTTACGCAGGGGATGGATATTTCAGCAAGACAATGATCCAAAACACCGCTCCAAATCTACTCAGGCATTCATGCAGATGAACAATTACAATGTTCTGGAATGGCCATCCCAGTCCCCAGATCTGAATATCATTGAACATCTGTGGGATGATTTGAAGCGTGCTGTCCATGCTCGGCGACCATCAAACTTAACTGAACTGGAATTGTTTTGTAAATAGGAATGGTCAAATATACCTTCATCCAGGAACTCATTAAAAGCTACAGGAAGCGACTAGAGGCTGTTATTTTTGCAAAAGGAGGATCTACAAAATATTAATGTCACTTTCTTTGTCGCTCCATTGGGAGACCCAGACAATTGGCTGGGTCTCCCAATTGGAGCTAGAAGAAAAGGAATTTACGGTAAGTAAACAAAATTCCCTTCTTCTTTGTCGCTCCATTGGGAGACCCAGCCAATTGTCTGGGTCTCCCAATTGGAGCTAGAAGAAAAGGAATTTACGGTAAGTAAACAAAATTCCCTTCTTTATGTTGAGGTGCCCATACTTTTGCACCGGTCAAATTTTGTTTAAATGCGGATTGCACATTTTCTGTTAGTACAATAAACCTCAATTCAATCCAGAAATATTACTGAGTCCATCAGTTATTAGATATATGAACCTGAAATAGCTGTTGCAAAAACCCAAATTGTTATAAAGAAAAAAAGGTTACCATTAATAGGGGTGCCCAAACTTTTTCATATGACTGTACATGCTCTGTCATTTATGTGCCATTCAGAAAACTTACAAATGTGCATGGTGGAAGGGAGGGGTTAAGAGAGATAACTGGAGGGTATGGTTGGCTGTCGTTTATGTCCCGCTGTCCCTTCTAATTTGCCATGTCATAACTCTTGTTCTTTGGCTGTATGTACCAATCTCAAAATAGAGGGGAAATGTTTTTGCCGTATTAAGACAAGTTTTAAATCTGACAGAATCAAAATTCAAATTGTCATTTTGTCTGGCACCTTGGTCAGTCCAAAAGGTAAAGTATATCAGTGGACACTGCTTCCTAAGAATATATCTGTAATGCGACATTTCCATGGTCACAGACAAATAAGCCTATAACAGTATGTTGCTTATTATTGCAGGAAGATTTACAAAAAGGAGGACTGCAGAGGTAAGTATTATTCTACTAAACTTGTAAGAAACTCATACTTTTTGTCAATCAGTCTGCATGAGATTTCATTACATGTGTTTTATAGACTTCTAAGTGGAGTTTGCATGTCTACTCTTTTGGTCTGTTTATATTTCATACATCCTTTCCCTCTTCTGTGTATTTGAATATGTGTAAAGATGGAGCCACATTTCTTAATGACTACATGCCCTTTGTCTTATAGGGTCATGTCTGTTTCCTCCATGTCTGAATTTCATCGATTAATGGAGAGCTCTCCTTTCCTTCCTGACAAGAATTTAGATATTTCTGGCGATAAGGATGAACTAACTCCTCCCTTGTCTCCTGATGACCTGAAGTACATTGAAGAGTTTAACAAAAATTGGGACTATAATAGTGTAGGTCAAGGTGATAAAGTCATGAGAGCAGGTGGGGAAAGAGCAGGGAATGGAAAAGTGGAGTCCAGGTCACCTTCTGAATCATTCCAGTCGCCTTCATGGTTTCTTACCACTAGTGTTACTATGACAACAAACACAATGACCAGTCCTGAACACTGCCTGAAGCAGTCTCCAAGAAGCCACAATGTTGCAGATAGAATGGGGGTTAGGGTTTTCCATAGTCCACCTTTGGTTCGTAGGTTTGATAAATCTGTTATTAATGGCAATGAAGAGATAAAGCACGTAGAGCCAGAATTACTTTTCTCTACACCAACAGTCAATGGAAGTGTTTCTGAAGGGAAAAATGGCACTGCTGAGGTCTTTGGGAGATGGCCATGTGACCATAATAATCAGCATAAAGACTTTTTAGAGAGCGGTTTACACCCAATGGACCGACCTGTTTGCACTACAGTCAGTTTTGCGTCTTCGTTGCACAGTATAGAGTTGTCAAGAAACATGAGTGATGACATGAAAGAAGTTGCCAATTCTGTAAGGAATGCCATCCGCACCAACCCAGTAGAATCTCAGTTTAGAGACATTGCTTGTCAGACCAATGGTTTAAAAAGTACAGGTACACAAACCACAAAAACCATTAGTGTTGGCTTGCAAACCGAAGCTTTGCGAAGCATTACCAGCAGTCCACACAAGTGTCTGACGCCTAAAGGAGGTTGTACTCCTATTTCTTCACCTTCTCGTAGGAACAGGCAAGTTGCTCCAGCTATTGAAAAGGTCCAAGCAAAGTTTGAGCGTAGTTGTTGTTCCCCAAAATATGGTTCTCCAAAACTGCAAAAGAAACCTCTAGCCAAAGCAGATCAGCCAGCTAATCGTGCCCCTTCAGGTACACCCCAAAGAGGATTCAATGAGTCTGCGTGGGCCAGATCAACAACGACAAGAGAGAGCCCTGTTCATACAACTATCAACGATGGTCTTTCAAGTCTTTTCAATATTATTGACCACAGTCCGATAACTTGTGACCATTCACAAAAGACATCAAGGCCAAGTAGCAGATCTCGGTCAGCTGAAGCCCGACCAGAGTTTGGGACCATGTCTGATGGGTGCATTGATGGCAGGGGGAGGTCACCAAGTCCTATTCGCATAACTATAGACCTTCAAAGGGATCAGTACACCGATATAAGCTACAGTAGACAAGACCTCTCTACTCCTCCAGGCTACTCTCTGACAGAAAATGCTGCCAGAATACTTAGCAAGAAGCTCTTAGAAGATCAAAAGCAACCTCCAGATAGTCCAACGAGAGGCTACAGACCCAACACTGCTGCTGAACTATTAAAAATTGAGCAAGCAATTGAGGTAAGAGATTTATGTATGCAGCATTGTTGTTTCTAGAATAATATTTTATCAATAAAAATTAGGGGTCCAAAGACCTGCAACTTATTGGAGGAATAAGAGGTCTCAAAGGCACAACTATAATAGGATTCAAAGAAAAACAATTGTGTGCCAGGACTAATGAATATTAATATTATTATTAAAAAATAATTAAACATGAAAAAACATATGTATAAAAATAGACCCAAAAGACAAATTGATGGGTGAGCCAATAAGGAGACTCCCAATAATGAGAAGGCACCAATTAATAATATAATATAGTAAAACATCAAAAGGGAGAGTACTATAAAAGTCTGATTGTATAAGTAACTGGTACTTGCATAGGTATAAACTTGCATAGCCTTTAGAGTGCCAAATAGCGTAATTGCCAAAAATTAAATCATAAAGCACAAAAAGTGCATGCAATCAACAAAGGCTCACCCATCAAATACCCGGCGCGTTTCACAAATGCTTCATACAGAACAATTGGTGAACAAACCATCTTGTTAGCCTACTTGGCAGAATGTATTAGGTTCCTAAAAAGTATCACCTCCAATGAAAATTTCATTGTGTCATGATGTTAAGCTTTTTTCACTGATTAAGATCAAAGAGGGCTATCATTTCTGAAAAATATTGTTTGAATGTGTTGCTTAGTATTTCCAATTCTATCTTATATTAGACTTTAAAATGTGGATAACAATAGAACATTTTTGAAAGAGGAATATTCAGGATTGTTAACAATTCACTTCCAATAAACTTTTAGAGCCGAAAAACACACCATATATTTTACCATTATCCTGATGAGTGTTCCAGTTCTTAAGAAACTGTTGAAAACCATTGATCAATAAGCTGCAGAATGGCCACAAGCTGGAAATGCTGACTATAGCATGGTTTCTCAAGAAGGTGGAAATCACTCATCAGAAAAATTACTAATTGGACCTGATATGACTTTATATTTTCCTGGGACTGAAAAGTTTCATTGCTCTCATTAACTATTCTACAATGTACAGTGAGCATCATTGTTCTATTGAAGCTCATTGTGTTGCCCCAATACAAATTCTGTAAAGGGTGGGTGTTTTACAGTGGTTGAGATAAGTCTAACCACTGTCTTAATGGTAAAAAATGGCTACGAGAGATGCTTGTTGGCATATATATATATTCTGATTTATTAGGTTGATCTTGGTTGTAGCACAGTCCATGTATTCTTTGCAACTAACAATATTATTGATATTTCTTTCTTGTAACTCTTCCTTGTAACAGCCTTTAGCAACGTGGAAATATCCATCTACTGGAAAAAGACAACTAATTCTGATTATTTGCTTTAATGCAGTCTTCAATCTGTTTGCTTTCTTTCTGTCTATCCTGTCTAGAATCAAACTGTCTTACTAACTGCCCCCTGGGGACTCTAACTATGCCTGCTACACAGCTGTAAGTTTTCATTTATTCTTCGTTTCCACTTTTTTTTTTAATTTTACTCAAACTTTTGAATACTGTTTTGAAGCACAGCCAAAAATAAATGGATTTGGACACATAGATGCAGCCATCAAAGCAATCGCTAGCTGCTCTTGGCTTTCTCCGTGTTCACAACGATCACTTTATAAGTCAGTACTTTAAATATAGATACCACTCGCAAATGTTATTTATAAACTCAATCTAGAAGAGCTTGGAAGAACGTTTAAAGTCTTACTGGGATAAAACCAGACCAAGCTGGACAGCAAATTTTAGTATGATTCAGGCCATGTATATAGCTAATCGTAAAAGAACAGCATTGTGTGATTTTGTTCTGTAAAGAACAACAGACCGCCCCATCTGTCTGCACCAATAGTATGACTAAAAGTGTGCTGACCGTTATGCAAGTCATAGCAAAATGGTCTCCACTCAAAATGTTTTTCTTTTCCATTATTCATATGAGATATAATTTTATTATTATTAAAATGACTGAGACACTATACATCGAGCTGTAATATTCATCGTCGATTAATCCCAGGACCCATGTGATCAGCGCACTTAAAAAAAGTTCCCGCTGCTGCCTATGTTTTTGTTGCTTAGCTGCCTTAAGAACACAATGGCTGATGGAGTGGTCTAACTGGGCAAAGTTTACAGTAATTTATACATTTTAAAACAATACTCTATAGAAAATAGTTGCCTATTTGCCTTATGCCGATACCTACACACATATACAAATGTTTGTACAGGCAGTCCCTGGCTTACAAATTAGACTGGTTCTGTATGTTTGTATGTAATTTGGAAGAGGCCTGGCAAAAAGGAAAAACAACTGATACCTCATTGCTGACCTCTGCCGCTGACCTCCATCAGGTCCTCTTCCTTATGAAGTTGCTTGCCACATCTGTTGCCTCTTCAGTATAGGCCAGGACTTCCAGTCTCGTCCAGGCCTGGAGGTTATAAAAATGTGGTGCACATCTTTGACTTTGCCACACGCAGTGATCTCTGAGATCTAGATGTGGCCAGAAATCCTAGCCTACAATGAAATAAATTTGTAGTGTTTCATCCAGCGTATCACTCCAAAAGGCAGTCTCTTGTAGTTAAAAAATAACTTTTATTTTTACAAAGATTAAAAAGACATCTTCCGTGTACCTGACATACTATATGTAGCGTATTCTCGGATGTTCCCTTCAGACTACGCGTTTCGACATGCTAGATGCCTTCATCATGGTCTATGCAGATGGATGAAACTCTACAAATTTATCTTGTTTTCTGGGTGTGCTTCCAGCCCTCCCTCCCATGTCGGATCCTCCTGAGTCCATAGCCATACAGTCGGTCAACTGATTGTGGCTTTTGTATTTTCTTTTGAACCTATAATGAAGAGGCAGTAGATGTGGCACGCAACAGTGGAAAAATGAGGATCTGACGGGGCAACAAAATAGCTAACAGTTTTTCTGTTTTTGTTTTTTTTTTGTTTTTTTTTATACCAATGCGCTTCTCATCACTCACCTCTCCAGCCGCCTCACTTCCTGACTATTGTGGCCTTGCAATACGCAGGTCTGAGACTTGGACTCGGCGGGAAGTCCTGGCCAATAGTGAATAGGTCGGAGATGCGGCTCGTGATGGTGGAAAGAAAAGAAACAGATGGCGTGCAGTGGGGCGGCTGAAGAGGTGAGTATTGTTCTTTTTATTACAATATTCTCCTCATTGCTCTCCACTCTCACCACCTTGGTTCCTGCTGTCCAGTCCTCTTCTTTCGGCCACTGCACACTATATCTACGTCCTCTTAAGTATAGATCAGGTCTTCCAACTGCATACAGGCCTAGGAGGTCACTATGCCATAAGATCATGGTAAAATTCTTGCTATCATTACGTCATGATCTTTAAACACACAGTGACTTCCAAGGCCTGGGTTCGGTCAGAAGTTCTGGCCTATATTGAAGAGGCCAGATATATGTCATGCAATGGCGAAAGGAACAAGACCAGGCAGCAGGGAGGTCGGATGGGTGAGAGATTAGGTGAGTATAATTTTTCTCTTTTTTACCTTGCATTCGTAAGAAGTAGAAGTAGAAATTTGTAAGTCGGATGTTCGATAGTCAGTGACTGTCTGCATCTACAGTATATCTCAAATGTAAATATACCCCTCGCATTTTTGTAAATATTTTATTACTGTATTTTCCGGTGTAGAAGACGACGCCCAACTTTTCCAGTTAAAATATAGAGTTTGTGATATACCGTATATACTCAAGTATAAGCCGACCCGAGTAATGAGCCCATTGTTTAGTAATGTGCCCTGCAGTAATGTTCCCATCCTTGTCCCCCCCCCTTGTAGTAATGACCCCATTGTTTAGTAATGTCCTCCTACTGGTCCCACTCTTGTCCCCTATTATGCTGTTGTTTACACACAATAAAAAATATTGTCACCTCTCCTCTGTTCACACGGTGTCATCAGCTTCTTTTGGCAGACCGCAGGCCCATGGACCCCTCCATGCTAGCGTCCGGTGCACGAAGCCACCGCAGCGCTGACAGCAGCAGTGGCGGCGGCCCCATGTACAGGACACGATCATGGAGGAGTGCTTCTTGCGGGCCGCAGGCATATAGACCCCTCCATGATCGCATCCTGTACACGGGGCCGCCGCCGATGCTGTCAGCGCTTTACTGCAGTTGAATGCTTTACGACACCGCAAAGCATTCAACTGCAGTAAAGTCATGACGGCAGCCTGCAGCAGCGACTCCGTGCACCAGACGCTATCACGGAGGGGTCTGTGGGCCTGCGGTCTGCCAGAAGAAGCAGGTAAGAGGGCACCGCGGGAACGGAGGAGAGGTGAGAATATTTTTTATTGTGTAAGCAACGGCATAATAGGGGACAAGAAGGGAACCAGTAGGAGGACATTACTAAACAATGGTCTCTTGCAGCATCGTGCACCACCATATAAGACAACACTCGGCGTATAAGACGACCCCCGACTTTGGAGAAGATTTTCAGGGGTTAAAAAGTCATCTTATACGCCGGAAAATACGGTATATCTTTTCATGGGACAACACTGAAGATACGACACTTTGATACAATGTAAAGTAGTGTACAATTTGCATAGCATTGTAAATTTGGTGTGCCCTCAAAATAACTAAACACACAGCCATTAATGTCAAAACTGCTGGCAACAAATGTGAGTGCACCGCTAAGTGAAAATGGCCACATTGTGCCCAAAGTGTCAATATTTATGTGGCCACCATTATTTTCAATCACGGCCTTAACACTATTGGGCATGGAGTTCACTAGAGCATCACAGGAGCCACCAGAACCTTTTCCATCCTCCATGACAACATCATGGAGCTGGTGGATGTTAGAGACTTTGCTCTCCTCCACCTTCCATTTGAGGATACCTCAGAGATGTTCAGTAGGGTTTAGGTTTGGAGACATGTTTGACCATTCCAATCCTCAGTTTCTTAAGCAAGGCAGTGAGTGTCTTGGAGGTGTGTTTGGGGTCGCTATCATATTGGCATTCAGCCCTGGAATCCAGTTTCCTAAGTGAGGGAATCAAGCTCTGCTTCAATAAACGGTAGCTCCCCACAGCCAGCAGCTAGCCTACATCCCCAAAACATGACACTTCCACCACCATGCTTGACTGTCAGCAGGGCACAGTTGTCTTTGTACTCCTCACCTGATTTGGCACTCAAACGTATTGAATGAAACAAAAAGATCCCTTTAATGGGTTGCACCATGCGTAATGTACAAAATAATATTTGACGTTTCGGTCTCAATGACCTTTCTCAAAAAATACACTAAAGAAGGACAAAGATGACAAAAAAAAAGAAAAAGTACAAAAACTCATAATCAAGGACATGACACAATCATGTGTCATATCCTTGGGTATGTTTTGTATTTTTTCTTTTTTGCCAGACCAATGTGATGCAGTGTGTGGTGTATGGTGTGAGCACTGACAGGTGGACTCCCCACCCTTGTAACCTCTGCAGCAGTGTTGGCAGCGCTCATACATCTATTTTGAAAAGACAAACTCTGGATCTGACGGTGAGCACATGCACTCAGCTTTTGATCGACCATGGCAAGGCCTGATCTGAGTGGGTTATGTCTTGTTAAACCACTGCATGGTCTTGGCCACTGTGCTGCAGCTCAGATTCAGGGTGGTGGCAATCTTATAGCCTAGGCCATCTTTATGTAGACTAACGATTCTTTTTTTCAGATCCTCAGAGAATTCTTTGCCATGAGGTGTCATGTTAAACTTACAGTGACCAGTATGAGAGAGTGTGTGAGTGATAACACCAAATTTATCATACCTGCTCCCCATTCACACCTGAGACCTTGTAACACTAATGAGTAACATGACACTGGGCAGGGGAGAAAAATGTATAATTGGGCCACAATTTGGCCATTTTTGCTTAGGGGGTGTACTCAGTGTTGTTGCCAGCGGTTTTGCCATTAATGTTTCTGTGTTTAGTTATTTTGAGGGAACACCAAATGTACACTATTGTACTTGCACAAGCTGTACACTGACTAGTTTACTTTGTATCAAAGTGTCATATCTTCTATCTATCTATATATTCTTCATATCTAATATATGTACAAAAATGTGAGAGGTGCACTCACTTTTGTTATATACTGTAAATACGGCAAAATAAAACTTCTGTATAGTCTCTGCACAATACAGACAATAAAATGCCCAGGTTATACCCTCCTACAGTGCCTAAATAAACCTTCATAAAGGATCCAAATTACACTACCTTATAGTGACACATAATACTGGCAAATATTCCTCGCACATCTCTAGCTATGCCCAAATAATAAATAAACTAATATAGTATCAGAATGGAAAGGAGCTGCATGCAGGGGCTTATCAGTTTTTGTAGTGCTATTGCCCTGTCATATTGAAGAATCAGCAGTATAATAATGCTGCCCTCTGATAATAATAACATTAGCTTGTCATGTCCTAGTCTAAACGACAAAGCTAAAAACAAGCTGCAAAATGCAGAATTTACCACTCCATTGCATGTGCTCTCAGTGTCCAGTGCGGATTGACGGGTTTTTCTATATTAATAATCACAAAAACACTAAAAACAAAATTGTAATCCACAAAGTGTGTGATTTTCTAATAAATGGTGACATTCTATAATATATGATAATATAATACAACTACTAAACAAACCCTCATAGGTGTCCTTGTAATTTGAATAATATATAATCATTGTAGAATTTTATATTTCTATTTAAGTTGCGTATAGTTTTCGATGTCTGGCTTACTGCTTTGTTGCATGCAATTTTTTCAGTCTCCAATATTGTTATCCTGACTCCTTCATTTCCATTGTTGAAGTAATTATCAGATATTTCTCTTCTAACTGCTTTGTCATGTTGTCCATGTTTTCATGTTAATCACTAAATTCACAGTCATGTAAAAATCAGTCATTTAAAAAAAGGAATAAGGGTTCCCATAGTTACTACTATAATGTAGAAAAAACAAAAAAGCCAGCTCAACTCAAAATGGCATGTATTATAAGATGTGCACTGCACTAAAAATTCCAAACTGTACTATTTTATAATTTGTATCGTTTTGTTGTGTGGCTATCTTATCGAGTGAATTCAATTCTCACCTATCAACAGGATTATCTATGAGTAGGCGTCCAACCATTGGGATCTACACCAATTGGCAAAACGAAGCACGTATGCACATACATGATCACCACTTTATTCATTCATTCTCTATTTGGTTGCCAGAGAAAGCCACGCACAGCACACTGCAGCCACATAAGGAATGTATGCAGCGGCAATCCAGCATGTGTATTACAGCTTCATTACAACGGCAATAAAAAACGCCAGTGACAGTCACAGTGGTTGGATCCCCACTGGTCCAATGGATAGATGAGAACTAGTTTTCAACGAACAACCCCCTCCTTTAAAGGTAATCTGTCAGCAGGTTTTTTCTATGTAATCTGAAGACAGCATGCTGCAAGGGTTAAAACATAGAATTCAGAGAGGCCTGTCTTGTCAAGGTCTGATTTATTGTTTATTTGCAATGCTTGTATAACCAGTAGGACTTCTCATTGCTCGGACTAAAATGTGATGCACACTGCAGTCCGGCACACCACCTCCTCTGATTGACAACTCACTGTCAATGTGCAATCTCTATAGAGAGCCTGGTGGGGGCAGCACAGCTCTCTCAGCTCTGCTAAATTGCTAAATGTAAAAATTCAGATTTTGTTAAAACGGCTGCACCCAGTAATCTAAGTGATACATTGTTGGATTCAGAATCTCTTTGCCTACATTGTGCTACTCTCAGATGAGGTAGCAAAAACCTGCTGACAGATTCCCTTTAAGCACATAGATATATTATAGTTGGGATACTGCCGCCACAGACTGCATCCACACTGCCCTACCTTATCTCTGCATCCCTCATATGAAGGGTGTGTGGACCTTTTAATGTTACACGGCTACTCACCTTAAAATAATTCTTTAGTATGGTGCCCATGAAGTTCCCATGTCTCTGATGCAGATAAAAAAAATCAGAAAATGTTTGTAGAATTTGTGTGATGTAGTAATGTATAATGTGAAGCAATGTATCCAAGGTTCAAGTTAAGCATCTTCTTAGTTGGATACAATTACTAAGTGTTCACCTTATTGTCACACATTCGTATAATGCATGGATGTAGAGTCACAAGCACTTTGAAATAACCAATGAAGCATTCACTTAAAGATTACCTCCAGTGATCAGGTTTAGAGTCTAATAGTATATACTCCTCAGTGTGTAAATTCAACATTTTAGCATAGAAAATAAACTGTAGCCTTTTATGTTGTTTTTTTACCTTGAATCACATGTAGGCTACAGATTTCATTCATTTAAAGGACCGATATTTTTATAAGTTATTCTTTCTTAGCAGTGTAAAGGAGGACATGCTGGAAAGGGAGCGCAAAGATACAACATTTGATGATATAAGGCTATGTGCACACGTTGCGTTCTGTCCCTGCAGAAATTTCTGCAGCGATTTGAACAGCACACGTGCGCTTCAAATCGCTGCAGAAAGAGTCCGTAATGAAAAAAAAAAAAAAGCCGATTCCATGCGCTCTGAGTGCAGCCCCTCCCATAGACAGAGCGGGGGCTGCATGCAGAGCGCACAAAATAAGTGACATGTCACTTCTTAGAACGCACGCTTCGGGCAGCAGCTGAAGCGCTGCGCTCTAATACGCCACGTGCGCACGTCTCCTGCATAATCTTCATAGACTGTGCAGGGGACGCAGGACGCATGCAGTTACGCTGCGGTGTAGATCGCAGCGTAACTGTATGCAAATACGCAACGTGCACACAGAGCCTAAGGGTCAGGGCAGATAATGCAGATATGATGTGGTTGATGCAGTAAAAAATAAAGTGTAATTTCTTGCATAAAGTTTTTGCTTAAGCAAAAATTTGTCACTGGAGGTATGCTTTAAGCTAGACCTTCATTTAGCATTTCCCTGATTGATAACTGTTTCTGATCATCACAAGCTTTGTGTTTTGTCTTTCTCCCTTCACTTTCTTTATTTATATTGTTCGGCTTAATAACTCACTTGACTGTTATGGACGTCTGTCTCACTATTTCTAACTGGGCATTTTCCAATACTAACCCCATAACAATCTTTGTTTTCTTCTTTCCTGTTGCTCGGTATGTCTTTTGTGATCTCCCTAGTGTCTGTGATCACCCAGTGTTTGATCTTTGTCATTCTTGGAGGTTATTTCTCAAGCTATTCCGCACATTAGAAGACTTATATTTCAGGCTGCAAGCATTTATTATGAAATTCCATAACAGCCGTTGCCCAATGTTTTCTTATTTCAAGCTTTCCCATAACAAGCAGAATGGTGTAGGGGTTATTTTTAAAGGGAATCTGCCACCAGGGTTGTGCTATGTAATCTAAGACCACCATAATGTTGCTGCAGAGTGCCTGATTACAGTGATGTGATTACTACACTGTTTTGCTTTTTCAATACAGTCAGTGTTTTATCAGCAGGAGGTTATCACTACAGGACAACTGGCCCCATGCCTCCTAGTCCAACCACAGTCCCAGCAGCTCTGTCACTATGGTATGCAATGTACACAGAAAGCTATATTGTGGGCGGGTAATACATGGCTCAACAACCAAGCTCTGCTAGAACTGTAGCAAAAGTAATAGTGCTAGAAAATAGAAGCGCTGATAGGGTTTTACCCGATAAATAACAGATTAGTAATATAAATTAATACACTCACCCAAAATGGTTGTGAAGGGTCACAACCACCATAGATAGCATAGGATAATGGCAGCTGCTGCGGCCCCACGTGCTGAAGTCTTCAGTATAAGAGGAGAAAAAGGTTTAACCCCTTTTTCTCCTCTTATACTGAAGAGAACTGTAGCAAAGAAAACTGACTCTATTATATCTGCTGCACCCAGTAAACTAAGTGATACATCACTGGAATCAGGGTCTCAGTACCTGCCTTATGCTGCTATCAGATTACGTAGCAAAAACCTGCTGACAAATTCCCTTTAACAGTTTACGACTGCTGTTTTATAGGCAGAATATAAGCTTTTGTTAGCGGCAGCCTATATTGTGCTGAATTTTTGGAGAAACCGTTGACAACTAGATTTTTCCAACAAATTTTCTACTATATGACCATTCTAAAGGCAATCGTTATAATAGTAGTAATTAGTTGTTGGTAACTAACAAAAACTTTTATTTTTCTTTGATGAAAAAGGAACAAGACATGCTCCCAACCATCAATTATGCGCTTGATACATAATCCTCCTTGTGGGTCCTACGTGTTTAGTATCAGTTGCCTGTGTTGGTGTTTCATGCTTTGATGGATGCCCATATTTTGAATGCCAAGAATGCCACCTCAATAATTACAGTTTCTTTTAACTGTTTCATTCTGCAATAAATATTGTTCATTACCACTGTCAAATTATTTTTTACAGTTCTTATGCATTTGTTAGCCTTATGTTATTTTGTGCTTAGTAGCTAGGCTATGATTTATCTTGTTATCCATACATTCATTTACTGTTATTCCCACCAGTCCAGTGAATGGAATGTTTCATTCGTTTTAGTATAATTAATATAATTGTTCTTATTTTTAAATGTGGGCGCTTTTAATTTTTTAATTGAAAAACAAAAACTTCTCTAGGGTTGGCCATATTAAGTATACACTTCTTTGCTCTTTTATCTTTTTTAGCACAGCAGTGTTTATATAGCTTAGTTTGCCTTATGGCAGCTGAAATCAGTCAACATAGAAATGTCATTGTAGTGTCCAAGAAGTGATTAAAGTACTCTCACCTCCCCCAGAAACCACAAAGTAAAATAATGGAGGGCTATAAAGCAGTATTTGTTTGTGTATGTTGCTACTATGCAGCCTTAGGGTACCGTCACACTTTAGCGACGCTCCAGCAATCCCACCAGCGATCTGACCTGGTCAGGATCGCTGGTGCGTCACTACATGGTCGCTGGTGAGCTGTCAATCAGGCAGATCTCACCAGCGACCAATGACCAGCCCCCAGCGACGCGTGGAAGCGATGCTGTGCTTGGTAACTAAGGTAAATATCGGGTAACCAAACGCTTGGTTACCCGATATTTACCTTAGTTACCAGCGCACACCGCTTAGCGCTGGCTCCCTGCACTCGCAGCCAGAGTACACATCGGGTTAATAAGCAAACCGCTTTGCTTATTTACCCGATGTGTACTCCGGCTACGTGTGCAGGGAGCCGACACTGGCAGCCTGAGAGCAGCGGACGCTAGTAACCAAGGTAAATTTCGGGTAGCCAAACAAAGCACTTCGCTTGGTTACCCGATATTTACCTTGGTTACAGCTTACCGCAGGCTGCTAGAAGCTAGCTCCCTGCTCCCTGCACATCAGATCGTTGCTCTCTCGCTGTTAAACACTGGGATGTGTGCTTCACAGCGGAAGAGAAATGTCCAAAAAATGAACCAGAGCAGTGTGTAACAAGCAGCGATTTCACAGCAGGGGCCAGATCACTGCTCAGTGTCACACACAGCGAGGTCGCTAATGAGGTCAGTGGTGCGTCACAAAAACCGTGACTCAGCAGCGATCTCGCTATGTGAGAAGTACCCTTAGACATGGAACAGTACATTAGCGATGTCATTAAATCTTACCATAATGATATGATTCTGCTCATTCTGTCCAGGTCTATACAGCAAAGCTTTGATAGCCTTGTGTGCCAATTTTATTGCCAGCATGATAAGTAATAAAAAAAAAATTCCCAAATAAAAAACATTTTTTAAATAAACACCTATTAAACGATGACATTAAATCTTATCATAATGATATGATTCTGCTCATTCTGTCCAGGTCTGTCCAGCAAAGCTTTGATTGCTTTGTGTGCCAGTTGTATTGCCAGTATGATAAGTAATAAAGAACTTTCCCAAATAAAAAAAAAACAAACATTTTTTTAATAAAGTATTAAAGTAATATATATGTTACTTATTATACATTAATTTTAATATATTGTTTTCTTTGACATCACAGGAAAATTAACAAGCAGTCCACATGGTTTAACTGCATCTCCAGTATTGTTGTGCCTTAACACCATTGCACCCACATGCCTTACAGAGTACCTATTACCAGTCTGTGGCTGCCCCTTTTATTTTAAGTAAATATTTAAATATTACTAACTATAATTCCTAATTCCATGTTAAACGACCCAACTTTTCAGCAAAATTTAGATCTAAACTTCAATGTTGTTGTGATTTTGGCATGCAGAGCAGGACCCAACAAACCTCCGATGGCCCTCTCACCATGAAATCGCAAGACCTGGCATGTGATTGAACGAAACCAGCGTGGCAGCATTATTTACTAAGCAGATGCAGATTAATAACAACCTTAGAGCAGGTTACGATGGATAACTGTTTAGTAAAGGATGCGGCAGCACTTTTACAGCAAGGGGTTGTGGGATCCCGCTCATCATGCCGAAATCCCACTACCCAGAAGTTCGGACTCAAATTTTTCTAGAAAGTCAGGTCCTGGTATTATAGACACTTCTGATCATTTTTGTTAAGAAATTGTGTTTAATAAAATGATCTGTCTATGGCTGTCCGCTGTTTTCTTTAATAATAAGGGAAACCACAGATTGGTGATAGGTACTTTTTAAAGAATTTAACCTCTGTGCCAAAAGGTGTTTCCATTATAATATCTGGGAGCTGCCATAGATTATTATCAACACAGGAGAGACACTTAGGGGATGTATCCAAAATATGTAGGAGTTCAGTCTCATTTCTCTATGGATCGTTGAGCAGATATACTCGCACCTTTTAGATTTGCAGCGTAGGTCTGGGATTAGCGTGGTCCCTTCAGTTTCTATAATCTGACGAGTATTGATCACACAAAATAGCTGTGCACACCTGTAAAAAAACATTTTTTTTTAGCTTTTTCTTTTTAAAATATTCTACTGCCTTAATTCACATGGCAGTTTGTTTTTCTTATTTTTGGACATATATGACAATTATTTAGCTGATAAATCCTGCCATGGTTATTGATTCTGTGATTACTATCATTATGTCTCCCTCATCTTATGGTGCAAAGGAACTGCCTTGTGCTGCGTTAGCTCCGTCCTTAGAATCTAGCTTCTCCAGACCAGAGAGACCAGCGAACCGGCGCCTGCCTTCCAGATGGGCTTCACATTCCCCGACTGCCTCCCGAGCTCCTTCTAGTAACAATCTACACGAGGAGCAGGGAACCCAGGAACCTTGAGCAGAGGGAAAGGAGAACCGACGCCATCTTGCATGAACTATCAGTCATACAACCCAGTATGTTTTAAGCCAGGTCCATACGGATATCAAAAATGGAATGACCCATGCAGTTGCTGAATGTTTGCTGTGTAATACATCTGGTTGTGTTTCTATTACGGAACATATGATGTGCCTGTATGAGATGTTCATGATGAAATTTCCATTGTTTTTTATTTACTGCAACATCAAGTTAGCAGCAGATTGACCGACGTAGGAAGAAAAATTCTGTTATCCTCAGTGCTGGCTGCCTTTAGTTGTTTTTTTTTTTTATTATTTTATTCTTGCACTGTCTACTTTGTTTTAATATGTTCCTTTATTTTTTACTATCTGTTGTTGTAGTCACTTATTATTTATACCATCAGTGTTATACCATAGGATGAGGATAGTGCTTCATATTATCTGAAGCTGTAGTAAAAGCAGAAAAGTCAATGGAATTGAAATATATTTTAGGAATCAAGGAAAAATCAGCAAAAAAAACTGTATGCAAACCAAGATGTATCACTGGATAGATGATACAGGCACTTCTGTGCATGTACATAACGTCTACCACGTACTGTACCATCCTTCATAAGAATGAATCAGAATTAACTGTTATTGTTGTGAATTTCTGTACTGTAATTTTATTGTTAGTTTTTCTTGCACTGATGACACAGGAAATTAATTTTTAAATTACTGTCCACCAGCCGTGTACGTACAAATCTCTGTGACGTTTCATGTAGAAAAGCCAAGGCGTAATGAAATGTAATGGATTGCACTGAGAGGTATGTACCAGGCCGTGCTGACATGAGAAATAAAATATTTAACATTTAGAGAGGTTTGGGTGTTGGTGTTTTTCTTTCTTTCACATCATTAAAAAGACAACACAATATACTGTATACCTGCATTATAATTTCTACTTCGGCCTATGGTCAAATGTCGCACATTGTAATTAGGTTTTATGAACCCCTTCAAGGAAATCTGTCACCAAGTTTCTGCTACCCCATTTGAGAGGAGCATGATGTAGAGACTGAGACCCTGATTCTAACAATGTATCATTTACTGTGCTGCTTGCTGCAGTTTTGATGAAATCACTGTTTTATCTGCTGCAGATTTACCACCTTTCTGAATGCTGAGCTCTGTTTAACCCCGCTCACACCACTGATTGGCAGCTTTCTGTGTACTGTGGTGGCGATGGGGTTGTAAAGAGCTCATGAATAGAGATGAGTGAACCCATGAAAATTTGGTTCTGCAGGGTTACTCAAACTTTAAATTAAGTTCTGCTTGGGACTTAAGGGTGCGCTCACAAGAGCGTATAAATCGGATCTCGAATTGCACTCGGCCCCATGTTAGACAATGCTGCAGCTTAGATCAGCGATTTTTTTTCTCAGCCCTAAACGGAGTGAGGAAAAAATCACAGCATGCTGCGATTTTCTGCGAGAGCCGTATCTCTCGCACCCATTTACTTGAAACATCTGACTGCACTCAATATGCTCCACAGGCTGACAATGGAAGAGATGGGGGGATTAACCCCTCCCTCTCCTCCACAGTGCCCGCCCTCTGCTTCGCAGCTGTGACCTGATCGCAAGATCCGGTGATAGTTGCATGACACTCGGCTCACGCTCGCAGCAGAGACTGAGCCAGGGATCATTAGCATATTGCATCCGTTACTCTCGCATCGGGTGCCATATGCTAATGTGTCTGCAGCCGATACCCCAATGGAAGTCACTGATTGGGCAGTGACCTCCTGTCACATGCAGCCAGCCATAAACAGAGCACTTCGGGTGGGCAGGGTTTTTCCATTTTTTTTTGTGCACATTACATCTGATCATGCTTTTACTACCCCCAGTGCGAGCTGTTTAGACACTGTAAGTGGCTCGCACTAGACCAAGCAAGGAGCGTACCCGAGCACAGCGATGCTTGCGCATGTGGTGTTCGTACGTAAAGCATCCGAACCCAAACTCTGGGATTTTTGTTTTTTTAAACGTCAAAACACCAAACCTCGGGTTCGCTCATCTCTACTTATTAATTTGGGGGACTACCGTATTTTTCGGACTATAAGACCCACTTTTTTCCCCCCAAATGTTGGGGGAAAGTTGGGGGTGCGTCTTATGGTCTGACTATAGGGCTGAGGCCGGGAATGAGGGTGCTGCGGTGGAGCGGGTCATCGGGGGCACGAGCAGGCTGTAGCAGCGCCTGCCGTGACCACGTGGGCCCGCTCATTACATATGCACGCCCATCCTCCCGCCCATCTCTCAGCACTGAAGCCGGCACTGACAGGTGGGCGGGAGGACGAGTGAGGACGCGCGCAGAGTAAAAACCCGGCCCGCATGATCACCCCTGGCAATTACAGCCTGGAGTGATCATGTGCGGCTGTATTCACTGCCCCCCGTGCGTCATCATCAGCGCGGGGTGCAGTGAATCAGTGTACTCACCCGTCCCCGTGTGTGGAGCCGTCCCCCTGCAGCACGCGATGTCTTCCTGTCTGTGCCGGTCAGCTGATCTGTGCTGATCAGCTGATCGGCACAGACAGGAAGACATCGCGATGCTGCAGGGGGACGGCTCCACACACACAGATCAGTGGCGCAGAGTGGAAGATGATCGGTGCTGCAGGGAGTGAGGAAAAGGTGAGTATAAACGTTTATTTTTTTTTTCTCTTCTCTGTGCTATAGGATACAGGCCATATACCAGGATGGTATATGAGCACGATGGGGGCATATAGCAGGATGGGAGTATATGAGCAGGATGGATGGGGGTATTTTATGAACAGGATGGGACTATATGAACAGGATGGGGGTATATGAACAGGATGGGGGTATTTGAACAGGATGGGGGTATTTTATGAACAGGATGGGAATATATGAACAGGATGGGGGGTATATGAACAGGATGGGGGGTATATGAACAGGATGGGGGTATATGAACAGGATGGGGGTATATGAACAGGATGGGGGTATATGAACAGGATGGGGGTATATGAACAGGATGGGGGTATATGAACAGGATGGGGGTATATGAACAGGATGGGGGTATATGAACAGGATGGGGGTATATGAACAGGATGGGGTATATAAACAGGATGGGGGTATATGAACAGGATGGGGTATATGAGCAGGATGCTGGTATATGAGCAGGATAGGGGTATATGAGCAGGATGGGGGTTTATAGCAGGATCATATACAAGGCAGGAGGATCATTACCAGGATGGGGTATCTTAGTAGAGAATTTGGGGACATTACCCCCATAACAGTGTCAGCAGCAGATCCTCGCCCCATAACAGTGTGTCATGACCACATTTTTTTGCTTAAAGTTTTATTTTCCTCCTCTAAAACCAGGGTGCATCTTATAGTCCGGTGCGTCTTAAGGCCCCTTTACACACTGAAACTTTCTAGCGATCCCAACCTGGTCGGGATCGCTACAAAGTCTCTGGTGAGCTGTCAAACAGGCAAACCTGGCCAACGACGCAACAGCGATCCGGACCTGCAGAACGACCTAGCTAGTCATTGGGGACGTTGTAAAGCAGCTTTTTGAAAGGGAAGTCGCTAACGAAGTCGCTGTAAAGTCCCCTTTACACACTAAAACTTTGCTGCACAGCGGGAAACAAAGGACCAAAGAATGGTCCTGAACGATTTGTAGCGATCACAACTTCACAGCAGGGGCCAGGTCGCTGATGTGTTTCACACACTGCAATGTCGCTGGGGAGGTCGCTATAACGTCACAAAACCGGTGACGTTACAGCGATGTCGTTTGCGATGTTGCAGTGTGTAAAGCCACCTTTATAGTCCGAAAAATACGGTACATGGCAGCAGATTTACTGGTCCTCTAGTGATAATCTCCTATTGATAAAACTGATTTTATCAAAACTATAGCAAGCAGCTCAGTAGCTGTAATTTGTCTCTACATTATGCTGCACTGGTGACAGATTCCCTTTAAAACTTTTGTCCAGGCTGGGTCAAAATGGTCTGATATAGTCTTTTGAAACACCGCAACACCCATCTTTGTGTGATATCACAGCCTATTCCGGTTATTCTACAGAACGTGACTGAGCTACAGTGGCAGATACAACCCATGTTTATGAGAAACCCCTTTCTCATTGAAGCCAATTTTGTGAAAACACATTTAATTTCACATAATGATAATGAAGAAAAAACTTGTATAAATTATTCCAGAAATTGAATATGACCATGTGGAGAGGCGTGTGGGGTAGTCTAGATTTCTAACTCTTATGTTTGGGATTTAGGATCTCCACTATTTTTTAATTCAGATCTTTTTTTATTAAACAACTAAGAATCAATACAGAGAAAATATATTGCATCTTATATGACTAGTAAAGGTGTACATTGAAAAAACATATGTTGTCTATAAATCAGGTTCTTCCTCAGTATATAAAAAAAAAAGGGGGATTCTTAGATCAGTTATAAAAATTGAGCCTACAAACAACCTGGCTCCACAGATAAACAAAAGTTTAAATTATGCAATAATACCTCAGTCTAATAGAAAAGCCTCCTCCATCAGCCGTGTCGCTCTGCATCATATTTCCATACCCGCTTTCCTCTCTCTCCTCGTTTAATTATCAATCACACCCTTCCGGCCCCTCCCACAGCGCCGCTCAAAGTCCACTCCGCCACGTAAAACACTAGTTTTAACTTTTACTCCCCAAACGTTCCATTCACTGCAAGCACAACAGTAACTGGTCCAACATTGCATCCTGCACTAGTGCCCCAGAGGGGAGACCCGGCGACTCCATCCATGGCTGCCAGATTTTGTAAAACTTTCTCAGTGTTTTTCTTTTTAAATAAACTCCCCTTTCCAATCTAATGACGTTATTTAATTTATTTTTAAGCTCTGATAACGTTGGTGATAGAGGATCTAACCAATGGTATGTCAGTATCTTCCTTGCTTGATACAGAATACGTGCTATTCCCAGGGCTGTTGGAGTGTCCGGGTCTACTCCTCCCTCCCACAGACTCAACAAACATAAACGAGGTGACGGCTGTATTGTGATGTTATGATTTATTTGGTCTATGAGTCCCAGGGTTTGTTTCCAGAAATCACCAATGTGTCCACACTCCCACATAACATGCATCAAATGGGCATCATCCTGTCCACACCTAACACATTGTGCATTTGGTCTAAGTCCCATCCTGAATAATAGGCTGGATGTTTTATATACCCTGTGGATGAGATATATTTGAGAAAGCCTTTGGCACTCAGAGACTGCCAGTTTAGGGACCTGTTCTAGAATGTCGGACCACTGGTCTTCCGTCAGGGGACCAACGTCCCGTTCCTATTTACTTTTAACAGACAGTGGGTATGTCTCCAGATGTGCAGGTAGTAATCTTTTGTATAGTTCAGAAATAAGGCCTTTAGAGGACTCAGATGTAAGCAGCATATGTAATGTTTGATTATGTATCACTGTCACCGGATTTGTCCTCCCCTGTCTTTCCAGTGCGTGCCTCAGCTGTAAATACTGATAAAAGAAGACATGCGGAAGGTGAAACTCCGTTCTCAATTGCTCAAAACTCTTAAGAATATTATTTTGTAGTACTTGTGACACTAAATGGATCCCTTTATCTTCCCATCCTCTGAACCCCAGAAATGTTTTAATTTCTGGCAAATCCGGGTTCCGCCACAGTGGCCAGAACTCCGTAGGCCTATTTATCTTCAAAAGAAACTTACCTCTGTCCCATACCCGAAATATCATAGCCAACGTGGGATATCGTGCCCCATTTATCTGTCTTTGTCTCACATCCAACTAGCAACCCGGATATTTCCATACCGATCCCTCTCTCACTATATCACCACTATTATCATACGCTCCTTCTTTGCCCCAACCCCTAAGATGAGGATCTCCACTATTAATTGAAATAGTATTAGTCCATACTGGAAATCTCTATAAAGTGGCTTAAATATGACTTGGAATTTGGTACAGTGAAGGAAATAATTATTTGATCCCTTGCTGATTTTGTAAGTTTGCCCACTGACAAACACATGAACAATCTATCATTTTAAGGGTAGGTTAATTTTAACTTTGAGAGATAGAATATCCAAAATAAAATCCAAAAAATCATATTTTATAAATCATTTACATTTATTTGCATTTTCAGAGAGTAATAAGTATTTAATCCGCTACCAACCATTAAGAGTTCTGGCTCCTACACACACTTAGACACTCCTAATCAACTCGTTACCTGCATTAAAGACAGCTGTCTTAAATTGTCACCTGTATAAAAGACTCCTGTCCACAGACTGAATTAAGCTGTCAGATTCTAACCTCTACAACATGGGCAAGACCAGAGAGCTTTCTAAGGATGATACAAGATTATAGACCTGCACAAGGCTGGAATGGGCTACAAAACCATAAGTAAGACGATGTGTGAGAAGGAGACACATGTTGGTGCAATAGTAAGAAAATTAAAAAAATACGAAATAAGTGTCAATCAACATTGATCTCAGGCTCCATACAAAATATCCAGGATCATGAGGAAGGTGAGAGATCAGCCTAAAACTACACAGGGAGAACTTGTTAATGATCTCAAGGCAGCTGGGACCACTGTCACCAAGAAAACCATTGGTAACACATTACGTTGTAATGGCTTAAAATCCTTCAGTGCCTGCAAAGTTCCACTGCTCAAGAAAGAACATGTGCAGCCGGCCGTCTGAAGTTTGCCAAGGAACACCTGGATGATTCTAAGGCTATGTGCGCACGTCGCGTAAAAACATGCAGTTACGCTGCGCTTTGTAGCGCAGCGTAACTGCATGCGTCCTGCGTCCCCTGCACAGTCTATGGAGATTGTGCAGGGGCTGTGCGCACGTGGCGTTTAAGAGCGCAGCGCTTCGGCTACTGCCGAAGCGCTGCGCAAAAAGAAGTGACATGTCACTTCTTTCCTGCGCTTTGCCGGCAGCTCCTGCTCTGTCTATGGCAGGAGCTGCAGGCAGAGCGCATGGAATCGGCGCTCACTACGGACATTTCTGCAGCGATCTAAAGCGCACATGTGCTCTTCAGATCGCTGCAGAAATTTCTGCAGGGCTTATACGCAACGTGCGCACATAGCCTAAGAGTGATTGGGAGAAGGTGCTGTAGTCAGATGAGACAAATATTGAACTCTTTGGCCTTAACTCAACTCGCCGTGTTTGGGGGAAGAGAAATGCTGCCTATGACCCAAAGAACAAAGTTCCCACTGTCATGCATGGAGGTGGAAACATTATGTTTTGGGGTGTTTCTCTGCTAAGGGCGCAAGACTACTTTACCGTATCAATGGGACAATGGATGCAGCCATGTACCGTAAAATCCTGAGTGACAACCTCCTTCCCTCCGCCAGGACATTAACCCCTTCAGCCCCGGGGCACTTTCCGTTTTTGCATTTTTGTTTTTTGCTCCCCTTCTTCCGAGAGCCGTAACTTTTTTATTTTTCCGTTAATCTTGCTATATGAGGGCTTGTTTTTTGCGGGACAAGTTATACTTTTAAATGAAACCATAAGTTTTACCATATGGTGTACTGGAAAACAGCCAAAAAATTCCAAGTGGGAAAAACTGCAAAAAAGTGTGATGGCACAAGTTTTTGGGATGTTTTATTCACCGTGTTCACTAAATGGTAAAACGGATGTGTGGTTATGATGCCTGAGGTCGGTGCGAGTTTGTAGACACCAAACATGTATAGGTTTACTTGTTTCTAAGGGGTTAAAAAAAATTCAGAAGTTTGTCCAATAAAGTGGTGTACGCTTTGCGCCATTTTCCGAAACCCGTAGCGTTCTTATTTTTTGGGATCTATGGCTCAGTGACGACTTATTTTTTGTGTCTCGAGCTGACGTTTCTAATTGTACCATTTTTGCGCAGATGCTATGATTTGATCGCCTGTTATTGCATTTTGCGTAAAACTTGCGGCGAACAAAAAACGTAATTTTGGCGTTTGGAAATTTTTTGCCACTACGCCGTTTACCAATCAGATTAATTGACTTTCTATTTTGATAGATCGGGCATTTCTGAACGCAGCGATACCAAATATGTGTATATTTATTTATTTTTTAACCCTTTAATTTTCAATGGGGGGAAAGGGGGGTGATTTGAACTTTTAGGGGGTTTTTTTTGTTTTTTTATTTTTTAAAACTTTTTTTTACTTTTTTTCTTTTATTTTACTAGTCCCCCTAGGGGGCTATAGCGATCAGCAATCTGATCTCTATTATCTATCTGCTGATCACAGCTATACAGCTGTAAACAGCAGATTCAGTCACTTTTGTTTTCATCCTGCTCCTGGCTGGGTGAAAACGAAAGTAAAACGTCATAGCTGCAGGCGTCATCACATGACCCTGTGCTACGATGGCAACCCCCGAAAGTCACATGATCACTCACGTGACTTCCGGTGGGGGCGGCGGTAAGTAAAAAACATGGCCACGCGCATATACATCTCGCTGCTAGACTTTGGCAGCGAGATGTAAGGGGTTAATGTTCCGGGTGGAATGCGATTCCACTCGGAACATGTAGGCACACATGTCAGCTGTTGATAACAGCTGATATGTGCGCCGATCCCCGCCGCCTGCCCGCGGCAGGGGGCGGGGCTTAACGGGACACGCTCCATGACGGATATATCCGTCCATGGTCGTGAAGGGGTTAAGGGTATGTTCTGCTTTCTGATTTGACAACAAAACTGCACCCTCTGGCAGATTTTTGACAAATGTAAACACTGCATTTGACAAAAAACGCGTTCAAAACGCATGCATTTTGACTGTGTTTTTACTGCGTTTTCTTTGCATTTTGGCTGCGTTTTGGACAGTGCATTTTCACATTGACAAGTCAATGGATAGAAAATGTTAACAAAACGCAATGAACATGCTGCTTTTTTTGTCAAAGATTTTGACAAATGTTTGTCAAACAAAACGTTGACAAAAACACTGCAACATTCTCATGGACATTATGATTTCTCATAGACTTTGCCGGGGAAGCAAAAGCATGCAGTTTTTCATTAACACAGTGAAGTTTAAAATGCGACCAAAAAGCAAGAAAAAATGCAACGTGCGCACATAGCCTTAAAATGGGTCGTGGCTGGATTTTCCAGCACAACATTGACCCAAAACATCCAGCCAAGGCAACAAAGGAGTGGCTCAAAAGGAAGCACATTAAGGTCATGGAGTGGCCTAGCCAGTCTGCAGACCTTAATCCCATAGAAAATTTGTAGAGGTAGCTGAAGCTCCAAGTTGCCAAGCTACAGCCTCAAAATCTTAATGATTTAGAGGTGATCTGCAAAGAGGAGTGGCCCAAAATTCCTCCTGACATGTGTGCAAACCTCATCATCAACTACAACAAACTTCTGACTGCTGTGCTTGCCAACAAGGGTTTTGCCACCAAGTATTAAGTCTTGTTTGCAGAGGGATCAAATACTTATTTCTCTCTGCAAAATGCTAATAAATTTAAGTAACTTATACAATGTGATTTTTTGCATTTTATTTTGGATATTCTGTCTCTCACTGTTAGAATTAACCTAAAAAATTAAAATTATAGACTGTTCATGTCTTTGTCAGTGGGCAAACTAACAAAATCAGCAAGGGATCAAATAATTATTTCCATCACTGTATAAGTGAGAGATGACAGAATATTGGGTTAGTACTATAAAGTAATTGAATAAAATCTTAACTCTATGGGAAGCACACAGTTAATAATTGTGATAACTACTCATTTGTTCTCAATTGACAAAGGATGAAGCAGATTATATAATCAAAATGACGAAAACTATGGCAGAGTCTGACCAACCCCATTATAAATCATTGGGGCCTGGTGGTATTAGTCATGGAATTAAACCAGCGATGCATGGAAATAGAAAACAGTGTGAAAGTGGGAACAGAGACTCACTTATGAGCTTTATCATTAATTTTTATTTCCAATTTGTGTGTGGTTGTTTTCCAGAGTAACTGCTGTCTCATTCACACTAGTGGCGGACATCCCCGCCTGTACAGCAGCACAGGGGTCGGGGGAGTGAAGTAAGGTCAGGAAAGCTGGCCTGTGTCGATGTGAACGGCACTGCCATACTGTGTTTTTCCACAGGACTTTGCTGTGTTTGGATTCGCAGTTCATCCTCAGGGCTCGCTCACACCACCGTATGACTGATTAGTGCTATCCAATGTTTTATCAGATACACACGTGGTCAAAATTGTTGGTACCCCTCGTTTAATGAAAGAAAACCCCACAATGGTCACAGAAATAACTTAAATCTGACAAAAGTAATAATAAATAAGAAACCTATGAAAATGAACAAATGAAAGTCAGACATTGATTTTCAACTATGCTTCCACAGAATTTAAAAAAAAACAAAACTCATGAAACAGGCCTGGACAGAAATGATGGTACCCCTGAAAATAATGTGAAAAAAGGGACATGTTACATCAAGGTGTGTCCACTAATTAGCATCACAGGTGTCTACAATCTTGTAATCAGTCAGTGGGCCTGTATATAGGGCTACAGATGCTCACTGTGCTGTGACTACAGTTGCACATATTATTCAGAAATGTAAGATGCATGGGACTGTAGCCAACCTCCCTGGACGTGGCCGCAGGAGGTAAATTGATCACAAATCAAAGAGACGGATAATACGAATGGTAACAAAAAGCCAAGAAAAACGTCTAAGGAGATTAAAGGTGAACTTCAAGCTCAAGGAACATCAGTGTCAGATAGCACCATCAGTCGTTGTTTGATCCAAAGTGGACTTCATGGGGGACGACTAAGGAGGACACCATTGTTAAAAAAATCATAAAAAAGCCAGACTGGAATTTGCCAAACTACATGTTGACGAGCCACAAAGCTTCTGGGAGAATGTCCTATGGACAGATAAGACATAAATGGAACTTTTTGGCAAGGCACATGAGCTCCATTTTCACAGACTGAAAAATGAAGCATTTCAAGAAAAGAACACTGTCTCTACTGTGAAAAATGGAAGAGGCTCTGTTATGTTCTGGGGCTGCATATGGCACAGGGCGTCTTGAATCTGTGCAGGGAACAATGACATCTCAAGACTATCAGAGGATTCTAGAGAGAAATGTGCTGCCCAGTGTCAGAAAACTTGGTCTCAGTCACAGGTCATGGGTCTTGCAACAGGATAATGACACAAAACACACAGCTAAAAATACCCAAGAATGGCTAAGAGGAAAACATTGGACTATTCTTAAGTGGCCTTCTATGAGCCCTGACCTAAATCCTATTGATCATCTTTGGAAAGAGCTGAAACATGCCATCAGGAAAAGGCAACCTTCAAACACAAGACAACTGGAGCAGTTTGCTCTCGAGGAGTGGCCAAAATACTTGTCGAGGGTACAGAAGTCTCATTGACAGTTACAAGAATTGTTTAATTGCGGTGATTGCCTCAAAAGGTTGTGCAACAAAATATTAAGTTGAGGAGGGCGCCATCATTTCTGTCAAGACATATTTCAGGACTTTTTATTTAATTTTTTTTTTTAATTCTGTGGAAGCAGAAAAGCAATGTCTGACTTTCACTTGTTCATTTTCATACATTTTTAATTCATTATTAATGTTGTCAGATTCAAGTTATTTCTGTGATGGGGGCGTGGCCTGCACGCTGATGGCGAGGGCTGCTTGAAGGAGAGCTCTGTGCTGACAGCAGGATAAACTGGCTCTTATCAGCTCACAGATAACAGGATTACCAGCTACAGGAGGTGTGAGTAACCCCAGCCCCCAGCTATGCCTAAGGGGAGACCTAAAAAAACTGGCACTCCAGCCAAACTGACAGACTTCTACCCCCTGGATAGGGATCTCTCCTCACCAAGCAAGATGGCGCTGGCTTCCCACTCAGCTTCTTCCCACTCCTCACAAGGAGATACAGGCTGCTTGAGAGGCTGCACAGGCATTCCTCTGACAGAGGAAACAATGCAATCTCTGCTGAAAACGCTGAGGGCTTCCCTGCAGGCTGATCTCAGAGAAATAGTAAGAGAGCTGAAGGAAGAGATCAGGTCTCTAGGTGATCGCACAGAGCATGTAGAAACTAAAATGGCTGAATTTGCAACATCACATAACAATCTGATAGATGCTAACACAGCTTTGGAAAAGGAGGTGGAGGCACTAAAACTTAAAATCAGTGATATAGAGGACAGATCCCGAAGAAATAACCTAAAAATCAGAGGGATTCCCTCATCAGTAGCAGATAAAGACCTCCAGGAATACTTCCACAAGTTTCTGCAGCTTATACTCCCTGGATGGGACACCAGAGACCTGATAGTGGACAGGATTCATAGAGTCCCTAAATCCAAAGGCATAGATCCAGCTCTGCCTAAAGATGTCCTGGCTAGACTTCATTTCTATAAAACAAAAGAAGCTGTGCTGCACACACTGAGGGGAAGTCCAGCCCTGCCAGACACTTTCATGGGACTAAAAATCTTCCCAGATCTTTCTGCTGCAACTCTTAATAAAAGAAGAGAATTTGCCCACCTTTCTAAACTCCTTAGAGATCAAGACATCAAGTACAAGTGGGGTTTTCCGGTGAAGATGATAATTTTCAAAGATGGAGGCACTCACATATGTCATACTCCTTCTCAGCTGGGCAAATTGCTGGATGACTGGGGAATAGCCCACCCACCAAACCCTGGTGGGCAGGAGAATCATAGAGGCCCTCCAGACAGGATTAACCCTGAATGGTCAGTAGCTTAGCTGGGACTCCTTCCTGCTTATGGCACCTGCTGTCCCTGCTCCTGTGACACGGGATGTCACGTAGCCCCCCCTGATGTTCTCGCCTATGGCGAGCGGTTATACACCGGGCACCCTACTCGGGGCAAACCGGTGTTGTTGGAATTTTTTTGTTTTTGTTCCTCTTCTCACAAATGTTCCTTAATTTTTTCTGGAAATTTCTCTCAATTCCTTGCTGGTCTAGCCCCTCTCATCCCTGATGGCGTTCCTAGGAATTCAAACCCCCCTGCGGCTCCAATATGAGAATTAAGATATTGTCTATTAATGTGAACGGACTCAACTCCCCAGCAAAAAGGTCAATGATGTGGAGAGAGGTGAAGGCATCTAACTGTGATATAGCGTGCATTCAGGACACCCACCTTCTTTCCACAGATAATAAACGGCTACTTCATCCAAGGTTCCAACACACCTTTTTTGCTAATGACTCAAAAAAAAGAGGAGGAGTGGCCATTTTAATAAAGAATTCAGTGGCCTTTAAATTGATAAATGTCAGTTATGGAGCGGATGGAAGATATATTATTTTGTCTTGTTATATCAACAGCGTCCCTTATACCTTGGCAACGGTCTACTCCCCAAATTCATCACAATTGACCTTTGCTAGGAAATTTTTCCAAGCATTCAAAGATACTGCCACAGGGGCGGAAATCATCTGTGGAGACTTTAATATACCTGTAATACGCTCCATGGATTGCTCCAACACCAGCATCCCACATGCTAAGGAACTTAAGCATCTCATCAATGAATTCCATTTTCATGACATCTGGAGATATTTGCACGCATCAGAAAGAGACTATACATTCTTCTCTTCCAGGCATCGCTCATACAGTAGAATTGATTTTTTTTTGGTCGACAGCAAATCTATAAGTAATTGTGTGGCAGCTGATATTGGTTTAATTACTTGGACAGATCATGCGCCGATCTCTTTGTCTGTTCAGGGTAGCTTTAATGTTCAAAATTCCCCTAGGTGGAGACTGAATACCAGCTTGCTTGGTAGGCAGAAGGTACATGATGAAGTAGAGTCAGTGTTAACAGAATATTTTAAACTTAATAATAATGGGGAAATTTCTGACGAGACCCTGTGGGCTGCTCATAAAGCCGTAGTCAGAGGGCAGCTCATAAAAATAGCCTCCATCCAAAAAAGGAAAAAAGACGCAGATATTAAATATATATTAACCCGTATTCATCACCTTGAATCCCTGAATAAAGCCAAAGCATCCCCTAACTTGACTAAAGAAATTGTAACCCATAGATTCCAATTAAGATCCCTACTCCTGCAAAAATACGAACATAATCTTAAAAAAAATAGATCGACATTTTATGCTATGGGGGATAGAGCGGGGTCCTTATTGGCAAGAAGGACGAAAAAACGTGAGATCCAATCTAAAATAGAATTCCTGAGGGACCCAAACGGAACAATCACTAGACATCCCATTGAAATAGCAGAAGCATTTGCGAAATACTATGAGGCCCTGTATAATCTAAAATATGATTCCAATATGTCACAGCCGACTCAAGTGGATATACAGGGTTTCCTAGACACCCTGGATCTTCCCCGGGTCTCAGATGAGCAATTAGAGGAACTTAATCTTCCCTTTACTACACATGAAATCCTAGGTGCCATCAAAATGACTAAGTCTAACTATGCCCCGGGCCCCGATGGGCTGCCATACGAATATTACAAACAATTTACATCCACTCTGTCCCCCTTTATGTCAAAAACCTTCAATTTTTGGCAAAATAAAGGGTCAATTTCCCCAGACAACTTAGAAGCGATAATTATCACGCTACCCAAGCCAGGGAAACCTGCAGACACCCCGGGTAATTTTAGGCCCATTTCACTCCTAAATTGTGATGTTAAAATTTATGCCAAACTAGTGGCAGATAGACTTCATAAAGTGATCCCGACCTTAGTGGCTCCAGACCAAGTTGGGTTTGTGACAGGCAGGCAATCTAAGGATGGCACCAGACGGATGCTTGACTTGATTGGACTGGTGGAGATATCGGGTGAACCCAGTGCATTCCTGTCTCTTGATGCTGAAAAAGCCTTTGACAGGGTGCACTGGGGATACCTGGAGAGAGTTCTAACAAAATTCGGGTTCCTGGGGAAAATCAAGTCATCCATTCTAGCCCTCTACTGTTACCCAAATGCGTCAGTGTTGGCATCGGGGTTTCTGTCATCTAAATTTCAAATAAGTAATGGCACCCGCCAGGGGTGTCCACTGTCTCCCGCTATTTTTGCTTTAGTGGTAGAACCTCTGGCGGAAGCTATACGAAAAAACATAGCCATTTCTGGTATAAGAGTTGGGGAATTTGAACATAAACTTGGTTTATACGCAGACGATGTGATAATTTCCTGTTCTAACCTTGCAGTGTCGATTCCAGCAGTGGTGAACACATTATCAAACTTTTCTAAAGTGTCATATTATAAGCTTAATGCGGCAAAGTCTTTGATACTGCCGTTTAATGTACCGGTGGAGGCCAGGAGTGCGCTGGAGGGGGCCTTTCAATTCAAATGGTGCGACAGGGGGATACCTTATTTGGGTATTAAGCTGACACCATCGCAGATGTTAATTAAAGAAAATTTGGAACCTCTGATCCAAAATTTAGAAAAGGAATTGGGAAGGTATGAAAAAATATCATTGTCCTGGATGGCCAGGATACAGTCCTTTAAAATGGTTTTCTTACCCAAAATATTGTATGTGCTCAGATGCCTTCCCATCAAAATTTCTCACAAAACCCTGATGAAACTTCAATCATTGACTAACAAATTTGTCTGGGGTAATAAAAGGGCTAGGGTCGCAGGTAAAGTGTTATACCCCCCATATGACTTAGGGGGATTGGGCACCCCAAACATAACGGCATATTATAAAGCCTTACTAATTGAATCACTAAAGCAGGGGTCAGGAACCTTTTTGGCTAAGAGAGCCGTAAACGCCACATATTTTGAAATATAATTCCGCGAGAGCCGTACAATATGTTTAAAGGGCCATTGACAGATCAATCGCTCCAATGTTCACTTAGTACAGCAAGGAATGCTCCTCCCTGCTGTATAAAGCCACAACTGGACTGAAACAATGGTAATTAGCAGTAAAAAAATCAAATAAATAACTTACATTGTGAACTTGCGATGCATGACATCAGTCCAGGCAAGGAGAGTGGGGGGGGTGGGTAGTGGTCGTGGCACGGGGGGGGGGGAGACAGGGGTTGTGTTTGGTGAAGGTAGCAGCAGCGGCGGGGGGAAGGGCGCTGGTACTCACACAGGCCGAGCGGGTGACAGGGGGAAAGTGCAGCGCACAGCATAAGCTGTGAGCTGCACAAATATGGCACCAATCTCCTCTCTCTGTTGTGATCTGGATA
The DNA here is from genome assembly GCF_048569485.1 of Anomaloglossus baeobatrachus. NCBI lineage: Eukaryota > Metazoa > Chordata > Amphibia > Anura > Aromobatidae > Anomaloglossus > Anomaloglossus baeobatrachus. The sequence goes on from NC_134358.1 coordinate 179,054,367, forward strand.
GCCCAGGCGGCGCGTTCAGGTCACAGCAGGGAGCTTTCCTGTATTAAGTACAGGTCGCAGTCCGGGTACAGGGCGCTGCCATAAAGGAGTTGAGGTGAGTAACTATTGTTACAAACACCAAATCCAGCATGGCAGCCCCCAGTGTTTCAGTAACACTAGAATTAAATAAAAACTAAATAAACAGTGAGTTTAATTTTGTATTAAAAATACTTGATTTCATAATCACTATTATTAATACAAAAATAAAAAATGCAACACCTTACCTTTAATCCTAATGCTCACCAGGGGGAGAGGCGCTGGTGGTGGTGGTGGAGAGGCTCAGGAAGGTCACAGGAGGAAGAGTGATGCTGCGAGCTCGGAGGAGGGGGTGCTGCTGCTCAGGAGGGTCAGCAATGCTGTGGCTCGGGGGTGTAGCCATGGGTGCATTTGAATCCCCCGGGTATGGCTTACCAGGGCGGTGGTGGTGGAGCAGAGTCACAGGATGCACTCGGGGGTGTTGCAGAGGCCGCCATTGATCTGTGGGCAGGGGGTCTGCGGAGGTGTCACAACACAGGGTGTCTCTGTGGCAAGTGCATTGAGCTGACTGCCGGCTCCATTGAATCACCCAGGTTTGACAAGATGGACGTCAAGAAAATGATCGCGGAGATGGCGCGTGCGCAGATATGATTCCACGGCCATTTTCTTGAAGCTCATCGCATGAACCGTGGGTGATGCAATTGAGTCGGCAGTCAGCTCAATGCACCCACCGCCGAGACACCCTCGCAGCCCGCCTGCCCGCAGATTAATGCTGCCCACTGCGACACCGCCGAGCGCGTCCTGTGAGCCTGTCTCCTATGAGCCCGCTCGACCATCGCCACTTTCATAAGCCATATCTGTTTTGTAAGATACACCCCCATTTTACCGCCAGTTTTGAGGGAAAAAAGTGCATCTTAGAAAACGAAAAATATGGTAAATGAGAATCCTGAAGTATTGTAAACATGTTCAGGATCTTTTCCTTGCACTTTGTATTGTAGAAAAAAAACTGCAGCATGTCAATTCTTTCTGTGTTTTTGCTACGTTTTCCCCATTAAAAGTAATGAAAATAAAATGCAAGCAAAAATACTCATAATGCATCAAATTGTGGCAAAAAGCCTTGGTTTTGCTGCAGCATTTCTCCTGGCAGTAGATGCAGACTTGGTGCAGAAATTTCTGCAACCAAATCTTCATCTTGTGCACAGATTCCAGATTTGGAATCCAGATTTCAAACTGTTCCTGGCAGTTTGGCGAATCTTTACAAAGATAATATAATGCAAAAAGGGCCAGATGCAGTTTTCTGTATAGCTTACTGTTAACCCTGTCCAGCACATGGCTGCCTGCACATTACTAAATAAGCTAAGGCTGGTTTCACACTACGTCTTTTTAACATCCGTTGAAAACGTTATTTTAGCGGAAGTACGGATCCTGCTTTTACAGCAAATAACGTATGCAAACGCATCTGTTATTTTGCAGGATCCTGCACTGGATGTTTAGGGGCGGGCATTGGAGTCATGTGATCGGGAGTGAGGGGAACTAGACTGGGAGCCGGCTTCTGACAACTGCAGACGCTGGTAACCAAGGTAAACATCGGCCTTGGATACCCGATATTTATCTTGGTTACGAGTGTCTGCAGCTGCTAGGAGCCGGGCTGCCTGCACACGTAACCAACGTAAACATCGGGTAACTAAGAGAAGTGGTTACCCGATATTTACCTTGGTTACGAGTGTCCGCAGCTCTCAGGTGGGAGAGAGAGGAAGGGGAGGAAGGCGGAAAGACAGAGATAGAGAGAGAGAGAGGGTGAGGGAGGGAGTAGAGAGATAGACAGATCACGCGAGACTGGTTCTGGGCATGCTCAGTACTTTCTGGGCATGCTCAGTACAAAAGCAGGATCCTGCCTATCAGCACACCAGCGTTCACCTGCGTTCGCGTGCTGTTTAGTCAGGATCCGGTGACTTGCAGTATTTTGACGCAGCTCAAAAACGCTACAAGTAGCGTTTTTGAAACATGTTAAAAAACTGCAAGTCACCGGATCCGCACTATAACGCACGCAAACGCAGGTGAACGCAGGTGGACGCGAGTCCATTGCAAATGCATTGAAATGAAAACGCATTTGCACTGGATCCGTACTTCCGCTAAAATAACGTTTTCAACGGATGTTAAAAAGACGTAGTGTGAAACCAGCCTAAGGGTCGACATCGGGGCACTGACCAGAGCTAGTGGGAGGGGGAGGCAGCAGAGGATGTTCTCACAGCAAGTCACAAACTTTGTGACTGTGTCGGCCACTGTCTGCCACTCAGACCGCACTGTCTGCAGCCTCCAGTCCTGACATATTCATCTCTGACCTGAGTCTGCATATCCTGCAACTGCCGACATGACATGCATCCACAATCACAGCAGTCACTGGCTCCACACACTGCAGAAGAGTAGATGACGAGCCAGGCAGTCAGCTCGAGGTCACAGGTAGGAAGTGGCTGGAGGGGGCGGAGCCCAGCGCTGCCGGCCACTTGTATAAGAGCTAGTACAGTATAGTTACAGCGCAGCGACTCTGTCACAGAGCGGAGCCGGCTGTTTATCTTCAGGGTGAGTGCCGCCGGGCCCGGTCGCAATGGCGACCGCTGCGACCGCGGTAGTTACGCCCCTGTCAGCGTGCACCGCGGCCTGATGGAGCGCGGTGCATGCATCCTTCCCATAGACAGGTAGGAGCCCTGTCTGCGAGCCAGATACGGCCATCAAAAGAGCCATATCTGGCTCGCGAGCCATAGGTTCCCGACCCCTGCACTAAAGGAATGGTGGCGTCCAGGTAATTCACATAGATGGGCTCAGATTGAAAATTTCCTGTCCCGCCAGGGCTCGGTCAGAAGAATGATGGAAGCAGAATATTTGAGCCGTTCACGGTTCTCCCCGTGTGTTCCCACCATGTCAGCCTCCCTGGAGGTCTGGCGAAATGACTTGATTCATAAGATTCAGATTCCTCTTTCAGAGATTTCCCTCAAGTCGTTGGAGTCTCAAATCCCCTTTTTGAATCTGGCCAGGTGGGAGGGATCGGGCATTACAGTGCTGGCGGATCTATACTCTGATATGGGTGTTAACCCCTTTAATGAAATAGTACGGGAACACCCCTCTTTAAAGGGCTGTTTCTATCAACACATCCAAATTAGTCATTTTCTGGCCTCTAAACTTCCTCCAAAGTCGAATCCTCTGTTACCTACAACAAAGGCTTTGGTATTTAAAAAGATAATTAAATCCAAAGGTATCTCCTCGACATACAAATGGCTCAATAACCCCCCCGAAGAGCAAAAATCTCCTTATATGAATAAATGGGACGTGGAGTTGAGTGTCTCTACCTCTCCTTCAAACTGGCACTCGGCATCAGCAAATATCCAAAAATATTCCAAGTGTATAAATCATCTGGAGCAACTGAAAAAAGTACACCTGTGATGGTATCGGTCCCCAGCCAACTTAGCACAGTTCCTCCCAAATTATTCGCCACATTGTTGGAAGGGCTGCCTCCAAAGTGGTACTCTTGGTCACTGCTGGTGGGCTTGTCCCAAGGTTTTCTCGTTCTGGTTGGAGGTGTTTGGCCTGATGGGTGAGCTGACAGGCTATCCTATTAATCCGAATCCAGGTCTGGCAGTGCTAAACGTGGGTATAGAGGAGTTCTCTTGGGAATCCAGGGGTTTATTAGTTCACATTCTAGTAGCTGCCAGATATTGCATAAGTTTGCACTGGAAATCCCCAAAGACGCCTACATTAGTTGAACTATATAACCGAATTAATCTCCAATGCCAATACGAGTTCTGTCTGGCTCACTCCATCCGCGCCAAAAACAAAATACTTCAGATTTGGGACACGTGGCTAAACTCTGTATATGCATCCCCTGTCAGGCATCCGTTTCATGGGCAAACTGTTGATAATTAAAAACGGGTCAAATAAGGTCAAAGAGTGTGTTACGCAGGGAGTTCACCCATACCACATGTCAATGTTCAAGGTGTTTAAATCTCTGTTGTTGTTACTGCTCGGGCTACCCCGAAACGCCATCCAATTCCCTCCCTCCCCCCTCCCCCTCCCTGGTTGCTTCCTTGCAACCATCCATGGTTCTCCCCCTCTCCCCCACCTCTCTCTCCCCTCCCCTTTCTTATCTTCCTTTCTTACTCTCTGGTTCTGGTTGTTTTGGATCCCTCGTTTTGAGGATTAAAGAGTAAATTGGTAGGTTGACTCTATACGTATTGGGTATTGATTAACCTAAAAAAGTTGCAACTTGCATCAGACATGATTGGTGATGGTGTGACAGGAAATGTGAATCATAATCAAAGGTGATACTACAACGTGTTACAGCGTTGTCCTCTTTGTGTATTATTGCCAATGACACCTGAATTTCTCCTTTTTGTAATGTAACTTCCTACAATAAAATTGATTGGATTAAAAAAAGTTATTTCTGTGATCATTGTTGGTTTTTCTTTCATTAATGAGGGGTACCAACAATTTTGATCATGTGTGTAGCACTCGGCCCAATTTTATATGATGGGACACGGCTAACCAGCTCTTTTTTCTCATGTCCATCCGGCATGAGAAAAAAGGCACAGCATGCTAGGATTGAATTGGTGTGTGCGCAAATCGGACGGCACACACCAATTCAAAGTGCATGGAAATCATTGGACTGCACGCTGAAAACATCGATCTGATTCTCTCGCAGAGATAATATACTGTATTTTCTTGTGCGTTGAAAGAAAAAAATGCTTATCAGCCTGTCACAGCGTGATTTTCTGAGGTCCCAGTACGATGAAAGCAAGGCTGCACGGATACAGGGAATCCAGCAGTCCCATTAAAAAGATGTAGTCTTCATTATAAAAAAAAATTAATTTAAAACCATGATGAACATGAAAAGGGGAAAATGTGATGACGCATTTCGGATCGTACTAGTCCTTCGTCATATCATATATTTATGATATGACGAAGGACCAGTACGCTTCCGAAACGTGTTATCCTTATGAATTTTTAATCTCACATTTTCCCTTTTTCATGTTCATCATGTTTTTTTTTTTTAAAAGAAATGAATAAATTGAAAATGAAGACTATATCTTTCCACATGCTCTTGTGACCACGGTCTTATTGAAGTTTCAGAAGCTGAAGTGTACTACTACACGATGCACTGCTTCAGAGAAATTAAGGCTAGGTGCGCACTTTGCTTTTTTACATGCGTTTCCGCAGCGTTTTGAACTGCAGCGTTTTAATGCCAAAATGCATGCGTTTTGATTTTCAAGCAAAGTCTATGGGAAATAGGGCTTTCTTGTGCGCACAATGCTGTTAAAAACGCAGCGTTTCAGTTGCAGAAAATTTGTTAAAATCTCTGCGTTTAAAGAAGCAGCGCCAGCATGTCAAGCGTTTTGCTAGCATTAGAGTCAATGAGAAGTTTCTAAACGCATCCTAAATCAAAATTCTAGCGTTTTACATGCTTTTTTGACAAATTAAATGCATGCATTTTTGACATTATATTAAGGGCATGATATGTCCCTTTACACACACACATAGTCCGACAATTAAATTTCTGAAAATCAATAATTTAACGTTATTTTATACATAAATATTAGCACAGTTATCATTTTAATAAAATAAGCTATTTTGTGTATAATTTTAATCATGATATTTGTTATCATTTTTTCCTTTTTTTCAGTGTTTGAATGTTTAAACTTTATTTAGCAGTATATTTGTATTCAAAACGCATCTGACTTTAAGCAATGAAAAAGGATGTAAAACGCAGTAAAAACACAAGCGTATTTATAGCGTTTTTATGGCCAAAACCAAATTTGACAAAGACAATTTCTGCCAGAGTATGCGTTTAGAACTGCAACTACCTGAACGCAAAGTGCGCACATAGCCTTAAGGAAACCTTTGTCATTTTCTACAACCCCTTTAACAAATACTAAACACAAAGTTAGTGCCCGGTCTAGAATGGAAGGTTTGTATGTCTGTATCCACTAGGCGAAAAGCAACGGAAGGGCATTCACTAAGTGTAAATGATCTCCCTGGTCATTTATATAAATGGGTGTAGATGGTTTCATTGGTAATATAAACTATAATTGTTTTCAAATATGACAACTGTGCCAATGACAGCTGGCCGCTAGCCTCAAAACGATAATAAAGCCAATATAGCAGAGATTATACAGGGTAATTTGAACAGACTGGTGTTGGAGTTTGACACGTCTGCTCTCGGTATATCTAATACCATTAGATGAGCTTATAATTGGCTCCATAACTGCAGTCCAAATATCAGACATGATGTCAGTGGGTGAGGCTGGCACTAGAAAGGCCAAGGCAGCTGCTCCGATAGAGCGGGTCACCAGCAAAGTGACAAAGAGGAGTGCAGTGACACTAAGAGCTCATCATTAGAGGAGCACATGAGGTCATCTGGTAATTCCCAGGGTAATATCTCTTCTCTATACTTAGCAGCCACTGTCTGTGGTAACAGGCTGCAGCCATGATTGATGATCCGTGGAAACGATCTAATGTTTTCAGACAAAATTCATGATTTCCAATGATTTATGTCTTAGGCCAGGCTCACATTTTTTACTTTAATTGTTATTATTATAGGTTTTTTGTATTTTTTTACAGCCGACACCATGAGTGAGTCACAAAAGAGGAAAGCTATCAATTAAAGACATCTGAGTTTTCATCCACACTTGATTTTCAATAAAATAATGCGGGGAAAAAACCCTGTTTTTGAAATGTACGGTTAAGCATGGTCAGATAATGCTGTATGTGCTATTACACAATAAAAAAGATTCAATTCCTGTAGTTGGTTATTTGTACTTTATGATATCTTATATCATACAGTATAGCTGTTCAATTTTTTTTTCTGTGAGTAGTTAAAGGGAAAGTATCATCAAAAAATGACGTATTGTTTAACCTCTTTACTCCCAAGCCTGTTTTAACCCTCATGACCCTGCCAATTTTTTTCAATTTTGACCAGTGTCAGTTTGTAATAATAACACTTCAATATATTCCAGTGATTCTGAGAATGTTTTTTTCATTACATATTGTACTTCATGATAGTGGTACATTTATGTAGAAATTTGTGCGTGTCTTTGTAAAAGTTTCGGAATTTTACCGAACGGAAAAGAAAATTTACAATTTTCCAACTTTGACTTTTTATGCATTTAAACCAGATCGTTGTATGACTCAAAATAGTTAATCAATAACATTTCCCACACGTCTACTTTACATCAGCAATGGGAATAAAAGAGATCCAGGTTTAATGCTGCGCTAGAAACCACATGAATCCAAAGGTGTGTGATGAAATCCTTTTTTCTTTATTTCTGCAGGTCAATGCGTTTCAAAGACATATCCGTCTTCTTCATCAGAACAAAAGAAACAATATTGTTTCTTTTGTCCTGATGAACAAGACAGATATGTCTTTGAAACGCGTTGACCTGCAGAAATAAAGAAAAAAGGCTTTCATCACACACCTTTAGATTCATGTGGTTTCTAGCGCAGCATTAAACCCGGATCTCTTTTATTCCCATTGTTTTAATCCTTTCTTCGGGGCTGCTGCTGACCACCATTTGATATATGTGTATATAGGAGTTGTGCCTGACACAACTTCAGCAGGTGATTGTGCATCTGGCACCTTATTTGTGAAATCTCATACCTGGTAAGACCCTATGTGCGCTTTCTCTTCCACAGACAAGTAATACTTTACTTCAGCATCATTTTTGAAACATAATTTTTTTGTTAGGAAGGTGAAAGGGTTAAAATTTTACCAGCAATTTCACCTCAGGACTCCATGTGTCCCCATCCCACGGCACGGCGTCTGCTTTTTCAATTCCAACCAGATCCTCATAGAGGAATATATGCACAGAGTTTTGATACCCCTTATCATCTGGAATAACATAAGTTCCTTATACTTGGGAGTCCTGCCATTCCACTATATAATATTGATTTTCGTTACTGGCACCTGATGTGAGTTCCATGTGCGTGGAGTTTTGCCATTCCATTAGATAACATTGATTTTCCTAATCAATACTCGACATGGCCTCACATTACAACATTCATATGAGCATTATGTTTATGAGACGTTTCCCCCGCATGTAATAGCAAAGGTAGATAACTAAGTTCAAATTCAACACGTGTGAACAATTTTTCACCATCCTTGTGCTTCGTATATTCTCTTTGATCATATATTTGATAAAGGCCTGAATGTAAGGCCGAAACGTCAATATATTTTTTTGCATACCTTTGCATGAATTTCGTTATTCTTCATGACTTTTTGAGTGCCCGAGTTGTCCTTTTATATATTTGCTCCTTTTCTCAGAGGCACCTACTACTAGTGTGAGCCAGATTCTATCCTATATATGTGCACACATCAGGGCTCAGAAGGGAAGGAGCACCATTTGACTTGTGGAACACAAAATTGGCTGGAATAGATAGCGAGTTCCATGTCGTGTTTGAAGAGCCCCTGATGTGCCTAAAAAGTGGAAACCCCCCAAGTGATCCCATTTTATAAACTACACCTTTCCAGGAATTTATCTGGAAGTGTTGTGAGCACCTTGATTCCGCGGGTGCTTCACAGAATTTTATAAAGTTGAGTTGTGAAAATGAAAAAATAAATTTCTCTGTCGTTTCATTGGGGGACACAGGACCATGGGTTATGCTGCTGTCACTAGGAGGCTGACACTAAGTAAACAGAAAAAGTTAGCTCCTCCCCAGCAGTATAACCCCTGAGCCGGAGGCGGGCTCAATCAGTTTTTTGCTTAGTGTCGTAGGAGGCTGATGTGGGCCGACTGGGCCCCCTTCAGCCACTTGATTTTTGCGTTATTTTTTTCATTTTTTCTCGGCGACGCTCGTCGCTCTCATCTGTGGTAATTTTCTTTTTCTGCAGGTATCTTTTCTCTACCTCGGCTCTCGCAGCCCGTGTGGGTACCACTCCCCTGGGTCGCAGAGGCTTGAGTCGTCGGGCCCTCTCCCCCGTCCAATTCCACGGTACCACTCCCCGGTTGGCACGCGGGGCTGAACTTTCCTGGGCACCCCTATTCACCCTGCGGTACCACCCCAAAGGGTCGCAAGGGGCATACAGCAGGGACTGGACCTCCGCAGCGCATCTGGATTTTTTGGATGGGGCCCGCAACGCTGCTACATTTAGGGGCTTCCACCCCAATGGCGTCCAACTCCCCGCCTTCTTCAGCCTGCTTCCTGGTGCCCGCAGCCATTCCTTCGCTGAGCGGAGCACACAGGAGCATGTGCAGAGTCTCAGCCTGCACACTGGACAGCGCGCCGCGGATCAGGTAGGACCCCTACCTTCTCCCCCCTCGGACGGCTGCAGAAATTTAGGCCCCGGTCTGGGCCTACTCGCCGGACTCCCCCCGCTGCGTCCGTGGAGCTCCCTGCCGACTGCGGGCGGCCCCGCATCGCTGCTGCGCCGCCGCCGCTTGCGGCCGGGTCCGCCGGCGCTGCCCCTGTACCTTTAACAGCTTCAAACGCCGCCGCTCCTGAGGTCGGGTCCGCCGGCGCTGCTTCTGCCCGCAACGGCACCTCGGCTCGGCCACTGTCCTCGGGCCCCCAGGCCGCATCCAGCACAGCGCGCCGAGGATCCTCTCCGCCGCCGCCTGCGGTCGGGTCCCCCGGCGCTACCTCTGCCCGCGACGGTACCTCTGCGTAGGCCCGGTCCTCGGCGTGCCCAGGCCGCACAGCGCGCCGAGGATCCTCTCCGCCGCCGCCTGCGGTCGGGTCCCCCGGCGCTACCTCTGCCCGCGACGGTACCTCTGCGTAGGCCCGGTCCTCGGCGTGCCCAGGCCGCACAGCGCGCCGAGGATCCTCTCCGCCACCGCCTGCGGCCGGGTCCGCCGGCGCGGCCTCTGCCCGCCCCGGCACCTTAAAAATTTAGCCCCCGGCTTCGGCCCTGTCCTCGGCGTCCCCAGGCCCGCCTCCCGCACGGCGCTATTGGACGCCGGCCTCTCCGTTCCCGCCCTCCGCCGTGCTCCAGGCATCACTTGGGGGGTGGGGGATATTTTTTTCCCGCTCACAGCGTCCATTTTAAATAAAGAAAGAGGAAAAAAAAAAAAAAAAGAGAATGGGAGTTTATTCCAGACTACTAGTCTGGGTTTACTGAGGCCGCAGCATCACCTTCTTTTTCCGGGGGAGAAAATAAAACACACTTTTCTTTAGTGGGTATTTTTTATTTTTTTATTTTAGGTCGATTTTTATTAAAAATTTTACATACATGAGTTTTTACACCTTAACTCTTACAGTACTTTTCGGGCACTTGTTTTGCTCCACCCTTTTTTATATCGCGCTCCCAGTTCGAGATTTTAGTTTAGTCCCCTCCGGCGGGTTAATGCCCTGTCTCAGGCCATAGATCCCCTCGCCGCCGTCCCTCGGCTTCGCGCGCATGCGCTGCGTCCCCGGCCAATACTCGGTTATACCTTCCATAGGTCTAGCGCAATCCCCTCGGGAAGGTGAGTCTCGTACCAGGGACCTTCCCTATGCTAGAAGCGGACCCGACAGGTCTCGTCTTTTGTGGCCCCCCTGTTTTCCCCTTATTCCCCAGGTCCAGACTGCCTTTTCTCCGGCAGTCTTCCGACCTCTCGGGTGATGGCCCAGGCTTTCCACCTCTGCTGGACTCCGAGCAGGACCTGGATGTTTTGGCGCATGACTAAAGGCCCCCTGGAATTGGTGAGTCAGGCCGTAAGGCTACGGACAGCCCTCTTATCTACATGCACGCAGGTCCCCCTTAACTCGTTTGGAGCGGACCCTTGATGTGCTCAGACGACATCCAGAGCTCGCTGAGTTACCGCGTGCTCACAGTCAACTGCCAGACACGACGTTTGCCAGCGGTAAGTCTTGTCATCGTCTTTATTCCCTTCTCCAAAAAGGGGTCTCGGTGAGAATGGGCATGCCACACTGGAGTCGCTGAGTGATCACAGACAGCAACCAGACACGGCGTTTACCTGCGGTAAGTCGTGTTATTGTCATTATCATTCCCCCAGAGGGCTCTGGAGAGAGGGGGCATGGCACCTTGCAGACAGGAAGGTGGGGGCCCCTGCGGGGTTTTTCAGTGGACATCCAATTCGCCGTGTGACGGCGTGATCACGGATATTCCCCAAACACAATTTTCACCAGCGGTAAGTCCTTTATATTGTCTTACCCCTCCTCGTAGAGGGCTCCGGGATGAAGGGGCACGCTATCCTGTACTTCACCCGCCTGGGTTCCTCCTGGCTTCTCGTCCCTATCGTGGCGCTCCGCAGGGACTCCACGGACACTCTACGCAGCGGTCCGCGCTCCACCTATGCCGACCCAGGACTGGTTATCAGCTTCAGTGAGTACCCTCTCTTCACAGAATCTGGTGTCTGCCCGCTACACGGCCTGAGCCTCTAACATCAGTGTACCTACCTGTCGAGAGCTCTGACTCGGGATCAGGAACGCAGATTCGACATCTAGGAAGTCGCTGACTTCCTTTCCGGCTCTCGGGATCGCCCTTTCGGAGATAGGCGAGTTCAGTTTATCCCCTAGGCTACGTCAGGGTAGACTGGCTACGTAAGGGAAGGGTACATCCCTTTCCCGGCATCGGCCCTGATGCACCAGGACTCGTTCCCTCACGCTAGGTTCGTCAGGGAGCTTTTATCCCTACAACAGCCGTCTCCGCCTTGCGTGGCTGCAGACCGTCCCAGCTTTCTAACAGTGCTTGCAGGGATCACGATCCCTACGCATCCTCAGGCTCTCTCTGCCCAGGAACGACCGGGAGACCCAGAGTCTCCCTTCAAGGATCCTCGCCTTGAGGTTTAGACCATCATCATCATCACTTTTTCGCTACTAGGGTAGCTGAGCTACAGGAAGGAGTCCTCCCAGACCCGGCCCGGTCCATCACTCCTCAGGCACGGTATTCGAGCCGTTCAAGGGTTGCTACTACTCACGCAGGAGCAGTTTCCCTCCTGGCACAGGGTCCCGCGGCTCTTTGCCTCCCGCTCCCGTTTTTTCCCTTCGGTTTTTTGCTTTGCGAGTCCTCGACAGTCTGTGGCGGTGTTAGCGATGGTGCACATACCAGATTTCATCCCGGACTCTCCAACGGAACACACTGAAGAACGGGGTCAGGAAGGTTCCGTCTTCGAGGGTGACCGGCCAATCTCCTCCTAGATGACCAATCTTCGCAACCATCCCTGGGAAGCTTCCCTTTCCTCCTCTGGAGCTTATTATCAACCGTCACCAGCCTCCCGTACTAGGGTAGGCTACCCCACCATTCCTCGGCACGGTCCCGAGGGACACCCCTAGAGTGTCGTCTCCCCTTCAACATTCCGGACTCAGAGCCATTCGGTTAGCCCGGTTACAATTTCTTCTCTGGGTCGTATTGTCCAGTCAGGTTCCAGTCGGACCATGCCACAGCAGTGATGTGCATCATCCACCAGGAAGACGCAGGGAGCGTCATGGCAAGGGAAGAGGCCAAGAGGTTCTTGCTCTGGGATGGGCTCTTTCATTCGCTAATCTCGGCAGCACCTCCCGAGCGTGGACGTTTGGACGGCCGATTTCCGCGGTAGGATAGGTCTCGCGTAGGTAAAGGGCTCCAACAGGGATATCAACAGCCAGATCTCTGGCGAAGGAAGACCTCCAGTCGTGACTTTTTGGCCTTCCGATCCAACTCTCAAGTCAATGGTGCGTCGAGTACGCTACCTGCTCTGGACTAGAGGGCGACGCCCTAGACCGGTCGTGTAGCCTGTTCAGGCTCTCGTGCATCTTCCCGCGGCTTTCCATGATCTCGAGGGTTCTCAAGAGGGACCTAGGCAGGCGATAGCTCAGGAGTGGCCCAGGCGAGCATAGTTCGCATAACTTACTCATCTCCTCGCAGATGCCCCGTGGCTCCTTCCAAACCGCCAGATTCTACCAGGACTCAGAAGTCCCAGGTTCCATGGCCTCACCAGTGGATCCCGGATGCTGGCTCGGTCAGGTCTGTGAACAAGATGGTGACAGACATTGAGGAGGGCCTGGAATCCAGTTCCCTCGAAGATTTATTTCCACTTGGAAAGAGCTCCCCCTGTGGTGTGAGGACCGCAGCTTCAGAGACTTTTCACTTTCCATCAATCAGGGCCTTCGCGCAGAGAAACGTCCGTCTGGCTCGGCGTTTTTTCATCGTTCACTAGAAAGGTGGGACCATAATCCAGTGATGAGTTGCTCAAGGTACCCCTTTTTTCCCTGCTCCCACCTGTTTTGATAGGTGGGCTCCTCGTGGACATCTGGTTGTTACAGACGGCATCAGGGCGGACAGCCCTCTCGTAGTCTTTTCTCCCCTTTTTTCCGCTCCGCCAGCAGGATAAGGGGGGGGCTCCAGCCAGAACCCTTCGTTTCTGTCCGAGACACCTCGGCTTTCCTTCCAGAAAAGGACTTTAGGTTTCGTTTTTGTCGGTTCTAGGCTCCCCTCGCAGCCTGAAAGAGGCATAGTTCGTTCTAGGGCTGGTACGAGCCCTCAGTCTTTCGTGTCTGCAGGACACCATTTTTTTTTTGTCGGTTACACCGACTGTCAGTCCATCCTTCCACCCTTTCCCAGGAAGCATAGGCCGGCGCCAAGGGCCTGAATATCACATGGATCCCGTCCTCCATATGTGAAGACTATCGCATGAAGGTCGGACTTCCGCCGCGGTCTACCGAGCAAGGGGCACCCTTGAACGATTGGGCTCCAGACGTCGGTCAACCAGGTCCTCTGGTCCGCCAACCGATCTAGTCGGCGTACCGTTACTAGTTTCTAACAGGTTCTCACTCAAGCTTCGGCAGAGGCCAGTTTTGGCGTAAGGTTTGCAGGTGGCAGTGCCACACCTGTAACAACGTAGGTGCTTGTAGGTCCGGGTCAGCCCGGCAAGGGGAAGCGACTTCCTTCCTATCTCCGGTGATGGTTTTTTCCCACCCAGGGACTGCTTTTGGACGTCCCATGGTCCTGTGTCCCCCAATGAAACGACAGAGAAAGTAGGATTTTTGTGTACTCACCGTAAAATCTCTTTCTCTTAGTCTTCATTGGGGGACACAGCACCCACCCTGCTTGTGCTTTTTGTTATTTATGACATGCCTGTTTCCCCAGTGCCCATATTCCCAGGTCACTGGTCACACGACTGTTCGTCATAGTTTTTTACCTTGTTCTATCCAGGATTGTTTGGTTCTCCTCCTACTGCTTGTGCACTAAACTGATTGAGCCCGCCTCCGGCTCAGGGGTTATACTGCTGGGGAGGAGCTAACTTTTTCTGTTTACTTAGTGTCAGCCTCCTAGTGACAGCAGCATAACCCATGGTCCTGTGTCCCCCAATGAAGACTAAGAGAAAGAGATTTTACGGTGAGTACACAAAAATCCTACTTTTTCCCACTGAAATGTTGCTTTAGCACCAATTTTTTTTAGTTCATTGATACAATGTGGGGGAAATCTACAGCTTGGGAACGCAGCAGGGCTTGGTAGCTAAGGAGCACCAATTGAATTCTGGAGCGCAATTTTTGCTGGAATAGATTGTAGGTGACATGTTACAATTTGAAGAGTCCCTGACATGTGATAACAGCAACAACTCCCACAAGTGACCCCATTTTTGAAACTGCAGCTCTTAAAGTGAACCTGTCAGGTGCAATATGCACCGAGAACCATGAGCAGTTCTGGGTGCATATCTCAAATCCCTTCCTAACTGACCCAGGCTATAGTAATGTACATAAAGAGATCTTTAGAAAAGTATTTCTGAAGATCCTTTATGATATGCTAATGAGCGCAGGGACTAGTCGCAAGGGCATTAGTTCCTGTGCTCATTCCGCCCTCTTAGCAACTTAGCATGCCCCCAGGGGCATATTAACATGCTATTCAATGCCATTGCTCAGCGGTGATGTGCATACCTGTGTCCATTGTCACCACCTCAGAGGCCGGGCTTAGGGTCAGGGCGTATGATCAGAATGCCAGCCACCTCCGTTCAATCTGCCATTGTAGTGCCCAGTATGTTGTAGTGCCCAATACATACTACTGGAGACATAGACCCCGTAAATTAAGTGGGCTCTCATCGTTACAGAATTGCTAAACATGTAGATACTGAATGTGGTATATGCACATTGGGGCTCAGAAGGGATAGGGACATTTGGATTTGGAAATGCAGAATTGCTGGATTTCTTTTGAGGGTGGCGAGGAGCCACAGCGCTTTTCCAGAGCCTTTGTACTACCAGTAAAATGGAAGTCCCCTATTTCCCTAACTGGATGACGGACCTCAGTGGTGACTTACTTTTTTCTTGATTGAGTTGAAGCTTCTATTGGGAACATTTTACATCACAATTTGAATCACATTTATCGCATGCTCTACGCTGAGCACTTACATCGGGTTTTCCATCTAAACCTCCAAATGACATGAAACCCCAGTGGATCCACTAATTATAATGAGGCAGCAGAGTTACTGTGGACTCCATCTGACCTCTGTTCAGCAGTGTACTTTTTTCAGAGGTGCACAAAACTGTGGCCAACTGCGCTTTTGTGCACACTTAAAAAGACAGACACCACCAGATCATGCCAGGGAGAGTCCACAGTGACTCCCTCTGCCTCATTATTGTGAATCTTCCATCAGGGGTTCTGTCTGAATTATGTACTTCAGAGATGTAAACCCTGGTCGTAGAGTGCAGGATAAATGTGAGCCGAGCCTTACTGCGATCTTTGGGAGGCGGAATGAACAAATCAACGGCATGTTAAAAATGTGTTCTATTTATTTTGTTAAGCCATTTTTTGTGCGGTATAAGTGATTAGATGGCTATTATTCAGGTTGGTGTGATTA
Source organism: Anomaloglossus baeobatrachus (assembly GCF_048569485.1). Lineage (NCBI taxonomy): Eukaryota > Metazoa > Chordata > Amphibia > Anura > Aromobatidae > Anomaloglossus > Anomaloglossus baeobatrachus. The sequence goes on from NC_134358.1 coordinate 179,070,137, forward strand.
GAGATTTATAGAAATTGTCTCTCCAGTAAAGGAGACAAACTCTAGCACAGCGCCACCTATTGGAAGTAGCGATCCTAAAAGTCACAAGTGGATTTTCAACAATCCTTTGCAATATGACTCAGGATATATAAGCCAGATCAGAATCCCAATTTGCAGACACGGTGTTTCGGGGTGCTTGCCCCTCGTCAGTGCAAAGTATGGGGGTGTCTGATCTGGCTCATGAGAAAGCTATGTGGGGACCACGGGGGAACACTATTCTCCTTAAGGAGACTTTGCAAGCCAGTCTGGCTGCCAGGTAAGGGGACTTATAGCTGCAATGCCCCTCTGGGAAATATTGAAATTGTCTCTCCAGTAAAGGAGACAAACTCTAGCACAGAGCCACCTATTGGAAGTAGCGATCCTAAAAGTCACAAGTGGATTTTCAACAATCCTTTGCAATATGACTCAGGATATATAAGCCAGATCAGAATCCCAATTTGCAGACACGGTGTTTCGGGGTGCTTGCCCCTCGTCAGTGCAAAGTATGGGGGTGTCTGATCTGGCTCATGAGAAAGCTATGTGGGGACCACGGGGGAACACTATTCTCCTTAAGGAGACTTTGCAAGCCAGTCTGGCTGCCAGGTAAGGGGACTTATAGCTGCAATTCCCCTCTGGGAAATATTGAAATTGTCTCTCCAGTAAAGGAGTAAAATGCTAGAGATTTATAGCATTTTTTTGTTTGGCTAGTATCACACAATAAAAACACCTTTCTTTTGCAAAAAAAAGTTTGCATCCCTATATTTTCAGAGCTCTAATTTATCTATATTTCTGCTGACAGTCATGTGTGGGCTTTTTTTTGCGGGACAAGTAGACATTTCTATTGGTACCATTTTCGGGCACACATTTTTTGATCACTTTCTATTCCATGTTTTGGGAGATAGAATAAACAGAAAATAGTAATTCTGAAATTAGTTTTTTTTTCACAGTGTGGTAAAATTGATAAGACAGCTTTATTCTTCAGGTAAGTACGGTTACAGTGATATATTTATATGATTTTTTTTTAGATTTTGCTGTTTTTACACAATAAAATCTTATATAGAAAAAAAAGACATATCCATTGCACAGGGGCACATTTATAAGATTATCTCAGCACAGGAACATTTGTTTTAAATACATCCAATTATGGAAATTATTATTACACAAGATCTATTGATTAAAATCAACTTTGTTCAGGGAACAACCCTTTTCATCCTCTTTCATTCCATGTGTTTTAGCCATAACCTATGTCTTATAAAGGTCTCTGCAGGTACAATGTAAATGAGTTAGTAATCCGATCTTTATTTTTACTTTTCAGTGTCTTCAAAAACTTTATGAAATAAATGGTTAGTGCAATCAATGAGATTCTGTAATTTATTTTTAACATGAAACATCATTTTACAGGTTTATTACATTAAGAGTAAACAAAGAATGTAATGTTTAACATGGTTGCAGCAGGTCCTGACCTGCGGGACCGCGAGTCTCTTCCGCAGGAGACAGCAGCTGCTTGAGCCCACTATCAGGGCTTGGGCAGTTGCGCTCTCTCTCTTCTGTTCTCCCTGCAGAGAACACTTGTGTGTCCGCAACAAACAATTGACATGCTTGTGGCTCGGGAAACCGCATCGCAGGTCAGTTTATGCTTTGGGCAGTATATGCACAGCGGGCATGAGATTTCTAGAAATCCCATCCACTGTGCTTCTACTGTTCATCACAGCGTTTTGGAAGCAGCTGAAACTTGTTGTGTCCAAAATGCTGTGAATAATGATCGTGGGCACGCGCCCTAAGGCTAGGAACGCACTTTGCATTTCCACCTGCGTTTTAGTTGCTTTTTAGGTCCGTTTTGGGAAGCACCTTTTTCTTGCCATAAGGCATGCGTTTTGATTTACCAGCAAAGTCTATGGAAAAATTGGATTTTCCGACCCCACTTTGCGTTTCTAAATGCTGCGTTTAATTTGCATATTTTGTGGCAAAAAACATGCGTTCAAAGAAGCAGCATGTCAGTTGTTTTTGCCATTTTCGGTGCGTTTTGCTAATATTGGAGTCAATGAGAAATGGCAAAAACCAAGATTTCTTCAAATTCCTGCGTTTTACCTGCTTTTTCAGTGCAGAAAACATGCGTTTAGATCAATAAAATAATGATTTTATAAGTCCCTTTACACACACATAGTCCAACAATTTAAATTAAGGAAAATAATACTTTATTGCAATTTTTCCATGAAATATCATATTACCGCAATAATTTAATGAACATAAT